>NC_069712.1:24545954-25765954 GCF_027358585.1 Pangasianodon hypophthalmus
GCTATTTAGACAGTTTGAAAGCGCTACGAGCTTGGGAAAGTGGTTTTTCTAACAAATGCATATGAGACCATTCATGAAATGAGGTTCAATGACATTTTTCACATAATTAGGATCAAAAGTCGTAGCAAATGAGATTGTTCCTAATACAATAAATATTTGAGTAATAGGTTGTGGAAAAGTGTAAATCGTGAAAACAAATGTTGAGAAAGTCAGTATTTAATGATATAGGCACTAACGCCTGTCTTCTTTACAAACCTCTTTGTGCCGATCTATGTGTGCGCTATGGGCGCTGAAAACGCTATTTAGACATTTTCAAAGCACTACGAGCTTGGGAAAGTGGTTTTTCTAACAAATGCATATGAGACCATTCATGAAATGAGGTTCAATGACATTTTTCACATAATTAGGATCAAAAGTCGTAGCAAATGAGATTGTTCCTAATACAATATATATATTTGAGTAATAGGTTGTGAAAAAGTGTAAATCGTTAAAACAAATGTTGAGAAAGTCTGTATTTAATGATATTGGCACTAACGCCTGTCTTCTTTACAAACCTCTTTGTGCCGATCTAAGTGTGCGCTATGGGCGCTGAAAACGCTATTTAGACAGTTTGAAAGCGCTACGAATTTGGGAAAGTGGATTTTCTAACAAATGCATATGAGACCATTCATGAAATGAGGTTCAATGACATTTTTCTCATAATTAGTATCAAAAGTCGTAGCAAATGAGATTGTTCCTAATACAAGATATATTTGAGTAATAGGTTGTGGAAAAGTGTAAATCGTGAAAACAAATGTTGAGAAAGTCAGTATTTAATGATATTGGCACTAACATCCCGTTTTCTTAACAAACCTCTTTGTGCCAATACGTGTGTTCGCTTTGAGTGCTGAAAACGCTATTTAGACAGTTTGAAAGCGCTGCGAGCTTGGGAAAGTGGTTTTTCTAACAAATCCATATGAGACCATTCATGAAATGAGGTTCAATGACATTTTTCACATAATTAGGATCAAAAGTCGTAGCAAATGAGATTGTTCCTAATACAATATATATATTTGAGTAATAGGTTGTGAAAAAGTGTAAATCGTGAAAACAAATGTTGAGAAAGTCAGTATTTAATGATATTGGCACTAACATCCCGTTTTCTTAACAAACCTCTTTGTGCCAATACGTGTGTTCGCTTTGAGTGCTGAAAACGCTATTTAGACAGTTTGAAAGCGCTGCGAGCTTGGGAAAGTGGTTTTTCTAACAAATCCATATGAGACCATTCATGAAATGAGGTTCAATGACATTTTTCACATAATTAGGATCAAAAGTCGTAGCAAATGAGATTGTTCCTAATACAATAAATATTTGAGTAATAGGTTGTGGAAAAGTGTAAATCGTGAAAACAAATGTTGAGAAAGTCAGTATTTAATGATATTGGCACGAACATCCCGTTTTATTAACAAACCTCTTTGTGCTAATACATGTGTTCGCTTTGAGTGCTGAAAACGCTATTTAGACAGTTTGAAAGCGCTGCGAGCTTGGGAAAGTGGTTTTTTCTAACAAATCCATATGAGACCATTCATGAAATGAGGTTCAATGACATTTTTCACATAATTAGGATCAAAAGTCGTAGCAAATGAGATTGTTCCTAATACAAGATATATTTGAGTAATAGGTTGTGGAAAAGTCTAAATCGTGAAAACAAATGTTGAGAAAGTCAGTATTTAATGATATAGGCACTAACGCCTGTCTTCTTTACAAACCTCTTTGTGCCGATCTATGTGTGCGTTATGGGCGCTGAAAACGCTATTTAGACAGTTTGAAAGCGCTGCGAGCTTGGGAAAGTGGTTTTTCAAACAAATGCATATGAGACCATTCATGAAATGAGGTTCAGCGACATTTTTTAAACAATTAGGATCAAAAGTCGTACTAAATGTGATGGTTCCTAATACAAGATATATTTGAGTAATAGGTTGTGGAAAAGTCTAAATCGTGAAAACAAATGTTGAGAAAGTCAGTACTAATGATATTTCCACTAACATCCCGTTTTCTTAACAAACCTCTTTGTGCTAATACGTGTGTTCGCTTTGAGTGCTGAAAACGCTATTTAGACAGTTTGAAAGCGCTGCGAGCTTGGGAAAGTGGTTTTTCTAACAAATGCATATGAGACCATTCATGAAATGAGGTTCAATGACATTTTTCACATAATTAGGATCAAAAGTCGTAGCAAATGAGATCGTTCCTAATACAATAAATATTTGAGTAATAGGTTGTGGAAAAGTGTAAATCGTGAAAACAAATGTTGAGAAAGTCAGTACTAATGATATTTCCACTAACATCCCGTTTTCTTAACAAACCTCTTTGTGCTAATACGTGTGTTCACTTTGAGTGCTGAAAACGCTATTTAGACAGTTTGAAAGCGCTGCGAGCTTGGGAAAGTGGTTTTTCTAACAAATGCATATGAGACCATTCATGAAATGAGGTTCAATGACATTTTTCACATAATTAGGATCAAAAGTCGTAGCAAATGAGATTGTTCCTAATACAAGATAGATTTGAGTAATAGGTTGTGGAAAAGTGTAAATCGTGAAAACAAATGTTGAGAAAGTCAGTATTTAATGATATTGGCACTAACGCCTGTCTTCTTTCCATCTTCTTTGTGCCGATCTATGTGTGCGTTATGTGCTCTGAAAACGCTATTTAGACAGTTTGAAAGCGCTACGATGTTGGGAAAGTGGATTTTCTAACAAATGCATATGAGACCATTCATGAAATGAGGTTCAACGACATTTTTGAAACAACTAGGATCAAAAGTCGTACTAAATGTGATGGTTCATAATACAATATATATTTGAGTAATAGGTTGTGGAAAAGTCTAAATCGTGAAAACAAATGTTGAGAAAGTCAGTATTTAATGATATTGGCACGAACATCCCGTTTTATTAGCAAACCTCTTTGTGCTAATACATGTGTTCGCTTTGAGTGCTGAAAACGCTATTTAGACAGTTTGAAAGCGCTGCGAGCTTGGGAAAGTGGTTTTTCTAACAAATGCATATGAGACCATTCATGAAATGAGGTTCAATGACATTTTTCACATAATTAGGATCAAAAGTCGTAGCAAATGAGATTGTTCCTAATACAATAAATATTTGAGTAATAGGTTGTGGAAAAGTGTAAATCGTGAAAACAAATGTTGAGAAAGTCAGTATTTAATGATATAGGCACTAACGCCTGTCTTCTTTACAAACCTCTTTGTGCCGATCTATGTGTGCGCTATGGGCGCTGAAAACGCTATTTAGACAGTTTGAAAGCGCTACGAGCTTGGGAAAGTGGTTTTTCTAACAAATGCATATGAGACCATTCATGAAATGAGGTTCAATGACATTTTACACATAATTAGGATCAAAAGTCGTAGCAAATGAGATTGTTCCTAATACAAGATAGATTTGAGTAATAGGTTGTGGAAAAGTCTAAATCGTGAAAACAAATGTTGAGAAAGTCAGTATTTAATGATATAGGCACTAACGCCTGTCTTCTTTCCAACTTCTTTGGGCCGATCTATGTGTGCGTTATGTGCTCTGAAAACGCTTATTTAGACAGTTTGAAAGCGCTACGAATTTGGGAAAGTGGATTTTCTAACAAATGCATATGAGACCATTCATGAAATGAGGTTCAATGACATTTTTCACATAATTAGGATCAAAAGTCGTAGCAAATGAGATTGTTCCTAATACAAGATATATTTGAGTAATAGGTTGTGGAAAAGTCTAAATCGTGAAAACAAATGTTGAGAAAGTCAGTACTAATGATATTTCCACTAACATCCCGTTTTCTTAACAAACCTCTTTGTGCTAATACGTGTGTTCGCTTTGAGTGCTGAAAAAGCTATTTAGACAGTTTGAAAGCGCTGCGAGCTTGGGAAAGTGGTTTTTCTAACAAATCCATATGAGACCATTCATGAAATGAGGTTCAATGACATTTTTCACATAATTAGACAAACAAATGTTGAGAAAGTCAGTACTAATGATATTTCCACTAACATCCCGTTTTCTTAACAAACCTCTTTGTGCTAATACGTGTGTTCGCTTTGAGTGCTGAAAACGCTATTTAGACAGTTTGAAAGCGCTGCGAGCTTGGGAAAGTGGTTTTTCTAACAAATGCATATGAGACCATTCATGTGGTCACATAATTAGGATCAAAAGTCGTACTAAATGTGATGGTTCCTAATACAATAAATATTTGAGTAATAGGTTGTGGAAAAGTCTAAATCGTGAAAACAAATGTTGAGAAAGTCAGTATTTAATGATATTGGCACTAACGCCTGTCTTCTTTACAAACCTCTTTGTGCCGATCTAAATGTGCGCTATGGGCGCTGAAAACGCTATTTAGACAGTTTGAAAGCGCTACGAGCTTGGGAAAGTGGTTTTTCTAACAAACGCATATAAGAACATTCATGAAATACGGTTCAGTGGATTTTTTTCACATGATTAGGATGAAAAGTCGTACTAAATGTGATTCTTAATAATAGAATATATTATTGAGTAATAGGTTGAGGAAAAGTCTAAAACGTGAAAACAAATGTTGAGAAAGTCAATATAAATGATATTTGTACTAACACCCTGGTTTTATAACCAACCTCTTTGTGCTCATACGTGTGTTCGCTTTGAGCGCTGAAAACGCTATTTAGACAGTTTGAAAGAGCTACGAGGTTGGAAAAGTGGTTTTTCTAACAAACGCATATGAGAACATTCATGAAAAACGCTTGAATGACTTTTTTCACATGATTAGGACGAAAATATGATTGGATATCATAAAATATATAATTGAGAAATAAGTTGCGGAAAACTCTAAATCGTGAAAACAAATGTTGAGAAAGTCAATATTATATGATATTTGGACTAACACCCTGGTTTTAATAACAAACCTCTTTGTGCTAATACGTGTGTTTCCTTCTAGCGCTGAAAACGCTATTTAGACAGTTTGAAAGCTCTAAGAGCTTGGGAAAGTGGTTTTTCAAAAAGATTCATATGAGACCATTCATGAAATGAGGTTCAACGGCTTTTTTCACATAATTAGGAAGGAAAGTAATACGAAATGTGATTGTTCATTATAGAATATATATTTGAGTAATAGGTTGTCGAAAAGTCTAAATCGTGAAAACAAATGTTGAGAAAGTCAGTATTAAATGATATAGGCACTAACACCTGTCTCCTTTACAAACCTCTTTGTGCCGATCTATGTGTCCGCTATGTGCTATGAAAACGCTATTTAGACAGTTTGAAAGAGCTACGAGCTTGGGAAAGTGGTTTTTCTAACAAATGCATATGAGACCATTCATGAAATGAGGTTCAATGACATTTTTGAAACAATTAGGATCAAAAGTCGTACTAAATGTGATGGTTCATAATACAATATATATTTGAGTAATAGGTTGTGGAAAAGTCTAAATCGTGAAAACAAATGTTGAGAAAGTCAGTACTAATGATATTTGTACTAACAAAGCGTCGAGAGGGGGTCCCTGGAGGACTAGTGGTTATCCAGGCTCTCTGGCCTGGGTTTGATTCCTGGCCAGGGAAACAAGTCCAGCCACTGGGGTTGCACAAGACAGTGCACTACCAGTGCCGGTACCAAGCCCAGACAAAATTGGGGGAATGGTATCCGGTGTAGAAACTGTGCCAAATCAACTATCTGGACCAATGATCCACTGAGGCGACCCCCAGTGGGAGCAGCCGAAAGAAGAAAACACAAAGAGTTGAGAGGAACACAGAGGTTTTTCGACTAAAGTCCATCATCAGCTGTGTAAACAAAGTGTCCCCGAATAGTGCAATTATAAATACTTTCTCTTCTATAACTCTATTGCTTGGAAAGACTAAAGACTGCAGTAGAGTTAATGAAGAGAAATTGTTTATAATCGCACTTTTTATTTTATATTATTTATAATCGAGTTTTTCCTTGCAACTCTTGCCTCATTAAGGATAAAATTAAAATTTTTATTTAAAGTTTATATCCAGATTTCTGTAAAGCTGCTTTGTGACATTGTCCACTGTTGAAAGTGTTATATAAATGAAAAATTGAATTGAATGAGAAACTTAATATTTTTATGTAAGCTATAAAAAATATTTTCTCTTAACTCTGACTGAACACTGTCATTTTCTCTGTGTACTTCACTGGCTTTCACCTAATGTCGTATCCACCTTTAAAATTGAGATTTTGGGCTGTCCCACCTCACTGACCTTGAACCTCTCTATGAAATATAATCATGAAAATCTTCCAGCAACACCATACTTACAAAATTATTTGGTTCATTTCCATACAATTTGTTTTTAAAAACTTTATTTTCCTCTATCAATTTATTTAAGTTAATAAAAACAATTATTTTGACCTGCGTCCCACATTTTATGTGCAACCCTGTTAACGAAACCTGTCCCCCAACTTAAAACAATGGAACATTCCATACATTTTGATATATACAGGAAATTGCATGTCATCTACCTTTCTGCAGCATGGCCATGAGACAAGTACTCTCATTCTATTGTCTCAATTTACACAACAGTAATGTGGGTAAAGCTTAATCATTCAAAAAATGCAATGCACTGTATTCTGACACCTTTCTATCATAGCCAGCATTTACTTTTTCAGCAATGTGTGCAACAGTAGCTCTTCTGTAGGATAGAAGCAGCCAGGCTAGCCTTCACTCCCCACGTGCATCAGTGAGCCTTGGGCACCCACGACCCTATCTCCAGTTCAGTGGGGTCCTTCCTTGGATCACTTTTGTTGGGTATTAACCACCCAAGACCCGGGAACACCACAGTTTTTCTGCTCCCAACACATCGACTTTGAGAACTGACTGTTCACTTGCAACATAACATATCCCACCCCTAGACAGGTGCTATTGTAATGAGAGAATTGATGTTATTCAAGTCACCTCTCAGGGGTTTTAATGTTATGGCTGATTATATTTATTTATTGATTGATTTTTTCTCTCTTTTTTTGGAAACTTTATAGTTATAAATAGTTAGCTTACAACATGTGGACACTGTCAAGGTAACCACTAAGTGCTAGCTTTTTGTAGGCTAAGTTCACTACCCTGTTACTTGCATCTCTGTTACCCATTGTAAGGTATCAAGGTTGTCATGTAGTAAGAGGGATGTTAATAAGATGGTTTTCTGAATGAGATATTTCAAATTAATAAAGTAAATACTATGCATGCAACCTGCTAGGTGAGTGAGTGCTGCCGAAAAGCAATCTCTACAGTGCCCGACATGATGCTGATCCTGAGAGTATCTTCAAAAAGAAAGAGAAAAGTGAAGCAGAGACTAAGAGGCAGGAAGGAAGATACTGATAAAGGACATGAGTGAAATACTGTGCACAAAGTGGAGAGAAGCACATGAAAGGAGTAAAGCAAGGAAGGCTACTTTGAAAAAAACTGACCACCAGAAAGTCCTGAATGCCAGCAAGAGCAGCAGTCACCTTTAAATTCATAGTCTCATGTGTCAACACCGGTTAGCAACATGAATTAAAAATGAATTATAACAAAATGTAATAAGGGGAACAAAATAGGTGATGGTATAGGTATATAGAGCAATGATTTATTGGAACACTGACCATTTTAAGAATCATTGACTTGAGTCTTTTGCATTTTAGGCAACTTGTACAGTGGAGGAAGATATGGTGAAGAAACTCAAAAGGAGAATGAATTAAAGAAAGGGAGCTCTGAATCTCTGAAAGAGTTTATAAAACCAAAAACAAATATCCTGTTACAATTACAGGAGACATCCCCTGATTTTTGCAAGAAGTGGGGCCCTATAAACTATAAAAAATCAAAATATCATATTTTATTATTATGTAAAAAATTTTATTTGTTCCAGTTTAGGCCCAGCACTACATATTTAAAGGAGCCAAGCAACACACCACAAGAGCACAATGTAGGTATCTGACATGCATATTATTTCACAGTACAAACTGCTTCATCAGGCAGCACTCTCAGCATGTCTAATGGACCACACTGCCTTGCAAAAATCAATTCGATGGGCAAGTGACAACACAGTCATATCCTGGTTGGGAGGATGATGCTTTTAGGTGAGTCAGAAGGCCCTATTCGGACAGATTGGGGTGGAAAAACTTGCAGATTCCTCAGATTCATCATTTGGGTAACTGTCACATTTATTTATTGTTTTGGAAGGGAGTCTTTGTGTATTTCTCTCTGGGCACCTAATGCACAGAGGTATGTGAGCACATAGGTATTTACTGAGAAAGCATATTTGATGAATATACATTTCTATACATTAATTTTCATGTTTTTGAAGACTTTATTATGAAATGATCAATTTTTATATCATGCTTGATACAATTTTTAATCATAATCATGTGAAAAACACTTAACAATAATGCAATAATGCTTGTATGTGTTTGCTTGAAAAAACCTCAAGCCTCAAACCTTCAACCTCTTTGCATAGCATTTTTCACACCGAATGCACACAGCTATGTGAGCACGTAGCGATTCACAGAGAAAGCAGGATGTTAGTGCGTATTTGATGAATACTAGTTTTCTTAACATTAATTTACATGTTTTTGAATTTTTAAGATTTTATTATCAAATTATTCATTTTTATATAAATAATCATTTTTGTTTGTACAGTCCAGAGTGTGAGGGTGCAGAAGAAGACTCCGGAGGCAGGCGGAATTCTAGCAGAGCTCCGAGCTTGAGTTTATTCAATTCCGCACTTTCCACCATGCTTTCAAAGTCTCAATCAAAAACTCAAAGCAACTGAAATGGACCCTCATGAACTCATGGCTTACACTCCGTTCAAGTTCAATTTGGAATGGTTGAACAGCCAGATACCAAAGAATGATCCAAACGTGGGGGGGATATCACTTGATGGCTAGACACTCCTTCTCAATCATGCTGTACTTGAAATCTGCTCTCTCTTAACCAGAGCTTGAGGCTGGTGTACAGCATGGGGTGCTCCTCCCCCTCCACTACCTGGGAAAAAAACGTCCCCCAACTGGTCACTCTGCAGAGGACGGTCAGTTTGCTGGTGACAGGCGAAGAATTAGGTACAAACCTCTGACAATATCCAGGCTGCCTCACCCCGTTTTTGGTCTTAAGCCTCAGATAGGCTGCAATCACTGCTGTCTTATCAATTTGGGCATGCACCTGCCTATGGCTCAAGTGGAAGGTGCATGCCCAATCAAGTTGCACATTTCTTAGGATTTGCTGTGAGTCCCACCTGTCTCAAGGACTTCAGGACAGCTCTCAGATGTTGTAAAAGCTGCTGCCAATTATTACCACAAATGATGATGTCATCTAAACAAACAGTGGCATAAGCACTGTGTGGGTGGTTTATTCTGTCCATTACATGTTGAAATGTCTCTGGGGTTCCAAACAACCCAAACGGAAGGGTGAGAAATTGGTGTAACCCAAACGGAGTGGAAAAATCTGTTTTTATTTTCTGGAGATATTGGAGTCAAGGGAATCTTCCAATTTCCCTTGGTAAAGTCCAGTATCGAATAAAAGCCGTGTCTAACTGATCGAGCAGTTCATCAATGCATGGCATTGGGTATGCATTAAATTAGGACACTGCATTGACTTTCCTAAAGTCCACACAAAACCAGACCGACCCGTTGGCCTTGTCCACAAAGACCACCGGGCTGCTTGAATGACTGTGGGATTCCTTGATTATTCGCATTTCCATGTCGCCAGGGCCCCTATCCATTGTGCATCACCTCTATCCATTTACATGAGCTTATAGTTGACTTCTCCGACTCGCTGTGTGACCTCAAATGGACCTTGTCTCTTCACGAGTAATTTAGAGGTCAATGCGGGTAGTAAAACGAGTGCCTCATCTCCCGCTGCAAAGTCCCAGAGCAAGTAGCCTGTTGTACGTTCTTGGGCTTGATGCAAAAAGGTGTGGAATTTTGCTTTCAGGTCCAGAACACACAGAATTTTATTTTTGCTGTTAGAAGGTCCCTCCTCACTGATGATGTCCTCACTTTAATGATGTCTAAGATGCCATGAGGCTTGCACTCGTACAATAATTCAAATGGGAAAAACAACTATATACTACATCTTACTGTGCAAATTCCCATAGCTGAGTACCCATGTGATACAGTCAAAACTGTTGTTCTTGGGTCTGAAGCCAATTCTCCTGTGTTAGGTGACTTAATGAGGGGAGTTTTGCTCCCAGGTTCAGAACATATTGAATTTTGTTTTTTTAAGAAGGTTCCTCCTCCCAATTTTCCCTTATGATGTCTAAGATGCCACAAGACATGTGCTCATACAATAATTCGAATGCGAAATGCCCGGGGAGTCGTGTGGGACCTATTGTACTGCACACAACAGAGGATCGAGCCACATATCCCAATTAGGAGCATCATTGTGAATGGACAATGGAATTATATATCATTTTAACCATTTGATTAAGCCATTCGACCAGTCCATTTGTCTACGGATGGTTAAAACTGATGCAATCGATTTAATCCGTTATAATTCATACAATTTGCAAAGAGTGCGTGACATAAAGGACGTGCCCTGGTCACTCAGGATCACTTCACCACCTGCAAACATTGCCACGAATGCCTGGCCAAAGGAAATGAGCCATCAGACAGTTTTATCCTTCCCCGAATGCATAGCCATGGACTTATGATGGGCTGCATGTTACAGAATTTCCCTATGGCTCTTTGGTACCAACATTTTGGTCTCCTCTTGCTTAGTTTGAGTGTCCCGTGGCACTCAATATATCCGATCCATAATAACTGAAAAGTGTGGGTGAGTTAGCTTAACTTTAGGCTGGATTTTTTGACCATCAATTACTCTCACTTCATTGAGGGCGTGCCTCAGTGTCTCATCGCGTGACTGCTCAAAGGGGAAATCCCTGATGGGAATCTCTACCAAGAGTGGAGGGGCAGAATCCTCCCTACCCTCCGTGTACCCCTGACGCAGAGCTGACGTTGATGAGCTGACATCGATGGCCCCAGGAACAACCTCCCCAGCCAAGTCTGTGCCAGGGTTTGGTGTATTGGCCACGGTTTCAGGCATTAGAAAGAGAACTCTAGAACTCTGAGATCTTGTAATCTTGCTGACACCTGTGCGCTTTAGGCGCTTAAAACGCTCTTTACACAGTTTCAATGCGTTACGAGCTTGGGAAAGTGTTTTTTCTAACAAACACATATGTGCAGCTGCATGCAGTACATTTCGATGACATTTTTCACGTTTAGGGTTAAAACTGATACGAAATATGATTTATATTAAAACGCTATTTAGACTATCTTCAATCTTCAAAGCACTACGAGCTTGGGAAAGTGGTTTTTCTAACAAACGCATATGTGCAGGTGCATGCAGTACATCTGAAATTTAGTTGGTTGTGTGTTTTCAATTAATATGTTCTTGTAATATGTTATTGCGCTTTTTCTGTATACATTCCCACATAGCCTTAGATGAAATTATATTAGAAAGATCGATTTTATTCCAAGAATTTTTTTGCTTTTCACGTAAACCAGAGAATGTTTCACCAACGGTTGCACATGAAATGGCCCTATTAAGACAGCAGCTAAAAGTACAAAAGGAGAAAAGTGCTTTGAAAGATGAGACTATTCACTTGTTAAAGGAGGACAAGGCCTATCTTCAGTAGGAATTGGCTCATATGGAATAATTTATTCAGGAACTCATTTCTACCAAGAAGGAGGAAAACCCTGGTCCAAGTGAATACTCAGGTGGGTGGTGAAGTTTTAGACTTCACATGATGTTAATGTAATAATCAGTATCTTGTGGCCTTATGAGGTTAAAAATCTTCATTGTTTACCCAACAGATATGAATCAGACTCAAAGAAAACTCAGCCACTTGAAAAGTCTGATGAATTGGATGATGACTCCTCTGTATTGTCTGACTCTGATTGTTCAACTGCCAAAGAAGCCTACAGTGCATATACTCCAGTACCCAAAAGTGACTACTCACATGTGAGAGGTAATGAAATATTTGTTACAAAGAATATGAAGTATCGGGATGCACCAAAAGTTCCGTAACTGAAAAATCACTGTCAGTTGTATGGAACTACTTTATTTCTTGGTTTGTGACGACATCAGATAATCAAAGTGCAATCATGTTTATAATCTTTTGTAAATACATTCATGGAACCATAAGACTGACTAATTAATACTTATAAATCGGTGTATAATGCATTATGAGCATGGCCACTGAAAAAGCAAGTGCATGACTTATAAGTAACTATAACAAGAAAATAAATAGAACTATAATCGTTATTATAATGAAGTATAGGTCTTGATGTGTCTTTATAATTATATTCATAGAACAGTAACACTTGCTTATAAATAATTATAAATGGGACTATAATTCATTATGAGCATGGCTTCATAGAAAGTTTTACTTATTTTTTGTGGCTACATATGTTAGTGTAAAGAACTTCAAATGCGTTGAATATATGACTAGGGTTTTGTCTGACACATAGATTATCATTATAAATAACTGCGACACCTCCTCTTCTGCCAGTTAGAGGGCATTAATGTATATAATTGTATCCAGGAGGACTAGCTTCATTTAATGCTACATACTCATTTGGTTTAATCCACGTTTCTGTTAAAAACAGTACATTAAATTCCTGGTCAGTAATAGTTTCATTAACAATAAGCGCTTTAGACGTAAGATATCTAATACTGTCCTAGCTTCAGATAAAACTTGCTGGCTGTGCATTCAGTATGATCTAATTTTATTTTAATTAGGTTACTAAAACAAACTTTCTGAGTATTTCTATATTTTTGTTTAAATCAGGGAACAGACTTAATTATCATCAGGGTGTTTGAAAAAGCACTCCTTTGGGTTCTGTAGATCATGGCCTGAGTGGTCTGTCATTAGATGTCCAGCACATCCCATTGTAGAATTGCTATTAATGAATGAAAGCATCACATGAATTGGCTTGTGAAAATTTAAGATCACCAGTAGATTCACCAGAGCATTTATTAGATCTTTAGCAACACCACTAAAATTGCTTGTCTTTGCATTTCTTCATTCAGATAAAATTTCCAACTCCTTTAAACCCAGGGTCTTCAAATGGTTCACCATAAATTGTTTAGTGGCCTCGCCTATCAATAATGGAATACTATGTTCAACTCATTTTTTTTTTTGAGTTTTTCTTCCCATGCTAAAATCCAAAGTGAATCCATTACCTATATAAAACTGAAAGCAGTATTTTGTTACAATTACTGAAAATTCTAAAAAAAAAAAAAAAACAACCAAACAAAAAAAAACTGCATGTCACAATAACTTGACATCAATAAAATTGTAATAATTTATTTGTCAATTTTAGTACCATTTTATAAAGAACACTTCTGAGATGGCAGTGGGCATTTATTTAAGTTAACCATAAATGCAAAGGTATAAATGCATAAATGCAAAGGTATCAAAGGTGTCTTTATGAAATTATGCATTGTAAGCAATTTTAATATCATTTAACAACCCTTCAGACATTGTTATCTGCCTTGTAGGCATAAACAGCCCCTGTAGATATTGCAGATATTGCAATATTGCAGATGTGGTAAAAATGTAAACATACAACACAAAGTGTCGAGAGGGGGTCCCTGGAGGACTAGTGGTTATCCAGGCTCTTTGGCCTGAGTTTGATTCCCAGCCAAGGAAACAACCCCAGCCACTGGGGTTGCACAAGATAGTGCACTACCAGTGCTGGTCCCAAGCCCAGATAAAATTGGGGAGTGTTGCATCAGGAAGGGCATCCGGTGTAGAAACTGCCAAATCAACTATACGGACCAATGATCCACCGTGGCAATCCCCAGTGGGAGCAGCTGGAAGAAGAAAACACAAAGAGTTGAGAGGAACACAGAAGTTTTTGGACTAAAATCAACTGTGTAAACGAAGTGTTTAATTTGTTAATAGCCTATAAGGCATATAGCAATAGTAATACAAACATTAGATGTACCATGGAACCGTAAAGGCCATCATCAACAAATGGAGAAAATAGAGCAGTGACATCACCAAGAACAGAATGTCCCTCCAAAATTTATAAAAGAACAAGACAAAAACTGCCAACTGCCAAGTGGGGAGGCTGCCAAAAGACCTATGGCAACATTAAAGGAGCTGTGGGAATATGTGACAAGTACTGATTATATGTGACAACAATCTCTCATATTCTTTACATGTCTGGGCTGTGTGGTAGGGTGGCTTGATGGAAGCGCTTTCTCACAAAAAAAAATCCAAGCTCAACAAAATCACCCCAAACCATGTGGCAAACTGTGTTAAGGTCTGATGAGAAGGTATAATAATTCCATAATTCCAAAAGGTATGTTTGGCCCAAAAAAGTGTAGCTTTCAGAGAGAAACAGGAAAACCATGATCCAATTGGTTAATCCTGTTTCTCACAATAGGAGCTATAGCCAGTAAAAAGGAATGCATTCATTAAAAAATAACTTTAATCAGTATCAGAGCTTTTATCATGTAACACTGCATATGGCACTTTCCATGAAAAGAGTTCAGTTTACAGTAAAAGCAATAATCACTGTTTTTGAATTTCTGTGAAAACTGAAAGGTTTTCTATACTTTAAGTTAAAATAAAATTATATTTAAAAAAATTTAAAGTGTCTTTATTTAAGTTAACAAAAACAATTATTTTAACCTGTGTCTCACATTTTATGTGCAACCCTGTTACCAACCCTGTTACCAAACCCCCCCTCTTAAAAAATGGAACATTCCATACATTCAGATATATACAGGAAATTACATCATCATCTTCTTTTCTGCAGCATGGCCATGAGACAAGTACTCTCATTCTATTGTTTCAATTTACACAACAGTAATGTGGGTAGAGCTTAACCATTCAAAAAATGTGAGGCAGAGAGAGAGAGAGAGAGAGAGAGAGAGAGAGAATATATACAGTCAGATCTGGAAGTATTTGGACAGTGACAGATTTTTTGTGATTTTGCCTTTATACACCACCACAATGGATTTGAAATAAAACAATCAAGATGTGATCAAAGTTTAGACTTTCAGCTTTATTTTAAGAGGTTCGACGAAAATATCACATTTACCATTTAGGAATTACAGCCATTTTCATCAAAGTACCTCCATTTTCAGGGGCTCAAAGGTATTTGGACAAAGTGACATAATTGTAAATATAACCATAATTTTAATACTTGGATGAAAATCCTTTGCAGTCAATAACTGCCTGAAGTCAGGAGCCCATGTTCTCAAAACTCAAATTCTGAGTTTCCTCTCTGGAGATGCTTTGCCAGGCCTTCACTGCAGCCACCTTCAGTTGCTGCTTGTTTGTGGGTCTTTCTGCCTTCAGTCTTGTTGTCAGTAAGTGAAAAGCATGCTCTATTGGGTTGAGATCAGGCGAATGACTTGGCCATTGAAGAATATTCCATTTCTTTGCCTTCAAAAAGTCTTAAGTTGCTTTTGCAGTATGTTTCTCTCTGCATTCTTCACCAAAGAGCTGTTCATCAATTAAAAGAGATTTTCGACAGCTCTTCGCACTGTACAGATGAATAGGCCTGGAAGACAAAGGATGTGCACTGGGAGACAACAGATGTGTTTCGCTGTACTGTATTGATACGACATGCTAGATAGCCTCTATTACTCTGAGGGTCATAGTAGTGTTCCAGTATCACACTGTGAAACATACACATCCATAAATATTTGTAGGACCCCAAGTTACCTACAAATAATATTAATTTATGTGCACATTTTGCAAAAACATTGTATAGCCAAAATAGACAATAGAGAAAAGACTGAAAACTGATAGAAAATCTATTCTGCACTAATGCACAAGAATGAATTAATAAACACTTACATATCCATTTTTACAGTATGGAACTTTTAGATATGGAAAAATATCTACATACTACGCACTGATTCCCAGTGATGGTGGAATCCTCCTTACAAAACATTATAAGCATTACAAGCAATTGTCTGTGCTTTAATCCAAAATCATTTTATACAGGTGTAGGTTTTAATTTCTTACCTATGTCACTCTATCATATCTGCCATCAAAATGTTATTTAAGCCATTTAAGGTGATTTCTGAAAAAAGATCAATATTTACCATATTTTACTTTAAATATTAGGTCATTAAGAATGTCAATATATTTACGCAAAGTTTACCTGTCTTCCTTTATCTCAATCCATCTCAGTTTTCTATCTGTTGGACTCCTTTTCCTTCTCGTTGATTCCATCAAATTTGATGAATTTGATGGAACTGGGGACGGTGGAGTGCTAGGCACTACTGAAGATGATGATTGAGCAGTTGAGCATGCAAATCTACAAAATATCATACGTACAAGGGCAGCTTGCATTATTTTTTCTTTTAAATCAGAACCAAAGCCATAAAATGGATGAAAGGTGATAATCAATACATTAGAAAAGTTATTAAGTTTAAATGCACTGTTTCTTGAACTAAATACCAACATTCTTGACAAAATCCGTTGTAGTCAAAGTTTTCTGCAGACTGTGGAATTTTGACATACTTCTGCGCTCCTCCAAACTCAAATTTAGCCAGCATTTCTTGAGTGCATTAAAAGTACATCTTAAAAGCTTTAGTTTTATAACATTTTATAAACCAAGGAAAGAAGTAAATACAGAGCTAAATAAAACTGGAGCCAACCTCAAATCATCTTAGCACATTACTTGCGAAGAAAAAAACAAGTAGCTAACTTCAGGTCACTGCCTCTACTGTCATAGTCAAAAACAAATGTTGAATTTTTTTAATAAAATAGTCAAATTACACATTTACAAACAAAAACCATGGATATATCTATCACTGAAATTTGCCAAAGCGTATAGTTATTATCATAAATTAGATTTTGCGGACTTTGCAAGTAGAATTTCTGTCTAACACATATGGTCTCGTAAGAAACTACTTTTCTAATGTAAACTCAATATTAAGAACAAATTAAAAAATGATGCTACAACTTACAATTGTTATTGATTGACTGGAAATGTATTTAATCAACTTTTACTTACAATTCACTGTGATCGAAACTTCCGAATTCGATATGTCAAGCGTTGCGGAGGAAGAGGAGAGGTTCATTAACACTGAAGGAGTAAAAAAAAACAAACAAAAAAGCTTGTTATAGCTGATTTTAAAAAAAAAGCTTGTTATAGAGCTTCATAACAAGACTGCTGGAATTGATTTTGAAACAAAATCTGGAACATTCCGTTTGGACACTAACTCTTTATTCACAGAGATATATTATATCTTTGCAAGCCTGGGGAGATAACTTTTAACATTTAACATTTTATTATCAGTTCATGCATTTTAATGTAAACAATCATATTTCATCAAAAACATTTGAAAAATATCATTGAACAGTACTTCATGCACATGCATATATTGTTAGGAAAACCACTTTCACAATCTCGTAGCGCCTTCTAAAAAGTGTCTAAATAACATTTGCTGGGACTAAAGTGCACACGACTGTTTAGCACATATAGGTTTGTCCAGAAAGCAGTGTGTTAGTGCGTAGCTGGTAAATTCTGGGAGCTGTGCTGTAATGGAATAATCCAAGCATTATTTTTCATGATTTTGACTTTTACAGACTTTATCAAATTGTGCATTTTAATGCAAACAGTCATATTTAGTATTATTTTTCATCAACAGTAGGAAAATGTCATAGAAAAATACTTAACGCAAGTGTATATATGCGGTTGTTAGGAAAACCACTTTCCTAAGTTCCTTTCGCCTTGAACTTGTCCAAATTTTCTGAGCCTGATGCGCACAGGACCATTTAGCACATAGAGGTCTGTACAGAAGCCAGTGTGTTGTTTGTGTAGCTGGTGAATAATAACTTTCCAAACATTATTTTTCACGATTTTAAATTGTAAACACTTTACAATCAAATTATGCATTTTAATTTAAACAATTATATTTCGTTACATTTTTCGACGGTGGAGTGGCTGGCTGCCTTATGTCCCAGGGTGCCCTCATGTCTGTGTTAGCGTCTGGCTCTCCCTTTCAGTTATGCTGTCATAGCTAGTCTTGCTGGAGTCCCTGCTTGCATTCTGCACACAAAGTACATTGTCCTTAACCATTAGAGGACAAAAGCTTACCTAACAATCTCTCCCTCTCTCTCCATCTCTCTCTCTCCCTCACTCTCTGTCGAGCTACACATGCTACTTCTGAGATGCCAGATGCCCTACTTCTCATCGGTTGAGTTCGCTCACTGCTGCTGGGGGTGGCCCCATATGGACAGCCTGAAGAACCATTTGGATTGCTGGGGATGGTGCACATATGGGGAGCTGTACTGTAATGGCTTGGGACTGTGATTGCTGTAGTGGCTTTGGGGCTGCAGTTGCCACGAGCAGCTTCGTACTCAGGACTCCATCAGTGGACAGTGGATAGACTTTAACCAACTGGACTTTTTGCAAAAACTGTGATGAATTTACTGGTTGCATAATTGCTCTATTTGTCCATATAGTACACAATAATAGAAGGGATTTATTTATAATTGCACTATCCATTGCACCTAGATGAGGATGGGTTACCTTTTGAGCCTGGTTCCTCTCAAGGTTTCTTCCTCATATCATCTCAGGGAGTTTTTCTTTGCCACCGTCGCCTCTGGCGACGAAAAATATGTGAAAAAATTCACATATTTACAATATATTTTTTTGTGAATCCATTTATTTCTGTAAAGCTGCTTTGTGACAATGTCCATTGTTAAAAACGCTATACAAATAAAATTGAATTGAATTGAATTCTGCAAAAATATTTGAAAAATGTCATAGAAAAGTACTTCATGCACGTGCATATATGCATTTGGTAGGAAAACCACTTTCCCAAGCTCCTAGTACCTTGAACTTGTCTAAATAGCCTGTAGAGCACAGATCAGTTTAGTACATAGAGGTTTGTCCAGAAACCAGTGTGTTAGTGCATGTTGGATGAATAATAACATTCCCAACTTTATTTTGAATTGTAAACACATAATAGTCATGCAGGGGCAGTCGTGGCCTAATGGATAAGAGAGTCGGACTTGCGTCTCAGGTCCGACAGGGATTGTAGGTGGGGGGAGTGAATGACCAGTGCTCTCTTCCACCCTTCCATGACCGAGGTGAGACCCTTGAGCAAGGCACCGAACCCCCAACTGCTCCCTGGGTGCCACAGCAAAAAAGGCTGCCCACTGGTGTGGGTGTGTGTTCATGTGCATGCATATGGTTGTCAGGAAAACCATTTTCCCAAGCTCCTAGCTACTTGAAACCATTTAAATAGTGTTTTCAGTGACTGACGCACACAATTGTGTTAGCACATAGATTTCTGTTCAGAAACGAGGTCTGTTTAACACATAGGGGTTTGTCCAGAAACCAGTGTGTTATTGCATAGCTGGTGAATAATAACTTTCCAAACATTATTTTTAATGATTTTGACTTGTAAAAACTTCATTATCAAATTATCCATTTTAATGTAATCAATCATATTACGGATCATGTTTCATCCACAACATTTGAAAAATGTCACAGAAAATTACTTCATTCACTTGAATATATAGGTTTCTTAGGAAAACCACTTTCCCTAGCTCCTAGCACCTTGAAACTGTCTAAATAGCCTTTTCTGTGAAAGATGCGCACACTTGGGTTAGCTCTTAGAGGTCTGTTAAGAGGTCTGTGTTGGTGCATAGCTAGCGAATAATAACTTGCTAAACATTATTTTTCAGAATTTTGACTTTTTAATACTTTATAATCAAATTATTCATTTTAATGTAAACAATCATATTTAATTTTATTTTTCATCAAATACATTTGAAAAATGTCACAGAAAACTACTTCATGCACGTGCATATATGTGTTTGTTAGGAAAGCCACTTTCCCAAGCTCTATAAAGAAATTGTCTAAATAGCGTTTTCTGCGAATGAAGCTCACATGAGATTCGTTCAGAAACCTGTGTGTTAGTGCATATTTGGTGAATAATAAGTTTCTAAATATTATTTTTTAGGATTTTGACTTTTAAACACATTATTATGAAATTATGCATTTTAATGTAATCATATTTCATATTATTCATCATAAACACTGAAAAGTGCTTCATGCACATGCATATATGTGTTTGTTAGAAAATCCACTTTCCCAAGCTTATCAGAGGTAATTTCAACACTTTAAAAGTGTCTATATGGGTCCAATGTAACCTCTGATAGAGTTACATTAACACTTTTTAAAGTGTTGGCAAATTGACATCGAGTTAATAACTGAATCTGAGCATAGTTGAAATTTAACACTAGTCAACAATTAGCAGTGTAAAATAAATTTTACACTGCATATTGCTTATTACACTCTGAGTGAGTTAATTCCTAACAACTCACATAAATTTTACAGTGGTGTGAGTTGTTAGGAGTGAACTCGTGTAATATGCAAAACTCCAGAGCAACTTACAATAGTGCTTTGAAGTCTATCAAAAATACATTCTGATATTGGCTCGCTAGGTCACAAACTAGGAATACCATCAGTCCAAAACTCTGTTGGGGAGGTGCTTTTTTTTTTTTTTTTTTTTTTTTTTTTTTGCAGCACATTAATTCCAAATACATTCGGCAATCTGTTTTTAAAATGTAACAGTTAAAATTCTGTTTTCAATCCCATAAGAGTATTTTTATGAAACAGTTTAAAGTAAATGAGCTGATCAATACAAATGACAAAAAAGTTATCTTTCAAGTCATCAATATAGCATACATTTAAGTGGTCATCAAAGTACCACTGTACTTTGATGACCACTTAAACGTATGAACTCTACAGGCTAAAATAAATGCACGCTCTCCATGTATAACAATTGTACAGATCTTTTTAAACACAGGGAGATCATAAGATGTTCCAGTACATCAAAACTATAAATTATAACATAAATTAACCTGATATTCAGTACCATAATTTCTAACCCAATTGGTAGTTGAAACATGTGAAAATGGCTCTAAATGTAGTAGCTGGCTAAGCATTTCCCCACCATCCAAATTACAAATGGTTTTTACTTTTACACGACCAAATTCTATTTTTTTGAAACAGCAATTCTCATAGTAAAAAGCCAATTGATGAAGATTTATGAAATTTTTCTCAAACCTTTTGAAAAAATTGAGCTTAGCCTCAAATCACATGCACCACACATGGATGAGAGAGATGAGAGGAAACAGTGATTTGAAGAGATTATGGTGATCCCAGATCAAATGTTTCAAGTAACATTTCATACCATCAGTGAGAACCCTATGTTGACAGTCTGTATTAAAAGGAGAAGGAAGTTCCCGTGACCATTATCCCTTTCAATAACATCACCAAAAATAAGGGGAGTATGGTGAAGAACCCACCATCATTGAATAGCATTTCAACCCAGGTGTTTGCTGTTGTTATCCATTTTTAATCTGCTTGGTCGGCTTTTGTAATCTGTGTAACCATAATCAAAGCTCTTGTCTGAGAGTGCGTTTACAGAAACACAGCCCTTTTTAATAATGTACTGAAAAACAAGCTTAAGCTCATACTGTACAACACCTTCCATGCATTTTATAATCTGTGTAACCATAATCAAAGCTCCTGTCTGAGAGTGCGTTTACAGAAACACAGCCCTTTTTAATAAGGTGCTGAAAAACAAGCTTAAGCTCATACTGTACAACACCTTCCATGCATGTCAACAGAGTAACTGTCAATGATATGAAAATATTGTAGTGAATTTAACACACAGAGATTCTAAACACCATACAGTGAAAGCAGTGCAGGACTTTCATTTAGCGCTTTACAATATTCAGCATTTTTGGTTCTTTTGAACGTAAAATAAGTCCAGGATGATACTCGGTTCATCCTTACTGTACAAGCAAAACCTACAGCAATATGTTTCACTGAAAGATTCAACATAGAGAATGGTTTTGTAAATATGAGCTATCATTAATGTCCATGTAAATACAATTCTTACTGTGCTTTTCTTGCAAAAACCTGTCCCTTAATTTTTGTTTTTTAAATATGGATGTGAGAGTACCCAGAATAGGTACATAGATATACTTATCTATCTATTCAAGGTCCTAGCACCTTGAAACAGTCTAAATAGCGTTTAACACATCATGGCTGTTAAGAAACCAGTGTGTTACGGCACAGCTGGTGAATAACAACTTTCTAAACATAATTTTTCAGAATTTTGACTTTTTAAAACTTTATAATCAAATTATGCATTTTAATGTAAATAATCATAAGCCACTCTCCCAAGCTCCTGGCACCTTGAATAGCGTTTTCTGTCACTGACCTGCACACTTAGCACTTAGAGGTCTGTTAAGAAACTAGTGCGCTGATGCATAGCTGGTGAATAATAACGTTTTAACATTACTTTCACGATTTTGACTTTTTAACACTATAAACAAATTATGCATTTTAATGTAAATAATCATATTTCGTATAATTTTCCATCAAAAATATTTGAAAAATGTCATTGAAATGTACTTCATGCACGTGCATATATGTGTTTGTTAAACCATTTTCCCAAGCTCCTACCGTCTTGAACTTGTCTAAATGGCATTTTCTGCACCTGAAGCGCACAGGTCCATTTAGCACATAGAGGTTTGTCCAGAAACCAGTGTGTTAGTGCATATTTGATGGATATTAACTTTCTAAACAATATTTTTCACGTTTTTGACTTTTTAACACTTTATAATCAAATTATGCATTTTAATGTAAATAATCATATTTTGTATAGTTTTTCATCAAACACATTTGAAAAATGTCATTGAAAAGTACTTCATGCATGTGCATATTTGTGTTTTTTTGGGTTGGCTTGGCCAAATGTAGTGATTTTTATATTGATAATACTTTTGCCAGTTTCAGGGATCTTCCTGAGAAATTTCAGTTGTCACAGTCCAACCTCTTTCATCACTTTCAAGTCCGACACTTTATTCAAACTCAAACTTTCCCTGTCCTGCCATCTACTATGCTACTGGATCACATTTTACAGATTCCTATGGTCCTTAAAGGTCAGATTTCAGTAATATATACAATGGCAAGAAAAAGTATCTGAACCCTTTGGAATTAGTTGATTTTCTGCATTAATTGGTCATTAAATGTGATCTCAACTTCATCAAAGTCACAAGTATAGACAAACACTTGCTTAAGATACACACAACACACAAACAATTATAATCTTTCATGTCTTTATTGAACCATTTAACATTAAACATTAAACATTCGCAGTGCTGTGGAAAAAGTCAGTGAACACTTTAATAGCTGGCCTTTGGCAGCAATAACCTCAACCAAGCATTTCCAGTAGCTGCAGACACAACATTCAGAAGGAATTTTGGACCACTCGTCCTTACAGAATGGCTGCAGCTCAGCCATATTCTTAGGACGTCTGGTGTGAACAGCTCTCTTGTGGTTATTCCACAGCATCTCTATGGGGTTAAGGTCTGGGGTTCTGACTGGGCAACTCCAAAAGGTGGAGTTTCTTTTTTTTTTGAAATTCTGTAGTGGATTTACTTCTACTGAGCTTCAGCTGGTGCACAGCCACCCTGTTTATCAAGATATCCTACAGATTATCCTGTAGGATATCTTGATAAACTTGGGAATTAATTTTTCCCTTGATGATGGCAAGGGTTTCAGGCCCCGAAGCAGCAAAGCAGCCCCAAATCATGATGCTCCCGCCACCATTACTTAACCATTGAGGTGATGTTTTCATAGTTGTATGCGGTGCCCTTTTTTGCACCAAACGTATTCTGTGTATTCTTCCTAAACAACCCAACCTTACTTTCATCAGTCCACAAAAGATTTTCCCAGTAGCGTTGTGGAGTGTCAAGGTGGTCTTTGGCAAACTTCAGTCATGCAGCAATGTTTTTTTTGGAAAGCAGCGGCTTTCTTCATGGTGTCCTGCCATGGAAGCCACGCCTGTGTAATGGTTTCTGTATAATAGACTCATGAACAGAGACATTAACCAGTTCCAATGATTTCTTCAAGTCTTTAGCTGTCACTCTAGGGTTCTTTTTTTCCCCTAATTGAAGATTCTGTGGTGTGCCCTTTGAGTCAGCTTGGCAGGATCGCCACTTCTAGGGAGAGCAGCCAGAGTACTAAATCATCTTCATTCATAGACAATTTGTTTAACAGTGGACAGATGAATATCTAAGCTCTTTGCGATAACTTTGTAACCTTGTCCAGCTTTTTAACATTGCTTGATTGTAGGTCTTCTGAGATCTCTTTTTTGCGAGGCATGGTTCACATCAGCAGAAGCTCCTTACGAATAGCAAACTCAAAATGTTTGAGTACTTTTCATAGCTCTAACCCACACCTCCAATCTCATCTCATTAATAGGATGCCAGGTTTGTGAACTTCCAACTCTTATTAGCTTGTGTTGAAGTAATTAGCCTAGGGTTTCACATACTTTTTCCAACCTATACTGTGAATATTTGAATGATATGTACAATATGTACAAGAACAATACAATAATTTGTGTTATTAGTTCAAATTGTGTTTGTTGATTACCGTAACTTAGATGACGATCAAACCAGATTTTAAGACAAATTTATACATAAGTGCAGGTAATTCCAAATCGTCTGATAATTGACAGAATTAGAGGGGAGTGGGTAAAGGACATGGGAATTGAAATATCTGATGAAATATGGGAGGAAGCTCTTAACAGAGTAAATGGCTCAACCTCTTGTGCCGGCTTCAGTCTTATACAATTTAAGATCCTTTACTGCACCTATTAAACAAAGTGTGTGTGAGTGATTCAAATGTAATAATTTCGTTCATATGTATTGGTCCTGTTGAAAGTTGAGAGACTACTGGTTATTCATATTTAAAACACTAAATGATGCTTTTAACTTTTAGCTGTGTTGGAGTCCTGGAGTATCATTACATAAAAAGTATAATATAAAAAGTGTATTTCTTTTGCCTCTTTATTAGCAAGGAGAAGTTTAAGTACGAGCACCTGTGTTATCTTTAATTTTGCATAGTCATAATATTCGTGATAAGAATACATGGAACATAACATTTCTTTTTTGTCCTCTGGATATGGATATTGTGTTCACTTGGAAAGGTATATATACAGTATATTATTATTATTATTATTATTATTATTATTATTATTATTATTATTATTATTATGGGGTATAGGCACCCTACTCTTATTCTGTGTTTCTTCTTTTTCTTCTATTTTTCTGCTTCTTTGTCTTCTGGCTAGGGTGTCTATGGCAGCCCAAAGAATCTGGTAAAAAGTTGTGAAATTTGGCACACTGATTGGAGAGGGTCTAAGGAACATTCTTGCTTGCCAATGCTTTAGCGCCATATTTAGGCCAAATTTGGAAATATTTTGAAAATGTCCAAAATTTAAAAGCAAGGAATCCCTGGATTCCCTGGGTCGAGCCGAGTTCAATGCAGTTGAAGTTTTTTCACTACTCCTCCTAGAAATTTTGTCCAAGCATCACCAAATTTGGCACACATCATCTTCAGAGTAAGCCACACAAAAGTTATCAAAAGAGTTTTGAATAGTCCAAAGGGTTTGCCCATAATGGGCCAACGAATCTGATGGAGAAGCCGCTAAACAGCAAGTGATAAATATCTTCAGGACCATACTCTGAAAGAAGTTTTGTGACTGCGCCACCTTGTGGTCAAGAACTGTAACACCTTTCTTTTTTTTTTCCTTATATCATTTGAAGAGTTTGTGGTAAATTCACAGTTAATTTTTCCTATAATTCCCTGGAGTATGCAGAAGTGAACGCACAACAACATCTGAAATTCAAGTGTCCTACCTGTCAACCATCTTGGATTTTGTAAAAACTGTATTTTTGCTACTCCTTCTAAAAATTTTCTCCAATCATCACAAAATTTGGCATACATCATCTGCAGAGTAAGCTTCACGTATTTGGAATTTTGAGCATTCCAAACGGTTTGTCCGTAATGGGCAAATCTGCCAGCGAAGCCGCCAAACAGGAATTGAGACTGTATCTCAGCAAAGACTTTGCGCACTGACACCAAACTTAGTAGGCATCTTCAGGACAATGACCTGAGGCTATGCAACAAATTTCATGCAAGCACCACCTACTGGGCAAAAGTCACAATAATATGCCAAAAATGCTTACATATAACTGCCATTTTTTTTGCTACTCCTCCAAATTTTGTCCGATCTTCAGCAAATTTGGTTCACATCATCTTGACAACTGTCTAAACAACCTTGCAGCAATGCCACCCTGCTGCCCATTTGTTCAGCTAGACCTTTCCTCCTACAGTCAGAGATTTCCACCACTGTCCATGGTCAAAACATACATATCATGTGTGAAACTACAAACCCTTGAATCCCTTTGCCTAACGTTATGGTTCTGCTTTCCTGATTGCTTAGGTAACAACTGTAGCGTGTCTGTGATCGTGTGGCTCACAGAGTGTGGGTGCTCGGCCCCCAAAAATGCTGCTTGCAGCTTTTATTATTATTATTATTATTATTATTATTATTATAACTTTTTTTCAATAATATCATTACTTTTTATGCATTTTTTTCTTAGAATTGGATAATGTGGGGGAAATTAAAAATGTCCTTTTTAATGCTTTAGAAAAAATTTACAAATAGAATTTAAAAAAAGTTTATAAGGCATTCACAATATTTGGCAGACTGACTTTTTTTTTTTTTTAGGCCTTTCTCTCTCGCCTCTGTGTGCGTGTGCGTGTGTCACTCTCAATTTTAGTAAATGCTCAGGGTCACAGTGGATCCAAAGCCTCTCTCAGGAACACTGGGTCTGAGGCGAAAATACACCCTGCATGGGATCTCAGTCCATTGCAGGGCAGTGTGTAAAATATGCATTACTTAGAAAGTTTTACTATATAAGAAAATTTAAATTAAAACTCACAAACTATTGGTATTTATTTAAAACTGGTGTTTTGCTGCTTACATTTGTACAATAAATTACACAATTTCCATCCTCTGATGTACCTGATAAATACAGTTGAATTTGCCACATTCGCACTCTGTCATACATGGTCTCAGAACTTTACAGTCCATGTGCAGATTGGAAAATACTTTAAAATCACATTAAAAGGCCAACCACAATTTAAACTAAAAGAACATAAAGACAAAACAGGAAAGAAAAAGCATATACGACAATATGTAAACTAAATCTGAAACTAAAACCTGTGCCACAAAAATCCATGAAATAAAAAAAACAAACAAACAAAAAAAGCTTTTACCACAATCATACACAGACAGTCAAAAATGTATTAACAATAAAGTTAAAAGTATAAACTGTACAAAAAAGTAGTATATTATTAACAGTGCAAGATATTAAACAGGTCACCTCAAAACACACCTCTCAATATACAAATGTATTACAAAGGCATATGATTCCATACTAGTGCCACCCAGTATAGACCTGCAAGTTATAGAACAACGAGGAAACACTGGAGGCAACTTCAGTATTTTACACACACATATTTTCATTATAAATAAAGATCTACATCATGGTACACCTTTTCCTGGTCAGGGAAGGGCAGACCAAACAAATTAATTGAGTAGGAACATTTTCAATGAAACATAAAGGTAAAGCGCGTTGCATAAGAGCGTGAGACATTTTTACAGAGCACCACAATTGATATAATAAATGAATGCAGGGCTGTAAGACACTCTTGTCTTTAATAGGAGACAGAGGAGACACAAAGAACTAAGCCACTCTTATTCCAGTCTATAAATGCAATATTGTTGCCACTTCACAGAAAGGATAAAATCTACATGGTCATGTTTATTGCTCAGAACTTAAAACATGTAAAAAAAAGTTGCTGTATGCATTCTGACACCTAATTCCACACAATTTACCAGGAAAAAGTACACTTGAGTGCATTTAGTTTGCAGAGGAAACAGCTGTCAATAGAAAATAGTGCTTCCTGCTGTCAGGCTCCATTTTCAAGCCTCTCACTTTTTTGTGCCTCAGGTCTTTACTTCAGGTGACTATTAATCAGAGTTAGTCCTGTTTCATAGTGTGGGGGAATGCCAGAGCCTTAGCTGGGTGCTGGTTAAGTGCCATGTGCTGTAAGTAGATCTTTCCCATCACCTGCACTCCAGCGAGACCCCAGAGTTCTGTGAGGAGCCTGAGACAGTGGGCTCAGCAAGTGTCAACATAACAGCTGCTGTCAGTGAGCTGGATGACGGCGAGGAAGAAGAGGAGTACAACGCTGCTGCTGCACCTGCTTAGGTTAAAGTACTTCAGTTTAAAATTTGCTGCACTTTCAAAGCAATGTTATTAGAGATAGAAAATACCAGTATAACAAATATTTAAGACATACAAATCAAAACATATGCAATTGCACAGTGACTATAGATCAGTTTTGTGCAAAATTTCAGCTATAAATTGAGGCTTTTGATATCTGTACTGGATGAAACGTAGGAAATGCATCATTTTTATACATGATTCCCTTGTTTTAGGAAACCATAAGAAACAGGACAATTTAATGCTCAGTTGTTGCTGTGTGATCTTGTAGTACATGCATATGTGACACCTGGTGATGTAAAAGGTTGCTCTTCATCAAGCAAGGACCACTGTGATGTACAACAGCCCAATGATATCCCTCATTCCTCTCGCTCTCCCACGTCTGACCAATGTGTTCTAGCTTGCCTATATAGTTTCACAAAGTTTGTGATAGATTAAAAATTTTAAATGAGCTACTTGCTCCATTGCATTATAACAACAAACATCCTTCCTTTGGTGAGTTCACAGGGGCACTGCTTATGAGAGCTTGTCAATCCTTCTGTGGTGAGTCTCCAAACTAGCTTGTGAGTCTCCAAACTAATGGAGCTTGTGGTCTAGCCAAATCTTGGCTTAAAAAAATAGGCATTTGTTCCCATCCTCAGCGCTGTGGTTTTCCTCTACACAAGAAAGAACATCACAATGCCTGCCCAGTTTACTCTGGAATAGCCAAGGAAAGCTCAGAAGCCATCTGATACACATGCATTTTGCCATGAGCTCAAACAGTCAATTTTTGAAAGATGTGTTACATTTGTTGGACTAATGCTCAGACAAGCAACAGTGGGACAAGGAGGACCTTCTACTCTCCAAGTTTGCTGAGCTGCCCCAGAGATAGTTAGAAAGAAACACAGAGGAGTCTGGGGCCACCTGGGCTCAACAGGTACAGCAGCTATCGGACATGTGTGAGAGAGCAGACAAGTTCTCCTTAGCTCCAGTTGCTGGTTGGTCACAGCTTACGATGATGTGAATATACTCGACCTCTATTAATAGGCATCACCTTTCAGAGGAAAAAAAGAGCGATATATAGGTTAGCCTGCGTGCTGAGAATGCAAAGCACGAGACGGATAGTTCCTTATTCACACTGTTTTGCCATGTACTTCAGAAGAAGGGGCCTACCTGCTAAAAACCTACAAAAACAGATTTTTCCCCTTCTCTACTGATCTTTCCTTCCATTTGGATGGATGACTAGGTTTTGAAAATTCGTTTGGTACATTTCAAAGAAGTGTTGTAAATGACTATGTTTAATTTTCTGGAACACCGACTGTAAAATACTGCCTTTGCAAATGTACTAAATGAACTGGAAATGCAGGAACAGTACGTGCAATAGTGTTTGGTCAAGGAGTCCATTTTTTTCTTTCCACTCATTCTACTTGATAGTGGTCCAGTTATGTGGGAACGAACTTAGTGTGAACATTGCCATATCATACACCTGGGCCTTGTCATCCTCAATTTACTCTCCATTGTTCTCCAGCAGTCTACCTTCAGCAGTGACGGGCTGGGGCAATGGGTTTGTATCCCATGTTAATTATGGTGAACTAATATTAAAGTTGATGTGTTAAACAAATAAATAAAGATGATAGGTGTATTAACTTATCAGTGTTCTAATACTGTTGTTTTTTTCCGGCTGCTCTGAAACTATTGTAACAGCAAGGCCAATTCTTTTGCTTTTGCTATGCACTGAAGACAAATGTCTTCAGGTTTGAGATCAATTGCACTGAATATGAGATGATAGATCAGAATTTCAGCTTTTATTTTCTGATATTTACATCTTAGAACATGGCAACTTTTCTTTGAACCCACTCATTTTTCAAGTGATCAAAAATATTGAAACATATGACTGACAGGAGTTTCTTGCTGCCCAGAGGTGCCCTGTTAGACTGATTGTTTAAACAATTAATAGCTTGGAACATCTACTCTAGGCTTGAGCCCTGGGTTTCGTCTGTAAAGAATGCATTTGTTGTTAAGTAGGACATGAAGACCAACATGAGGACCTGAGAGCTGTCTATGCCATTTTGAAGATGAGATAAGCAAGCCATTTTGAAGCTGAGAGAAGAACGAAAATCGATCAGAGCCAATACAATGATTTAGAATGTCCTGAAAAAGAAAGAAAACACTGGTATACTAACAATCAGACATTGAACAGATTGGCCAAGGAAAACAGCAGCAGTTGATGCGAGAAACACTGTGAGAGCTGGGAAGAAAAACCCAAAAGCAACCTCCAAAGAGCAGGGGTGAAGGTTTCACAATCCACCATTCAAGGAAGACTTCTGAGAATTCTAAGAGCAGAAATATAGAGGCCGTACCACAAGATGCAAACCACTCATGAGCAGTAACAATCAGAAGGCCAGATTGGAATTTGAAAAGATATACAGAGATGAGCCACAAAAATTCTGGAACCAAGATTAATCTCTACCAGAGTGATGGAAAGCAAAAGCGTGGAGAAAGAAAGGATCTGCTCATGATCCAAAACATATGAGCTCATCAGTCATGTACGGTGGAGGTAGTGGCGAGCCCAAGCCATGAATGGCTGCTTCTGGAATGGGCTTAACTGATGATTAATCTTAACTGATGATGTAACTCATGATGTAACTCATGATGTTAGCAGCAGAATGAATTCAGAAGTCAACAGAAACATTCTGTCTGCCAGTTTACAGAGAAATGCATACAATATTATTGGGAGGAACTTCATCATGCAGCAAGACAATGACCCAAAACACACTGCCTACACAACAAAGGACTTCATCAGGGGAAAAAAGTGGAAGGATTTAGACTGGCCAAGTCAATCAAGGGGAAGTAATAGCTCAGTGATTAAGACATTGGATTACTGACTGAAAGGTCATGAGTTCAAAACCCAGCACTGCCAAGTTGCCACTGCTGGGATATGAATGAATAATAAATAAATGTAAGTGAATTACCAGACCTTAACCCAGTTGAGCATGCATTTCACCTCTTGAAGAAGAGACTGAAGGGAGAAACCCCCCTCACAAAAAAACAAACAACTGGAAGAAGCAGCAGTAAGCCTGGAAAAGCTTCACAAAAGAAGAATGCAACAGTATGATGTCAGTGTGTCACCATCTTGATGCAGTTATTGCAAGCAATGGATATGCAACCAAATATTAAGTGTTACTTACTTTAATACTATCTGTTCCAATACTATTGCTCACTTAAAAATTGCATAGTCTGCCTGCAAAGGTGCCATGTTATAAGTTGTTTAACACATATAGATGTAAATATCAAGAAATGAAAGCTGAAATTCTGATCTACTGTCTTCATCATATAGCAAAAAAAAAACCCAAACAAACAAAAAAAACAATTGGCCTTGCCGTTCCAATACATTCAAAGGGGACTGTAGTTTGTTTACAGTATTGTCTATTGTATAGTTTGAAGTCTATTGTATACTTTAATGTCTGTATTTATTTTATTTGTTGACATGTTGTCACTATGTTACTTATCCTCTTGTCGGACTTGTCATGGTGTCTCATATTAATTGTTGCACCATGGTTCTGGGGGAACTATATTTATTTCATTCCTAACTTTTCGTCTACCAGAAAATACCCATGGCCTGCTGATGTTATTAGATCACAGACTTGAGGCACTTATAATAAACATAAGAATTAAAAAATTTTGATTGTCCTTTCACTTTCGATCCTCTGAAATGCAGTCACTAGCTCAGACACAGTTCAGACAAATTAGATTAAAACCTTTAATTAAAGCTAAGATTCTGCTTTTTAACCTCATAGTAACTTATTTTAAAACCAAATAAACTTATAAAACTGAAAACTTACTTTCCCGCTCTTTTTTCTTCATACGCTTTCGTCTTCTGTCAATGGAGGCCACTTCGGATTTGAGTGAGAGATAGTGATTCCTGATATCTTGCAATTTCTCCTGAAGGAATGTTATCTTCTCTAGGCTACTCATCTTTTCTAAATCAGCTGCAAAAGCAGGGTTGAAAAAGAAATAAGGCCAAATATTTGAATGCATTTAACATTAACAATATGATGACAGAATTCACTAAGCTAAAGGGGGGATTTCATTCAATTCTTCAAACTGATTACTTTGAACTGCGTAAAATACTCACACATTTGAAAACTCCACTTGTAAGTGCGGGAACCCCGGCTGCTTCTATGCTGTTCTTTGGGATGCAGATGCTCAGAGTCCCCATGTTTGTGGTATTTATGAGATGGCGGTGTCCGAGCAGAGCCCTTGGGTGGTGTTATGGCCTTTACGTCCTGTGGGCTGCTCTTGGACATAAGTGATTTGGCAGTGCTCTCACTGAGACATTGGTCCTCACTGTCACTGCTGTTGGCTAGAGAGAAAGAAATGTGTTTTACACCTGATTGGGCCTGATGCAAAATTAGTTTTTACATAACTGAAATGCCTGAAATGGCCACAATCCCAATGTGTAATCCTTCCCACTGAATTTTATTTATTTATTTGTTTGTTTGTTTGTTTGTTTATTTATTTATTCTCTCTGTTGTGCATGCAGAGGATTATAGAAACTACAAAAAAAGTTCTGTTCATCAATATTTACAACAAAATACGCAACAAATTTAAACAGATAATTGTTTTATTGATGTTACCTGTTTTGTGGTTCTTTTTGGGATGCAAGTTCAAGGTTTTGTGACTTTGTTTGTGTTTCTTTGACGCTCCACCTCCCTGGGAGTTTTTATGCCGCTTCTGATTGGATGATGAGACTAGGTAATGAACCAGGAGGGAAGAGAGAAGCAACAATAAGGTTACATGTTTTAGGATTTGATGGAGGGTTTGAAGCAGCTTACTAAATATTTTAAACTATATAATACTGACGGTCAAAATATGTTCATTCATTCATTCAGTCAGTCAGTCAGTAACTGCTGCCTGGTCAGAGTCATGGCAAATCCAGTGCCAATCCGGGCAACACTGAGCACAAGGCAGGAGACTTCACCCTGGACATGTCGCCAGTTCATCGCTGGGCACCATGTATACACACACACACACACACACACACATTCTCAACTACAGCCAATTTACCATTGCAAAATCCACCTACTAGAATATTTTTGGACAGAGGGAGAACTTAAACCCTGCACAGACAGTAATGTGAGCTCAAAATCAAACCCAGGACCTTGAAGGTGTGAGACAGCAACAATACCAATAAACAGTTAAAATAAAATTTTCATTTATTGCCTACCTTTGGATTTCTGCTCACTCTCCTGCTGACTGCTGCTGCTTAAACTCAGGCTACAGCTGCTGTTGCTGGACAGGTTTGCATCAAAAGCTTTGGAGAGGGATTCTGACTGCTCTTCCTGAGGCAGTGTGTGAAACTCACAGCTCACAATATCCATCTCCACTGTACTAGTGTCAGACTCGCTGCGCCCACCAACACACTCTTCTGTCAAAGGCCCAGCTGGTGAGGATGTGGCTGGAGAGCAAGATGCCAGGACAGAACTCTGAGGGGGTGGTGAGGATGAGTGCATCTCACGCAAGACCTCAGCAGACTCTGGCGTGGTGGGTGGTGTGTTGAGGATGGAGTTGCTTCCACTGCTGGGATACTCCTGGTTCTTTTCTTGGCTCTCCTGTGGCTCCTCACGTGTTTCACTTTTCTGCTCAGGCTCGGGATCCAGGTCACCCAGTCCAGGTACCACTGGAGGAGGAGAATTTGCAGCTTCAGTGTCTGAATCAGAAAACAACTCTTTCAGGGTTTTCTTAGGCCACTGGGCCTGAATACTGGACCATACATCCTTATGGCCTTTGGTACGGCAGCCAGGTGTCCTGTCTTCCATTCCAGATGTCATTTTAGCTCGCTTGTCAGGGATTTCCCAGAATGCCGAAGACCGACCACCCTTGGCCTTTTCCTTCAGGCCGTTGTACTTCTTTGAAGGGGCACCCTTGGCTTTGTGGTGCATTAGAAGCTCTTCTTTGGCCTGGGATTCCATAAGAAGACCACCCTCATCCTCAGAACTGCTGCTGGACTGCATGCCTCCATCCAGAGTACCAATGTTTCTTTCTTCCAGCTTCTTAAGTGAACTCTCTGACAGCCAATCGCTCAACTTGCTACCCCTGGTTTTGCCTTTGCGTTGGGTTTTATGTGTACGCTCAGTAGTTCCATCAGCTTTTCTTCTCCTGGTGCTCAAGGCCTCCCCCTCTGTTACTAACTGTTTATTTGTTTCTGGACTGTACTGGCTGGATGATACCTCTGTGGTGCCCATACTCACTGAAGCTTTGTGTCCCTCACTGGATGGCTCACTTTCCCATTGTGGGGCTTTATAAAGGCTTTCTGGAGAAGCTCTTCTCTGAAGGCTTAGCTGGCCTGCTGGACAATCATTATTATGGTCACCTTGTTCATCCTGCTCATGTTTGCTGTGATCTATGGAGCTCTCAGGTGCTAACACACACACACACACACACACATACACACAATACTTAAGTAACAGTCAGAACAGGCTTTTGACTTCATCCGTGTGGAGCAACAATGGTGGCTCTCTTGTGAAGTGATTTTGAAGGGAATGTAGTGGTTCACGACCCAAGAGCCTTATTTATCAAACATGCGTATGCATACTCTTGTACGTAAATTGTGTTTCTATGCATTGAATAGGATTTATCAAGTTTAGATGTGCGTACACTTCTGTACACTCCTGACCATGTGTATGCAGGAAGCCATAGTGGTAGAAAAGTGTAATACCAGGTAAACTGATTATGAGAAGGTTCCATTCCACTTATTGTCAATTATATCAGCATAATTGAGATTAGTTACTCTTTTCGGTGCTCACAAGATGTGGATAGATGACGCAGATGGAATATAAAGTAAAATTGTATATAAGGCACATTTAAAGATCGATTGGGATTATGCCTTGTTTGAAAATTTGGCTCAGGCAGCTTTGCAGGGGGAATGTGTTTTTAGGTGCCACTGGAAACTCTGTGCTGAGAGTGACGAGTGGCTCTTTAATAGATTGTTTGTCCAGTGCAGTTTTAGTTACAAATTTCAAACAGAGTTTGGAGACTGTACTGGGATTTCCCAACCAACTACATGCTGAATAATGGACAGGTCATACCTTCATTCATGTTGCTCACACTGCAATACATTAGAAAGAGCAAAAATGACGCAGTTTCATGCCATTGGAGAATTTCTAAATCTAATTGGGGAATGCACACACATTCATAAAATTATTTCTATCATATTTATTTATTAGACAAACAACTCTTAAAACTGCCATATAAACAATTTTTGCTTTGTGCTACTTCATGCAACAGCATCTTTACTTTATTGTCAATGCAGTACATAATGAAGTTCTTAGACCTTTTAACAGGCAGCACAGTGAACAAGCTACTGTGCTTTTTAAAGGGAAGTTGTATACCATATATAGCGATTTGTGAGCATTTCTTTATGCAAATGAGTGTGGCTGTGGATGAGCACATCAACTTAGAATGTGTGGGGATTTAACAGTGGCCATTGCATACAGCTGTGCATATGTATGTGATGTACCAGTTTTCTTATGTGTACAGGCAGCTCTTACACCCAAATTTAGAATGTGTTCTACACAGGCTTTTATAAATGAGATCCTGGTTATATCAGCATGGAAGTTTAGCAACTGTGGGCTACAAGCAACATTAGGAAAACATTGAGTAGACAAAAGTGTTGTGCCTAAGAGACTGGTGGGTACACTACTTATTTATTAAGCAGTTCTTCCAATTTGTTTTTTTTTTTCCCAGTACAAAAAAAAATCATTCTCCACCCTCTTAATTTCTGTTGTTTTGCAAATTCACGGCCTTAAAATACACCTACAGTGCCCTCCAGAACCATTGCCATTAATAATAAAAATGAACAAAAGTGATTGAATGAAATTAAACAAAAGGATTTACATTTTATTTGGTATTACTGAAAATCTATTTATTTTGTGTGTATGTATAAATTTACTCATACGAAGACTAACTAATGTAAATGTCGCTTGGCCAACTTCAGATCATTTTGCAGGGATTACTACACTTTTATATATGGATTATACTGTCACGTTTAAATTGCTTATTTATTGATATTTACAGCATTTAGCAGATGCCCTTATCCAAAGGGATGTAAGTGCTTTGTAGTCTCTATCAAAAAGATGTCATCATGCTAGTTCACCAGGTCAGGAACTAAGAATACTACTGAGAGAAATTTTGTGAAAACCAATTGTGTTGTATTATTGGCATTAATTAAAGAATATGAAAAATAAATTATGACAAAAGAAATGCCACAGTATAAACATAGAGCGGGCTGGACTGTGCATAGCCATAAGCCATAAATAAAAGCCTCAGCTGATGGAAGATTTAGCATATGTCATGCTTATGTTTAAAATGTTTATCATGTGTAAGTGAACCAAGTACCAACCACATGGGTCTTCAATCTTGTTAGAACTTGTTAGCACAGAAAGAGACTCAGTACTGCTACTTTCTCTAGGGCAAGCATTGCAAAATATTAATTTTTTAATGGGTGCTGATAGCTTAGAAAACAGCATTTGTAGAATAACATGTCAAAATATCAGTTATTGCACGTGTTTCTTTTCATTTTTGCTTATTTTCATGAAGCATGCCAATAATTCTGGATGGCACAAAGCAAAACTAAGGACTACCAGAAACAAACTCGTTTGTCACATCTATTGTCCTTTTTCATTCAAGTAAATCGACTTCCTTGCCAGGACATGTTTATTCCTGTTGAGCCTGACCACCAGGCCACAATGCCAGGTGGTCACAGTGATGTTCATAAAAACAAATGTAGGTGACTAAAACAGTGAAAGGTTAAATAAAACAAGCAGTGCAAATGATGACCAGCATCTCAGAAATTACCTTGGAGGCCATTGAGATTGGAGGTGATCTTGAGGGATTTAACAGGACTCTTCTGGCCACCTGCATCTTTAAATTCTTCCATTTTGGGAAAACCATCACTGCCAGAGAAAGGTTTTGAGAGTCGGTTGATGCGATTGTTTGTAGGAGAAAGGTCCTCTCTGTCATTTAAACTCTCTATTCGGTCTCTTTCTCTTTCAGTTTTGTTCTTAAAAAAAAGAAGAAAAAAAAGCAAGTCACAATTCTTTCATTTTTGTCCCAATCCTTTCATTTCATTTTATTATGCGAACAGGTAAGCATTAGACATTTTTACCTTTATTTTTTTCCTATGCTTTATTTTGGTAACATTCTTATTAGCTGGTCGGACAATCTTGTCGGCTTTAATCCACTCATCATACCTTTTGAGAAAGAAGTAGTTACGTGAATATTCTGCACTAAAGTTCAGCTAGTCTAAAAGACATGACAGAACAATTACACACTCAACCTGTGACAACTAGAGATGTATCGAAACAATTTTTTTTTCCCAGACTCAGAATGAGTACAAGTACATGTTTTTGATACTTTCCAATACCTAAATGAGTAACCTACTTATAAGAGTCATGTTAAGACTTCAGTCAGTCCACACCGGATACATATCAGCTGCATTTCCATAAGGCCTACTGGCAGGAGAAAGAGAAACAGCATACTTCGCTTTAATCTGTTTTGGCAACTCTTGTTCAATCAACCATTAATATCAGTTAAGAGTAGATGAATTTACATTTCTGGTTATTGTTTTTGCCCAACTGTCATGAATTAGGCACTAATTCTGGATGTAAAGCACCCAAAAACCAAACTTCACATTGCTAAGTGTCCTTTGCTCAAAAGGCTTTATTACTAAGCCTTTTTTGTGTGTAGCGATCTGCCGGCTGCAGTTACAACAATGTTTACCTAAGAAAATGATCAGAGACAATGAGAAAGTGTATATTTATGTTTATTTTTCTTCCCCATGTTGGTGTAAAATTAGTATCATAGCATGCAAACAATTTGCTCTGCAACTACAGGTTGCACAGTCACGACATCTTTGAAGATTATGATTTTAAGTGCACAGTGTATAGAAAGCGTGATTTTGAGATCTCAGTGGGTCTCTATGGAGTTTACGTTTCACTAATGTGGACAAAAAGAAACCCTGAAATGTGCAACAAAGGCAGCACCTCTGGTAAGTCTTTAATGGAAGTATGGCTTGAAATGCTTTTTAAAAAGGAATTCAATGACATCTTTACACAATGTATCCAGTGTAAATTGGCCTATAGTATTAATCAATCAGGTTTGTCATGGATGTGTGTCACGGACATGTTACTTAGCCTAAAAAAGTACTTCTGTACAGCTGTAAGTAAAGTACATTTTTATTTTCACTGTGATGAAATCCCACAATGTCACTGACCGATAATGGCTGATCATCAAGAACAACATACTGGGTAAGCACTGTTATTTTCAGTCACCTCGGCTTGTTTGTAGATATTTTTTTTCACCTAGTGTATGCTATAAGCAGTGAACTCCTTGGGCTGAGTTTTATATTTATGATGTTTTATCAGTTTACTTTTATAAGAGAAAAATGCTATAGTTCCACTTGATATTTTCACAGAGCACAGTTTGCAGTCTGCGTTCCTTTGACTGCATCATTACTCATGAAATATGTGCAGATCACTGGCATTTCACATTATGTCACATAGTATCAGTGTTGGTATTGGCACACATTTTCCAAGTACAATAAATGAGCCATGGTATTATATACCATATACCCATACTGATGCATCCCTAGTTACAACTGTTAAGAACATTAACACAAACATCACACAGATCTCAAAATACACCATTATCTTCATGATTAAGATGAGGTTGGCAGTACAATTGTGCTGAAAATGTTCATGAGGTTTTTTTCAACATGGATAAAAATATGACAGCTTGATCAACACATACATGAAGGATTAAGTAGCATTTTGTCCTGAAAGAGGAAATGATGATTATGATTAGACTATTCCTTTAATATTAAGTGTATTCAGGCAACAATATTGCACAAATAACCTTCTAAATCTAAATCTAAATCTGTAAAGTCCTGGTGCTTTGCGGAAAATGTTATCAGTAAAATGCGTGACCATTTCACATAGTGTTCCCACAGTTCAGTGCAAAAACCTAGTCCACCTGCTCACGCCATGTAATGGAAGCAGTTTTCCCCAACACTAGCATGTATTACTAAGAAATACTAATCCATCAGAAACAGACAGCATAGTCATGCTGGGGATTTCACCATTTCCATAACTCCAAATAGTCTCACAGCATTTGTTTTCCAGACAGGTTTAGCCTATGGATAATCAGAATGCCAGTAATCCGTTTAATTAAATGTCAGAAACACACATCTGATTTCATCAACCACTAGATGGCCACAATGAAACTCTATACACACCACACTGAAAGAAAGATGCTTTGAGATTGGGCTAGAAGCTGACACAGAGACATGAGGGTTGCACTAGAAATTGGATCCTTTTCTCAGAAGGAGCGACCACATTTTTTTTTGGTAACACATAGAGTTCCCAGGGTCCTGCCTTACCTGACATTCCAGCCACAGTAGTGTACCAGGTAGAGCACCTCTCCCCCCTCCAGGTCTGACTCTTTCACAGTGGCTTCGTACGTCTTCTGATTGCGACCTCGCCCATACCTCACCTGCACCTTCATCCCAGGGGGGTAACACTCAAACTCCTCCCCTTCCTCCCACTCCTGACTGCTGTCATCCCTGCAAGAAAGACAGTTCAGCACTTCCTTTCCCTAAGCCTGCCCCAGAATATAGACAAGAACCCATCTGCACCCTCTTTAAAAAAAAAAAAAAAAAACTGAGCTATCAGCTTCTGTAGTACCATCACTTGGTTGAATATGAATATCCTATAGCCTTAAATTTATTTAATCCATTTGTTGTAGTAGCAATAATAATAATAATAATAATAATACTAATAATAAGTTTCTTGCTTGCCTGAGTCTCTCGATTCTCTCGATTTGAAGAAGTAAAGGTAAATTAAAGATTTACATGTAGATCATCACTGACTCCATTAATCTACATTTTGTGCTGTTAGGCTTGACATTACCATATTGGACATTACAGAAAGTATGTTAAAAACATATGTTATAAACAGGCTCCTTGTGATCTACAACCCCTGCCAAAAATTATGGAATCACACTCAGAGGATGTTCACCCTGATTTTTTTTTACTTCGTAGCAAATGAACAAATCACAGATATGACACAAAACAATTTTTGTTTAATAGCTGAACTTTCTGGCTTCGTAAAGCATACCTCAAACAAATTAAATTATATTAATTAATGGCATATTTTTTCCCAGATCAGGTAGAGGAAAAAAATTACGGAATCATCAAAAAAAAAATTACAATTAGTTTAAAAAAAAAAAAAAAAAATTAGTACAAAAAATTACAATTTTGTTACTCCTCCTCTGGCATTTTTGATGGCTTGAATTCTTTGAGGCATGGATTTCACTATTGAAAAACAATATTTTATATCAAGCTGGTTCCCACTTTCTCGAATAGCAGTTGCAATTAAAAATAAAAAAACAATTAAAAATAATTGGTCCATGACAGGGCTCCAGGGCTGGGCTGACAGGGCAGGACAGGGCTGATCAGCTTTGCAGGATGGAGCCCTGTCATGGACCAATTATTTTTAAAATTCCACCATAAATTTTCAATCGGATTGAGATCCGGACTGTTTGCTGGCCATGTCATCGAGTTGATATGCATTTCCTGAAGAAAAGCTTCAACTCTGTGGCAAGATGCATCATCATCCTGAAAAATGACTTCTTTCTCATCAAAGCTATTTTCTATCAGTGGAATGAGAAAAATGGCCAAAATTTCAATGTACACCTGTGCACTGACTGTTTAGGTAACTGCCATCTCCCCATCTCCCACGTAAGTGTGGAAATTTGATTGTTTTCTTTCAGGCAGTCATCTTTATATGTTTCAACATTGATCCAAGATGGCGGTGCCGCAATAGCACGCAGCAGCCCCTTTGGATCCAAGATGGTGCTTCGAAGTGTACACTCCCCCCAGTCCTAATGCTAACCAGGCGCTCTGTGAACTGTATGCGGATATTAGCGAACTGCTGTCAACAATTGTTGCTGGAGATTTCAACCATGCAAATCTCAAGTCAGTGCTCCCTAAATTCCATCAACATGTGGACTTTAGACTTTGAGAACGCACTGGATCTTGTTTACACAAACATCCCCGGCGTGTAACGGGCAGAACCCCGCCCTCACCTTGGTTACTCAGACCACATCTCTGTTATGCTAATCCCAGCATACAAACCTCTTGTCAAACGCTCCATACTGGTTCTGAAGCAGGTGAAAACCTGGCCAACAGGGGCCATCTCTGCTCTTCAGGTCTATTTTGAGCACACTGACTGGCTGAATGTTCAGGGAAGCTGCAACCGATGACGACTTCACCAGCTTGAAGGAATACACAGCATCAGTGACCAGCTACATCAGCAAATGCAATGATGAAGTCACTGTCTCCAAGATCATCACCACACGCTCCAACCAGAAGCTGTGGATGGCCGCAGAGATGCATGTGCTGCTGAGGACCCAAGACTCTGCCTTCAGAGAAGGTGACAATGTGGCCCTGAGTACAGTGAGGGCCAAGCTGCCCCAGGCCATCGGAGAGGCAAAGCGCACACAAGCACAGAGAATCCACAGCCATTTCAAGGACAGTGGTGACACACAGCACATGTGGCAAGGCATCCAGCCCATCACCAACTACAGGCCTGTGACAGTGATGCCTCCCTTCCAAATGCGCTGAACAACTTCTGTGCTTGGTTTGAGGCTCAGAATAACGTGACAGAGCGTTCCTGGCAGAGTGCTCAGAGGATGTGCAGACCAGCTGGCAGATGTTTTCACAGAAATTTTCAACATCTCCCAGAGCAGCGTCATCGATCCAGTGTGCTTCAAGGCCACCACCATCGTCCCCATGCCAAAGAAGTCTTCAGTGTCCTGCCTCAACAACTACCATCCCGTTGCACTCTAAACCATCATCATGAAGTGCATCTATACAACCAGTACCCAGTTACATGTGTTTTACTTAATCAAGCTCTGCCCCTCCCTTTATTTTACAATTCTCAACATGTTTTTGATAATTCTTGAATATTAGACTCTGCTGAGTATTTTGACACCAATTTTTGGAACACAGGACAAAAAAATTCTAGGACTAATTTGCAAAAATATATCTAAATTGGAGTGGGTGTGCCTAAATGGTCCAAAAGGCATTTTTTTCAAAAAGGACACATACATGTGAATGCTGCTCCTCAGCATCTGATTGGAAAGCTGAACATGCTGGGCCTGAATATGTTCCTCTGCAACTGGATCCTGGACTTCCTGACTGGGAGACCTCAGTCAGTCCGGATCGGTAACAGCATCTCCAACATCACCACACTGAGCTCTGTGACCCCCAGGGCTGTGTACTCAGTCTACTGCTGTTCACTCTGCTGACTCATGACTGTGTAGCAATGTACAGCTCATCAAGTTCACGGATGATACGACTGTGGTGGGTCTCATCTCATCAGGGTGCAGAGCCAACAACCTGTCTCTGAATGTGGACAAAACTAAAGAGACGGTTGTTGACTTCAGGAGAGCATGGAGCGACAACTCTCCACTGAACATCGACGGCTCCTCTGTGGAGATTGTTAAGAGCACCAAATTCCTTGGTGTTCACTTGGTGGAGAACCTCACCTGGTCCCTCAACCCCAGCTGCATAACCAAGAAAGCCCAGCAGTGTCCCTACTTTCTGCAAAGGCTGAGAAAAGCCCATCACCCTTCCTCTATCCTCACCACATTCTACAGAGGGACTATTGAGAGCATTCTGAGCAGCTGCATCACTGCCTCCTTCGGAAATTGCACCAATTGAGACACTGCAGCGGATAGTGAGGACAGCTGAGACCATCGGGGTCTCTCTTCCCTCCATCATAGACATTTACACCACATGCTGCATCCACAAAGCCACCAGCATTGTGATTGACCCCATACACCCCTCAAACAAACTCTTCACCCTCCTGCTGTCTGGCAAAAGGTACCAAAGCATTTGGGCCCTCACTGCCAGACTGTGCAACGATTTCTTCCCCCAAGCCATCAGACTCCTCAACACTCAGAGACTGGACTGACAAAACACATACACACACTCTACTGAACACCATCCCACTCCCTTTGCAATTTTTGCACATTTCTGCATTTTTTTGCTGCTACTGTATTTATAAAAATATTGTACCTAAATCTTGTCATTACTATACTCTCTACCTGGCTGCTACCCCAATAACTGCTATGGCGATATATGGTATAAACTTATCTGGTGAATTCACTATGTCATGGTTGTTACATTTACATTCACAGCAATTTATTATATTATTATTCTTTTGCACTACTTCTTATATCTGACACTTTCATACTGGTCGGTGCTGCACTGTTGTCCTGTTTTAGTAATTATTGTGCTGTCTCTTTGCACATGTTTTCACATGCACTTTATGTAGTAATGTGTAGTCTCTTGTAGTTCTGTGTTGTTTTCTGTAGCACCATGGTCCTGGAGGAACGCTGTTTCCTTTCACTGTGTACTGTACTAGCTGTATATGGTTGAAATGACAATAAAGCCATTTGACTTGACTAAAAAACACCACCAGACAAAAGTTCCAGTATCATCTCCTTGACCAGTGCAGATTCGTGATTCATCACTGAATATCACTTTCATCCAGTCATCCACACTCCATGATTGGTTCTCTTTAGCCCACGGTAACCTTGTCTTCTTCTATTTAGGTGTTAGTGCTGTTTTTTTGTTTGGCTTTTCTATTTGTAAATCCCATTTCAGTTCTGTCATAAACATTGACTCCTGTTTCTGTCCGTTTGTTTTTCATTTGTTTTGTTGTGCAGTTTCTGTTTTCAAATCATATTGCTTTGAGTTTTCTATCCTGACACATCTTCCTTGGTCTACCCGTATGTTTTCCTTTTATTACCTTCCCATTTTGATTATACTTGCACCAAAATTGAGTGATTCCATAATTTTTTCCTCTATGTGATATGGAAAAAAAATATGCCATTAATTAAAATATTTTAATTTAATTCATTTAAGGTATATTTCACAAATCCAGAATGTTCAGCTATTAAAGACATAAAAAATTGTTTTGTGTCATATCTGTAATTTGTTTATTTGCTACGAAGTAAAGAGCTGGGTGAAAATCCTTTAAGTGTGGTGATTCCATAATTTTTGCCAGGGGTTGTAATTTTAACCATTACTAGTTTATTAGCATTAATGGAGTTTCTTTAGAGCCTAATTTATAACATACATCTTTAACTCATAATTGCTTGCATGGTTTCATACAAAACTTGAAAGGCATATACAGAACTACTAACCATGCAACTCACTCAAATTGGCCATTGGGGAGTGTATCCCTGGAAAAGGTTAATATTAAAATTTCTTTTTCTTGTAATCCTTTGGCTGAACACAAAAATGCCTTTTGGACCATTTAGGCACACCCACTCCAATTTAAATATATTTTTGCAAACTAGTTCTAGAATTTTTTTTGTCCTCTGTTCCTAAAATTGGTGTCAAAATACTCAGCAGAGTCTAATATTCAAAAATTATCAAAAACATGTTGAGAATTGCAAAAACAAGGGAGGGGGCAGAGCTTGATTAAGTAAAACACATGTAATTGGGTACTGGTTGTATGGATCCACCTGAAACTTGAAAGGCACATTCAGGCCAATGTTATGATGAGGTGTGCAAAGTTTGTTGTTTACCTGTTTCTCATTAACCAAAAGTCTGGTTGAATTTTGGTGTTCTGAATTTAATTTTAATAGATTTCAACTGGGTTGCTTCAAAAACATGGCCTCATTCAGCCAAATGGGTTTTGGCAACATTTCTTACAATTTCATACTTATTAAATTATGTTCATCTCTGCTTGTGGCTATTATTATTATTATTATTATTATTATTAATGTGTTACTCTACTATATATGTTTTACTAATCTAAAGGATTAGTCTGTGATACATACTTTTATATACATGAGAGTATTGCTAAATGAAAATATGAATATTAATAAACATATAAAATGTATAAACAATAATATTAATAATGCATGTGATGTTAACAATATGCTCAAAAATTGTGTAGAATAACATTCAGGTGTGAGATCTGTGGCACAGCTGTTTAAGTTGGTACTGCAGGCTAACCTTGCATGTAGACATTGTTAAAAGAAAGTATAGCCTTATCATAGTGGGGCACAACATATGGCATTTCACAAGAAAAGTTAGCCAAGGCAGACAATACTGCAGTGCACTATCCCTGTACTAACTGCTGCCACGCACACACATTTTACATTTGCATTTGGCAGACACCCATTTCAAGGGCCTTGCTCAAGGGCCCAGCAGTGGCAGCTTGGTAGTGCTGGCACTTGAACTCACAACCTTCTGATCAGATGTCCAATGTCTTAACCACTGAGCCACCACAACCAATCCCCAATCAAAAAACACACGCACGCACACAAGCACACATTCCTAGTTGTTCCTCACCCTAGAGCCAACGGGTTAGAAGGTGTTAGGCAGGACCCTGGTTTCAGAGCTTTCTAAATGAAATAAAAAGCTGGTCGATTGGAAGATCTTCTTATGGTGCTTAAACTGGAATTTTCAATGTTTCCACATGCGCATGAAACCTGAGAGAGTTACACCAAAAAAGGGAACTAAAGGGGGACACAACTACACAAGCAGCTTCAAAACAAACATCATCAATTTCTTCACTTAAATATCAAGTGGTGCAATATCAGCACCAGTAAAATATAACAAAGAGCTAACATGCCCAATATAAATCCTCAATACATGCCTGTATACATGCCTAAGACAAATATGGACACTCAAGTCTGCTGCATTATATCAGACTTTTCAAAACAAAAAGAGGTAAGTGTGTGAACACACTGGCTGAAGATAACAAACCAACATATGGAAGTTTATATATGTTAATGTAGTGAGGCAGTTGAGAGGAGAAATCACTGCAAAACAGAGAAAGGTAACATAACATCTGACAGAAGGTCCACTGCCTTTTGAAAAATAAGAGCAAGGCAAGAGACAAAGAAGTTTCAAAAGACATACTATATAAGCTGTTCAACCCAAGATGTTGTCAATTCCTTGTTTCTCTGAGAAAGTTCAGGGGATGGTGGATTGTTTTGTATTACAAAGTCTCCATACATAGGGGGAATTAACTGTTTTTAAGCGATATGTAACTTTATTTACAAAAAATCCTCTACATTTGTAATTGCCATTCCTTTGTAAACACACATGGAGTCATCTCTCCCAACTTTGGCTCCCAGTTTGGCAGAAGTGTTGTGTGTGATGTGCTTGCCATGTTTCCTGTTAAAGTCCATCGCAACCTTACATCCAGCCATGAGAATGATTTCAATATTTCAATGATTTCTCTTTTATCAATGGCATTCTTAAACCCTATCTGAAAAAAAAAAATATTATATAAACTAAGTATTTTGGAAGACATTTTGCTAAAAAGTGTTAATTTCATTTATGTGTGGAGACTTTTGGGACACCCTGTAGTTTGGATTAGTTTTAACAGTCTTAAAGAGAAATATAGCTGCGAGAAGCAACTATCGGGGTTCAGGCGTTTTAAGAACCTTATATGCATGTGTAAAAAGATATTATTTACACCAGTTCCATGATTTCAGGACAAATTACACAGAAGTTATAAGCAAAAGAGCAATTTTTCATATCTGATGAAAACTGCTCACGTACCCTGAAATTTGGTGAAGATCCAACGAACCATCTAAGACGAGTTCGAAAAATAGTTTGTCAGAAAATAAAAAATGGCAGAAAATCTATTCAGGCTGAAATTGAAACCATGGCATGCATTCGACTTGGCCCGAGCCAAGGAATCAGAGGGAAAAAAATTATTTTGTTTCTAGCCCTTACAGTTCAAAGGTTATTAGCAGAAACAGGAGTAAAACTTTGACCTGTTGGTGGTGCTACAGGGCTTGAGATAGCGACTCCAAATTTGCTCAGCTAACATTTCAGACTGTCCCCTATATGTGTGCCAAATTTCATAACTTTCCTATGGACATTTCTTTGGGCTGACATAGGCTCCAGAGCGGGAGAAGAAGAAGAAGAAGAAGAAGAAGAAGAAGAAATATAGCTGCAAGTAGCAATTACAGGACCAAGCACAACAGAGGCTAAGTAAGGAGATAAGCAAGCATCAGATCATGGTCATGATTTACATATCAAGTTTAAGCAAAGATATTGCATAAAACACTATGCGGCATTTATGTCAATGCATTATATGGAAACAGTCTGAGCTATCAAAACACCCCCCCCCCCCCCCCCCGCCCTTTACCCGCATACTCTGATAATGATTTATGTGAAATTTGGTGAAGATTAGATTAATGGTCTAGGAGGACATGGCTCAAAATGACTGTGGAATCACTGGTTTTGGTCTATCAGCATGAATCCATAACTTACTTTTCTAGCACTAGGTGGCGCTATTCCGAAACTGTGCAGGTTACATTTAAAATAGGCGAAAGTAATCAAAAGCTATCAGCATTTAGATGGCATAAGATATCACCATAAGATGGCACTGTGGCACTCTGACTATAAGGTGGCAAACTTTAAGTACCTTCAGAGCACAGTGCCAATGACATATACTGATTCTCGTAATGACACGCCAAGATGTTCGTAAAATACAGCATTTTATGTCTAAATTCAAACTGGCCAACATCCAAAATGGCTGACATAGAAAAATTTTACAGCATTTGATTGATTGATTTTAGGACAAACCATTCAGGAGTTGGAAAGAAGCAAAAATATGCTTTTTTCATATATCGTGAGCACTAGGTGGCGCTGTTCTGAAACTGTGCAGGTATGCTCAAGTCATGGTGGTTATGAAATATAATAAGCTTGGACTGAATACATTAAAGTGTTACAGAGATATAGCCTCACGTCCATTTCGGCATGCTTGCCATTGAGCTCGTTTGTCCATCATTCAAGAATGGTTTGACTAATCAACATGAAATCCATAACTTTTTTCCGGCATGGTCTGAAGTTGAGCAGATACGATTTTCATGAAAATCAGACCACAGTGTAGGAAGAGTTTGAAAAAGTAGGTTTTTCATAAAATTCAAAATGGTGGAAAATCTAGTCAGAAATTGATCACATGGTATGCTTTTGACTCGGCACAATCTAAGGAATCAGAGGGAAAAAAAATTTGTTTGAAGCCCTTATGGTTCAAAAGTTATCAGCATAAACATGAGTACAAATTTGAGCTTTTCGTGGCGCTAGAGGGCTTGAGATAGCAACTCCAAATTTGCTATGATAACATTTCAGACTGTCCCCTATCTGTGTGCCAGATTTCATAACTTTCTTATGTACATTTCTATGGGCTGCCATAGACTTAATAGCAGAAGACTAAGTAGTAGAATATTAATAATTATAGCTGCAAGCAGCATTTTCAGGGGCCAAGCACCCAGAATCGGTGAGCCACACATTCACAGACACACTACAATTGTTGCCTAAGCAATCACAGGAAAACTTGCGGCAAAACTTGAGGCAATGGGATTCAAGAGTGATTTGTTGTTTCACTTATGATCTTTATGTTTTGACAGTGATGGAAATCTCTGACTGTACGAGGAAAGGTCTAGATGACCAAATGGGCAGCAGGGTGGCATGAATATCAAAATTTCTTTAGATAAATTTTGTTCAGACAGGTCTCAAGATGATGTGAGCCAAATGTGGTGAAGACAGGACAAAATTTGGAGGAGGAGCAGCAAAAATGGCAGTTAAATGTAAGCATTTTTGGCATGTTATTATAACTTCTGACCAGTAGGTGGTGCTACCACAAAATTTGTTGCATAGCCTCAGGTCATGGTCCTGAAGATGCCTATCAGGTTTTGCGTCAGTGTGCAAAGTCGTTGCTGAGATACAGCCTCAAAATCCTGTTTGGCTTCACCGTCAGATTCGTTGGCCCATTACCTGCAAATCCTTTGGACTATTCAAAATTCTTTTGATAACTTTTGTAAAGCTTACTGTGAAGATGATGTGTGCCAAATTTGGTGATGACTGGACAAAATCTGTAGGAGGAGTAGCTGTTTTTGACAAAATCCAAGATGGCAGAAAATCAAATTGGGTGGAAATTGATGTCATAGGGTGTATTGAACTCGACTCAAAACAGGGTGTCCAGAGATGCCTGGCTTTTAAATTTTGGACACACGGTTCAAAAGTTATGACGATAAATGTACTTCCAAATTAGGCCCAAATTTGACCTGATGGTGGCGCTAGAGTGTTGGTAACGCTTGGCCCAAATTTGGTCAGAATGTTCCTTAGACCCTCTCCAATCAGTGTGCCAAATTTCACAACTTTTTACCAGACGGTTCTATGGGCTGCCATAGACACCCTTGCCAGAAGACGAAGAAGTTACATAACTGAGCTGTAATGTATTTATTAACAACTACAGCATCTTTCAACATCTTACTCGCTTGCTATAACTTATTTTCACTGAATAATGACCTATTCAATTTTGCTGCTTTTGGCAAGAGTATAGTAGCATACTTTTACACTACAGTTCCTTTTACCTTTGTTCACTCTTTTCCGGTTTTAACATTTTAAACCTGTGTCTCCTCTTTGCATTTGTAATCCAAAGTGCTGACAATCACAGTGTAGCCTGGCATTGCAAGTTACACCTACCGTAACAGTTCCTTGTTCTGGTCGTCACATAGTTCCGCCTTCACATTCTCTGTGCATGAATCTTCTGTTGGTGCAGCTACTTCAGCTTTGAGTTTGTGGGGCTCTTTATGAATATTATTGTCTTCCTCATCACTACAGACCCGGTCTTCTTCCTTCAGGCTTCTGATGTTCACTTTGTTCCTAAAAAGTCTCACTTCTTCTGATTTCTCCTCCTAAAAGCAATTTTACAAACAAATATTTGCAAAATTCCACTTAGTAGACATAGTATGGTTTTAGTTCAGGGGTGTCAAACTCTGCATTAATAACTCTGCATAATCTAAGGCTATTATTATTCTATCAATTAACACCAATAACTTGTCTGAAAATAGAATAGGATATTTTTCTAAGAGAAAGAAGGGCTAACAAACTATTCAACTGTATGAACTATCAAGTGATAACATGCTGATTAAAGCTTTTTAAATTTTTTAAAAAATATTTAAATATTGATAATTTGTTTCTCAAATACTGAAAATATATAACTAAGAAACAGATTTAAGAACTTCTCACGTTGGATTATCTCTGCTTAGAAAATACATGCCCTTAGTCTCCCATCACCCTTGTCTTTGCATGCCATCAACTTTACTTTTTTCATAATATTTATAAGTCTCTACAGTGGGTGATACATTATGGGATTTGGAATCAACTGATGAATCACTCTAAAGGCCAACACTCATACGCATAGCACAAGAAGGGGGGATTTCAGGTTTGAATCCCCTGAAATATTTCATGACAGTTCCAAATGCTTATTTGTGGAGAATAACATAGCACATAGCATAGCTGATAACATTTGCCAACCAAATGCCAAATAACATTTTTTGTACATTATTTGCACAATAATGGCATTTATAAAAGGCCAACACAGTCATCATTACCATTCTTCCATATTTAGAAAAGAAAGGTGGATCTGGTGTATCAATCATAAAGGTATTTTATTGCAACATTATTAATATGGCAAGAGAGGCTGATAGTAGATCATGCACTGAATGATTAAATAAAAATTTGTGCCCCCATCGCTCCAACCACTGTCTGGATCCACCCAAAATGCATGAGCATGTTGTACTTTGCAATTTAATTGTACAGATACTATCAGACACCTTTCCAAGCCAATAGAAGTCAGTTGTGGTTGCAGGAATAATTGGTCCGAGGAGCTCCGTTTTTATAGCTAGTTGCCTATAATGGAGACGTTTAGCTAGCTAACTTTGTTAAGCTAACAAATGAGTTTATGGTATCTGGCTGGGCAGCACCATCTGCCTTCTATCCCATGATGTCCTAGATGTTGTAATCAAAAAACATTACATCTTAAACATGCCCACAAACAAATCAAGAGACATATACTTATAAGACACTTGTATGCCTTCAATTTGTCTGTAGTATAAATGCTCAGAGTTTCTATGAGGTTCATATATTCATATGTCCGGGCATTGCAGGTTAGGCCACTGTTCAGGATCATTTACCACTGACAGGAGAACTCATAAGGATCTTCTAGAGTTACACCAATTGAAAGTGTTAGTTTAGCCAAATAGCACTCCCTGTCTTTTTGTGGTAATCCATAATAATAAGTGGATAACATTTTAGCTAATGTCGATCCAATACCTAAATAAAATTCTTGATAGATTCTTCAGTCAGATTATAAACAAGTAGCGTCAGGTTGCTATGCTACTCAGGGCTTTTTGCAAACAGGTTGCGCTTTTTGTTCACAAACATTAAATTGGTCTATTTCTTCTTTGTTGCCGCTGCACCTGAAAGGCAGTGAGATGTGGTGCTGATACCTTGACAATATTTTTTGTGCTTAGTGATCTCTCTGGATCAGGTTTTGGCTCAACACTCTTTGTTCTCTCTGCTGGTCCATCAGTATTGCAATCTGTGTGAGAAATCAGCTTCTCCACTGCTTTAAATGGGAGGTCCATGCGGAACGTGATCCCTGTTGAGGTGCAGTAGTCCTCAAAACCGTAAAGATACCTGTGGAACATGCACAAATCTAACTCGAAAAGCAAAGAAAAGTTTTTAATCTAAACTGAACTTTGAGACATATTAATAAAAGTTCATGAAACTGTGAGACATTTTTCATTTTATGATAACAACTGGCTTGGACTACATACTTTCTATAGGCGCATTTGACATTGTACCCTGCAGCAGAGTTCAACACAGGGATTCCCAGATCTTGATACACTTGTTTCCAAATAGATCCACTCTCAATCTGCCATGAAAAGAATGACAAAAGAAAGCAGAAGTAGGAAGAGAGAAATGAGCAGTAGCTCAGAATATGACACAGGAACCAGAAAACAACAAACTGACTGGTAAAAACTCTGCATAACCAGCAAATTCAGATCCTGCTGGATAGTGTCCAGTTAACCTATTCACTTAAAGGATATTCCAAAGTATGAACAGGCGATTTATTCACAAATTAATATAATTAATAAATATAATTAATAATGATGAATTAATAATGATGAATTAATGATTTATTTAATTACAGAATTAAAAATTTCTGTCACCCACTCATATACTCTATTCAAGGCTGGAAATGAACAGGCATTGGCAAAACAGTTGGCCCATAAAAGTTTCTTCCTAAAAGCAAGCGATTCTGATCAGCCTAATCGACTTCAGACACAAGTTGGCAGCAGAAAGCTTTCTTACCCTAAAGGCATGAATAAAATAAACAGCTAGCAACAGCCATGTTCAATATGTTTTGTTGAGCGAATTGTTGGTTTTTTAATGCTGTAAGTATAGACTGACCAGCCATAAAATTAAACCACCTGCCGAATATTGTGTAGATCCCCCTTGTGCCACCAAAACAGCTCTGACCTGTTGAGGCATGGACTCCACAAGACCTCTGAAGGTGTGCTGTGGTATCTGGCACCAAAACGTTTGCAACAGTAACATCCACAATGCCAGGACCCAAGGTTTCCCAGCAGAACACGTCCCAGAGCATCAATTGCTTCCACCAGCTTGACTTCTAGCCATAGTGCATCCTGGTGCCATCTCTTCCCCAGGTAAGCAACGCACACACGCCCGGCCATCCACACGATGTAAAAGAAAACAAGATTCATCAGATCAGGCCACCTTCTTCAATTACTCCATGGTCCAGTTCTGGATCCTCACATGGCCATTATAAGCACTTTTGGGGGGTGCAAAGGGGCCAGCATGTGCACTCTGATCGGTCTGCGGCTACGCAGCCCCATATGCAGCCCCATACGCAAGCGGCAATGCACTGTGTGTTCTGACACCTTTCTATCATAGACAGCAGTACAGTAGCTCTTCTGTGGGATTGGACCAGACAGGCTAGCACCCATGCGCATCAATAAACCTTGGGCGCCCGTGACCCTGTCACCGGTTATCCTTCCTTGGATAACTTTTGGTAGGTACTAACCACTACATACACATCAACTTCAAGAACTGACTTTTCACTTGCTGATTAATATATCCCACCCCTTCACAGGTGCCATTATAACTGGATAATCAATGTTATTCATGTCACCTGTCAGTGGTTTTGATGTTATGGCTGATCAGTGTGTGACAATCCAAATACTTATGAACCTGACTCTCTGTGTGTGTGTGTGTGTGTGTGTGTGTGTGTGTATATATATATATACAGTCATGTGAAAAAATTAGGACACCCCATTAAATATTCAGTTCTTTATTAATAAATGTCAACATGTCAATTTCTGATCTTGTTTTAATTTGTACCTGTAGATGAAAGTGATGTAATTGCATGTAAACAACAAAAAAATCACTCTGTTTTCACTTATTAAACAAAAGAAATCAAAAATGAGTATTTCAACTGAAGAAAAAGTTAGGACACCCTATGCCCTAACAGGTAGCGTTTCCTCCTTTGGCTGAAATAACCTCAATGAGACATTTCTTGTAGCCATCTACCAGTTTCTGATGTTGACTGGAGGAAAGTTTCCCCCACTCCTCAATGCATAATTCTTTCAGCTGTGTGATGTTTGAGGGGTTTCTTGCATGCACAGTCTGTTTCAAATCACCCCACAGGATCTTAATAGGATTTAGATCTGGGCTTTGACTTGGCCATTCCAGAACTCTCCATTTTTTAACTTTTCAGCCAGTCCTTGGTGGATTTACTGGTATGTCTGGGTCATTGTCATGTTGCAAGGTCCAGTTCCGCTTCAGCTTCAATTTTTTTGACAGATGGTCTCACATGTTCCTCAAGCACCTTCTGAGACAATGTAGAATTAATAGAGGATTCCTGCTGCAGCAAAGCATTCCCAAACCATAACACTTCCACCTCCATGATATACAGTTGGTATGAGGTTCTTCTGCTGAAATGCTGCATTTGGTTTACGCCAAACATGCCCTCTGTTATGGTGTCCAAATAATTCAATTTTAGACTCATCTGTCCAAAGCACATTATTCCAGAGGTCTTGGCCTTTGTCTATGTGTTCTTTAGCAAACTTCAGTCTTGCCCTCATGTTTTTCTTAGACAGCAAAGGTTTCCTCCTTGCACACCTCCCATAATAATTAAAGTTGTGCAGTCTCTTTCTGATTGTAGATTCATGCACTTTGACATCAACTGCAGCAAGAGCTTGCTGTAGGTCCAGTGATGATATTTTAGGGTTTTTGGAGACTTCTTTAAGCATCTTGCGGTCTGCTCTTGGGATGAATTTGCTTGGACGGCCTGACCTGCCCATGTTAGCAGTTGTTTTAAATGTTCTCCACTTGTAAATGATTTTCCGGACAGAGGAATGGCTGATTACAAATTCTTTTGAGATCTTTTTATATCCCTTACCAGACTCATAAGCATCAACAATCTTCTTTCTGAAGGCCTCAGAGAGCTCTTTGGATCTCACCATGGTGATACCTCTCACTTCAACAATTAAGAGCAAACCAAACTAAATGTCTGAGGTTTAAATACAGCAAGCCTCCTTCAAAATGCTCTGTAACGAAGTTCTAATAATTTGCATCTGATGTGATACACCTGTAGGTAATTTATCCATTTTAAGTACAAATAAATGTGGGGGTGTCCTTACTTTTTCCTCACAAGAAATTGGATTTTTTAAAATGACATTTTACAGATTATTTTAAAAAAGACCTTTCTTTGGTTTTATTTGTTTAGTTATATTACTTGAATATTCCAATATTGTTAAAATGAAGATCAAATGCCCATATGTTTAACTATGTTTAAAAAAAAAAAAAAAAAAAAAACACAGGCTTTCATGGGGTGTCCTAATTTTTTTTACATGACTATACATACATACATCCACTTTGAATTCTTTAGTCTGGATTGAATGAGGCGGTAAATGCAGCCTGACTGGAGCAGAGCTGTGTGTGTGTGTGCTACTGCTTTGTGTTTTCTTCAGGTACTACTGATCGTCTCACTATGGTGATCTGGTGTGGTGATTTTGCCACAGATGCTAATATGCTAGTACACTAGTACAAGCTTGTGAAAAACAGTGTGCGTAGGAAAAAGCATGCTTTTTTAAACCCGTCGCCTGATTTTTAAATGAAGCGGAAGTTACTTTTTCACACAAGGGAGTATGGGTTGATTAATGTTAAATGTTTATTACATTTCACATAATATAAGCAGTACATTATGATGAATAGTCTACTTTATTATGAAGTTTTATGTTAAATCTATTGGATACATTATGTATTGTACAATACGCAGATGTATTGCATGCACAATGTGATACAATGTATTGTTACATCGTTACATGTATAGTTAATAATACATTGTTACCTGTATAGTTAATAATCACAGTTCAACCAGGGACATTGCACTTCCACTGTTTCTCTAATTCCCCCAAAACTATTTAAAATCAAAATCTTACTTACATGAAAACAAGTTATGTCAATAGGTCAACAGTGTAGTGTAAAAATACTTTGAGGTGATACTGTTTTCTCTGCTGTAATGTGCTCTGCCATTTACAACAATGGTCTTTTCAGTCTAACTGAAGTGATGTAGTGCAACGCAGTGTGCTTCAAAATGCATTCCTAAGTAAGCAAAAAAGAAATTTGTTGCCAACTTTTTTTTTTGACAAAACTTTTGATAATAAATGTTGCAGCCCTAGCATAATTTTAAATAAAAGACCTTGTTTCTCACTTATTACATGTGAATAGGTGTTGCTGCTGATTCAGTGCTCTTAAATTTTGTGTTCTTTAGGAGTGTAGGAGTATTACTGACAAAAAGACCAATCTACTGGTTTTCTAATGTTGTAAATGTTGTAATTTACTGAAGTGTGAAAATATTTGAAATCTTAATTTTTTTCGATTTAATTGCAAATTGGTAGTAAACCAAAAAATCCAATTTAATTGGCTCGATAAATGTTTCAGACCCATCCTATGGCCTGGGGTGGCTGATGCCTCCACAGCTGTCTACACTTTACCTTCGGTTCCTACTTGTAGCTTCCAAAATTAGATAAAAAAAAAAACTTACCATAATGTCATCTTAATAACCTAATTAGATTAGGACTTTTAAAAAACTAAAATTCCAAGGAATTGCTAAAATTTATCTTTGATATGAAGTAAATAGGGGTGGCTTGTTACATTTATTCTTATATATTTATACTTTGTAATACCTGAGCTAGGGTCTGTTTCTTTTCAGAATGCTGCTTTAGACTGAAAAACAATAACTAAGTACTTACACTGTCAAATCCTCCAAGATTGTGCACCAGCCTGTAGAGTTTAAAGAGGTTCAGGTTTCTGTAGCCCAGCACTGGTCTTTTGTTGATGGGTGTGCCTTGACAAAGAATGGGTTAGAGACTGTTAGCAAACTGTGAAAAACATGATTGAGTCCACAGTTAAACTGTCCTGAAATGCCTTCGAGACCTTCTAAGACACTATAAAACAGACCTAATCCTCCATATTTTTCACCAAAATTTTGAAAGGGTTGCATCATGAAAGTTTTTGCCAGAAAAGCTTTGCTTAATTAATTTATCTTTTTCAGTGCATCATTTAAGGGGACAGGTGGCTCTGCCTTGAGCCATCACAAGAGGGCAGCACAGAGCAGCCAGAAATATTGCTAGACCGGCTTCTGCCACTAGAGGGACGTTATTATAATCAGTGGCAACCAGCTCCACCTGTGCCTGGATCTATTTAAGGAGAGCTCCCAACTCGCTCAGTGCTCAGTCTTATGGCAACCTTGCTACACAATGGTGGTCAATTCTCAGAACATATGAAATGACTAGTTTTTGCTATACACTGAAGACATTTGTGTTTGAGATCAAAAGATGAATATGAGAATATTGATCAAAATGTCAGCTTTCATTTCCTTTCAGCTTTCATTTCATTTCATTTCTCCCTTCAGTCTCTTGCTCCTGCATGCTCAATTAGGTTAAGATCTGGTAGTCTAAAACCTTCCACTTTTTTCCCCCTTATGAAGTCCTTTGTTGTGTTGGCATTGTGTTGTGGGTCATTGCCTTGCTGCATGATGAAGCTCCTCCCAATTTAATAACCAATATTTCTGCCCTATTTTTCCTACTCTCGAAGTCTTTTTCAAATGATGGATTGTGATCTGTTCCATGTCTTGGCTGTTGGTACACCAGTGGTTACATTCTTTTTCAGGACATTCCAAATCGTTGTACTGGCTATGCCCAATTTTCTCTGATCAATTTTTCCTCTTTTCTCAGCTTCAAAATGACTTGCTTTTCTCCCATAGATGGTGCTCTGGTCTTCATGTTGGTTTATCCTTTTTAACAACAAATGCAGTCTTTTGGTGAACCCCAGGGTTCAGGCAAAGAGTAGGCATTCAGAGCTATTAAAATAAAAGGTGTCATGTCCTGAAATGTTTAATGCATCTAGATGTAAATATCAGGAAATATAAGCTGAAAATCTTATCTGTCATCTCATTGTCATCTATTGATCTCAAACTCAAATGTCTTCTGTGTATAGAAAAAAAAAATAATTGGCCTGGTCATTCCAATCTTCTTGGAGGTGACTAACACACACACACACACCCACACCCACATGTGTGTATTCAATTCTAAGTTTTTTTTTTCAATTTATCAGGACAAAGAAGTTGGTGTGGTCCTCACCAACTTCTATAAGCAAGCAAATAAACTTAGGTGACAAAAAAAAACCCAAAAAAAACCCCAAAAAAACCAATATATTTCGAAAGTAAACCAACATTCAGAAACCAGGTGGGGAAAAAGTAAGTACACCATATAATTCAGTTGGTTGAGGCCTGGACTTTGACATACACACACATTTCAACACCTTCATTTTTTTCCTCTTTAGCCATTTATATGTTGATTTTCATTTGCCTGAGATCATTTTCCTGTTGCATGACCCAATTTTGACCTAGCTTAAGTACAAAGTTCTGGACAGATGGCTTGACATTTTCATCACAGTCTTAATGACTGCAAGTTTCCCAAGTCCTGTGGCTGCAAAACCAGCTCAAATCATTGCCCCTCCACCACCAAGCTTGACAATTGGTATGAGGTGTTTGTGATACTCAGTGTGGTTTTTGCCAAATATGGCGCTATGCCTGATGACCAGACATCTCCACCTTAGTCTCATCAGTTTTAAATGGTTTGTCCTTGGACTGAACTTCCTGGGATTCCCACTCCTGGGAAGACTGGCAACTTGAAGGGTCTCCATTTGTAAACAATCCTTCTCATTGGTGAATGGTGAATTTCAAATTGTTTGGAGATGGCCTTATAACCCTTCCCAGATTGATGAGCAGCAACAAAAATTGCTTTTCTAAGGTCATGGCTGAAGTCCCTTCTCCTTGGCATGATGTATACACAGACACACACACACACCCACACCTGAGTGCTCCAGGACACCAAACTGCCAAAAGTTCTGCTTTAAAAGAGGCAGTCACACTTCTTGATGAACTTCTTAACTAATCTTAGGCCCTGATAAATAAAAACATAGAAACTGAACGAGGATATATATATATATATATAAAAAAAAACCATCTGCCTAATATTGTGTAGGTCCCCCTTGTTCTGCCAAAACAGCTCAGACTCATCAAATCATGGACTCCACAAGACCTCTGAAGGTGTGCTGAGTTATCTGGCACCAAGACATTCGCAGCAGTCCTTCAAGTCCTGCAAGTTAGGAGGTGGGGCCTCCATGGATCGGACTTGTTTGTCCAGCACATCCCACAGATGCTCGATCAGATTCAGATCTGGGGAATTTGGATGCCAAGTCAACACCTTGAACACTTTGTCATGTTCCTCAAACCATTCCTGTACAATTTTTACAGTGTGGCAGGGTGCATTATCCATGCTGAAAGTGGCCACTGCCATTAGGAATATCGTTGCCATGAAGGGGTGTACTTGATATGCAACACTGTTTAGGAAGGTGGTACATGTCAAAGTAACACCCATATGAATGCCAGGACCCAAAGTCCCAGCAGAACATTGCCCAGGGCACCACACTGTCTCTGCCAGCTGCCTTCTTTCCATAGTGCATCTCTTCCCCAGGTAATCACCACATATGCACCTAGCTGTCCACATAATAATGGCCCCATATGCAGCAAGCTGCAATGCACTTGCAATGCAAAGCACAGTGCAAATCTGAAAATATATTGTGTACATTTCAATATAAATATGATCTTTATGATCAGGCATGTCAATAGACAGATGTCCTTATTGATTTTTTTTTTATGAAAACAGTAGGCCTATACATACTGTATACATTTATCAGTGCAAATATTGTACTATTATATAATTATTTTCAGTGCACATCACTTATCTAAATCAAAGGGATTATGTTCCTCTACTTTACAAAAAGCTGGCTGTAGTGCCAAAGGGTCCTCACAAGTCCATTAACAGTATTAATGCTATGTAACGTTTCTGCAGAATTCAGCATGACTGAGAGGGCTAAGGAAATTTTCAACAATCTGTTGAAGAATAATGATTTTAGTGAGACAAAGACATAAACAAATATGGAAAAATTAAGAGCTTGTCTATCAATACGCCTGATAAAATGTATGAATATATAATCAGAGTTTATAACTATATATTCGGGATTTACATTTATATATTCATGATTTATAAATATAAATTCAGAATTATAACTATATATTCAGGATTTACATATTCAGGATTTATAACTATATTCAGATTCATAAATATATATTCTGATTTACATTTCTATATTCAGAGTTATAAATATATATTCGAATTTACATTTCTATATTCAGAATTATAACTTTATATTCAGGATATATATATATATATATTATATGCGCGCACACACACACATTTGTTTATTACAAAGATTATGTCAAACAAAGATTATGTCAAGAAAAACCTACAGAAACAGCTGATCTTTATTAAGGGTTAATCAGAATCACTTCATTCATGACCGGTTTATGATAATTACTTTTGAACATGTCATTGGTTAATTCTGAGCAGTCATGCCCCATCTGCACACCTTATGCATCCAGTATTTTTTTCATTTTCTTTCCTAAAATATTTCTTTTTTTTTTTTCACTTTTTACTATTTTGTTATTTTTGAATTTTTGTTATTTGTTATGTCACATTAAAGGTGGAAAAATATCTGACATGATTAATCTGGTTTAAGTATTTACCTCACAAAAACGTGCAATTTTAACAGGGGTGTGAAAACTATTTATTTATTTATTTTTTTTTTTAGAAACACAGTAGACTGGTTTAACACAGTACAGTCGGGTCCATAAATATTTGGAGGTTGACAAAGGGATTCTTATTTCAGCTGTATACCACAGTATATTGGAGATAAAATTAAATAATGAATATTAAAAGTGCACTTTCATACTTTCACTGGGTTTCTTCCCTGGTGATGCTCTGCCTTTATTGCAGCTACCTTCAGTTCCTGATTGTTCTTGGGGCCTTTTGCCTTCAGCAGGTGAAATGCATCGCAAAACATTCCACTTCTTTGCCTTAAAAAGTCTTGGGTTGTTTTTGAAGTATGCTTCGGGTCATTGTCCATCTGCATTGTAAACCGGCATCCAATGGGTTTTTAAGCATCTGGCTGAATCTGAGCAGATAGTATAGATCTACACAATTCATAATTCATCTTGCTGCTTTTGTCAGCAGTCACATCATCAATAAATATAAAGGAACCAGTCCCACAGGCAGCCACACATGCCCATGCCATGAGATGAGGTGGTATAATTGGATCATGAGCAGTTCTTTCAGTTTCTCCATACTCCTCTACTATCAGCATTCTGGTAGAAGTTAATCGTGGTCTCATCTGTCCATAGGATGTTGTTCCAAAACTGTACTTTTTTCTTTTTTTTTTTTAAAATATTTTTGCCAAAAACTCTAATTTGGTCTTCCTTTCTTGAGGCTTACCAATGGCTTACATCTTGTGGTAAACCCTCTGTTTTTACTCTAGTCTTCTCTTGATTGTTGACTTTAAACAAGATACCCCTATCTCCTGGAGGGTGTTCTTAGTCTGGTCAATTGTTTCGAAGGATTTTCCCCCACCAGGGACAGAATTCTTCTGTCATCTACCTCAATTATTGTCTGTGGTCATTCAGGCCTTTTGGTGTTCCTAAGCTTTCCTGAGAAACGAGTGCTTTCTTTCTTTTTAAGAATGTACCAAACAGTTGATTTGGCCACACCCAATGTTTCTGCTATCCATTTAATTTCAACTCTAACATACTGTGGTAGATAGCTAAAATAACAATAACTTTGTCAATGTCCAAATATTTATGTACCTGCTGTATATAATAATAATAATAATAATAATAATAATAAAATATTTTCTCTAGTTTAGACTTTTAGTGGTTTTACTAGTTAATCCTTGGGCCTCGGCTTGCTCTGCACTTGGGGCCATGCCTGGTTCTGTGGCTGGCTCGCTTTTTGGAGTTCTCGCCTCTGATCCCTGGAAACCAGGGTTCAAAACCCTGAGGTGAACTCCCAGTTACAGTATCATAGTAGAAGTCCTTATAAAATTCATAGTGGAAACATCTAAAAACTCATCAGTATATTTATCAATTAGGCATAAGCAAAGGTTTCTTTACAACTGTGAAACTGGGAAAAAAAAAAAAAAAAAACAGGCCAAAACATACAGTCTCCTCCAAAATTATTGGAAGACACTTGATGTCAAAAGATGAAGAGGAGATGATAGAGTTAGAATTTCAGCTGTCATGTTCTGATATGTACATCTAGATGTGTTAAACAACTTACAACATTCTTTTGTTTGAACCAATCTATTTTTCAAGTGATCAAAAATACTGTTTAAAAAATTGTTTAAACAATTAATAGATGTGAATGTCTACCCTTGGTTTGAGCCCTTGTATTTCACTGTGAAGACTGCATTTGTTATTAATAAGGATGTTGGTCCATCCGGATGTTGAAGACCGGCAAGATGTATGGGAGAAAAGCAATCTGAGAAAATAGGGAAAATCTATCAGAACCATTGCATAAGCATTGGGAACAGCCAATACAAAAAATTTGGAATGACCTGAAAAGAAAGAAACCACTGGTGTACTAAGAGCCCGACATGGGGAGGAAAAAAAAAAAAAAACGTCCTCCACAGGACAGGGATGAAGGTATCAAAATCCACCGTTCAAAGAAGCCTTTGAGAGGAGAAATGTAGAGGCCATGAAAACCACTCAGCAGCAGTAAGAATTGAAAGGCCAGATTGGAATTCCCAAAGAAATACAGAGATGAACCACAACAGTTCTGGAACCATGATTAACCTCTACCAAAGTGATGGAAATCCCAAAGTGTGGAAAAAGAAAGGATCTACTCCTGATCCAAAACATACAAGCTCGTCGGTAAAGAACGGCAGAGGTAGTGTCATGGCTTGATCTTGCAAGGCTGCTTCTGGAATGGGTAAACTAATCTTTATTGATGATGTAAATGCATCCAATGCCCCCCTATTTAAAAAAACAACAACAAAAAAAAAACACCAGAAAGAAGCTCTGGTACAAGCCTGGAAAAGGATCACAAAAGAAGAATGCAACAGTTTGGTGATGTCAGTGGGTTGCCCCTTGATGTAGTTATGCAAACAAGGGATATAGAACCAAATATTTAGTGTTATTTACTTTAATTTCTTTTAAGACTATCTGCTCCAAAGGTGCCATGTTCTAAGGTGTTTAACACATCTAGATGTAAATATTAGGAAATGAAAGCTGGAATTCTCATCTATCACTTCATATTCATCTTTTGATCTTAAACCCAAATGACATCATTGTACAGCAAAAACAAAAAAATGGCCTTGCTGTTCCAATACTTTTGGAGTAGAAAGTAATACATCTTTCATTAAAACAGCAGTCATTGACCTCTATAGTGTTTACCTCTGTCCTCCATGAACTTGTAAAGCTGTTGGAGGAAATTCTCCCTCTCCTCTGGGAAGGGCTCCACCTCCTCCTGAACATTGGAAAACAAAATAATTTAAATAAAATTAATTAAAAAAGTGAGTGACTTGGGAGAAAGAAAAAGTAGCACAGACTTTTTGACTCAATTTATGTCCCACTCGAGATAAGAGTTTTCAGAAGGGCAAAACTACCAGGATACACAGAAAGCCATTAACTTCTGGTTATTATGTAAAACTTCACAATTTTCTCCAGGGAGGTTCTTGTGATGTAAAAAACAAAATAATAATGAAACCAAGATAAATCATGTCAGAGCTTTTTCCACATTTAATTTGATATAGCGACCAACAAAATTCAAGTGACTAACAAATAGAAACATTTTAGGAAAAAAAAAGAAAAAAAACTTTCAACTACCTGGTTACACAAGTGTGCACACCCTTTTATAATGGGGCATGTGATTGAGCTCAGAATTAACCAATCACATTCAAACTCATGTTCAGAAGTAATTATCATACATGTGTCATCAATAAAGTCATTCTGATATACCCCAAATAAAAAATCCTCTGTTTCTGTAGGATTTTCTTGACATCTTCCTTTAGCTCTGATTCCAAAGCATGGTCTGATGAGATCAAAGTAGAAATTCTGGGCATAATTATAAAAGATATGATTAATGTAAAAATAAGACAATCACCAAAAGAACACCATTATATTATGGTGTGGGCCTCTTCAGGTGGGCCCGGGACTTTAGTCAAGATAGAGGGAACCATGGATTGCTCCAAATACCAATTTATTTTGGATAGCTCCAAATACCAATACTATTTTGGAGAAAGAAAAAACAAACAAACAAACAAACAAACAAACAAACAAACAAAAAACACTGCAGGCCTCTATTAGACAGCTGAAGATGAAGAAAATTTTCACCTTACAGCATGACAACAACCAAAATGCTTTAACAAAGTCTTAGTTAAGGGGAATGCACACTTTTGCAACTAGGTTTTTCTTTAATTTTTTTTTTTCATAAAACGTTTCTATTTGTTTTCTACTTGTGTTTGGTTGGTTGCTATATCGCCTTAAAAGTCAAAAAAAGATTTGACATGATTTATGTTGGGTTAATTTTTTTATTTCAAAAAACCTACAATATTAACAGAGGTGTTTAGACTTTTTACATCCACCTGATGATGATGGACTGCTTCAATGGCAGTGAGAGCTCTTTGGACTTCATACCGAAAGTTAACAGCAAGAGATTCCAAATGCAAATGCTACACTTGAAATCAACTCTAGACCTTTTATCTGCTTACTTGTAAGTGAAATAATGAGGGAATAACACACACCTGGCAATGGAATAGCTGAGCAGCCAATTGTCCAATTGATTCCTTAAAAAAAAAGGCAGGAAGGGGTAAGCAGGGGAGGTTGTTGGGGGGAGAGAGGTTGGGAGGGTTGTGTTGGAAAAGACCACATAAGTGCTGTAATACCTACATCGTCCACACGATTTGGATGTAAATACCATCAAATTAAGTTGCCACTTTGAGGTCATATTTATTATTTCATTTCAACACCTATATACTGTGTGTGTATATACCATTCATACAAATGAGCAAAATGGTGTAGAAATGTATTTTAGAAATGTTTAAACATTACACACAATAATTCAATTATTCCACTCTAAAATAGTAGCAGCTATTTATCTTGTTCTAATCAAAATACTCTCATTTAAGTTACTTTTTTAAATAATAGAATTGTCTTTAAAAAAAAAACCACACACACACACACACCAAAATTATTGATACCCCTAGTGAATATTTTAAATAAATACATGTAAAATGCCATGCTTGAAAAATGTATATTTGTTTTTTTTTGCTCTCAGTCCCCATGAAACTCTTGGTGTGTACAACCATGTCCCATTTTCCTGGGGGAAAAATATGTTGTACACAAGTTAAATCCCTTTGCTTTATTTAAGATCCACCTGAGAGCATCTCACAAAAATCTAGTACCTTAACTTCACCAAACTTAATTAGAACTGCAGTTGGCATTGTGTACTGTGGTCAGATGAGACCATAATTAAAATGTTTGATTATCGCATGCTATCAGCATGTTTGGTGAAAAAAGGGGATTGCATAAAAGCAAAAGCACCTGAAAAAAACCTGGTTGCTTCTGACAGGAAGTTCCTGTTTTTAAGGAAATAATAAGAAACTTACATATGCAAACTCTCATGAAAATATGGTGTAAATCTTAGAGGAGTAAACCATTTTAAAATTTGATGCATTTTTGAATGTCAGAATGTGTGGTCATGGGATCTAGACCACAATAACGAGCATAATTTCAAAACCCAAACACACTATTTAGCACAAATTAATTAACTTTAATTACAGAACGTGTGTGTGTGTGTGTACAAAGGTCAGCCATAACATTAAAACCACCTGCCTAATATAGTGTAGGTCCCTCCTGTGCCACCAAAACAGCTCTGACCCGTCAAGGCATGGACCCACAAGACCTCTGAAGGGGTGTTGTGGTATCTGGCACCAAGATGTTAGCAGTAGATCCTTGTAAGTAAGTGAGATCCTTGTAGTCCTGTAAGTAAGACTTGTTTGTCCAGCACATCCCACAGTTGCTCAACTGGATTGAGATCTGGGGAATTTGGAGGCCAAGTCAACACCCTGAACTTGTTCATCATGTTCCTCAAATCATTCCTGAACAGTTTTTGCAGTGCAGCAGGGCACATTATCCTGCTAAAGAGGCCACTGCCATTAGGGAATACCGTTGCCATGAAGGGGTGTACATGGTTTGCAACAATGTTTAGGTAAGTGGTATGTTTCAAAGTAACAAATGAATGCCAGGACCCAAGGTGCATCCTGGTGAAATCCTGGTAAACGATGCACATGCACCTGGCCGTCCACATGATGTAAAAGAAAACGTGATTCAGACGACAAGGCACCTTCTTCTATTGCTCCATGGTCTAGTTCTGATGGTCACATGCCCATTGTAGGTGCTTTTGGTGGTGGACAGGGGTCAGCATGGGCACTCTGACCGGTGTATGGCTACTCAGCCCCATACGCAGCAAGCTGTGATGCACTGTGTGTTCTGAAATCTTTCTATCATAGCCAGCATTAACTTTTTCAGCAATTTTGCTTCAGTAGCTCTTCTGTTGGATCGGACCAGATGGGCTAGCCCCCATGCGCATCAGTGAACCTTGGGTGTCCATGACCTTGTCGCTGGTTCACCAGTTGTCCTTCCTTAGATCACTTTTGGCAGGTACTAACCACTGCATACTGGGACAAGACCTGCCGTTTTGGAAATGCTCTGACCCAGTCATCTAGCCACAATTTGGCCCTTGTCAAAGCTGCCCAGATCCTTACGTTCGCTCATTTTTCCTGCTTCCAACACATCAATTTCGAGAACTGGCTGATCACATGCTGCCTATTATATCTCACTCCTTATATCCCACATTATGTGTGTGTGTGTGTGTGTGTGTGTGTACTATGTCTATGATGGATACTGTACAAGTCCACACAGGATTTCCTTGGTTGTTTGAATGTTCTTACCTCTTCCTCCTCACTGCTGCCACCATCCTCCTGCACCTCTTCATCCTCCTCATCGTTTTCTTCACTGCTGGAACTTTCATCCTTAACCTCAGTCCTCCACGAGCTAGGCACAGTACCATTGCACTGGAAATCCCATGCAGCATTCAGTGCTGATTAAACCAATGCACACACATGTACACAATTACAGGATCAGTAAAGGCCACCAAGTCACAGTGTAGGTCACACTATTTCAAGAACTGTCCATATCAGTAATACAATAATGAACAAAATAAAGAAATATTTAAACACTGAACACAATAATAAATGACCTGACTAACTGATTGCAACCTAGATTTATAACTTTCTTAAATATTGGTTTGCACCATTAAATATTTATAGCAGGTTGGCTTGCTGTGATTCAGTCTTTCCTGTCTAAAAGCAACTATCGATTTCCCTCATGAAATGGACAAACATACATAACTGATTAGCAGGATAACTTGCAAGCTAACAGAGATGGTAGCATCGAAACCCAATGCATCTTTTTGAGGAGTAAATAGGTTAGAAAAATGTTTCAGAACCATGTTAATTATATTTTGTTAACAAAAGCTAATTAAAAATTAAAGAAAACCTTGCCACATTTCTTTTGGGGGGGGGGGGGGGGGGGGGGGGGGGGGCAAAAAGAAGGCCTTACAAAATTATGAACACATGACCTGATGTGTCAAGACAAACGAGTACGGCTGTAGTTGTTCCCTTCGGGAAGGAAATCCAAGAGCCGTGAGAATGAGATAATTAGGCACTAGTGGACCTAAATTCATAGCTAAAGTATGAATATACATGACAAATATAAAGGTACACCGACCTCAATGCAGTCAAACATCAATGAACTGAAGCAATGTTGTGAAGAAGAGTGCGCCAACATTTCTTAATGGGAGAGACTGAAACTACTATGGAAAACGTTTACTTCAAGTTATTGTTGCTGAAGGTGGTTCTACATGTTACTGAATTATACGGTGTACTTATTTTTTCCGCAACTGGTTTCTGAATGTTGGATTACCTTCTGGGGAAAATGACTATATATTGAAATCTGCTGTGTTTTTTTTGTCTTCACCTGAGGTTATTAGTTTGTTTATAGAAGTTGGTGAGGACCACACAATTGTTATTTAGGCCCTGATGAATAAAAACATAGAAGTGAAGGAGGGTGTACTTTCTTTTTCCCATGACTGTATGAATATTTTAGCAAATAATTGTGGTTGATATAGTTTATAGTTTAAGGAGGGTAACTAAAGTCTGTAGTCTCTACATAGTAGAAAATGTCAAAAATATCTCCATGCAAAGGGTTTTCCCAGCCCACCACACATTTATCTTCCAAATGCTGTTTGGTGCTGGTGCCATTTTGGACATTTTTATCATGCTCTGTAAAAGGTAGCTCTACACCGTCATATGTACACATTGATTAGGTGAAACAGCGAAAAGAGCGGAAAGCAACCCCCACTTCTGATAATGTAACTGTTCTCCTCTCACACCAGTGTCACCTAGAATCCAGCTCTGAAAAACATCCACTGGTTCTCTGAATTCACACACTGTGACAGTGTCAGTAGAAAGGGTAACTGTGTGACCAATGGTGATGTTCACCTGGCTTGAGGCTGGCTTCTGTTTTTGGATCCATTTCACCATCAAGTTCCTTAATGTCTTTCCGCAGAACCATGTGACTGAAAGACAAAAACACTACATTTTAACACAATAACGAGATTTTCTTTTCCTCCTACAGATGGTCAATAGACCTCCATTCTCAGATGATCATGGATGAAAGTTGCTATCGCTGCAAAGCCACAAAGCACTGTGCTACTATTGCACAATTATCGATACTTATGTGATAAGGAGCAATTATTGCAAATTAATAGTGAACAGATTTATTAAGGCAAAAGGTGTATAATCATGTGCCCTCATGTAAAACTTAGGCCAGGGGTTTCCAAACTCTGGGTCATATCATGTGGGGTCGCTTAATTTACAAATGGGGTCCTCAGAGAAACTCATCCTCTTTTGTTTCATTCATTTATTTTACAAATAAGTATTAGAAAATATTGAAGACAGATTTTATGTGCTAATATTTTGAAATGTTACCGGGAGTCATATTCAGACAAGTCATGTTTAAATAAATGGTTATTTTAGTCTTTTTCACTATCCTGACCTGCTGTATTAATGTAGCTTAGCAATAAAAATGGACAAATATCCATCTAGCTCAGCTAAAAAACTAGCACCATGTCCAATATCCCTTTGGTTTTTAGTCACTTATGTTAGCCATAGGTGAAGGTGAAGGGACTTGTAGCCAAGTATGGTGACCCATACTCGGAATTTGTGCTCTGCATTTAACCCATCCAAGTGCACACACACACAGTAGTGAACACACACACACCGTGAACACACACCCGGAGCAGTGGGCAGCCTTTTTTTTTTTGCTGCGGCGCCCGGGGAGCAGTTGGGGGTTCGGTGCCTTGCTCAAGGGTCTCACCTCAGTCGTGGTATTGAGGGTGGGAGAGAGCGCTGGTCATTCACTCCCCCCACCTACAATCCCTGCCAGACCCGAGACTCGAACCCACGACCTTCAGGTTCACCTTCGGGTTGCAAGTCCGACTCTCTATCCATTAGGCCATCTCTATCCACGCCATATTCAAATACTATATTATTATTATATTTTATATATTAATTACATATTATATAATTTTATTATTTAAAAATGTAGGAAAATTCATAATGTCTATGACTGGAATTATTGCATCTGAATGGTCAGAAAGCGTTGATTAATTTTCTATAACAGCAGCTCAGTAGTTCGGGCCGCAAGAAAAACCAGAGGTTTATATTAATGCACTAATTTCAGTACATTATCCTTTCTATAGTAACTCAGGGACTTGTATATCCACATAATCTAAGGCTTATAAATGGATAAACAGATTTTAAAAAGGTGTTGTTATTAACCAAAGAAAAATATATACTTGTTGATATGCTTAAGTTTACATGTATAAGGAGGCATTTATTTAATATTTATGGGAGGAGTCTGGAGTGTCAATGCTGGAAAAGAAGAGAGGCTGGTCAGAAAACCATTTATAGCTGCTATAATGTAAGCGTAAACAGGGACTAACTTCTTTCATGGAAATTCCACATTAAATATAAGCATAAACTAAACGTGCCATTCATTTAATTAAAAAAATGTAATTACTGGTGAATCATTGTGATATAGGAAGAAAGAAAAGACAAAAAAAAACAAAACAAGAAAAAAAACAAAACATGCAGTTATTGGAAAATAGTCAACTGTGGGGTGGCAACAGTAACTCTGTTTCACATTAAGCTGCATTACACAACCCTGTCATTTATTCTATAACACCACAGTCTGTCATGCTTTATTCCTTACTTAAATTTATATAATGTTAATATTACTCAAATGTGAACATGACTAATATGTATACATGGACTTCAGTGTCAAAACAGTAAAAAGAGTAAAAACCAGGTTTTTCCATTGGTTAGATCTTTAGACAAGGTTTTAATACTTTAGTTTGTAACAATCCTACACCCGGCTGCCACGGTTGCCAAGAGCATTCCCCCTTTAAAATCTCCTTTGTGGGCTTCAGTTATTTCTTTAAGATGCACTTTTAGTTCTCTTCTCTTTAACACACTAATTCACACTAACGCACAATAACACACTAACTCCTGACCCCTTCTGCTCTCCGGACCTGCCTGATCGATCGTGATGCCCTGCTTCTGTTTCGAGTTCTCATCACTTAGAAATCACTCACTGTTGCTGAAGATGGCCTCACATGGACAGCCTAAAGATCAAGGAGATTACTGAGGATGGTACCACTTAAAAACCATGAATTTCACTTTGGTCTGCAATTGATATGAACAGTCTTGCTATGATGGCTTAGGATTACTAATAGCTTTAGGACTGCAGTTGCCACGAACAGTTTTCCAGTCAAGTCTCCATCAGTGAAAAGTTGATAACTTCAACAAAATATACTTCATGTGAAAATGGGGTTATGAATGAATTTCCTGTTTACACACTTGCACTTGTTGACCATGTAGTACACAGTTATAGAAGGGAATTATTTATAATTGCACTATTCGTTGTCGCCCAGATGAGGATGAGTTCCCCTCTCAATGTTTTTTTGCCTCTGGCTTGTTCATTACGGATAAATTTATAAATTTACAAGTTTAAAATTTATATTTTGAATTTATATAGTTCTGTAAAGCTGCTGTGTGACAATGGCCATTGTTAAATGCGCTCTACAAATAAAACTGAATTAATTAAATGCTTTCAGGTTTTTTTTTTTTTTTTTTTTAATAATCACAAATTATAAAAACCCTGGAGAGGTTCATATATCAAACTAATCTGACAGAATGCTGAAATTAATCCTTAGTCAATGAGTGCAATTCATTCCACTCCCATCTTCTAGGTCTCATAATGTTCAGAAATGAAACGTATAAATGATGCACATTAGTAGCAGTTACCTCTTTCAGCATAATCTTAAAAACACATTCCTCACACTTGATATCATGACTCACAGAGAAATTACAGTGTGTTTTTCTCACCACAATAATCCAGATATTTTGAGTGAAATCAAACTTCTCTCTTTACTCCCAATACAAATTCACTATAAAGTGTAATGAATAATATATTTTAGATATGTAGTGCACTATTTACCCAGTAAGGCTAACTAAAGATTTGCACTTCGCTCACTGTAAAAGTAGGTTCAGCATACGAATGATGAGCATTTTTACCGCAAGGCTGAAGCGGTGCTATGCTGTCAAGATGTGTTTGAAAACATAAGATCATTCATAGAGCTAGCCCATTTTGCATGTTTGTAAATCTAATGTATCTACATTTCAAACAAAAAAAAAAAGGTTCTAGCTTTGATCTTCATTTGGAGAAGATGAGAGAAAACACAGGGAGCAAGAAAATGAGTGCATGCGACTCTATTGTCTCAGCTAACAGCAGGTTCAAACTTATCCGAGACCTACAGAGTCATGATGATCAATTACTGGGCTATTTTAGGTTGGACAAAAAACACGTTTGATGTATTAAGGTTATATAAAATAGCTCTGGATACTGAGACGCAGCAATAATTACTAGCTCCTCCATTGCAAGTTGCGTTTTTACGACAAAAACATATTGTGTTGATTGCATACTGGCATGACATTGTCATTCCCCTTTAGGTTGCCGTCCTGTTTCCTATAATCACCTCACTTCTGTAACAGAAACACAAGGATACTTGATGCATGGGTATGTTCAGCGAACGGTGAAAAACTAGGCTTGTTCTGCTTCTGTTTGCTTGGCTGTACATGGATGATTCAAAACAGATTGGTCTTAGTGCAAGGATCTGAAACTTGGTTGACAGCTGAGGCAAATTAACATGGAAGTGAGTGGATGATTGTGTGACTTACGAAGGTGTGACTATTGATACCAGGAAGTATTATGGGAAAGTGCAAGTTTCAATTTTTATTTATATTCTGTTTTTAATATTGTGAAAAGTAAATGTTTTTCACCACTTGTTGTTGATTTATGCTGTTTTATTTTAGTACACAGGGGTGGGGAAATTATTTTCCACACACGCTGGAATTTTATGAATCAACTTTCAAAATGACAAACCCTGAACCTGGAATATGAGGGCTTATTGCTTGCGATTTGAAAAAGTTAGCATAAACTGGGCAAAAGTTGAATTTGAGTGAACTCCAAGTGCCAGCCCAGGGCGTCATATCCAATTGGATTTCAGTCAGTGGATGTTTTCTCAAAGTTCAGAGAAATATAACACCAACAGAGGAGAGTAACTAGTAACATAGGTACTGCTCAGTTTTATCTTTCAGTTTTCAGTACTACTTTTAAATACTACTGAGTGTAAATATATGCAAACCCTTATTACAAAATGAAACAAACAAGACATTTAATGTCGGCCATTTCACAATCAAGAGTACACTTTGAAAATGGAATGCACTCTCTGAACTTTAGGATGAGGTTCTAAAGTTAGGATGAGGTCCTAAATGCATCGATGTAGGGAAAAAAAAAGATATTAACATATTTAATGCCCAAAATGGGTCATTTTGCTAAGTTTGAGCACATAATATTTCATAAATTTCAGGAGCTGTAGCCATCTTGAACATAACTCTCAGCTTCAATTATTTTTGTCTCTAATTGTCAGTTATTGCTGTGTTTTGTTTTGTTAAAGCAAAGCAAGATTTGCTATGTTTCAATAAGCAGCATTTATAAAAATTAAGAAATTATCCCACACGCTTTAAAAGTAACAATTTTATTACTAAAATGCAGTTTAAAGTATGTGAATTAAAGCCAAGACAAGACATCTCAACAATACTCAAAATTACAGTTGGCTTTCTATGCACTGGAAAATGACATGTTTAATGGATGTAAATTTCTGTAGTGTCTTTACCCCCACTGTACATATTAGTTGATACATTCTTTTTTAAAACCAACATTATGTATTCGTGTGTAATAATGATCATGTTCAAGTACAACACACAGGTGGCTGTTATCATAAAACACAATCGTAAATTACTATCAAAATGTAATGTCCATAGCCCCTCTAGTGTCTGTACCCCCTCATAATAATTTATGCTTTGCAAAGTCTGGTGAAAGAATTAACGTTGGCTCAGAAGGGGATATGGTGGCCAAACTACCAGTAACCTCATGTACCCTTCACTGTTGTCTCAGTCCCAAAGAGTGGTGGTAGGTGGCTCTGGAACTGGAGTCCACTGTACAGAAAACTGACTGCAGCTCAGCTTTAACTACCCATTATTCTCTCTACTTTATTGCATTAACTGAGACATACAGTCCCCTCTGAAAGTATTGGAACAGCAAGGCCAATTCTTTTGTTTTTGCTATACACTGATGACATTTGGGATTAAGATCAAAAGATGACTATGAGATTATAGATCAGAATTTCAGCTTTCATTTTCTGATATTTACCTCTAGATTAGAACATGGCACCTTTTGTTTGAACCCACCCATGTTTCAAGTGATCAAAAATATTGAAACATGTGATTGACAGGTGTTCTTTGTTGTCCACGTGTGCCTTGTTAGATTGATTGTTTAAACAATTAATAGGCCTGGTTGTCTGCTCTTGGTTTGAGCCCTGGGTTTCACCTGTAAAGACTGAATTGTTGTTAAAAAGGATAAACCAACATGAAGAACAGAGAGCTGTCTATGGGAGAAAAGCAAGCCATTTTGAAGCTGAGATTAGAGCCATTGCACAAGCATTGGGCATAGATAGTACATTTTGTAATATCCTGAAAAAGAAAAAAAAGACACTGATGTACTAACAACCCGACATGGAACAGGTCAGCCAAGGAAAAAACAGCAGTGGATGACAAACACTGTGAGAGCTGTGAAGAAAACCCTAAAAACAACAGTCAGTGACCAACAACCTCCACAGGGCAGGTTAATGTATCACAATCCACTGCTCGAAGAAGACTTTGAGAGTAGAAACATAGAGGCTATACCACAAGATTCAAACCACTCAGCAGCAGTAAGAATCGGAAGGTCAGATTGGAATTTCCAAAGAAATACAAAGATGAGCGTAAAAGTTCTGAAACCAAGATCAACCTCTACCAAAGTGAAGGAAAGGCCAAAGTGTGGAGAAAGAAAGGATCTAGTCATGATCCAAAATATACAAACTCATTGGTCAAGCATGTTGGAGGTAGTGTCATGGATTGGGCTTGCATGTCTGCTTCTGCAACGGGCTCAGTAATCTTTATTGATGATGTTACTCATGACGGTAGCAGCAGTATTAATTCAGAAGTCTACAGAAACATTCTGTCTGCCAATTTATAGAGAAACGCATCCAATCTAATTGGGAGGAACATCATTCATCAAGACAATGACCCAAAAAACACTGCCAACACAAAAAGGACTTCATCAGGGGGAAAACTGAAAGGTTTTAGAGTGGCGAAGTCAATCCCCAGACCTTAACCCAACTGTGCATGCATTTCACCTCCAGAAGAGGAGACTGAAGGGAGAAACATCCAAAATAAACAACAACTGAAAGAAGCTGCGGTACAAGCATGGAAAAATATCACAAATGAAAAATGCAACAGTGTGGTGTTGTCAGTGGGTAGATAGCTTGATTCAAGTTGTTTAACTCATCTGGATGTATAAATCAGAAATGAAAGCTGAAATTCTCATCTGCCATCTCATATTCATCTTAGGATCTCAAACCCAAATGCCTTCAATGTACAGTAAAAACAAAATAATTGGCCTTGCCATTCCAATACTTTCAGAGGGTACTGTACATCATTCTACAGAACTTGGCTACACTGGCTGCTTTGTCCTCTGCCAAACTGCCATCAGGCCTCATCCTCCTTGACCTTTCAGTACTGTTTAACACAGTCAACCACAAGACTCTCTTGTCCATCCTCATGAATCCTGGAATGTGTGACACGGCATGGCACTGGTTCCCACCTGGAGGGATGGTCATATTAGGTGACCTGAAGGGGATCCAGGGGAAATTCACTGAAATTACCACTTTTTAGCTAAAGATCTTCCAAAATTTTTCATACTTCATTCATATCAGGTGACATGGAGGGGATCCAGGTCTTCTGTACCCGATCTGCACCCAATCTCTTGGTGAGGTCTTATGCTTATATGGATTTTCATACCGCTGCTATGCGGATGACACTCAAATTATCAGACACTCATTTCTGCTTAGATCTCAGCATGTCTGGCAGTCATATCATAGATGGCAGCTCACTGGCTGAAACCGTCTGGTCACTGCATGATCTCACCAAGAGATCGGATACAGATCGGGTACAGAAGACCTGGATCCCCTCCATGTCACCTGATATGAATGAAGTATGAAAAATTTTGGAAGATCTTTAGCTAAAAAGTGGTAATTTCATATACACACATACATATACACACATAATTTTCATAATTTTGAAATGAAGCAATCAAGATGTGATTGAAGTGTAGACTTTCAGCTTTAATTCAAGCAGTGTAACAAAAATGAAAAGTTTAGGAATTACAGCCATTTTTTTTTTTTTTTGCAGAGTCCTTCCATTTTCACAGGCTCAAAAGTAACTGGACAAACTAACAATCATAAATATTACAATTACATTAATACTTGGATGCAAATCTCTTGAGGTTAATGACTGCCTGAAATCTGGAACCCATAGACATCACCAAATGCTGAGTTGCCTCCCTTGAGATGCTTTGCCAGGCCTTTACTGCCTTCAGTTGCTACTTGCTTGTGGGTCTTTCTGCCTTCAGTTTTGTCTTCAGTAAATGAAAAGCATGCTCAATTGGGTTGAGGTCATCGGACATATTAAAAGGACATTTCACTTCTTTACCTTAAGAAACCCTTGGGCTGTGTCAAGTTTTGGGTGATTATCCATCTGTACTGTGAAGCGCCGTCCTATCAGTTTTGTAGCATTTGACTGAATTTGTGTAAAGCTATACTTTCTGCTCATTCATCCTGCTACTTCGATCAGCAGTCACATCATCAATAAACACCAGTGACCCATTTCCACTGGCATCCATACCCGCCCACACCATAAAACTTCCTCCACACGATTGACAGATGATGTGGTATGCTTTGGATCATGAGCCCTTCCTTTCCTTCTCCATTCACTTCTTTTCCCATCATTCTAGTACAAGTTAATCTTGCATAAGAACTGGTCAGGCTTTTTTTTTTTTTTTTTTTTTTTTTTTAGCAAAGTCTAATCTGGTCTTTCTGTTCTTGAGTGTTACCAGTGGTTTGCATCTAAATACTGTCTGTGTCATGAAGGTGTCTCTTGATTGTAGACTTTGACAATGATACACATACCTCCTCCAGAGTGTTCTTGACTTGGCTAGATGATGTGAAGGGGTTTTTCTTCAACAAGAAAAGAATTCTGCATTCAACCACTTTAGTTGTCTTCCATGGTCTTCCAGGACTTTCTAAGCTTGCCAGGGCACTCCTTCTTTTAGGAATATACCAAATTGTTGATGTGGCCACTCCTAAAGTTTCTGTTATCTCTCTGATAGGTCTGTTTTGTTTTTTCAGCCTAATGATGGCCCCCTTCACTTGCATTGACATTGGTCCGCATATTGAGAGCTCCCATGAACTGCTACCAAATGCAAATTCAATGCTTGGACTCAACTCCAGACCATTTATCTCCTTAATTTGTCATGAAACAACGAGGAAATAGGCCACACCTTGCCATGAAACTGCTTATCAGTCAATTGTCCAATTATTTTTGAGCCTGTGAAAATGGAGGGACTCTGTAATTCCTAAACGGTTAATGCAATATTTTTGTTAAACCCATTTAAAATCCATTGTGGAGTGTGTGTGTTTATGTATATATATATATATATATATATATATATATATATATATATATATATATACATATATATATATATACACACACACACACACATATATATATATATATATATATACATACATCTATATATATGTTTATTTTGGATGTGTGTGTGTACATATACACACACACACACACACACACACACACACACATTATATGTATATATATATATATATATATATATATATATATATATATATATATATATATATATATATATACACACACATACACATACACACACACACATTCTCCCATTAATCTAAAAATACCTGTGAATTCAGAAATTCATTTTTTAAGTTTTTAATTACTACCATCTAGAAGCAAATACCTGTGTGTTTCAACTTGTCAGCCAGTGGTCACCAGACCTACAACTACACTGCCCTATTTGGAGGGTAATGTCAACACTTGCTACTGTTTAACCACTTGCTACTTGCTACTTTTTAAAAGCAGAACAAGACAACAAGGTTTAGTACACTTCATTTACATGTAACATGGCTACATCTTTGGCACCATGCTCCATTGGAGGAATGATCAATTGCACTGAAGACCATCACAAATTAGATTATTTTGGGGAAAAAAATCTCAAAAGGTAAGCTTATCATAATCATTTGGACATGTAATGATTGTGTATAGCCTTTCAGAAATTATTGTTTTATATATTTTTACAGACCAAAAGATCTCATTATGGTTCAGCTGCTCCACAGATGTAATGTGTCTCTCCCAGAAGAGGCAATCATATGGTTACACCACAAGAAGGTTTTCTTAGACCTCTACTCAAGTCTTCAAAAAAGTGTTGCGGAAGCTGTGCATTGTATGAAAGAAGCTGTCCATTGTAAAAAAGTTTAACTACTTTTTAAGTAATGGAAGAATTTGGACACAGTTTACACAGGTTTGTAATTCTATCCTAAGTAGTATGTCTCTGTATTTGCATATCCATGGCACATTTGATACCGTAATAAATATACAGTCACTCACAAGATTAAATAATCAAGACGTGTGACAATCTCTGTAAATGTAATTTGTCATTTTGGAGCACTCAGCCAAGGACATCAGCCCATGACTGTAGTTTGGTTCAAGATTCATAATTTGTGCATTTTCTAACTAAAACATTCTCTTTCAAGAGTTCTAATTATTTTTAGATGCAAAATGATTTTTTTTTTTCATTTTTCAAGTCAAAAATCAAAGTTTGAGTTGTTTCATACATACAACTAGTTGCTAAAACAGAACTATAACACTGAGCAACAGAAATAAAAATTTGAATGATCTGATGTGCTTTAGTGTGGAGATACTGATGGCCAAATTTGCTCCTAGCACAATTTTTTTTTTATTTTCAGCAGGCCATAAATTTGGCAAATATGTAACTGTGAACATTCTTTTTTAGAAAGACATCTTTTAAAGACATCCTATACTAGTCAACAATCCTTAAAACTGTTTATGCATCTCACATGAATAGTTTAAATAGTTTTGTTCTCTTGTCAGATGACACAAAAATAGAACCGTTTAGCTATAATTATCAGCACTAACTATGGAGGAAAAAGGCTTTTAATCCGAAGAACACCAGCCCAAGTTAAAACTTGGTTGCAGCTGGGTCCTCCAGCAGGACAATGATCTTACGCATATCTTCAAATTTTTAACAAAAACCGCACCGAGTTAGCCAAGTTCTGTCAGGAAAAATAAGCAATAATTCCAGCAGATTATTGTCAGAAGCTTGTGGAAGACTATCCAAGCATTTTATTCAGGTTCAAGCAATTAAAAGGCAATGTGACCAAATATAAACAAGATGTATATACATTTCTGACCCACTGAAAATCTGATATAGTAAATACATGCTGAAATAAATCTGTCTCTTTGATATTATTTTGAAATGACCTCTTACGAAAATAAAGTAGATATCCCAATTGACTTAACACAGGAAACATATAAGAACATGTTTGTGGAAGTGTGAAAAATTCAGTTTGAATGTCTTTAGCCTAGCTGTATATAAACTTTTGGCCTCAACTGTATGTGGCCAGCAAAGTGCAGCCTTGATTGTGAAATGACCGTGTGGGTAGTCAACAAAAAGGGGTCAAAAATGTGTTCGCTAAATAGGGAGTGGGGGGTATGGGGTGGATAAAAGTCCATATTTAACTTTAAGAATTTCTTAAACTATGTTTGCAACAAATGTTTCAAACCTGGAAGTTTCATTCTTTATCTACTTTAATACTGAAGTCTTGTCAGTCCAAAAAACTGAGTTGTGAAGCTGTATGTGCAACGACTTGCAACAGTGGCTGCAGTGAGCTCCATATAAAGGATAGAAACCAGTGAAACTGATTTTGACTAAGTTGTTCTAACCAGCTTGTCCACTCCTGAGCAACTGCTTTTGGTATGGCATCATTCCAGCCAAGCTCTTTCCTGCACAGATTTTGTAGAATCTTCTTAGCAGATAGCACCACAGGACTTAAAAGTCCTAAGGGATCATTCAGTAGAGAGACAGAACTAATTATGGAGAGAATCCTTCTTCTAGTGAGAGGTCCAGATCCTTCATATCTTTTGCTCTTTGCTCTTCAGGTATATCAGTAAGCACACTCCATCTGTTACTTATCCATTTTGTGAGTTGAAAGCCAACTTTAGCCCAAATAGATACAAGATCATGATAAAAGGAGACTGCTTCTTTCTCTGGAACACACAACAGTCATGAACATAAATTCAGTGCAAGACTCTACTTGGCCGAATTGTTCTTTGTCCCTCTGTGTACTTTATCATTCTTTATCAAAGTTGGCACAGTGACAGAGCTGCACAACTATTCTGAAATCTGCAACATCTTGATTAAGGTTGCCATCTGGCCAGCAGATCGGCATCTTGTGCTGACACCTTCAAATGATTAAACATGGATTCAACATCTGCCACGATCACCACTGGCTCCTTTCTTAATCTGGTTGTAACACAAACCAGGGAGCTAGTAAATTTGGCTCCTGCAGAAGCTTAACATTGAGTGATGTTTCTAGTGTGATAAGTCAGTGTAATCACTGTGATATAAAGAAACTTTCTTTAATCACCTTATTAAACCATGTTGTTCTGCAATCTTCCTGTTGTTTGGCATATTAACCCCATCCTTTCTCAGAAGTAAGCCAAACATATAATGGCTATCCTCAAGCTTTACAGAATTTGTGAGCAGTTCCATAGACACATTTCCACATTTAATATAGTAACATTTTATTACCACATTTTAATGAAATTTTAGGAGATGCCAGATTTCCCATGTAGTCTTAAAACAATTGCCTATGGCGTAGAAGACCAAACTTCCCATAAACATGCTAACTGAAGATATAATACTCTTAGAAAACCAAGTCCCAAATGTTGAGTCAGAAGGTGGAAAGTTGTGATGGTTCTTGATAGGGAAATGTATTGATATAGTGTGCAATTTAAAATTCCTGTATACTGTTGGGTACATCACAGAACTTTTGCATTGGTTGAAATGGGCTACATGCATGCTCCATTTCACCCAAACCTCACACATTCCAGGTAGACATCCTTCAGTCCACAGCAGTATTTTAATATGTCCAGTAGTAATAAATAAAATTAGGTAAGGCCAGACCAGCAAACTTTTTGGGTCTTTGAAGGCACTTCTTTTGATTCTATGTATTTATTCCATTACAAATAATGTTATGTTTTTGTACAATGAACTAGATTCTTTCTAAATCAGAATGGTGTGTTTTGAAAAAGAACAAAAAAAATTTGATAAAATACTACTTAATTAATAAGATTTATTTAATTTTAATAAAATTAAATGGACAACTATTGAGAGAGGGAGGTTTGCAGATCATGTTTTCATTTTTCAAATAAAATACTATAATTCTTGATAAAGAAAGATGAAATAGTGGGTGTGATCTCAACCCCAAGATATTTAAAGCCTTTCTTGACCATTTTAAATGTAAAGTGCACTTTGGGAATGAGAGTGGCGAGGAAACATCACACTTTTCTGGAGGTTGATTCTGTAGCGGAAAAATTTCCCAAATTGATCCAGAATACTAAGAATGGTAGGAACTGAGGTTAACAAATTAGGAAATGTAAAAAAGCATATTATCTGCATATTAAGATAATTTATGAGTAAGTCCATTTTGCTCTACACCTAAAAAGTCCCTACACTGCCTAAAGGCTATGGCGAGAGGTTCGAAAGCAATGCAGAAGAGGTGATAAAGGGCAACCTTGACGGGTACCTCTACCAAGAGAAAAATACTCAGATTGCTGTCTGTTAGTCCTGATGCTTTGGCTTATAAATTGCCCAGATCTCAATCCGACTGAGCATCTGTGGAATGTGCTAGAGAAACAAGTCTGATCCATGAAGGCCCCACTTACAACTTATACGTCTTAATGGATCTGCTAACGTTTTGTGCCAGATACCCACGGCACACCTTCAGAGGTCTTGTGGAAAGCTGGTTTGGCAGCACAAGGGGGACTCCATAGCACAAGGAGCACTAACCCCTTAGCACAAGGGGCACTAACATGACCCTGTTAGTCCTGATGCTTTACTTCTGTGTGGAGCTTCCTTTATCCAAGTATCACACAGTGCTGCCGAGATGGCCCTACATGGATAGACTAAAGATTACTGTGGATGTTCTCAGAGGGATACCCTAAAGATTGCTGTAGATGGTCCAACTTGGATAGCCTAAAGCTTGCACTGACCAACAACAGTTTATGTCGAAGTCTCACCCATTCTTCAGTGGAAAACCTCACTTGGATACTGTAGATTTACTGCAATCATAAAAGACCTTGATGCTCAGAATGAACATCCTTTCAACACACATTACTGTTTGATTTTATAGCATACAGCTTAATGAGTTATAATCCCACTATCCAGTGTCACTCAGAAGAGGATGGGTTCCCTTTTGAGTCTGGATTTTCTTAAGGTTTCTTCTAACGTCATGTCAGGGAGGTTTTCCTTATCATTTTTGCCTCTGACCTGCTCTGCTCACTGGGAATAATATAAAACTATATTTGGATTTCTCTAAAGAATATATAAAAAATTCTTAGTATTTGTCCCCCTTTTTACTTTAATGACAGTGTGCACTTGAGCTGGCATGGCCTCCACAAGTTGGTGCAAAAACTTATGATCCATTTTAGATCAAATAAATTATGGTCAATATCACAAAATTTAAATATTAAAAAATTCTAAAACATTGTGTTTATTTCAAATTTTTAATGAAAAAAGCATTTTCATTTCCATTTTCAATGTGTTCTCAGACTTTTGGACAGCACCATATATGCATACGTACATAAACATACATACAACGATCAGCCATAACCAAACCACCTGCCTAATATTTTGTAGATCCCCCTTGTGCCGTCAAAACAGCTCTGACCCACTCTGATTCAGCCAAATGCTGCACGATCACCCAAAGCATATTTCAAAAGCACCTCAAGACTTTAAGGCAGGAAAGAGGAACGTCCTGCAATTGACATGTCAGTCATCCAAATCAGCATTAATCCTATCTGTCTGCGTGTCAGACATCTTTTGTGCTTAAGGTTGGGCTGTGATGACAGCTGAAGTGCCTGAGCTGGGGTATGCATATAAAGCTCCTGCCAATCCCAACCCGATACCCCTACTGTGAATTTCTATTACCAAGATTGTCAAGGCGACTCACAGCAACTCAGGAACATCATCATATTAAGAAATTCTCTCCACTGACTTTTCATGTTTAACGAAACTCTACACACTGTAGTTTTAGATCAAAATGTATTTTCAACACAGCATTACAGCAAAACCACCAAACATCAAGGAACAAATGGTTGATCCAATAAAACATGCCAATATAGCGAGATACATCTCACTAGGCATTTCAGCAATCTCAAAAGAAGTGTGTTTTAATAATTTCGATTGCTCACATGCTGCCCGTAAGTCCTGTCAGAAATACAGTAATTACAATGTAAACATACAAGAACTCCACCACAAATATTTTTACTTACTACTTGAGAACTCATTTTTTCCCGACTTTCACAGTTGGGGGCGTGTCACTAGCAAAAAGTCATTGTGGCCTCCAATATGAATGCGACATGTAAAACAGACAATAAGATTTTAGTGATAACTGTTGTGAAATGTTCATTTCTTTATTTTCTTTCAGTAAAGCAAAATAAACTTCTTGCTGTTAAGGATACAAAAAAATAAATATAAAAACAAACAAATAAAAACAAAGTTTTCTCCATTTTTTCTCCCAGTCAAAACCACTTGAACACACTATATCATAATTACCATGTCAAACTCCCATGCACAAATTTCTACAAAAACCTGAAGGCAACAACAGTTCCATTGCCTAGAGCTTCCCAAGGACACAAACACATGACTGTATTTATGTTTGACCTTTCTTTGATTTCTAAAGGTGATTGAAATACTGAAAATATCAAACACTTAAAGCTACTCACAACTTCCCATCCTTGAAGGAGCGGACAAACACGCTGTCTTTTTTCATCATGACATCCTCATGACAATCTGGAGAGATAACCTTTAATGATAAAAAAAAAAGAAAGTAACAATGAGGAAAGCGATAAAAAGAAGGGGGACAAAATTCAATATTCTCCATATTTCCATCTTCACTTTTGTGAGCATCTCGGAAATAATCCAAAATTTCAAAAGGTCAGTTTCTGAACTTTACAAAAAGACTTTACTTGAATTTGTAAAATGATTGAATATGTCAATGGTGATACCACCTGTTTGCACTCTATTCTGTTGCTTAACAAAACTGAATGCCTTGCATAATCACACAATGATAATACATCATTATTAAGAGGTCAGACTAAATCATACATATATTAAAAAAAGCCCTCCATCAAACTCATTATGTACAGGAGTGATCCCTTCATACCAGTTGGTATGGGTATAGATTTTATTGTATGTAGTCCCTTTTTTGACAAACATGCCGAAGGTCTTTTTGGGTGAAATGTTAGACTATGGTCTCATCTAAATATAAAATTCCCAATACAGCTCCAGTGATGCTTGAAGGTTCAGGTGCTGGATTTGTGGGTTTTTGTTATGTAGGAGGCATCCCAATAATCAATAAACTGTGCAATTCTGAAACTGTGAGTTTATATTTGCCTCCCTCATCATGGTGAACTGGCAAATGTTTGACTCTTCCAGACCTCTAAAACTTCAAATGAATAAATATATAAATAAAATATATATGGAATAGTTAAGATACATATTCTCAAATGTATGACATGTCTGCTTCTTTGCAGCTGGACCAGCATCATATGTCTTCATGATCTCAACATGTTCCTCACTGTCGTGATTAGACTGATCAGAATTGCTTACTTTTAGCAAGAAACTTTCAAGAGTCTACTAGTTTGCCAGTATAAGGCTTGTACTGCCATCATTATTATTATTATTATCGTTGTTAATAATAATAATAATAATAATAATAATAATAATAATAATAATGATATAATTCCAAAGTTGAGTAGACTGTATATGACATTGTGAGAGGAATTTTTTTATTTCTGTAACTGAATAATGTATCTGGATTTTCTGTGTATGTCCACCTATAAGACCAACCAGAGAGTCCATCCCTCAAACAAATCCCTGTGACCAGCGGCGTTAGCAATATTTAGATAAGATTTGTACTTTGTTACTGGTCTAATTTTCTCAGATAAAAATAGATATTAAAGAGAATTAGGAACCATTTAGCAAATTACATGAATCCCATTTTAATTCCTGTCTTGTTTTTTGAACACTACCACTGTAGCTGTGACTTGCTAGAAAATGGTTCCACAGCAGTGGCTATATGAATTAGAGGCTACCAGTAGGTAAGGACACCTGTGGCAGACATCAGTGGCAGCGTGCTTAAACAGCTACATTTACACAGATACACTTTTCCCCGTTCAGCATATCATCTACATTCATTTATAGAAACATGCATTATTATTATTATTATCAAATAAGAGGTGTAGAAAGGATCTTCACTTTATACATATACATATACATATATATATATATATATATATATATATATATATATATATATATATATATATATATATATTTATTGTATTATATATATATATATATATATATATATATATATATTACACACAGTTTATTTCTGTTGAAATTAGTATGTTCTTTAAGTGAATATTTTTACCAGAACACTGTCTGGCAGGATCTGAATTTGCCGGTTGCATACCAGTATTTATTGGCTAACAGAAACGCTGATTTTGTATATACACTCACCATCCACTTTAATGGGACACCTGTACACCTGCTCATTTATGCAGTCACCCAATTGGCCAATCACAAGGCAGCAGCACAATGCATAAAATCATGCAGACGCAGGTCAAGAGCTTCAGTGAATTTTCACATCAGTGAACACTCACGAGTATTTCAGAAACTGCTGATCTCCTGAGATTTTCACACACAACAGTCTCTAGAGATTACACAGAATGGTGTGAAAAATGAAAAACACTGAGTGAGAGACAGTTCTGTGTGTGGAAATGCTTTGCTGATAGGATAGGTCAGAGGTAAATTGCCAGATTGGTTCAAGCTGCCAGGAAGGATATAATAACTTATATAATCACTCTTTAAAACCGTGGTGAGCAGAAAAGCATCTCGACATGCACAAATTATTAAACCTTGAGGTGACTGGGCTACAACAGCAGACACTCCTGCCAGGCCAAGAACAGGAATCTGAGGCTATCATGGGCACAGACTCACCCAAACTGAACAGCTGTTCTGCTGTTGTAGCCCATCCATCTCAAGGTTTGATGTGCATTCTAAGATGCTTTTCTGCTCACCACAGTTGCAAAGAGCGCTTATTTGAGTAATTATAGTCTTCCGGTCAGCTCAGACCGGTCTGGTCATTCACCTATCTCTCTCATCAACAAGGAGTTTCAGCCTGCAGACCCTCCACACACGTGTCATGGTTGGTGCGTGTGGTCGCAGCGGCCACTCCGGGTCCCAACATAGATGCTTTTTGTTGATCTGTATTAGAACACCAGTTGATATCTAAAACATCAGACAATGGACACAGGAATTCAGACAATCGCAAGGAACTGCTGGACATAAAGAAAAGATATAGCGACAGCTCACTGGAACGGGCGCTACTGGAGGAATTAGTGAACAAACTAAGTAGATTCGGGCTTCTCCATACACCAGGCTTGCCATCTGCCACCTCGCGTAGGTGTTCTTTCCAAATGATGTAGCGTCAGACAGTGTGAGCGGAGACGAAGCGTGGAACGCGTAGCAGAGCTAATGCTAGGCTAAAAGCCTATTCTACTAGACTGGCGGTTTCCTCAATTCCAGGCTAACATCCGCTCTTTGGATAATAAAATGGACCTGCTTAGACTCAGACTGTTGCCTCATTGGGAGATGCGGAATTGCTGCATGCTAATTTTAACAGAGACATGGCTACATGACAAAATTCCTGACTTAACAGTGCAGCTAGACAGGCTAATGTGCTATCGAGCAGACAGAACACAATCGTCCGGTAAGAACAGAGGTGGAGGGCTATGTATACACATCAAGAAGAACTGGTGCAAGAAGAATCGTCGACAGTAACTGCTCAGCTGCACCTTAATACCTGCTGATTAAGTGCCAGCCATTCTATCTGCCAAGAGAATTCAGTGCAATTTATAAAACTGTGTACATATCCCTGAGCAACATTGCTAAGGACACTCTAGAGCTGCTCCATGATGCCATCGGCTCACTACAGAACAAGCACCAACAGTCTCTTCATTGTAACTGGAGATTTTAACCACCTCAATCTCAAAATGGCTCTACCTAAATTCCATCAACATGTTTCCATACCAACCAGGGGCAAGAACATGCTTGACCAGGTCTATACAAATACAAAGAATACACACACGCCCACACCTCGGTTCTCAGATCAAAACTCAGTGCCCCTCAGTGCCAACCTACAAACTGCTCCTGAAACAGAGTAAGGCCGGTATCAACACTGTCATGATATGGCAGAGCGGATTGGTAGCAGCCTTGCAGGATTGCTTTGAGTGCACTGACTGGAACATGTTTAAGGGAGCCACTACACATGAAGACTATATGGACTTAAAAGAATATGCACAATATAAGTCACAGGATACATAAGTAAGTGAGTGGACAATGTCACAATCACCAAGCAACCTTGGCTTAATGCTGAAGCACGCTCTCTCCTAAAAGCACGCAACAACATGTTCAAGACGAGACAATATAGCACTATGCACATCCAGGATTAGGTTAAATGCCAGCATTAAAAAAGCCAAGACCACACACACATAAAAGGTACAGGAACACTTCAAAAGCAATGATCCACTGTAGAGAGAGCAATAGTCTGCAATAAGGTTGACGCCCTCCCGAACGCATTAACCCTCAGGAGTTGACAGAGCCGTCTTCACGATCACTTGGATTTTTTTCTTATAGCAACGGCAATGAGTTAAAGTACTCCCATCATTTATGGTCAGACAGAAAAGAGGACGACATCATTCGAAACTGTAAAGGGTCTACTTTTATTTGTGCCCACTCACAATAAAAACAAAATGCTGTGCTTTTGTAAAATACAGAAAACAAACAGGATGCAGTTTCCACTGTGTCCATCTCTGTGATTGATTATTAAGTTCAGAACTTTTTAAAAACTTCACCTCAGCATATTTACTGCACTTTTTTTTAAGGCCGAATCAATAAAACATGTTATAAAAAGAACAGAAATACAAGTAAGTCATTTAAAAATAAGAAAATTTAAAATTCTGTACAAAATAAAAGTGGGCCTCTTTTACATGCTACATGTTAATAACAAAATTAAATTATAACTAGGTAGGTAAAGTTTGTCAAAACAAACTTTGATGTTGGCTTGACAAAGCCAGTCTGAAGGACAGTTGAAAGACAGAAAGAAAGAAAGGGTGACAGACAGACAGAAAGACAGACAGTCAGTCAATGGTAGAAAGACTGATGACAAAAATAGATGGGGATGGAGTGATACAGGTAGATAGATGGGGAGGGAATGTTACTGGAAAAAAGAAAGAAAGAAAGAAAGAAAGATAGATGTCGCAGACAGAAAGAAAGGAGCAAGCAAGAAAGAAAAGGTGTTACAGAAAGAGTGATAGATGGATAGAGTGTCACTGACAGAGGGATACATGGATAGAGTTCGACTGGAAGTGTGACTGAAAGAAAAATGTGTTACAGAAAGAGTGATAGATGAACAGTGTAAATGAAAGTCTGACTGAAATATAGAAACATAAACATAGATAGATAGATAGATAGATAGAGCGACAGACAGTATGCCAATAATTGTAGAGTTGATTAGATAGACAGACGGACAGACAATATATGCAGAGTTGAATAGATAAATGGGGTGCCAATACTTGAGTTGTTTAGAGAGAAACAGATAGATGTATAGACAGAGTGTCAATACTGGCAGAGTTGAATAGATAGATATGGTGCCAATAATTGTAGAGTTGATAGATAGATAGGGTGCCAATACTTGTACAGTCAAATAGGTAGTTAGACAGACAGACAGACAGGGCGCCAATACATGTAGAGTTGAATAGATAGATCGATTGATAGGGTGCCAATATTTGTAGAGTTTAATAGATAGATAGATGTATAGATAGCCAATATTTGTAGAGTTGATTAGATAGATAGATAGATAGATAGATAGTGTTCCTAGTAAACAGAGAGATGGAGAGAATGGTAGAAAGATAAATGGAGTGACAGACTGATACATGTAGATAGATAGCATTTTAGTGTTTGAAAGACAAAAGAAGTGAGAGAGTGATACAGGAGGATGACGATAGGAAGAAATATGGAGAGAGAGAGTTGTGAGAGATAGATGGAGATATAATAATAATAATAATAATAATAATAATAATAATTATTATTATTATTATTATTATTATTATTATTATTATTATAATTCCAGAATTTCACGCCAAGCAGTTGGCAGCAAAGTCTTGTAGCTCCTCAAAATTTTTTCTTTTGACATATTTTTGATAACTACTGTTATATTTGCTTACTGACCTATGGATATTGCTATGGGAAGAAGAATCTACACAAGGAATGACCTCCTTTTACTACAACGGAGTAAATCTGGAGTGCATCACCCTATTCCAGCTCTATAGTGAACAAAAGCAAGGAGCTGCAAGCACTGGTTAGGACCCAGAGAGAATTTCGTGAGTGTAGCCTGATGTGTTTTACTGAGACATCAAAACATTGAAGACTCCTGTGTGAATGTGCCTAACTTCACCCTGGTACGTGTAGACAGAAATGCTCAGGCAAGTGGCAAGACAAAGGGTGGAGGACTTGCTTTATTTGTAAACAAGAGATGGTATAACCCTGGTCATATTACTGTCAAGGAGAGGATATGATGTCAGGACATTGAGCTTTTGCCAGTTGGTCTCAGACCATATTATGTTCCCAGGGAATTCAGTCATATCATCGCAATACTTGTTTACATTCAACCAAGAGCAAATGCTAATATCTCTTGTGAAGTCATCCATGAGACTGTTGCCAGGATACAAATTCAACATTCTGAGGTCCTCATTATAATATCTGGAGATTTTAACCATGTGACTCTCACCTCACACCTGACTGGATTTTACCAGTTTGTCACCTGTCCTACCAGAGAAGGTAAAACACTGGATCTACTATATGCAAGTGCCAAGGAGGCCTATATCTCTACTGCCTTACCACCACTTGGCAGGTCAGATCACAGCCTGGTCTTACTGCAGACCTGTTATAAACCCTGTGTACAGAAGCAACCTGCAACCACCATCTCAGTCAGGAAATGGACACCTGAGGCTGTTGAGTCTCTAAGGGACTGCTTTGAATGTACAGACTGGAACGTATTGCTGGGAGTAGAAGGGAACAGCATGGACATTGACAGACAGGTTGACTGCTTCACTGATTACATCAACTTCTGTAGAGACACTATTATACCTACAAAGTCTGTGCAATGTTTCCTAAATAACAAACCCTGGATCACTGGTGACATCAAGGCTATCCTTAACCAGAAAAAGGAGGCATTTAAAGATGGAGACAAAGAAAGGCTCAAACGTCCAATATGAGCTGAAGAGGAAATTGAAGCAGGCTAAGGAGGACTACAAAAACAAAATAGAGAAAGACCTACAGCAGAATAACATGAGAGAAGTGCGGAGGGGAATCAACAATTTCATTGGCTACAAAAAAAAAAAAAAAAAAAAAGAACAACCAGGCACCAGTGGGTGATGAGGACAGAGCCAACAAACTCAACAAGTTCTTCAACAGGTTTGACACTGTTACAAATGCAGACTGTACATGCACAACCCCTCATTCTTCCTCTATGTCTCCTCCTCCATCTACTCCAACTCCTTTGACTACATTTGTGTGCATCTCCACCCCTGCAGCTTTGCCCCCTCCTTCACCTGAGAATGCTCCACCATCTGTCACTGTAACAGGGGTGAGGCTGCAGTTACAAAGACTGTGCCGTGGGAAGGCAGCTGGCCCAGATGGTGTTTGTCCTAGACTGCTTAAGGACTCTGCGGCTCAACTGTGTGAGCCTCTGCAGAGGATCTTCAACCTGAGTCTAAACTGGGGGGGCTCTGTGGAAAACATCTTGTATAGTTCCAGTACCTAAAGTTCCAGTACCTAAAGTGTCCAGCTGAACTAAATGACTATGTGGTTCTCACATCCCACATTATGAAGGTTCTGGAGAGGATGATTCTGCGCTTACTAAGACTCGAGGTTAAACACGCAATGGGTCCCCTGCAGTTTGCTTACAGAGAGCACAATGGTTGTGGATGATGCTGTCCTCTACATGTGTCACCGTGTTTTGTCTCTTCTGGAAGAACCCGCAAGTTACGTGAGGATTATGTTCTTTGATTTTCCAAGTGCATTGAATACCATCCAACCAATCATCCTTAGAGACAAACTGAAAGGGTTGGGTGTTGACCTCTCATTTGTTTCCTGGATCACTGATTACCTGACAGAAAGGCCACAGTTTGTCAGGCTGGGGAACTGCATCTCTGGTAGAGTTCTAAGCAGTACAGGGGCTCGACAGGGGACTGATTTGGCTCCATTCCTGTTCACACTGTACACAGCAGACTTCACCTACACTTCTGAGTGTTGCCACATTCAGAAGTATTCTGATGATCCTGCGATTATTGCATGCATTGGGAATGGTCAGGAAGAGGAGTAAAAAAACTGCCTCCCAGTAAACACCTCTAAAACCAAGGAGATGGTATTGGATTTTCGAAGGGCTAAACCCCCTCCTTATCCAGTCAGCATCTATGGTGCGGACATTGAAGGGGTGCCAGCCTACAAATATCTAGGTGTGCACCTGGACAATAAGTTGGACTGGTCACTTCTCACAGATGTACAATATAAAAAAGGGCAGAGACGGCTTTTCCTCCTAAAACGGCTTAGGTCCTTCGACATCTGCAGGAAGATGCTACATATGTTTTACCAAACTACAGCAGCAAGTGTGCTGTTTTATGCTGGGGAGGCAGCATAAAGCAGAAGGATGCAAGGCGGGTGGACAAACTGGTGCAAAAAGCTTCTTCAGTGACTGGAATGAGGTTTGAATCACTGGAGGCCGGGGTGGAGAGATGCACACAGAAAAAGCTAGAGGCCATTCTGGAATACCCTGGCCATCCCCTACCCAACACCCTGATGGACCAGAGAAGCAGGTGCAGAGGACGACTCACCTCACTGTGCTGCAGGACTGAACGATACAGGAGATCCTTTATCCCCACTGCCATCAGGCTCTACAACACCTTAGCCAACGGCAGATGACTAATCACTATTCTCATTACTTTACTACTTCACTACTTTACTATTCTCACTAATTTCTTCTACTGTCACTACTTTTTACTACTTTCTTTCTTACTTATCTACAAGACTACCTGAATTTCCCTTCGGGGATTAATAAACTTTATCTTATCTTATAATAATAATAGTGACTAGGTAGGTAAAGTTCATCATGACAAACTTTGAGGTTAGCTTGACAAAGCCAGTCTGAAGGTTAGGGTTATTCTGGGTTATTATATGCTGGGGTAATGGAGTTATTCTGGCCCCACAGACAATAATCCCATTATTGTCTATGGGGCCAGAATAACGCTATTTTCCGGACATTTCTGGCAAAAATTCCAAAATGTGATGTGTATATGCCAGGTCTACTCCCAAAGACATATGAAAGGATAGGTGATACAAGCATATCAGTCAAAGACGTCCGAGCTGTGACACCCGTGTTTCTCTACGAGCTGAAAACGTTTTATGTCTGTAGTACAAACAGTGTGGGACGAGTTACGTGCCGAAGTTTTGTATGGAAGTAATAATAATAATAATAAGTATGTGAGATAACAATAGTGAGGCTTTGCTTCACAAGCACCACTAATCATAATAATAATATTCTTATAAAGCAGACCAGTACGTTGGCTTTGTCAAGCCAACATAATAAGACTACAATGTGGAAAACAAAATTATTCACTCATGAATGCACAAGACCTACTATACATATGTACTGCCAAGGATTTTGGCTAGAAACTCAAGTCTATCAACATTATCCGGCTTTAGGGAGGACCGCAAACAAGTAACAATATTCCCCCAGTGCTAAAAGCCCTCTCTGAAGGGGGAACTTGTGGCTGGAATGCACAAGTACATTTTTGCCACTTTTGAGAGCCTTGGGTAGATCTTTGGTGTTCTTTCCACCATTTTAGTGAATCCTCCTCACTATCCATGTTGTGTGACTCTAGGTAGGCCTGCAGCTCACAAGCTACACTTAGTTCCTGGTTGTTGGTTGGACTTTGCAAGGCTTGTTTAGCAGCTTAAAGAAGCTTCTCATTGTCTTCAGTTTCTTTGGAGTGAATTCAGCCTCAGCATCCTCAGTGATCTCTCCTGGTGGCTCTGGGGGAGGCATCTACACAAAAAAAGACAATAAAAACAAACTTAAGGAGTATCAAATCACTATATAGCTCAGTGTAGCACTTACTTTTTTCATTACAATTTGGTTTTGTGTATACACAACAGCATACACTATATTACCAAAAGTATTCGGTCACCCATCCAAATGATCAGAATCAGGTGTCCTAATCACTTGGCCTGGCCACAGGTGTATAAAGACTGACTGCTTTTACAAACATTTGTAAAAGAATGGGCCGCTCTCAGGAGCTCAGTGAATTCCAGCGTGGAACTGTCATAGGATGCCACCTGTGCAACAAATCCATTCGTGAAATTTCCTCGCTCCTAAATATTCCACAGTCAACTGTCAGCTTTATCATAACAAAATGGAAGAGTTTGGGAACAACAGCAACTCAGCCACGAAGTGGTAGGCCACGTAAACTGACGGAGAGGGGTCAACGGATGCTGAAGCGCATAGTGCAAAGAGGTCGTCGACTTTCTTCACAGTCAATTGCTACAGAGCTCCAAACTTCATGTGACCTTCAGATTAGCCCAAGTACAGTACGCAGAGAGCTTCATGGAATGGGTTTCCATGGCCGAGCAGCTGCATCCAAGCCACACATCACCAAGTGCAATGCAAAGCGTCGGATGCAGTGGTGTAAAGCACGCCGCCACTGGACTCTAGAGCAGTGGAGACGCGTTCTCTGGAGTGATGAATCACGCTTTTCCATCTGGCAATCTGATGGATGAGTCTGGGTTTGGAGGTTGCCAGGAGAACGGTACATTTCGGACTGCATTGTGCCGAGTGTGAAATTTGGTGGAGGAGGAATTATGGTGTGGGGTTGTTTTTTCAGGAGTTGGGCTTGGCCCCTTAGTTCCAGTGAAAGGAACTTTGAATGCTTCAGGATACCAAAACATTTTGGACAATTCCATGCTCCCAACCTTGTGGGAACAGTTTGGAGCGGGCCCCTTCCTCTTCCAACATGACTGTGCACCAGTGCACAAAGCAAGGTCCATAAAGACATGGATGACAGAGTCTGGTGTGGATGAACTTGACTGGCCTGCACAGTGTCCTGACCTGAACCCGATAGAACATCTTTGGGATGAATTAGAGCGGAGACTGAGAGCCAGGCCTTCTCGACCAACATCAGTGTGTGACCTCACCAATGCGCTTTTGGAAGAATGGTCAAAAATTCCTATAAACACACTTCTCAACCTTGTGGACAGCCTTCCCAGAAGAGTTGAAGCCGTAATAGCTGCAAAAGGTGGACCGACATCATATTGAACCCTATGGGTTAAGTTCATATGTGAGTCAAGGCAGGTGACCGAATACTTTTGGTAATTGGTAATATAGTGTAGGTTAATATAATAATTATTACCATCACTGCCACAGTCTTCATCATCTCAGTCTGGCTGGTATTGATGTTATGCTGTCTTAAGTGGTGTAACTCATCTTAAATCATGGATCTACAGCAGATGTTCGTCCAACAGAGTCTAGGTTTGTGGGTCACTGTATTTTTCATTTAGGTACAAAATGCTAGTCTTTATTGCTCCTGATAGGTCAGTATCATCATCCTTAACTTTCAAGATAGCTGAGTTGAAAAGATGAAGAACTGGCTTTATAAAAGACACACTGTCATACTTCTCACCAGACAGTGCATCTGTAAGCTCGACTAGAGGGTGCAGGGATTTGTTGATAGCCTCCAGCATGTCAGTGTCCTGCCACATTGGGATAAGATGCCGGGACTTCTTGTTAGAAGACAGAACATGAGCAATGGCCTTGTGCTGCTTAATGACTCACTCTGTCATGGCCTGACGTGATCCCACCTAGTGGGACACACTGTCTTCAGTGAGTGCTCTGGGAGCTTCAGCTGCCAAAAGTTTCCTGTTACCCCTCCAGCTGTAGGAGAAGGTGCTCACTAGCTTTTTGCAGAGGCCAACAGTATGGTCAGTTCTTGGATCCTCCATTGCATTCTCTACAGAAAAACATAAAAAAAACATTATGTCAGAGACATAAGTGCAAAATAACAAAGGGGCCCACTTTGTTATTTTGATATATTTTTGTCAGTTAATTATAGGTGCATTCAGTGATATTTTTTGTTTGTTTATTGCTAAACTTTAAACAGAAAGAAATTATTCGTATTATAACACTTTACTATAAGATTATATTCGTTAACGTTAATTCATTATGAACAAAACATGAAGAAAGAACATACTAAATTATAAACATTGACCAAGAGAAACAACTGCTATTACTTATTGTTAGCTCATGATACTTAAAGTATTTTAATGTTAACAATTAGAACATTATTTTAAAGTGCTATCAGTTTTTTTTTTAATGTTTAGAAATTACGTTTAGAAACTATTTATATCAGTCTTTTACAAAACTCTGCCTTATTCTACACCTTACTGGGTGCACATACATGAGCAAATATTGTGTAATACACATATAGTTAGGTCCGGAAGTATCTGGACAATGACAGAGTTTTTGTGATTTTGCCTTTATACACCACCACAATGGATTTGAAATAAAAAAAATCAAGTTTAGACTTTCAGCTTTATTTTAAGAGGTTCCACAAAAATATGGGATTTACCATTTAAGAATTACAGCCATTTTCAACAAAGTACCTCCATTTTCAGGGGCTCAAAGGTATTTGGACAAAGTGACATAATTGTAAATATAACCATAATTTTAATACTTGGATGAAAATCCTTTGCAGTCAATGACTGCCTGAAGTCAATGACTGCCTGAAGCCCATGTTCTCAAAACTCAAATTCTCAGTTTCCTCCCTGGAGATGCTTTGCCAGGTCTTCACTGCAGCCACCTTCAGTTGCTGCTTGTTTGTGGGTCTTTCTGCCTTCAGTCTTGTCTTCAGTAAGTGAAAAGCATGCTCTATTGAGATCAGGGGAATGACTTGGCCATTGAAGACTATTACATTTCTGAGCCGTTCCTTTCTTTTGCCATACTTTTCTCTTCCCATCATTCTGGTACAAGTTAATCTTGGTTTCATCAGTCCAAAGAATCTTATTCCAGAACATGGGAGGATTTTTTAGATGTTTTCTGGCAAAGTCTAATCTGGCTTTCCTGTTCTTGAATGTTACCAGTGGTTTGCACCTTGTTGTAAACTCTCTGTATTTACATTCATGAAGGCGTCTCTTGATTGTAGATTTTGACAATGATACGCCTACCTTCTCCAGAGTATTCTTGACTTCTGTTGATGTTGTGAAGGGGTTTTTCTTCACCAAAGAAAGGATTCTGTGATCCATCACTTTAGTTGTCTTCCGTGATCTTCCAGGCCTTTCGATGTTGTTGAGCTCACCAGTGCTTTCTTTCTTTTTAAGAATGTACCCAACTGTTGATTTGGCCACACCTAAGGTTTTTTGCTATCTCTCTTATAGATTTATGTTGTTTTTTCAGCCTAATGATGGCCTCCTTCACTTGCATTGAGATCTCCTTGGACTTCATATTGGTAGCTCCACTCGAACAGCTGCCAAATGCCAACTCAATACCTGATATCAACTCCAGACCTTTTATCTGCTTCATTTGTCTTGAAGTAACAAGGGAATGAACCGTACCTGGTCAATTAACTTCTTGTCAGTCCAAATACCTTTGAGCCCCTGAAAATGGAAGTACTTTGCTTAAAATGGCTGTAATTCCTAAATGGTAAATGCCATATTTTTGTGGAACCTCTTAAAATAAAGCTGAAAGTCTGCACTTTGATCACATCTTGATTGTTTTATTTCAAATCCATTGTGGTGGTGTATAAAGGCAAAATCACAAAAACTCCGTCACTGTCAAAATACTTCCGGACCTGACTGTATATGAACAGCCAAATATTACTTGTGTTATCTTTAGCTTTTAATTCTATGTAATTGGATGTTTTCATTTGCGGAATAAATATACTGACTATACTGTACAATGCTAGATATCAGCAAAATATCAGAAAAATTACTAAGTGCACCTTCAATAAAATTGGCAAAATAAATAATAAATTACACTATATCAGGGAAAACATTTTAAAACAACTCACCAATAGCTAAATGAAGTCTATGTCCAAAGCAATGTAGCCTCGTCCAGGTATTCAGAGAGGCTGCCCTGATCATATTAGCTGCATTGTCCGTTGTAATGCAGATGAGTCTTTCCTCAAGCAAACCCCATGCAGAAATCACTTTTTTGAGGCCCGTTGCAATAGATTCTGCTGTATGGTCTTGTGGGAAAAATGGAGATTGCATACATTCGCTCTTCATTTCAAACTCACTGTCAATATAATGAGTAGTCAGGCTCAGGTACGGTTCCGCAGTTCTACTTGACCACAAATCAGTTGTGGCAGCAAAATATTCAACAGCGCAAATTTCTCTCTCTATTTCCAGTCTACATTTAGCATACAGCTCAGACAGACCAACTTTTGAAGAATAGTTGCATGAGGGTATCATGTATCTTTTGTCAAGTGTGCAGATCATTTTTTTAAACCCCTCGTTCCTTACTGTGCTTATTGGGCACATATCCTTGGCTAAATGAAATGTGATTGCCTCCGTTATTTCTATGTGTCTTTGTGAGCCAGGCGAATATAGTGTTGCATTGAGCAAAATCCCCATTACTGCTGTCTGTGTTGGGGAAAGCTGGGAATTTTGTGTGGTTAAAACTTTTTGTGTCTTCAACCTTTGACATTCTTGATACTGTTTTTATGTTGGCTTTTCAGGTGGTTGATGAGGTTTGTTGTGTTACCTTCAGCAGCACTGATACAGCACGGAAGCACACTTTGCATAGTACTTGCACCTGGTCAACATCACTTTCTCTAAACCTGAAATACTTCAAACAATGGAGGATGACACCTTTTTAGGAACTAATGTATGCCCCTCACCTTCCTCTTGTTGCTCTGCCATTTTGTTTGTTCAGTCAAGCTGAAGGCCTGTATGCTTTCATATCTGCCACTGCTGTGCTGTGCACACGAAGCCGCGAACTTCTGTGACACCATATTTCAAAGCGTGCTTAAAAATGAAATGCTCATTGGTCATTAGCGAACTTCCAGAGAGCAACAGATCAGTCGAGGTGAAAAATAACTTGTGATTGTGACTTGTGATTTGGTTTATCATCAGAGACTCGGCCCATAAGAATAAACAATTTGCAATCTTAGCAGGCTGACATTTTCTGCTTAATAACACATCAATATTGCAGATGATTATGCTTAATTAATCACAGAAATCGTGACTGCAGTTAAAATACGATTAATCGTGCAGCCCTACTGGAGCACGTCACAAAAATAAATCGAAACTCAGCATATAATTATATTGAATTATATTGAAATGTTTACTTTTAAATAAACCAATATAGAGCCAAAACAAATATTTTATGATTATGTCATGCGCATGAAACTAATGACAGGTGCAGTTTTTCTGTCTCAGCTCATTAGCACTGACCTAGACACACCCACCTGCAGAGTGAGCTATTCATACGTTAATGATCTGGGCGAGCCATACAAACATGGTAAACGCCCCCATCAATGCGAGAATCATACTGAGTAAGTACACATTTAATTGCTATTTTACAGATGTTAGTTTAATTTTGTTTACATTCTATGTGATAATACATAAAGTGTATGTGCATGTATGGCATTACAAAAATTGTCTTTTTTTTTTTTTTTGTTATGAGGGACAATATTAGTATTAGTAACATTAGTGATAATATAGTTTCTTTGATCCTGTTAGTAGCATGCTCAATTATTTCCTCACTTTTTGTGAGATGTGAGAATGACAGTGACCAGATACCTGTTGCAAAGAGAGCCAAGACAAACAAGCAAGTAAGCTACAGGCAGTCCACTGTCATGGAAAACAGAGACTTGTGTTGACATGGTTCCACAGACTCAGATTCCTGCCCACATGGGAACCTGGACAACAGCTTAGGTCTGCTGACTCACACTCTCCCCTGAGTCTCTTCAAACTGTTTTTCTCTGAGAGTGCTGTGTCAACTCTGTGTCACAACACAAATGCTCAGGCTGCCAGGGCAATTGCAAAGGGCACAAGTACAAATGGACAAATGTCAGCATCAACGAGCTATACTGCTACACTGGACTACACTAATATTCTATATGGGGAAGGTGAGCTCCATCACTGACTACTGGCACTAGGGCAGTCTTTTCTCTGTGCATTTTCCTTCCACAGTTATGTCAAGGGACAGATACCACATAATTTCATGGAATGTGTACATGAGTCACCCAGACACAGACAAGGAGAATGACAGAAAGAGGGGCACAGATGAACATGACTGTCTTTTCAGGGTCAAACCCCTCACTGACTGTCATCTATCATCCTAAAAGAATGCCATCTGTCATCCTAAAAGAAATTTTGCTGTGAATGAAAGAATGGTGGCATGCAAATCAAACATGGGAACGACACAGTATATGAAAGCCAAGCCAACCAAGTGGGGCTTCAAGTTGTTTGTCCTTGCGGATTCATCAAATGGATACACTGCGGACTTTTCTGTCTACACAGGAAAGAACAACATTCCCACAGGCCATGGACTATCATATTATGATGTGACATCTCTTTTGGACATTGTCTCTTTTGTGTACATGGATAATTTCTACACAAGTCCAAAGCTCCCAACAGCTTACTGCAGAGCTCTGTGGCGTGTTACAGAAAGTAGTACCAAAACAGTCCAGTAGTGACCATATGTTGGTTCCAGGAGTTGAGCTGAGCTCAGATGTCAGGAATATTGCCACTGCTGGTCACTGGATCTGTGTGCATTGCAAAGCAGTGCATGGCAAGAAACACCTTGGAAATGCCAGGCATGTGACGTTCACTTGTGGCTTCAGTTAACCAGGAACTACTTCCCAGGAATGGCACGAAGGTGTGTGACTGTGTGTTCAAAACTGTATGCTCAAAAATGTGCCTTTGACTCTCATTTTTTATATTTTGATTATATTATACACTGTGTTGTAAATAAACTACAAACAAAAAACATTATTTCTTTTAGTCTCCTCAAATTATTTTTTTCAGTTTCCACAGTGGCATTCCACCTTGACAGACCCATTAAGGGGTGGATCGTTATCTCCCCAGGTGTGAAAGACATCAATATTCATGGCCATTGACTGTCCCTGCCATACAGCCTTTCTAAAACAAAAAGTGTCACACAAAAATGAAATCAATGCATTGTTATATATGAAAATATATTTAGTATGTGTTCTATGGCCCTATCTGAGTGTCTTTAAATTTTTTTTTTACTAACCAAGTTTAAATTTTCATTGTGTACATTCACGTTGCTCACATATTATTGAAGCACAATTTGAGCTGAATATAGTGTAATGGGACTTTTGCCATTAATGTGCTATAAGTTACTAAAATAAGAACAATTGTCAGGCTTTGTCAAAAAATCACCAGGATCCAAAAACACCTGAGACTACTGAGGGTTAAATGAATTTTATGCCCGATCTGAGTCCTTTAACCACAATGAATGTGAAAAGAACTCTCAAAGATGAACCCAGGAAAGCCACAAGACCTACTTAAGTATTCACTGACATTTTTAGCTGTTGTTCCCAATTGTGTCAAGAATACGACAATCATTCTGGTACCAAAAAAATCTCCAGCCACATGCTTTAACGACCATCGTCCAATAATATCTGCCGTCTAATTTGTCCTGCCAGTTTCATAATGAACCGAAAATATTTTTTTACACTTCTCATAATAACAAACGATCTCTGTTTTGCGCCGTTTCTTCAGCAAAGCATCGCTCAGACTGCTCCCCCTCACCAATGTTTTGACATGCCCTGATATTTGTTCTTATTTCAGTTACGAGCATGCTTACATATGCTCTGGAACCACCTGGCTGCATCCAAGACATCAAAGCATTTTGAGGACCCATCATTTGAGGTAAGTAATGTTAACCTCTTAACTGTTGATTGTTGCTGTTTACATTCACTCCACGCTATTACCATGACAATCTTATTTAATCTTGACCAAGTGTAAATCATTAGAAAGATTTAGGACTCTAGCTTTGACATTTGGCCACTGTTTATGATAAAGACAATTACAGTGACAGCAATTTCATAATTTCTGTCGGGAGTACACATCAAACATGTAAAATCAAACTGGTAGTTATTGATATTTCGAATGAAAAAACGAGACAATCACATCTGTTTCTGTTTATTTGTGATCACAGGGCTTCACTAAACAACGTCCATTAGGGCTTTTAGTCCAAAATTGTGCAGATTTGGAGAAATTTTGATGGATTCCCATGTTTACGTCACTTTTTTTTTTTTTTTTTTTAAAGACAGAATCAATTCTATACATTTCCCACTAAATTATGCGACCTGATGAGCATGAAATTTTGTTTAACGCTGTCTATCTGGCTAGATACCGGGATAAAGTCAAAAAATGTATGATAAACTGCATATTCTTCCTAACTAAAAGATTCAAGATTTTATTTGTCACATACACAGTTATGTACAGTACATAACATGCAGTGAAATGAAAACCTGGCCTACTCCTCCTTAGACTGAGCATTTCAGTAAACAAATTAAAATTAAGAAATAAGAAATATTTGTACAGGAATGTGCAAAAAACAGATGTACAAAACATGGAGTTATGTTACGTGTAGTAACAACAAAAAGTTCAGTGTGTGCAAATTCAAACTTCTCACTTTTAGGTAAAAAGGCACACCAACACCTCGACTCCTTAAAGTTGAAAAAAGCAGGTATGTGATCAGCGATCCTTACCAGCTTCTACAGGAGTATCATTGAGTCCGCCTTGTGCTGCCAAAACAGCTCTGATCCGTTGAGGCATGTACGCTACAAGACCTCTGATGGTGTGCTGTTGAATCTAGCACCAAGATGTTAGCAGCAGATCCTTTAAGTCCTATAAGTTGCGAGGTGGGGCCTCCATGCATCAGACTTGTTTGACCAGCACATCCCATAGATGCTAGATCGGATTGAGATCTGGGGAATCTGGAGGCTGAGTCAACACCTTGAACTCTTTGTCATGTTCCTTAAACCATTCCTAAACAATTTTTGCAGTGTGGCAAAGCACATTATTCTGCTGAAAGTGGCCACTTAGTGAATACCATTGCCACGAAGGGGTGTACTTGGTCGGCAACAACGTTTAGGTAGGTGGTATTTGTCAAAGTAACATCCACGTTAATGTCAGGACCCAAGGTTTCCCAGCAGAACATTGCCCAGAACATCACACTGGCTCCACCAGCTTGCCTTTCCATAGTGCATCCTGGTGTCATTTCTTCCCCTGGTAAGCGATGTACACGCACCCGGCCATCCACAAGATGTAAAAGAAAACATGATTCATCAGACCAGGCCACCTTCTTCCATTGCTCCCTGGTCCAGTTCTGATGCTCACACGCCCCTTGTAGGTGCTTTCCGTGGTGGATAGGGGTCAGGTTGGACAGTCTGACTGGTCTGGGGCTACACATCCCCATACACACCAAGCTGCACATGGTGTGTTCTGACACCTATCATAACCACCATTAACTTTTTCAGCAATTGGTCCTACAGTGTGGGATCAGATGAGACTGACTAGCCCTCGCTCCCCACACTCATCAGTGAGCCTTGGGCACTCATGACCCTGTCACTGGTTCACCGGTTGTCCTTCCTTGAACCACTTTTGGTAGGTACTATATGAGGAACACCCCAAAGTCCTGCCACTTTGAAGATGCTCTGGCCCAGTCATCTAGCAATCACAATTTGGCCCTTGTCAAAGCCACTCAGATCGTTACGCTTGCCCATTTTTCCTGTTTCCAATACATCACCTTTGAGAACTGACTGGTCACTTGCTGCCTAATATATCCCACCCCTTGACAGGTGCCACTATAACAAAATAGGCTTGACAGGGTCAGGTTGCAGGGCTGGGACAGGCTTGCCAAGGTCATGTGGCAGAGCTGGGAACAAGGCTTGGGAGGCTTCTCTGTCGGACTCTGGTGTGAGCAGGTCTTGGGAGACTGCCCTGTTGGCCTGAGATGTAAGCAGGTCTTGGGAGGCCGAGCCGATGGCCTCAGACAGGAGCTGGGCTTGAGTAGCTGCCTCGTCAGTCTCAGATAGGTGCAGGACTTGGGAGGCCGTGCCATTGGTCTCTAGCAAGAGCAGGACTTGGGAGACCATGCCATCGACCTCAGGCAAACGCAGGACATAAAAGGCCGAGCGGGTTCAGCCGTCAGTCTGGCCCTCCACAAAAAATTGTCAAGGTCAGGGTTAAACTTAGGACACCCGAACACCTTTCTTAATAAGCTGACAATCTCGGCTACATTGCTAAGGCCTCTGGTTCCTGTGGCAATCAGGAGCTCCGCCCACTGGTGGGCTGGGCAGACGAGCCGGGACAACAAGAACTCCAACCACTGCTTCTCATTAGGCTTGGGGTCCACCAGGCTCCCAAAATATAACTGGCACTGCAGCAGGCAGCATTCTGGGTAAACTGAAAAGCCATCAAAGGGTTCCAGGGAATATATGAAAGTCCACTGAGAAAAATGGATCAAGTCGAGGGCTGGCATGGTCATCCTGGGGTTACGCCCCTCTCGCCTTCCTGCTGCATCCATTGTAATGGTGAAGTATTCTGTCACGAATGGCGAGTGGAAACGGATGCAATTGCAGTTAAGAATTCCTAACAAGTGTTTTCACACTTCCAGCTTTTCAGGTGTCTGAGCACAGTTCGCTGGATTTTTGGCTTGTGTGAACACTCCAAACGATTTTAAAGCAAACTGAACTGAGACCATCTTGGGAGGTGATCAGAGTTTGGTTTGCTTTCAGGTTATGGTACAGTTCCCTAAAAATGTACATTGTGAACACAAATCGCTCCAGGTTCACTCGATTTTTCCATTTGTGAACTTTCGTACAGGCCTCTGTACAAATCGCTCTATTCAACATAGCTGCTTCTGCTGGAAGAGGGATGCTATGGACAGATGAGGAAACGGCTGCACTCCTCCAAATTTGGAAGAAGGTCTATATTAAGAAACAACTATCAACCACCCACAGAAATTCAAAAGTGTTTATTCAATTTTCATCAAAATTGAAAGACAAAGAATTTAACCAGAGTGCCCTGCAGGGCAGGGTTAAAGTGCAAAAAATTACAGTAGAAATATATGGCCATGCGAGATAAACTGTGATCTAGAGGACAGTCAGCCAATGTCAAGTGGCCTCTTTATGATTTGTTAGACAAAATTCTTGGTACAAGCCCCTGCGTGAACCCAATATATGTTGTAGAGGGAGGATGATAATGGTACGTTCATTGCAAACTTGCTTTACCTATTTAGTTGCTCATAGAACCGTTATGCCATTATTTTCATGATTTAGTTGGCTTAATGACGTCGCGTATCTGGTTTCCTTAAGCACAGGGCAGAATATTTAACATACAGTAGGTTTTTACAAAGCAAACACTTAAAATGAGCAAAAAAACAGACATTTTATACTACTAGAAATTACAATAAACAAACATAATTCAAGGAACACAAGGAAAATAAACATAATTATACAGATGGATGTGTGCTACAGTGCTATAACGCAAGAATAGGGATGCAGTCTTAGCTCATTGCACATAATCAGGAATGTCTCCCTGTTCATCCTGAAGTTTCTGTTCCAGAAACTTCAAAGACTCAGTGTTCTCCCACCAAAGATGTGATTGATTTCTGGTACAACAGGATCTTTAAAAATATTCAACAGCAAATGGTTATATGAAACTGTGATGTCATATGGTAAAATCACAAAAAGTAAGGTGTTTAGCTCAAAGGTATGATATCAAAATGTCATGAGTGAAAAAAACTAACCTTTGAGGAGATAGCTCAATTGTCATCATCTCTTAAGTCAGCATCATAAGGTGAAGCCCCAGAGATAAATAATGCTGCTTCAGCAGAGTTTTTTCACCATATTTTTCTTGTCCTTCTCCTCTGCATTCGTTTGTTGTGTTTGTTTTGATTTCTTTCATTTTTTTTATTGTGTTCTCTTTCTCTTTTGTAATTTAAAAAACATGTTGTACAGGACAATTAGCACAAGTTTAGGGTCAGCCATCTTGCATAATATTGCTGTACCCACAATGCACAGCGTTGCAAGAGGCCTAGGACCCAAAACGCAACAGTATAAACACAAAGATGTCTGAGACCATATTAATGCTTAAGTGGACCAAAAAAGGATCCAAGTTCTCATTCAGGAACAGGGACAGTGTGAACATAAAGAGAACTGGGTCCTTTTTCACTTGCTTCACCTCTTGGTCCACTTCAAGGGGTCTGAGTTCAGGTCTTTTAAAGAGGACTCAGGATTTAAATATCAGGAAATGAAAGCTGAAATTCTGATCCATCGTTTCATATTCATTGTTTGATCTCAAACTCAAATGTCATTAGTGTATAGAAGAACTGGCTTTGCCATTCCAATACTTTCAGAGGGGAGTGTACGATCTGTGTACTGTATACATATCATTCTTGACTTGTGTTTTCTTTTTATGCCATACTAACCTCTCCAACAGAGATTTAGGGCTGATGGTACCCTTAGTCCTTGACCTAGTGAACTAGCACAAGGATATATTTTTGCTAAAGATTACAAAGTGGTTCTGTAAGTTGTTCTGGTTAAGGGCACCTGCTAAATGTTGTAAATGTAACAGATTACTGCTTCTAATCTGATAATGGTTGTGTCCAATGACACATTGGTCTAATAAACATAATAAACTATGTTATTAATTCTATTTTTGTATTACACCATATTATAGTTTATTTTCAGGTGAAAGTAACAAAGTAAAGTAAAAGCATACAACACAATAAAAATGAAAAATTCCAAAATCTGAATAAATACACCAACTCTTACCTTCATGAAGTGTGTCAAATGGTCTTTGTGTCAATTGTGTAGTGTAATATTTGTTATATTGCTAATAACTGAGACAGAGATACAATGGCTCAATGTAATTGAAGAAAATTTAAAATTATACAACTGCTTTCTTTACAAAATCAAAAGAGAAATCCTGGATCAATGGGACACCCATTACTAAGTTGGTAAACTCTCTAATTTGGTTGCTTTGAAAGTTTACTGTGCTGGTCAGATTTCAGAAAAATTACTCACCAGTGCAGGGAACCACAATGTCTTCTTTTTATCCCCTGGAGCAACACCTTCCACACCCACCACCTTGCCATAAAGTTCCTCATTCTGTTGTGGGTCACCATCTTCTTCTTCACTAGATGAGGAAGAGGATTCTTCCTCTTGTCTATGGTTCAAGGGAAACATGTCTCATTATAAACCATACACAGTATCATGCAGCAAGTGTGAAGACTCCCTTTACAGTGAATACAAATTAAGCATTCTACCTAACAAACATCATTTATTGGCAAACCAAAGCAATTTAAAATTCAATAAGACACTTATCAAAGGCAACAGCACAAACAAAGCTGTGCAATTCACTATGTGTATGTAAACACAGACAAGATGGTCCTAAAAAGAAATCTATCAGTAAAACACAAGCTCACAATTAACATAAGGTCACTATTGTAACTGTGACTCAATTTAAATATTGTAATTAATTTTATTATTTTCTTTTCTGATTCTCTGCTGAAGCTAATTGTGTAGACCAAACCATAAGCTTGGTCAACAGGTAGTACTCCGTTCCCCAGCCCAGGCAATCGGATTAATGGTGGTGCTATAGTGCAAGTGTTTACATTCTGGCCCATATCTCCAGAACCATGAGTGCATAAGACACTCAAAATTCTTTTTTTTCCCCTCGTATTCCTTGGCTTAAGATGAGCCCCCACCCATTAATTTCCACCATGACGGAATTTCTTCTAATTTGCAAAAAATTCAAAACCTACTACTAGTCCTAGCATTTTTGGCCTATCTTTACAGATTTAGTGTCGAACTACTCAGCAGAGTATGATCCTCAATAATGATCAAAAACATTTTGACATTTATAAAAACTATGTCCTCCACATCCTAAAGCCAGTTTCGGTAGCCTTCGAATGGCGCCCAATCCACAATGCACCGGACCCTTATTACTCCTCCTGCAGATGGTGGGCTAACAAGAGGATGGTCCCATGTAGCTCGTTCGGGCTGTGCCTGCCCATGCCCCATTGGTAAGTTCCCGACCACCAGGCGCTCACCAACGAACTCCCCCCCAGGCCTGGCTCCAGGGCGGGGCCCCAGTTTCCTGTAAATCCTTCCCCCTACCCCCACTGGGCCGTTCGGATCACAACCTCGTCCGTCTGCTTCCTGAATACACACCCAGGGTGAAGAGAGAACGACCACAGAAAAAGTCTGTGCAGATCTGGTCCAAGAAGGCCAGTGAGAGACTGAGAGACTGTTTCAATACTACAGACTGGGAGACACACTGCAGCTCTCATGGCGAGGACAGTGATGGTCTCACCCACTGCATTCTGTGTGGAGAATACTGTACCATCCAGGAGGGTACGGTGTTTCTCTAATAACAAACCCTGGGTGACCCCTGAGCTCAAAGACCTGCTAAATGAGAAGAAAAGGGCTTTTGCTTCAGGGGACAAAGAGGAGCTTAAGAGAGTTCAGAAGGAACTCAAATACAGGATGAGACGGTGTAAGGACTGCTACAGGAGGAAACTGGAGAAGCGGCTAACGCAAAACAATGTCCGTGATGTGTGGAGAGGACTGAAAAACATCTCAGGGCATGGTCAGTGTGGCGGGAGAGGATCAGTAAATGGTGATCAGCTCTGGGCAAATGAGTTGAATCTGTTTTTTAACAGATTTGACTCTGTTCCCACTTCCTCTCCCACCCAGCGCTCTCCCTCTCAACCCTACTCCAGATCAGCAACCCTACTCCAGATCAGCAACCACCCCCCCTCCGTCTTCACCTCCACCTCACTTACACCTAACTACACTTCCCCTCACTGCCCCCCCTAGTCTTTCACAACCTTTCACCCCTGTACACTCATCTCAGTCTTCCCTCACCCCCCTCTCCTTCACAACGAATCAGGTGAAGTGTGAACTAAGGAAGATAAAGGCAAGGAAGGCTGCAGGGCCAGATGGAATCAGCCCCAGACTGCTCAGGGACTGTGCGGACCAGCTATGTGGGGTGGACATGTTTAATCTGAGCCTCAGCCTGGAGAAGGTCCCAATCCTGTGGAAAACTTCCTGTGTGGTTCCAGTACCAAAGACTGCATACCCCAGGGAGCTGAACCACTTCAGACCTGTTGCCTTAACCTCCCACCTGATGAAGACCATGGAGAGGATCATCCTCTGTCACCTCCGTTCCTTAGTGAGCACAGTGCTCGGCCCACTGCAGTTTGCATATCGGCCTGGCATCGGTGTGGACGATGCAGTGATCTACCTGCTGCACCGGGCACTGACTCACCTGGAGACCACCAGGAGCACTGTGAGAGTCATATTCTTTGACTTCTCCAGTGCTTTCAACACGATACAGCCAGCACTGCAGCATGGGAAACTGGAGCGGTCGGGGGTGGATGATCAAATGGCTGCATGGACAATTGACTACCTTACCAACAGACCACAGTATGTAAGGTTGCGTGACTGTGTGTCTGAGGTGGTAGTCTGCAACACTGGGGCTCCACAGGCCACGGTGCTCTCCCCGTTCCTTTTCACACTGTACACCTCGGACTTCAGTTATAACACCAACACCTGCCACCTCCAAAAGTTCTCAGATGACACAGCCATTGTTGGATGTGTATCTGATGGGAATGAACAGGAATACAGGGACGTCATCAAGGACTTTGTTGACTGGTGTGAGTGTAACCACTTGCACTTGAACACCAGTAAGACGAAGGAGATGGTGATTGACTTCCGGAGAGTGAGAACACAGCACCACATACCAGTGACCATCCAGGGCTTGGACATTGAGTTGGTGGATAGGTTCAAGTACCTAGGTGTCCACCTAAACAATAGACTGGACTGGCTGGATAACACTGATGCTCTGTACAAGAAGGGCCAGAGTCGCCTCCACCTGCTGAGGAGACTAGGGTCCTTTGGAGTGTGCAGGACATTATTAAGGACATTTTACGACACTGTGGTGGCCTCCGCAATTCTGTACGCTGTAGTCTGCTGGGTGGGAGGCAGTGCAGAGCGGGACAGGAAGAGACTGAACAAGCTGGTTAGGAGAGCCAGCTCTGTCCTGGGCTGCCCACTGGACTCTGTGGAGGTGGTGGGTGAGAGGAGGATGTTAGCCAAGCTGACATCTATTATGAACAACACCTCTCACCCCCTGTATAGGACTGTGGAGACCCTGTGTAGCTCTTTCAGCAGCAGACTTCTACACCCCCAGTGCTGTGATAAGTGAATTTCCCCACTGTGGGATCAATAAAGCTTATCTTATACTGGGTGAAGTATCGGGACCCATCGGAGTGCGGCAATGGCAGAGGCGGAAGCAAAAACTTGGGTATGGGAGGAGTTCATGAGTTCACGAAAAATGACTGTAGTTCGGCCTCGAAGAGATTCTGGTGAACTGTCAGGCGATTCAGGAGGGAGAAGCAGGGCCTTGCCCATGCTGTTTACAGTGAGGATGGAGAACTCTTGACCTCAACTGGGGACATAGTCGGACGGTGGAAGGAGTATTTCGAGGACCTCCTGAATCCCAATGACGCGCCTTCTATTGAGGAAGTAGAGTTGGAGGACTCGGAGGAGGACTTGCCCATCACTAGGGCTGAGGGCACTGAGGCAGTTAAACAACTCCTTAGAGGCAAGGCTCCTGGGGTGGATGAGATTCACCCTAAGTACCTGAAGGCTCTTGAAGTTGTTGGGATGTCCTGGCTGACACGCCCCTTTAACATTGCATGGAGGTCGGGGACCAGAGCGAAAGTCTGGTCCATATCACCAATGTCAGGTCAGACTTGCTCAGAGGGGCAGAGGGGGTCCGGTTTGGTGACCTCAGGAACACATCTTTGTTATTTGCAGATGATCCTGTTGACTTCATTGATCAATGACCTGCAGCGTGCTCTGGGGTGGTTTGTAGCCGAGTGCCAAGCAGCTGGGACGAGCACCACCAAAACTAGGCCATGGTTCTTGGCCGGAAAAGGGAGGGTTGTTCCCTTCAGGTTGGCAATGAGATACTCCCTCAAGCAGAGGAGTTTAAGTATCTCAGAGTCTTGTTCATGAATGAGGGTAGAGTGGAGCAAGAGATTGACAGACAATTGGTGCAGCGTTAGCAGTTTTGCAGACATTGCATCGGTCTGTCATTGTGAAGAGACTATGGTCACAAGCTTTGGGTAGTGACTGAAAGAATGAGGTCACAGATACAGTACAAGCACCAGAAAAGAGCTTACTTCACAGAGCAGCTGGGCTCATCCTTAGAGACAGGGTGAGGAGCTTAGACATTTGGGGGGAGCTCAAAGTAGAGTCGCTGCTTCTCTGCATCAAAAGGAGCCAGTTGAGGTGGTTCAGGCATCTTGCTAGGATGCCTCCCTGAGGAGGTGTTCCAGACATGTCCAACGGAGAGAAGACCCCAGAGCAGACCAAGGACTAGATAGAGAGATTATATTTCTGGAGGAGGTGGCTAGCTGTTGAGATTTGTAAACAATATGGTCATTACCCATTAATCAATTTTAAAAAGGTGGAGCCTAATTTACTCAAACAGCTGTAACCTGATTGCTTGCATGGATTTGCATGAAACGTCAAAGATGTACAGTATACAGGACATGATTCTGAGATCATATGCAATGTTTGGGGCATGGTCATACTTATTTGACAGATTATAGCAGGAATTTCACAGAAACAGTATTGACCTATCATCACAAAACTTGATAAGCATGTTTGTGTATGGTCTCTTTATTGTTCTATGTATTTTGGCAAGAACTGGCCACTAAGGGAGTGCTATTTGTGAGGAGTGCTTGAAACCCACAGACTGCCGCTTGTGGCTAAATTTCTCATTCTTCTAATTCGGGCCCAAGCAGCAAAGGTGCTGAATCCCTATTGTTCTTATAATTAGGGGTCCAAGCATAGTGTTGGAACTCTATTGTTTTTATTAGGATTTTTAGGGGTCCATGCACCAAAGGGACAAAGAAATCTTCTTCTGACTCTCCGCTGAAATGAATCTTGCAGACAAAGTCCTACAGACATGAAACTTGGTCAACAAGTAGTACTCTGTACCTGAACCCACACAAGTGAAATGGGTCCAATCAGCCTAATGGTGGCACTATAGTGCAAGCATTTATTTTTTGGCCCAGATCTCAAAAACTGTAAATCGTACACTCACTTTTATGTGTATCTTGACAAGAATTGGCCACTGGAGGCACTATTTGTGAGGCATGCTTAGACCCTGCAGATCACTGCTTGTGGCTATTTCTATTATTACATTTGATATTAACATATTCAGATGAAACCCTCAATTTCATCCAAAGAGCAGGGACAATGTCAATAAATCATTAATCTAGGTTTAAAAAAAAAGTGTGTTAAGGGCATATCCACACTAATACACTAAAAAAAGTTTTTCATCCACACTGGCATTTTTACGTCATTTATAAACAGTAGTCCTTTAAAATGTGATAGCAAAACAAGAGGAGACACAAAAATGCAAGAAGAGATAGGAAAATACTGAGATTGAGCATCCTAACTGGGCCAGGAAGTTTATAAAAAGTATCATAAAAAGCTAGCGTGTATTATAAATTTATTCTAAAACTCTAGCGTGTCTGTGTGTTGCGTTTACCCATATTCCCCCTCTCTACATCGTGACACGAATATGTAGAGAGGGGGAATATGGGTAAGCGCGACACACAGACACCGCTAGCTTGCTTCCTTCCAACCAGAAAGTTAACTGTGTAGCGCATATCTGTGGCGCTGATTGAGAAGTGTGTCCACTTGCACATCCAGAAACACTGTGATTAGATATATTGTGTTGAGATATTTTTGTGGTGAGTTATTTCTTCCTGCAATTTTGTTTTTCAAATTCAGTTTTGACTTAATCATGCTGTTAGCTTCTCAGACTTGTTTTTTAATGTTTCCTCTATGAAAAAACCTGCATCAGATAGCTATAAATGAACAACAAATCCAAGTTTTTTCCCCATTTTTCATGTTTGCTTCACACATGGCAATATGATCACATTATTAATAATGGATTTACAGAAAATTACAATCACGATATTGTGGCGTGTGTGAATATAGAGTGTGAGGCATTATACTTGCTGTAGCTCATTATAATGACCAATTTAATCATGCAGGATCATATACTTTTTTCCTCTTCTAATGGACTCATTAGACAAAAAATACAAAATTTAGATACTGCAAACCACTGGAACTCTAAGATGTAAGCATGCATGATTCCACTGTGGATCTAAACACAAGCTAAATTGTTGTTTAGATTTAATGTTAATTGAGTTCCTGTTGGAATCATCATGTATACAAGAGCTGTTTCATACTGCTGAATACAGATGAGTGAAAAAGCTTCATTGTATTTTTCATTCCTACAAGGAAGTCTCCTTTGTTTTGGCAAGTATGAAAACCCCACCCTATGCGAGCAACTTTTGACACGATCGGTACCTTGTAGTGTATAAGCCGAAAAACGTGTGCATTTTCAAATGTATCCATATTAATCGGGATATGACCTTAGAGCCCACATGTGAGCAGAAAATACACAAGACACACCTGTGAAGAGGACAAAGCTCTGCAGATTAAAGAGTCATCACTGGTTGGTGCAGGCTTCAGGCCTAAAATGAGTGAGGCAAACCTTGTGGTATCCAACTGATGGAAGATCCCCATTAGACCCTTATTTGTTACATTAAACCAGCTCATTCATTCATTCATTCATTTGTATTTTTTTTTAAAGCCAATTTCCTATCATGCATGGCACTGCTAAAAAATCATGATATGGAAGTAGTAGTACCATCTTTTAGGCAAGTATTAAATATTGAGTCTGCTCTGGAAATTAATTCATAGTCCCAAAAAAAGGCAATTTCTAAGGCACACTTACATGGCATTAGATCGACGCCCACGGTTGCCTTTTTTCCCAATGACAGGAGTACCAAAGTGCTCAGGATTGGTCAGGGGAAGCCTGTCAAGCGTCTGCAACCATATAATTGAACAAAAATCATCAGCTGATAAATTAGACTTTAGCCATAACATTAAAACCACCTGTCTAATATTGTGTAGGTCCAGTTCTGATGTGCCCATTGTAAGCGCTTTCGGTGGTGGACAGGGACAGCATGGACACTCTGACCGGTCTGCGGCTACGCAGCCCCATGCTCAGCAAGCTGGGATGCACTTTCTATCATAGCTAGCATTAACTTTTTCAGCAATTTTTGCTACAGCAGATCTTCTGTGGGATCGCACCAGATGGGCTAGCCTTCGCTCCCCATGCACATCCACGAGTCTTGAGCGCTCATGAACCTGCTGCTGGTTCACCGGATGTCCTTCCTTGGACCATTTTTGGTAGGTACTAGCCACTGCATGCTGGGAACACCCCACAAGACCTGCTGTTTGGGAGATGCTCTGAAACAGTCATCTAGCCATCACAATTTGGCCCTTGTCAAAGTCACTCGGATCTTTACGCTTGCCCATTTTTCCTGCTTCCAACACATCAACTTCGAGATCTGACTTTTCACTTGCTGACTAATATATCCCACCCCTTGGAGGGTGCCACTGTAATGAGATAATCAATGATATTCACCTCACCAGTCAGTGGTTTTAATGTTATGGCTGATTGGTGCGTATATGTGTATATGTGTGCGTGTATAAATATTACACACACAGTTAGGTCCGGATGTATTTGGACAATGATAGAATTTTTGTGATTTTGCCTTTATACACCACCACAATGGATTTGAAATAAAACAATCAAGATGTGATCAAAGTGTAGACTTTCAGCTTTATTTTAAGAAGTTCCACAAAAATATGGCATTAGCCATTTTAAGCAAAGTACTTCCATTTTCAGGGGCTCAAAGGTATTTGGACTGACAAGAAGTTAATTGACCAGGTGTGGTCCACTCCCTTGTTACTTCAAGACAAATGAAGCAGATAAAAGGTCTGGAGTTGATATCAGGTATTGAGTTGGCATTTGGCAGCTGTTCGAGTGGAGCTACCAATATGAAGTCCAAGGAGATCTCAATGCAAGTGAAGGAGGCCATCATTAGGCTGAAAAAACAACATAAATCTATGAGAGATAGCAAAAACCTTAGGTGTGGCCAAATCAACAGTTGGGTACATTCTTAAAAAGAACATAAACAACATAACAGAAGTCAAGAATACTCTGGAGAAGGTAGGCGTATCATTGTCAAAATCTACAATCAAGAGACGCCTTCATGAATGTAAATACAGAGGGTTTACAACAAGGTGCAAACCACTGGTAACATTCAAGAACAGGAAAGCCAGATTAGACTTTGCCAGAAAACATCTAAAAAAGCCTCCCATGTTCTGGAATAAGATTCTTTGGACTGATGAAACCAAGATTAACTTGTACCAGAATGATGGGAAGTGAAAAGTATGGCGAAAGAAAGGAACGGCTCATGATTCAAAGTATACCACATCACGTGTCAAACATGGTGGAGGCAGCGTTATGGCATGGGCATTTATGGCTGCCAATGGAACAGGCTCACTGGTGTTTATCGATGATGTTACTGCTAACAGAAGTAGCAGGATGAATTCTGAGGTGGATAGGGCTATTCTCTCTTCTCACATTCAGCCAAATGCTACAAAACTGATAGGACGCCGCTTCACAGTGCAGGTGGATAATTACCCTAAACATTCTGCGAAAACAACTCAAGACTTTTTGAAGGCAAAGAAATGGAATAGTCTTCAATGGCCAAGTCATTCCCCTGATCTCAACCCAATAGAGCATGCTTTTCACTTACTGAAGACAAGACTGAAGGCAGAAAGACCCACAAACAAGCAGCAACTGAAGGTGGCTGCAGTGAAGGCCTGGCAAATCATATCCAGAGAGGTAACTCAGAGTTTGAGGTTTAAGAACATTGGCTCCAGACTTTAGGCAGTCATTGACTGCAAAGGATTTTCATCCAAGTATTAAAATTATGGTTATATTTACAATTATGTCACTTTGTACAAATACCTTTGAGCTCCTGAAAATGGAGGTACTTTGTTGAAAAAGGCTGTAATTCCTAAATGGCAAACGCCACATTTTTGTGGAACCTCTTAAAAAAAAAAAAGCTGAAAGTCTACATTCGATCACATCTTGATTGTTTTATTTCAAATCTATTGTGGTGGTGTATAAAGGCAAAATCACAAAAACTTTGTCATTGTTCAAATACTTCCGGACCTAACTGTATATATACATACCTAACTGTATACATACATACATACATATATATATATATATATATAAATAAAATACACACACACATACATACATACAAACACACACACACACACACATTTTAAATGACCATTTTTTTTTTTCCTCAAATTTATAATTATTGGCATTAACATTAACTGTTCAGATGTTCAGATAGTTGTACTCAGCTGCATGAAGCAAGAAAATGTTCAAAATCCAAGGCAAAGCCTGTCTGCACACAGAATAAAAACCAGACCACAAAGGTCTATCAAAATATACATTTTTATTATTTTAGACAGTGAAAAAAGTGCAAAGATCAGCGAGTTAAAACAGATCAGTGAGCAGATGTTTCAGTCCAAAAAAAAAGAAACAAATGTCATAGCAAAGAGATGTGCAAATAAATTTACCTCACTCTCAGCAAAGTGACGTGCTCCTTTAAGGCACAGGGATGAACGCCTCAGGGTTTTCTCATCACCATCATCAAAAACTGCAGAGAATATGAAACATGGATAGGATGAAGGAGTTAGACCACCACATACAAACAAGCTTCTGTAACATTGAGGATATGACAGTTTAGGGCTCTCTTCTTATGCCATTTCAAATAGACAACTCACTAAAACCACTTTCACTGTTACAACATAAACAAAAACAGTCCTCTTTCACTTTCGCTCCCTGAGCCGGGTATAAGCCTCTCTTTAAAACTGCTACAACACAGAAAACTCTAGTTGAATTTAGACAGTTACAGCTCAGTACATACAAAGCCAAATCAGTATTTAATTTCCCCCTACTTACCGACTGTGTATAAACTAGCATCTGTGAGCTTGTTGATGGTAGCTTCCTGGTAGATTCCATCTTGGTTTTTGACTTCAACCACAGCACCCACCTAAAAGCCAAACACACCTGCACAGCTTTAATTTTTTTTTGACTATTTACTTCAAAACTGGGTTTTGCTGAGCCATGTGCTTAATGAAAAAGTCCTCCCTGAACATGTATATCGATTTTTATTTATTTATTTATTTTTTGTGTGTGTTATCTGTATGCACCTAGGGTCTGAGAGTAACGTAATTTCAATTCTCTGTATGTGCTGAACATGTGGCAGAATTGACAATAAAGCAGACTTTGACTTGACTTTTTTCAGCTTAAATTGACAGTCTTTCAAATTCTTTCATTGACAAGGTGGTCTATTTTCACATTACCCACAACGCAGTTCAACTACCTGCTCAAACAGATAAGGTTCCAAAGGCTTAACTTACATGCTAATACCGCCATCAATGACATTGTGATCATCATTTCAAAGATCATTAACTAGAATAGCCGAGTCTCTGCACAACAGCGTCATATAGCTGTATTGCATTGTGGAACTTTGAGTCCAAATTTTGTTGTCTCCACTATTTCCACATTAGATTTCTCATTAATATGACCTCAAACATTATAGGAAAATAATGAGAGAGAAAAGAGGCTCTTGTGCTTTTGTTTTTCCTGGCTTACAGCAAAAGCCTGTTTGAGATCGTTGAAATTTTTAACCATAACCCTATTAAACACCATTGTAACTGAGCTAATAATTTCCCCCTAAGATGTCAGTGCAGCACAAAGCTGCTAACTTCTCCCAAGAATAATGAAAATACAGCATCAACCAAGGAATTAGCATCAAAATCAATAAACATATCACAAATATTTTCATATAAGGGTTTCAGCGTGAAAGTTTCCTTTAAGCATGGACTCTACTGATTTAGCTTTTTCTTCACAAATGACACTGTAAAGATCCCATTAGTTTACCTTTAATCTATACATTCTCTAGTATGAGCTCAGGAACTGTAATTAAAAATGTTTCTATAAGTAAAAAAAAAAAAAAAAAAAAAAAAAAAAAAAAAGGCTGACTAGATAATTGACCACATTTTTGTCTTCAAAGTGTAGATTCTACTGTTTACCCTAGTTAGTAAACTATTGACTCAGATGGTGTGTTACAAGAACTGTGGTGAAAACAACAAAACATCAGAAGATAAGTCCTAGCAGGAGAGAAAAAACAGAATTGGACCACAAAAACCCTACTGCATCTCAGTGGATGGCAAACAGCATGCTAACAGTATAAAAAACAAAATATGTATTGGTTGAACTGATATTTAACTGAATCCTTTATATAACAGTTACAAAATTAACATATATTTATGTCTGATCTGCAGTCCTGACCATGTCTGTATTATGTTGCAATTACGCTGCAATAATAAACTGTCTATAAGCTGCAATGAAAGATCTTTACTGACTTATCGGTAAACATCTGTAGATCCGAGCTGACGTTTTCCTTTCATGTAAATGACAAAAGTGTAAAAACAAACACCCTGTCTGTCCAAACAGGAACATAGAATATTTAATATACGCTGATCAGCCATACCATTAAAACAACCTGCCTAATATTGTGTAGGTCTGCCTTGCCAAAATAGCTCTGATCCGTTGAGGCATGGACTCCGCTCAACCTCTGAAGGTGTGCTGTGGTATCTGGCACCAAGACGTTAGCAGCAGATCCTTTAAGTCCTTTAAGTTGCGAGGTGGGGCCTCCATGGATTAGACAATGTTTATCCAGCACAGCCCACAGATGCTCGATCAGATTGAGATCTGGGGAAGCATCACACTGGCTCCACTGGCTTGCCTTTTTCCCCACAGTGCATCCTGGTGGCATCTCTTCCCCAGGTAAGTGACGCACACGTATCCGGCTGTCCACATGATGTAAAACAAAACATGAATCCCCAGACCAGGCCACCTTCTTCCATTGCTCCATGATCCAGTTCTGATGCTCATGTGCCTATTATAGGAGCTTTCGACTGGTCTCTGGCTACGCAGCCCATACACTGCAAGCTCGATGCACTGTGTGTCCTGACACCTTTCTGATAGAAAGTTGTCAGAACACAAAATGCCCATGCTGAACGCTGTCCACCTCTGAAAGTGCCTACAATGGGCATGTGAGAACTGGACCATTGAGCAACCCAAGAGCTTCTTAAGGCAAAGAATCTGAATGTTCTTAAACGGCTGAGTCAGTCACCTGACCTCAACTCAATTGAGCATGCTTTTCACTTACTGAAGACAAAACCGAAGGCAGAAAGACCCACAAACAAGCAGCACCTGATAGCGGCTGCAATAAAGGCCTTTGCAGTAAATGGCAAAACATCTCAAGGGCGGAAACTCAGCATTTGGTGGTGTCCATGGGTTCCAGACTTCAGGCAGTCATTGACTGCAAAGGATTTGCATCCAAATACTAAAAAGGGATGTCTACTCAGCCCCCTCTTGTACTCTTGTTCACGTATGACTGCTTTGACAAACACAGCTCTAATATCATTTTCAGGTTTTCTGTTGAGACAAACATCCGGGACCTCATCACAAACAGAGATGCCACTGTACCACAGAGAGCATCCTGACTGGGTGCATCACTGTATGGTATGGCAGCTGCTCCGCACATAACCTCAAAGCTCTCCAGAGAGTGGTGAAAACAGCAGAACTCATCATTAGTGACAATTTCCCAGCCATACAGGAACACCTACCAGTCACAGTGCCTGAGTAAAGCTCATTGCCATCCGGAAAATGCTTTTGGAGAGCAGCACAGCTGTTCAATTACTACAGTTTTTAAAATGCAATAGCTCTTGTGTGGTCCCTCTCTGACAAGCAAAATCTCTCAGTATCAGAAAGCAAATATCATCACTTGTATCAATAGATATGGACTGAATGACATTTCTCTATTCTTGCTAATCTTTTAAGCTCATTGAATTAGAGTTTCAAAATATACTATAACTGTCTCAGATCCTCTGGACGGAGAGAAAGAAAGACAAAGGAAAATAAACCTGCTTATCACAGAGGCCTTCTATTGACCTCGTTTTCTGTTTCCTCTCCACCAGCCTGGTATCAGTGATTGGTAACGTCAGCCCAGGACACTGCACTTCCATTTAGGATTGTGGATGCAAGAAACCTCCTGCACATGGTTCCTAAACTAAACTTGTCTTCCTCATTACAATCACATTAATTAGTGTAGCTTTTTGTCTGTTTGCTTTGTGAAGTCCTGCATGTAATACATCATAGCTCTGGTATGGGTTTCCCAGGTCTAACCGTCTTCAAATAATTTCCCTAGCTTTCTGTAAGTAGTCTGGCAATCCTAGCTTCCCAAGTCATGTTCGTAGTGTTTCTAAAGATCATTCACTAATGAAAAATCTTACAGATTTATTACTATTATTATTAATACCCATCATTACTGCACTAAAAACATGGTACCTTTCAGACATTCTAACACACTTCCTTACCTTCAGATTTCCTCGGATGTGCTCATCATGCACCTCAGCAGTGGATGAGTCTGGTTTGAAGGTCACCTGTAAATAAAAAAAAAAAAAAAAAGAGTAGGTTGTTTTATATCTAAATTTAAAACAGCAATATATCTAAATTAGTTATTTTTTGTTTTCATGGAATGATAAAAACATTTTAACATTTTAGTAGTGTTGTTAAGGACACAGTTTCTGCATACACAGACTACAAGAAATGCGTAGCATGTTATAATGCAAACATTTCTCCATTATAAGGCTGAAATTTCCATTCCCATTATTCCAATAACCCTTGTAAAAGAGAAGGATTTCGAAAGATAAGAATTAAAGAAATGGAAAGGGAAGGTGAAGGGAATGGAAACTGGACGGGAATAGGTGGGTGAGAAAGAGAACAGAATGACAAAGAGACAATAGACAATGTATGTATTAATGTAAAAATTATGTATTAATGGTAGTGAGATAAAAGTTTTAAAGCATCTGAATCAAAGATAAATTATAAAAAAAATACAGTAGAAACACTACATGGGTTAAGTGAAATCAGTGGAAAAATTACATGGGTTAAGTGAAAGCAAGCAAGTTAAACTAAGGAAACCTTTAAATTGGTGAAGTATTATTTACATGAATACTGGATGGAGGTCTACTTTCAAACATCTCTCAAATCATTTGAATGTGTGTGTGTGTGTGTGTCGGTAGGTTTATGGTGTGAATGATAAATGCTGAATACACTATTTTAATCAAATTATCTTTGAATTTAAGCTGCTGTTTTTCACTTATTTTTAATTTGCTTGCATTTTATCACCTTGATTTTATTTTGTACTTCATATGCATTTTTATTAAATCAACTTTTATAAAGTCATTTTTGTAACTTTCACCCCTCGTACATTTCAGCCATGTTTTTCAGAGTAATGGCTTACCTTGGCCTTGACAAGTTTCTTGGCTGTCTTGATCTTGGCCTCACAGAAAGCCCCACGGTACTTGGCACTCACGTCAGTGCCGACAGTCAGGTATGCAGGCTCCTCTAGAGTCTGTGTGGAGAAATGGCAATAAAGAATATTAAAATAAGACAATATTAATCAGCTCCACTTTGAGGAATCCACACACATCAAATAAATCAAATCAGTAACCCATATGATGTGCTTTGTATTCATAAATATGAGACCTTAGTGCTAACAATCTGAATCTGGGGAATCCAATGAGTGTTATTTATTTATAGACCAAAATATCTTTCTGCCATCACATGCCGTGATACTACACCGGTATTACATATTGAAGTCAAAATTCTGGTACTGTGACAATCCTAGAATGGAACAAACAGCCGATGTTGGCCAGCAACACAAAATTGTCTAATGTCTTGAAAAAAGGCATTGTTGTAGCACTGACTTCCCTCCTTTACCACTGTTCTGAAACAAATATCCATAGCCACAAAATAACAATGACAAATAGGTAATATCATAAATATATTATTATAAACCACAATCACAAAGTCAAAAGTGATAAAGAATAAGAGAACCACTACAATGCACTACATTACAAATATTTTACAAAAGTATAGATACAGTGTTATGTGCATGTAGCATTTATATTACAGGTAATTCGAAGTTAATTTCCCTCCACATTTCATTATAAATTTAGGAGCTTGCATTTTTATTTAAATCAGATTCTGTTCTGTAGGTTCCATGTGTGTTTTTTTTTACTGTCCATTTGCTATAAATTTAATGGATAAAAGAGAAAATACTTCATTTTGATAGAATGTGCTTTATGTGTTTTATTTATTCGTATAGACTTTTTAAAATAAAAACTGATATTTTTTACTGTATGTCACCATAGGTTCAACCCATGTTAAACACATACCACGCGGGTCATTAGTTCGGCTTACCCTGTTTCTTCTTAATTATTTGCACCTACTGTAGCACATTATGTGCATGTGCGTAGAGCTGTCTCGTTTGAGCAGTTAGAGGACGGATTTGCTTGCATCCATTTTTAAAGCAGGGGTCAAATCAACAGGGGAAAAAAAAAATACAGTGCATTCCACTAATATTGGCACCATTTGTAAATATGAGCAAAGAAGGCGGTGAAAAATTGTCTTTATCATTTAACCTTTTGATCTTTTGTTAAAAAAAAAAAAAAAATCACAGAAATACTCTGCTCTCATGGACATCACACAATTGCAAACAACACAGGTTTAAAGGGAAAAAAAAAAATTATATATATATATATATATATATATATATATATGTGTGTGTGTGTGTGTGTGTGTGGCACAATTATTGGCACCCTTTTAGTCAATACTTTGTGCTACCTCCCTTTGCCAAGATAACAGCTCTGAGTCTTCTCCTATAATGCCTGATTAGGTTGGAGAATACATGGCAAGGGACCTGAGACCATTCCTCCATACAGAATCTCTCCAAATCCTTCAAATTTTGAGGTCCATGCTGGTGGACTCTCCACTTCAGTTCACCCCACAGGTTTTCTATGGGGTTCAAGTCAGGAGACTGGGATGGCCATGGCAGGACCTTGAATTTGTTGTCAGTAAACCATTTTTGTGTTGATTTTGTTGGATGTTTTGGATCACACTGGAAGATCCAACCATGGCCCATTTTAAGCTTTCTGGCAGAGACAGTCAGGTGTTCATTTAATATCTGTTGACATTAAAGAGCCACTACCATATTTAACCGTGGGCATGAGGTACTTTTCCATATGGCTACTTCTCTGTGTGTGCCAAATCTTCCTCTGGTATTATTGCCAAAAAGCTCTATTTTGGTTTCATCTGACCATAGAACCCGATCCCATTTGAAGTTCCAATAGTGTCTGAAGACTGAAGACGCTTGAGTTTGTTTTTGGATGAGTGTAGAGGCTTTTTTCTTGAAACCCTTATGAAGCAATTTATGATGATGTAGGTGATGTCAGATTGTAGTTTGGAGACTTTCTGACCCCAAGACACAACTAACTTCTGCAATTCTCCAGCTGTGATCCTTGGAGATTTTTTGGCCACTCGAACCCTCCTTTTCACAGTGCGTTGAGACAATATAGACATATGTCCTCTTCCAGGTTGATTCATAATATTTCCAGTTGACTGGAACTTCTTAATTATTGCCCTGATGGTGGAAATGGGCATTTTCAATGCTTTTGCTACTTTCCTATATCCACTGAAGCTCAACAACCTTTTGCCACACATCACAGCTATATTCCTTGGACTTACCCATTGTGATGAATAAATGAATTTGGCCTGTGTGTTACCTCACATTTATACCCCTGTAAAACAGGAAGTCATGCTTGAACAATTTCATGTTCCTAGTCACCCAGGTGTACTAAAAATTTAAAAATATCAATGGGAATATACTTCATATATATTTTTCTCTTATGAATTCATAGTAGGAATAGGAATTCCAAGTAATGAATCAGGATGGATCAGGCAGGTCCAGAGAGCACAAGGGATCAGGATCACTGGTATCTCAGGAGTAGTGTGTAGCTTGACACAGAAAGAAAGAGAAAGAGAAAGAACTTAAACTCCCCCCTTACGTATGATCACACGCCAACCTTTGCGAACATCCTCAGAACCTTGTACTGAATATGTATTTCCAGTTTTGTTCAAATCCATATTACCAATCATTAATTACAACTATTTAACTAGCTCCAGCTCCCTAAAATTGATTGAGGTGTGATGGCCATATTGTTTATCAAAAATATGTTGACATTTTTATAATCATTGATGTTCGAGTAGTTTGACATCAGTATTGTGAAGACTGGCCAAAAATCCTAGGACTAGTTCACAAAAGTAGGTTTTGCATATTATGCAATGGAATCAAGCTTTTCTTTTTTTTAAAAAAAACAACAAAAAAAAAAACATTTCTTTCTACACCTTATTTTCCAAGAGATCCTGTCAGGTCCATACGTATTTGGACAGTGACACAATTTTCGTAATTTTGCCTCTGTACACCACCACAGTGGACTTGAAATGAAGCAATCAAGATGTGACTGAAGCATAGACTTTCAGCTTTAATTCAAGGGGTTTAACAAAATATTGCATTAACCATTTAGGAATTACATAGTCCCTCCATTTTCGCAGGCTCAAAAGTAATTGGACAAACTAACAATCATAAATATTAGGATTATTTTTAATAGTTGGATGCAAATCCTTTGCAGAAATGTGGAACCCATTGGTATCATCAAATGCTGAGTTTCCTCCATTGAGATGCTTTGCCAGGCCTGCAAGATCTGTAGCTGCCTTCAGTTGCTGCTTGTTTGTGGGTCTTTCTGCCTTCAGTTTTGTCTTCGTGAAACTACGTGAAAAGCATGTTCAATTGGGTTGAGGTCAGGTGAATGTCTCAGCCATCTAAGAACATTCCAATTCTTTGCCTTAAAAAGCTTTTGGGTTGCTTTTGCGCTATGTTTTGGGTCCATATCCAACTTTGGATACTTTGAAGTGCTTTGAAGTACTTTGAAGTGCCGTTCTGCAGCATTTGACTGAATCTGAGCAGAATGTATAGCTCTATACCCTTCCGCATTCAGCAGTCACATCATCAATAAACGTTTCCATTGGTAGCCATACATGCCCATGCCATAACACTGTCTCCACACGGTTGACAGATGATGTGGTATGCTTTGGATCATGAGCCCTTTCTTTCCTTCTTCATACTCTTCTCTTCCCTTCATTCTCGTACAAGCTAATCTTGCATCTATGTAACAAATGGCTCTAATTCCTAAACAGTTAATGCAATATTTTTGTAAAGCTGCTTGAATTAAAGCTGAAAGCCTACACTTCAATCACATCTTGATTGCTTCATTTCAAATCCATTGTGGTGGCATACAGAGGCAAAATTACAAAAATTGTGTCACTGTCCAAATACTTATGGACCTGACTATATGGTTGGTTTTGTGTGCAAAAATATGAATAGCGCCGATGTGATTTGTGATCCTTGTGAATCTGTTCCAGGTGAAAATAAAAATAGAGACCTCGTTTTGAAGTACACAGAAGGTGGATTCACCTTCCTCCTTCTTCCCGTAGGATGCAGGAAGAAATCCCGCTTAAGGGACCCCAGTTTAACTTGCCACAACACTGTGTACCAGCTTTATAACAGATTCTAATAGTGTGCCCAGCAAACATTTCTGATCTTTCTGGAACGTAACAAACCCCCAAAGTAAGTAAATTTAATAAAATGAAATTAGGTGGATATTGCTATCAACTATGAATAACAGTTTCTCAATTTGGGAATGACACTGTTGCTTTGAAACAGTTAGCATCTTACTTAGTCACACTGGCTGGAAGATAGAAAGTTCCACAGGGCGTCTCGTTCAGGAGTTGAGTAAAGTTATGCTTTGCGAATTACTATTTGTTATTATAATTTGTGAACAAAAAAGTAACTTCTTTCTCCAGCAGGCTGGTTTTTCAGTGTTTCCAGGGGATTATGGCAAGGGTTCACATAAAAAAAATGAAATAAAATAAAAAACCTTCCTTTATAGAGCACGTCCACTTACAGTTTAAATCCAAATACGAAAACAGATACAAATATTTTGAGCACTAAAAAGATGCAGATAATGGCTTCCCACAACCAAATTACATAATGTGTTTGGGTTCATTCAATCAAATCCCTTTTTCCTTGAAATCAAACCACCCGAGTGTTCACGTTGATGCTGAGAATGTCTGAGAGATGGTGTTGGTCTGCGTCACATAGGCCCAAATGAACCATAATGAGGGAACAAACATCATACCAGTTCAAATGGACTAAACGCTACATATGTGAAAGCACCCTCAATGATTATTTACATGTACACTTAGAGCTATGAAATTGCATATGAGCTGAGCCACACGTGAACACTATGAAATGTTTTAAAATTCATTGGGTCATATAAGAGTGCTACCAAGAAAAAAAGCTCACTAATGAAAATCAATAAAAGAGGTCGGTTTTCACTGCACAGGAGCTGGGTAAAGAAGCTTGGCATCTGCATATGTAAAGCTCATTATTATGTCTCATTATCATCTAGGCTGTTAGACCCACTGCATAAACCAGTGTTGCTGCAGAGTGATGGAAGAGCACTATCAATGTAATTCTCTCTACAGTGACTGATTTAAACCATGTTGCAATAATTAAATGACAGACCTGTCTGATGATTTGGCTTTGGAAAGGAAACAAGGAAAACACAAACAATGCCACAGCCATCCGTGGCTGGGAGTCCAAGAGAGCAAAACTGGTCATGCTTTCTTAGTGGGATGGGTGCCATAGTCTCTCTCCCCTATCAATCACAGCGACTCTATCCAGTCGTGGGTGTCTTGTGAGCTCATGTGTGTACAAGGAGGTAGAGACAGCACTTTCACCTCAGATGTGTTACGCTGCTTAGTGACGCAGCATGAGCAGCAGTTTGAAAAGATGCATTGGCTGACTTCATGTGTCTTTGAGGAAGCATGTGATAGCCTTCACCCTCCCTGGTTGGTAGCTGTCATATGATATGCAACAGCTGACTGTTGCACACACACACACACTCACACACACTCACACACACTCACACACACTCACACACACTCACACACACTCACACACACTCACACACACACACAGATATCAGCTCCACTTCCCTTTAAAACATCCAAAATCATTTTCCAAACGGAGCAAAAATGTCTCTGTGTCCTCTTGCACTACCATTTCATTCACTCCATCTGCACCACGTGGGGTCATCACAGACGGCCATATTTTAAAACAAGGGGCCAGAGCTGATGTTCAGTTGAGGAAAATAATCTTCTTAACTGCAACCATTGATTTTTTTTTTCCCCAGCTTTTTGGCAAAAAATGTTCCCTAATAAATACGGTTAACTGATGTTAAATATATACTTTAAATATATACTAAGGCAAACATACGGTTATAGATTTTATTTCCAATTAATGAACAAAATGAACAAAGGTCAGCAGCTCTGGTAATGGATTAGTGAAAATGAATTAAAAAAAAATGATCTACTGGTTTAAACATGTCATTTGGAATATTCCTCTGAACACTGTCTGACTTGCAGACAACAAATAAAATGTGTTTGTGAAAGATCAAATTTATCTCTCAAGCAAATGAGATTAATTTCTCATCTATGATAAATTCTCCAATACAACATAGTCAATTGACAGCCCAGGTACAAAATGCCTTATTTGTCATGGAAGGCAGAAACTTATGGAAAAGCAGAATTTGAATGGAGATTACAGGAGATTTGAAAAAGACCTTTACTTGATTCAAAATCTTGTGAGTTCTTCATTATAAATTATTCCTGAACACAGCATCAGTGGGCTTCACTTTTAAAAACAAGAGAACTGAAAAAGATTTTGGATTTAACATAGCTTCATATGGCAGTATCATGAGCTACAAACTCCCCCCCCAAATGCACTACATACAGTACAAACAGCATGAGATGTAGACATGTTAACAAACAAAAACAGTCACTAGACGCGTGCTGACTTCAAGAGAAGGTCAATGGTGCAAGTGGGTGAATCTGACTGAAGACAATGTGTATATGGGAAGAGTATAATGCTGCATTTGAGGTGCCTTGTAAGTGGTAATTTGCTAGTTGTAATAACATCATCTCCCACCTTGGCACGTTTGGGGGGAAAAAAAAAAAAGAAAAAAAAAAAAACCCTACAGAGGCCTCCTTGTAAGCGTGTCTTTTGTTTGCTCTGTCAGAGCACATAAAGCTACATAAAGCTACATAAAGCTACTTTAACCACACTTTTAGAGTTACATGTCTGAGTGGCTACTGATACTGTTCTGCTATTGTGAACTTCAAACATTCATGGAGGCCTATCATGATAATTATATTATCAACTTATCGTACAATATATGGACATGACCTCGATCATTTTTGCTGACCTTGATATTGCCCATTGTGTTTACATGCATGTTTGTTTACATAAGAATGAATGTCACCAACATTTTAGATATTTGCACTGTTTCTGTTCTCTTGTCTGCTCTACGGCTATCAAATTAAAATTTGAACTTCGAATATTTGTCAAATTCAACACAAAAATTGCCCATTTAAATGCAAAAACTGTGTGCAATCGAATTAAAGATGTGTAGCAAGCACTAGCACTGAATTTAATTAAAACATACTGTTGAAAAAATGACATGCAAGATATTAACAATGCACTAACAATGTTTTTTGAAGAAAAATTTTTTAGAAAGAATAGTTCTAGTGTTCACTGTCAATAATGTCAAGGATTGAGCCGCTTAAGCTGCGTGAGCTGAAGCTGAACAGTGAACGAACGCTTGTAAACTGAAGCGCTCAGGGGATGTGTCAATCACATGTCTTTAAAATCTCACTGAGCCACAAAATCATGTGTCATCCCTTTGCTGAATAAGTCAACAATGCTCTGTCTCAATGTACCACTCACACCAATCAAAAAGTGTGTCTAGAGGCTATCCATTAATCTCATAACAATCAAATTCCCTACCTCACTGGCCCTCTTTCCATTTGCATATCACCCCAACCAGCATACAGATTATTCCAATACACTGCCCATCATCTAGCCTTGACCCACTGGCACAAAATGAACAGCTATGTGAAAATACTGTTCACTGGCATCAGGTTCAAAATTTATGACAAAAAAAGCACACAGAAACACACAAGTAGACTGAGTATTTGTCCAACCTCACTGTCCCTGACTGCCGGCACCTATTCTCTGCCTACACTATCTACACTACACTGCCTACACTATCCTCACCCTGTTCCCACATACACCAACAGCATCCCCACCCTGTCTAAACATGCCCCAACACCATCCCTACCCTCCTCACATGCACATTCTTGCACTGGGCTAGTAAATGCAACATTCAAATTGTTGTACTAATGTAAGCAATAAACAGTGAAGTTTGGGAATTGGTAGTCAACTACTTATTATTAAACAATAAATTTCTAATTTTAAAATGTTTAAGAAAAATACAGGAGAAATAAAAAATGAACTCTGAAAGCTCATCTCTCACGAGTTGATGGTGTGACATTCTTCCACTTTTACAACAATGTACAGGTATCGCTGTTTTAAATTGAAGAAGGATAGAACTGTCAGTGGTTATTTGATGATTTTTAACATTACTGAAGCTTTGGTGTTAATGATTGGAGCTAGCGGTGTTAATGATTATAAAGAAATCACACTAGCTAAAAAAAACAACAGCAGAAGCAAGTGCCACAAGCCTCTTTAACAGATTTTAGATTTCCTAAAAAGGCGAAACAAGAACCCAACGCTAGCAGCACGAGTGCTAGCTCAAGTGCTAGCAATAGCTGCGTTGGCAACACCTCACCCCAGCCTGACATTGCTGAAGTGTTGCCTCTGGAGAGAACGGTGGAGAGCACGCTAAGGCCAGAGGCCCTAAAATAAATTTCAGGTGCCAATAGATTTTTTTAAGTGCCAAACAATAACATGTAAACACTTACCTTGGGTTTTTCTGTGATTCAGTATGTCTGCCCACCAACAATTTGTTCCTCTTCTCCTGTAAAGTTCTCTCCTCCTGATTTTGTGTCCATATGGATGACATTTCTAGCACAAGTTCTAACTACTATGCACAATCATAAAGAAGTGTGTACTTTCCTCAGAATCTGAGCTTGTGTCACTGACCACATGACCCACCTGTGTCACTGACCCATATAAGCCTTCTTACTATGTTACTGTTACCCCTCATATTTTCAAAACAGCTTTCAACTTCCTTAACCGTAGCATCCACAGTTTTTTCAAGATGTAAGTTCAGGTCATCTTTGAAGCTTGGAAGACTTAAGACTTTGAGCTGGACATTCTGAAATCTAATGCCCATGTAGATGCTACTATCTCCATTTCCTCACCTTTTAGCTGTCTGTCTGATTTTGCTGCACTACATTTTGAGCAAGTGAATCCAGCCCGGTGTGTTGTATAAACTCCCGTATCATTTCATTCCTCAGTTGTCTGTCCTTCATCCCCTTTACTGTAACAATACAGCTGTCAATAGCTGTCACAGCTTGAGGCAGAATCAGAAATTTTTTTCTGATGTAGAACTTAATTTTGCGATTTCGCTAACAGGTCATGGAGAAAGTGATCAAATTTGCAATTTGCTGTACAGCATGCTGTGCTCTAATTTCATTATTTTTGGAAGTTGTATCAAGGTGCTCTATATGGTGGTTCATGGTTGTATACTGAGCCTATCCTATGGTGTGATCTGAGTGGAGGAAAAAAGAAAGTGCCCAGTAAATGCGAGGCAACCATTGTTGGGCCTTCACTGCATAAGGTGTACATATAGTACTGCCTAATAGCACACTAACTGCCCTGAGCTAAAGTGGTACATTTTCCATACCAGATTTTTTATTTTTTAATTACTGGTAGAGATTTTTGAGCATTTAACATTGCCAGTTCCAGTCTGTGTGGCAAACAACAAAATTGAGGACATGTTCTCCTGTCTCACTAATGTAGTTTCCTTTGGGGCACTCTTCGCGATGACAAAGCCATTTTATGCCATTTTTAACCATTTTATAGCTTTGACCATCATTTTTAACCATTTTATGGCTTTGATCATCACCTGTTTTTCACCATCTGAAAATGATTAGCTCCTGCTGAGAAATCCATTTTCCTGGCTATATGTTTGCCTGCTTTCAAACAGAAGTCACAGTTATACCTGAGCAAGGAAAATTCCTGAAGCTGTCAAGTTTTGGGTCTACTTTTGCATGAATTACTTGAAGTTGACAGTTGTTGAAAAACATCTTTGTGGATTTCTTCCTCTTGTTCACTCATGTTAACCAAGTCAACTAGCAGCTCAGAAGATAATTCCCTAGGATCTGAGAGAGACATAGGCTGTTTGACTGTTATCTGATATTTTTCACTTTGCCATTTTCTACCATTGCATCAGTGGTCACCCCCAGAAGCTTAAGAACAGTGTTCTTTGGTCTTGACATTTTGCTGCTCTGGTTGAAATCACGTGAGCACACAGACATTTTTTTTTTTATCAGAGGTTCAGGTGATTGGATGATATAGCCTATTTAATTACAATAATTAAAATATAATTTAAAATATTTATATATTACTTTGAATAGATTTTTAAAGTAATAGTTTACAAAAGTAGTAATAGTACTAAAGAAAAATAATAATACTTTCCTATTTGAAGACATTTTCTACCACTGTAGAGCTAATTAAGAATATTACTTGCAAATTCATGTTCACATTTTAGTCACAGTCTGGAGCCCTGAGCAGTACATTTTCTTAGGTAAGGAAATATTGGATGCCGTATCTGCAAACACGTCAAGACATTCTTGTTTTCCCTTACTGGCTGAGAGAATAAATGTAGCTTCTTAGTACTTGCAATTATAAAAACATTGCTACTCTCTGTCACAAGTTGCACATGCACAAAGTCTTTTAAATAAACATGAACATAGTCAGTTCTGACACTTCTTTAACATCGAAACCCAAACCAAAACACCCCCCAAAACCCAGTGTGTAATCTGAATACTGAATACGATCAAAGAAAAGGACAAAAGCCTAAATGTAGGGATTAGGGGTCTAGGCTGTACAATATAAAGGGCTCAATGCTATCTTTTAAAAGTTGTTGCCAGGGGTGGCGACCAAGGATCGACTGTTGGTTGCCGAAATTGACAAAATGGTTGCCATATTTTAACAGCCTATATTTGGAGCAAATTATACACCAATGATATAAATGTTTAAAATGTATTCATAACGAACAAGATGCTTGTTTTTTCTCCATTTTAACAATAATTTTGCAGCAGCTGAATCTGTATTAGCTAAACCTGCATTATAAAAAAAAAAAAACAATTACTGAATAAATTACTTTCTAAATTCAATTACTATCTCTTAGTTTCAATACAGTGCATCTACTTTTCATAGGCTATTACTACAAACATATCAATGACAAATCTCCCTTTCTCTCACCCATGTACTTTCACAGACTCACTATCTGAAATGTGAATGATATTAATTTTGTAGAATAAATTAGAATTAATACCTTCTGCAAGCTGATCAGACCTACTAGGACTTTCAGATCAGAGCTGTTTTTGATTTGGAGATCTAGCAGATGAAGTAACATCATAAAGAGGTATTGCTTTTTGAGAATGTAGTAAACAGTGTCTTCTCTTGAAGTAAAAGTTTTATCAGGATTGCTCAATCTGCAATTCTCCCAATCACTGCACACACGTAGACAAAAACCCCCAACAAGATAAACAGGTAGCAATTTGCTGAGGAATGAGCTTGTAGCAAAAAATAAAAGGAAATATCACTTCAGAGATATGGAATTGGTACAGATTTGAAATGTCAGATGAACAAGTTCATGTAAAAAAAGGAATGCTGCATTTGACTGACCTCACAAGCGGTAGTCGGAATTACGTCATTTTCGACCTTGACACGTTCGACAGACGAAGTGGATGCCTGTCTTTTGTTAGCAACAAGCTAGCCAGCTAATTGTGATGAGTGATGTATATTTTCCTCCTCAAGCAGCAAACTGTATAGTCAATGTTTTAGATTTAATGACCGAATATGTCAGTACGTTGATTGATTTAAAGCAAATACTTATACACACAGTGTAACTGATTGAAAGATAAGAAGTGCTATGTTTACTTCTGATGCTGTGAGTAGCCATAATGATTTGATTTAATGTCATTCCGAAAACGAATAAGGAACTTGCAGCTCAGTAGGAATTTCAAGTTGAGGGGGTGTTTTCATTGGCTTTTACTAGCTAGAGTTTGGGAATTACAAGTTGAGACTTCAAGTCAAATTCAGCATTAGTGGAAACATTTTCTAGTGCTGTTCCCTATGACAGGAAGACGCCCCGGGCGAAAGAAATTATTCATGTAGTGGCATTTCACATTGTGTAAGATGTGGTGCCCATTTACTCTGTCAAGAAAGAAGGTTCACCAAGTTGTGCAAAAATAGTAACAATACCATCTATAGCAAATAGTGCAAACAATGGTTCTTTTAAATATCCTTCATTTAAATATCCTTTATCTAAAAGAACAGTTGCATGGACTATTTGCTGTAGATGGTGCTGTTACTATTTTTTCACATCTACATTTTCCAAAGTCCATTTTAATAACAAAATCTTCGAAATAAATTGCATTATTTTTCAATTGCATTACGTAAGAACTAATAATGATTGAGAACTAAAACAAACAAAGATTGAGAACTTTACCAACATGTCACAAACTCTCCTGGAGAGACCCACAAACTAGACCACTGCTATTCACAGTTTAAGGACAAATGTAAAGCTACATCTCTGACTTCATTTGGGATGTCAGACCATAACACCATTTCCTTATGCTATAAATATAAACAAAGGCTCAAACTGGAAGCTCCGATGATAGGGAGGTCAAGGTCTGGTCTAATCAATCAGAGGCCATTCTTCAGGATGCACCTGGGCTGACTGACTGATGTTCCAGGTCAGCTCTGACGACATCAGTGGCACACTGGTGGACAATACTGGCAATGGTTGGCAATGGTGACATGACAATGGCTTATATCCGAATCAAAAAAACATGGATCAATAAAGCAGTTTGTGATGCACTCAAGGCTCACACAGCTGCCTCCAACTCCACACTTGTTTTCTGGTACACGAACACATACAAGGAATTTCAAACCCAACAACATGACACCAGGAGCATGTGGAGAGGACTGAGGACTATGAGACACAAACTTTGTACATGTTGAGCCCCAGTATTCACCACCAACTTAAACCTGTCCCTAGCAAAAGCCATTGCTCCCACTTGCCTAAAGAAATCCACAATTGTCCTCACATCCAAACATCAGCTCCGGCATGCCTCAATGACTCAGTTTAATAGCAATGTATTTCAAATGGCTAGTCAATGACTTCATTTGCTCCTCCCTACTAAGGAATCTGGACACATGCAGTTTGCCTTCTGGAAAGAAAGAAAAAAACAAAAAAACAAACAAACAAAAAAAAACAGATCCACTGACAATTCTATAGCCCGTGTCCTACATACTACTTCACCACATCTAAACAAGAGGCAAAGAAACTATTTATTATATGCTATTCATCAGATTCAGTTAACTGCATTTAACACCATATTTAACCTATCCAGGCTGATCAGCAAATTCATAGACCATGGACTGGATATCTTAGTGTGCAGATGGATCATGAATTTCCTGACAGTAATTTTTTGGGGTCTCTCAACTCTCAACACTGTGGCCCCTCAAAGATCTCAGAGGACTTAACTTGGTTTGCACCGAGATGGTGGTGAAGAAGACACAACAGCGCCTTTACTATCCCTACAGACTGAGGAAGTTCAGATCTCTCACCTCTCTACCTCCTTCTACAGGAGCTCCACTGAAAGCATCCTGACAGACAACATCACTGTGTAGTATGGAAACACCCCCAGTCTGGACTGCAAAGCCCTACACCCAGCAATGCAGAGAGAAAGGAAGGAGGACAATCAACTACTCTAGTCACCCAAACCACAGCCTGTTAATTTACACAATTAATTTAATAGATTAACACTGGTAACATGAACTCCAGCCACTGGGAGTGTACTCTCAGTGCCGGTCCCAAGCCCAGATAAAAATGGGAGGGTTGCATCAGGAAGGGCATCCAGCATAAAACCTGCGCCAAATCAAACATGCAGACCAATGATCCACTGTGGAATCACAGCGGATCAGCTGATCCTAACAGAAGCAGCTGAAAGAACAACAAAACTGGTAACATGAACTGTGTTTTCATACATGACCTTTTTGTTGCACAAGGAGCGCACTGTGGTTCAAACACATGTACAAAACATACACGGATTCTGTACACAAAGGTTGTAATCGTACACAAAGGTTGACATGACTATCATGCTTCTATTTAATAGATTATTAAAAGGACATTAGGCTACCTCCCTTAAATTGATAGGACTTTTATTTGGATCTATTCCAATGGAGGTGTATACATGAACATTTACATGGAGGGTAATATGAGAACGGCATCCAGAATTTAGGTATTGTTTTCGATTCTAATATGTCACTAGATCCGCATGTTAAAAAAAGTAGTCCAAACCTGTTTTTATCAGTTAAGAAATAATTCAAAACTTAGATTGGTTGTGAACACTCGGGATCTGGAAGGGATTATACATGTTTTTTATCATGCCTTGACTACTGTAACACGCTGTTCACCTGTCTCAGTCAATCTACAGTTTCTCAACTTCAAGCGGTTAAAAATGCCGCTGCAAGACCTTTTTTTTTTTAAAAATATTTTATTTATAACAGTTTTTATACAAAGATACATAAGAAATGGGGTAAATGTGAGACAAAAAAAATAACGCAGTGCGTTATTAGCTCTTGAAGAGATACTCGAGAAGGGGCCCCAGATCCTGTCGAATTTTTTTTAAAGCATCAGTTTTAAAAAATCTAATCCTTTCAAACTTGAAGGAGGTAACCACGTTAGCCAGCCATTTTTGAAAAGCTAGGTGGCGAGATGGACTTCCATTCCACCAAAATCACCCTCATAGCCAACACCATACCAAACATAAGAGATAACTGTTGCGAATGTGGCAGAGCTAATGTAAGCTGAGAGCATCCAAACAGAGCTAATTCCACATCGGGACTGATATCCTTTTTGAAAACTTGCGAGTACCACAGGAATATGCTCTTCCAAAACCCTGACACCTCAGAGCAGAACCAAAAAGTTTGACTTTCGAATAACGTAACCTATCACTTTAAACCGTACAAGCTATACTCTAGTGTTTATAGAGAAGGTATGTAAGATGGGAGCAAAACAAAAAAATGAAACATATCACTAAGTCTCTAGCGGTAGGGGGTTGACACAGGACCTTTACATGTATTGGTCTTGGGCTAAGTCCTGAAACTCGGAAAAAGAATGTTTTATGTATTGCAAGTATTGAAAGAAGTGAGATTGAGAGAGATCCAAGGTCTTATATAAGTGATCAAAAGCAGCAAGTGTACCATTTAAGCAAAAATCCTTGATCCAGATTAGCCCTTTGTGCCTCCACAGTGAAAATACCTTGTCAGACTGACCACGGAAAAAGTTATGATTGTCACAGATGGACAGGTGCACTAAAGGATATTATATTCAGACTGCTCTTCATTTGCTTCAGGATTCTGATAGAGTTGCACACAATGAAGCTTTGACATCCCAACTTCCTTAAGGATTCAGTAATGGAAAAGACAATAGCTACAAGGGAACTACTGAAAAAACAGGTATCGCTAGATCACCCAGTTCCTTAGGCTTCTGCAGGTGGACCTTGGAGATTTTATGTGCTCTGTAGCCCCAGATAAAGGGCAGAATCATGGAATCTATCAGTTTGAAAAAGGACTGAGGCAAGTATATGGGTAGGTGCTGAAACAGGTAAATAAATCGAAGCAGGGAAACCATTTTTATGGCATTGACCCACATCACTTAGGAATAGCAGAAGAACCCTCCACTTCTCAGTGGATATTTTCATCTTCTTAATGGCTTCAAGAAAGATTGAAAATATGTTTTGAATTTTTAGGACTGACCAACCCCAAGTAAGTAAAGCGATCTGCAGTAATTTTGGACAGGAACAACTTAGGAAATCAAGCATCCAGTCCTTCACCTAAGGGCATGAACACACTCTTCTCCCAAATAACTGAATACCCTGAGAAGGAAACAAAATCCTTAAGTAGTTCCATTAAAGGTGGCAAAGTGGAAGGGGAATCATATATATTAAAGTAAATCGTCCGTGGGCAAGGACAGCCTAATCTCTGTATGCCCACATGAGATGCCTTTGATATCGCTGCGAATATAAATGGAAAGGGGTTCTATAGCTCGATCAAATAACAATGGGCATAAGCAGCAGCTGCCTCATACCCCGTTGAAGATGGAAGAAAATAGATTTATCTGAATTAGTAATTATAGCTACCTTAGGAGGAGAGTAAAGCATTTATATCATTAGTTTGAACTTCTCTCCAAAACCAAACTGGCCCAACACCAAAAACATGCAACTCCTTCAATACGATTGAAAGTCTTTTCGGCATCAAACGAGAGAACAGCCGTCATTGAGCCCTTACTATGCCTGCCATACAGAATGTTTAACAAGTGACGCAGATTGCAGAATGAAATTTCCTTGGAACAAAGCCAGTTTGGTCAAGATGAATTAGAGAGGCCACAGGTTTATTCAATCGGGTGGCCAAAATCTTAGCAATCACCTCATGACCACAATTGGGAACACTTATTGGTCTGTAGTTAGAAGGCTCCCCTGTCATCCTTATCCTTTTTCTTCAATAGACATACATGGGCCTCATATAGCGAATCAGGAAAAATTCTCTTCTCAATTGAATGATTCACCATTCTGAGCAACAAGGAGGCGATTGAGTTGGCACTGGCCTTATACAATTCCACACCGAACCCATCGGGGCCTGCGGCTTTCCCATTAGAGAAGGAGTTAATCGCATCTAAAATTTCTTAGAGAGTGAACTGCTCCTCCAGCTCCTCTCTGGCAGTGTCACTAAGTACCGGAAAGTCCACCACATCGAGAAATTGCCTGCCTGTGGTATTCAACTCAGGGCAGTTAGAAGAATAGAGATGCTTATGAAATTCCATGAAGCGGTCGTTAGTTTCCTTTGGATGAGTTAACAATTCACCATTTTTGATTTTTATTTGATAAATGGCCCTACTAGCCACTTCTTAATTTCCTGGCAAGTAGCTTGTCTGCTTTATCTCCCAATTCAAAGTGCTTCCATTTGAGTTTAAGTAACAAGTTAGAAACCCAATCACTTAAGACAGAATTGTATTCATATTTCAGTTTTAAAATGGCGCTGAGGTCACTCTGAGATTTGGAAGCAAAAAAGGCTTATTCCAGAGACAGAAGTACAGTTTCTATTTCGACCAGACGCCTACGTTTCTCCTTCTTCACAGAGGACTCAGATGTGATAATATTGCCTCTTAGTATTACTTTACAGGTCTCCCAAACACAAGAGTCCGATATCCCCCTTGTCATTGGTCTCCAAAAATTGGCTCACATGTTTGGACATATATAATTGAAACCATTTTTCAGTTAATAGCTGTGGATTAAAACGCCAACAGTACTGTGCCTTCGGCAAGGAGATTCTCAAACATAGGGAAAGGGCTATCCGAGATTAGTATGTTATGATATTTAGACTATCACCCCCTGAATAAGCTTTCAATCAATAATACGCACATAGGAATTGTGAACACTGGAAAAAAAATAATAAATCGCGAGCAGTCGGGTGTAATAATCTCCATATATTAACACTGAATTACAGGATAATACAGGATATAATGACTGAATTACAGGGGAAACCAGTAAAGAGTGACAGATGCGGGACCAAATAACAGTTAAAGGCACCAGCGAGTATCAGATTAGTTGAGCCAAGGTCTGGAAACAGCCCAAAAACTTTTCTTTAAAAAAAAAAAAAAAACTGGGGTCATCTATGTTTGGGCCTTATACATTTAATCGAAAGATTATAAATAAATCCAGATATTTATAATCTTGCGTTTAATCAAAACTCTCTGCTGGGTCAGCCACTACACAATGCAATCGTTTAGATTGCATATAGCCACCCCTCTAGCTTTAGAGGGAAACGTTGCTTGGCAGACTTGCGAAATCTAATTCGCCCTAAGCCGCCATTGCTGAGTAGCCCTGATGTCAGTTTCTTGAAGAAAAATAATGTCCGCCGCCAATAACTAAGTGTGCAAACACCTTTCCCTTTTGATCTGGTGCCCCATTCCCCTCACATTCCAGCTCACAAAAGTAACATTTACCCCAGTATTGTTATTGCTGTTAGTTATCTGGTATAATGAAGAATTTGAAAGAAATTTCTCCTGAACTTCTCAACGCTACCTCCCCAAACAAAGCAGCAAATATTCCCCATCCTCTCAGAGACAGCAAGAGTGCAAGATGAAATTGCTAACATAGCTTACCATAACAAGCAAAAAAAAATGACACACAATGAAGTAAACTACTCTCTGCGGCCAACCAGCCTATTCTCGTACCATACAAATAGAAAAGGATTAACAAATTACTCCAAAATTAGTTCACATACATTTACTTTAGGCAGGCTGCATAAAGTTCAACACTTAGAGCTATGCTGCGTTATTCTGCAAATTGTCCGTGAACTTCTTGGCTTCCTCCGGGGATTCAAAATAAAGTTCCAGATCGTTGTGTGAACACAAGTTTGCAAGAAATTGCAAGAACCATTTATTCCATTGTCCCGGAGTGTTTTGATGACTGGGCTGAATGCACGTCGCCGCACGTTCACCTCCAGTGTATAATCAGTGAAAACGTATCCGATTTCCCTTATATTCCAGAGGAAATTTATCCCGGCTGAGACAAAGGATCAAGTCCTTATAGCGGTCGTTGTGTACTCCTGCAATAATGGTGCGAGGCCTTTGTCCTTCGGCGGGTTTGGGCAACAGTGCCCGATGGGGCCTGTGTATTTTAACAGGCTTTGGCAAAGTTTCACAGCTAAAGAGCTCAGTGATCAGGTCAGAGATGAATGCTGAAGGGTGTCCTCTCACTTCCCCTTCACTTATACCCATAACTTTGAGGTTCAGTCTGCGAGATCGTCCCTGTAAATCGTTCACTTTAGCCCAGAGAGATTTTTTCACCTTACACAAATCATCACACAGCCTTTCAACATCTCAGAGACGTGAGTCCACTCCGTTCAGGGCACCCTTCAGCTCTACCATTTTCTGTTTGACGCCAGCCTGTTCTGACTTTAAATTAGCCAATGTAGTGTCCAACGCATCCAGACGGGCTTTTATAGATGTCAGCTTGTCCTCTATAAGCTTTTTCAAGTCATTGCCTTGTTTTTCTATTGCAGCAAGTATTGTGTCCGCCGTTGATTGCGAGAAAAGATCCCTTACTGGCATGGCAACAAAAAGCTAATAACATTATTCACTATAATCTATGAGGTGGACTAACAGCACATAATTATAAAAAGATTACAAAATCTAGCAGTGGAAGAGAAGAGCTCTACTACTCCGACTACTCCAAAAAAAAAGCGACTACTCCATATGCTGCACCCTCCTGCAAGACTTTTAAACCAAACTCCTCATAGTGCCCATATTACTCCAGTCTTGGCCTCACTTCACCGGCTACCAATTAATTATAGAATAGACTTTAAAAATCCTACATATTACCTACAAAACATTGCATGGGCAAACATCTTCTTATATTACTGAATTATTGATTCCATACAGACCAACAAGGACTCTACAGTCATCAAATCAAAATGTGTTGATCACCCCAAGGTCTAAATTAAAAACTAAAAGAGTTAGAGTGTTTTAGGCTGTTTTAACACCTAGACTTTGGAATGATCTTCCTTTGAGCATAAGATCAACACACTCCGAGTCAGGTTTTAAGAAACTTTTAAAAATTCATTTTTACAAGCTGGCTTTCACCTAGCTTATACAGGTCATGTGCTTTTTTTCTGGTTATGCCGTTTTGTTTTATAGTTACATGTTATGTTGTAATGTAGTGTTATTCTTGGTTATGTTCATATCACTTCATTGTCTTTTATATACCATGAAGCACTGTGACTACTGTCTAGAATAGCACTATATAAATAATTTTTTTTTAACTTACTTACTTACTAGATATCTAGGCTGAATGTAAACACAGCTAATGACAGAATGTGAGATTGTGTACATCACCATTTTGGGTTCTGTTTCACTAACTTGAGTCTAACATGCATTGGTTTCTTTTTTCAGGAAATTTGCTTTAATCATTAGTAGCTTCTAAATTCTCAAATATGAACATAAGAAACAGAATTTTTGTCTAGGCAATTATTTTTTGAAGAATAAAACATTTAATGTACTCCTCTGTACCACTGAGCTTTAAGCTGACAAACTGTGACAAGCTGATAAAGTAGATCACTTTATAGTGATGTAATGTAAATTCGTGATGCGCCCACATACAGTCCCCCAAAAACATTGGCATGGCATGGCAATTTTTTTGTTTCGCATTAGTGCAGTTTCCTCCCTATAATGGGCTGTGACTGCTGAAATCTCCCATAATTATGCAGTGGGTTGGTCAGTTGGTCAGCAAGTTGTTTAGATTTTGAAGTGTCAAAATTACCTCTGGAGGTATATAAATAGAACACAGAGTGATGGCCTTGTGAAGAGTAATACCATAGCGCTATTGCCTGTCGGTTAGTGTCTATTGTGATCTGGCTGTGAATTATATCATGACGAACTAAGATGGTTGCTCCACTGGAGAGTTGCTCCACTGGAGATGTATGTTTGGACCATATACATTAAAACTTACAAACTTTTTCAGAGACATAGGGCTGTTTGGTGTTAAGTGTGTTTCTTGGAGGCAAAAGGCAAGAGTGTCATGGCTAGTCATTGAAGTTCTTCAAAATTTGCCTTGACACCTTGACAGTTCAACTTAACGATACAGCTACCCATCACATTGGTAGAATCGGTACCTGGCCTCTACATCTACTCTTAGGGGAGGGGCTCTGACTACAAGAGGCTCCACCATGTCTATGTACGTTTTGGGGTCAGCTTTCCGTAATCTGTTCTCCTGGGTAACCTTTTGTTGTCGAGCTCTCGTGCTGTGCTGTGTCTTCTTTCCTTTTGAAGTCAGGGTCACTATTGAGCCTAGGTCTTCACTAGTTTCGGTTTGTGTTTGGGTGCTCTGCGTCTTCTTTTTTTGATAAAGTTGAGCTTTTATAACTGATTAGTTTTTTCCTCTTGTTAACCAAGTCATATCTGTCTGGCTCTCAACCAAGTGCTTGGCTGGTAATGCCACAGAAACAAAGGATTTCTCAAACTGGAAAATAGGGAGCTTCTCAACTTCTTTGCGTACTTCTGCATAATTCACCTTTTTTTTAGGCATTTCTCTTTGATCCACCTAGGGCAGTCTTTTGATGAGAATGGATGGTCACCTGTGCAGTTTCTGCATTTTGGTGGTTTTGGACAGGTTTCCTCATGCCTTTCCTCTCCACAAATGCAACAAATAGGTTTGTTCTTATATCCAGCAGAATTATGACCAAACCTCTGACATCTGAAGCATCTCAGAGGGTTAGGAAAAATGTCATCAACGGGGACCCTCAGATATCCTAATCGGTGGTTGGGGTGTGTTAAACGTCATGATGTACATGCCGGTCTTTATTATTTGATCTCCTGTTTTGATTGTAATCCTCTTCACACTTATAACACCTTATAGTGATAATTTTGAAGCTATTTCAGCCTCATCCATGTCCTGCAGTTCTCTAGTACTGGTTATTCCTTTATTGTTGTTTAGGTATGGGTGGCAAGTGACTTTAATGGCCAAAGTACCTGCATGCATCAGATTGTCAGCATGGACTTTCTTTGAGCATTCCACCAAAATCTGACCTGACCTCGACCGTTTCACATCTTTGACCATTGCGGCTTTCCCTGAGATTCCTTTCCGAATTGCAAATGGGGATAACTTTATAAGTGCCAAGAGTTGATAGAGAGTCTAAAGGGATAAATCTCTGCCAGTTTTCATTCTTTTTGACAAGTACACATCTAGCATCTAGAGGTCCCTGGAGGACTAGTGGTTAGGCTTCGGTGCTCTCACAGCTGTGGCCCGCGTTCGAACCCCGGCCAGGGAACCAACTCGAGTACACGACAGTGCACTCCCTGTGCTGGCTCCAAGCCCGGATAAAATTGGTGAAGGTTGTGTCAGGAAGGGCATCCGGCATAAAAACTGGGGCAAATCAAATATGCATACCAATGATCCGCTGGGCCGACCCCTAACGGGGGCAGCCGAAAGAAGAAGAGGAACAACACCACCACATCCAGCATCTAAATCATACTTCTATTGGAGGTTTGATTATTTGCCATATTTGTTTATTTTTGCTTCCTCACGCTTGCTTCCCCACGCTTGCTTCCACCCACCTCGGAGCCCAACCAGGGGATGCAGAGAGCCACAGTACTCCTGCAGATATGCATCAGGGACACAAGGATGTATACTCTTGCAATAATAACACGTTATCTCACTGATCTGGAGGAGAAACACCTGTGTAGTCAGGGTCTGTAGCAGGAGCAGGTCCCACACACACTGCTAGCTTTTCTGAGTTTATCCAAAAAAAAAAAAAAAAAAAAAAAAAATTTAGCCAGACAACAGATTGGATGCCTTATTTTGTATCCATCAAAATGATGGATGGCCTGCTTTTAAAATTGGGTAAATGACAGGAAATTCTAGGTTTAAGCAACTCCTGACTACACCTACTCTGCCCTTACAGTTACTAGCCATTTTATTAGGTACCATACCAAACACTTTGTAGCAGGGCTATAACATTGCCGCATGATGATGTCAGTTTGGGTTGTAAGAAAGGTACTACATCTCAAACAGACTCTCCGATCCCATACCCAAGTATACTATTCTAGAGAATCTGTGGCTCTTGGACCTAGCTTTGCAGCCATGTTGAGGCATGGGCCGAGCACTACTCAACCTTCAATTAGCGCAGGATTTGCCAGTGCTAAAAATACGAAAAAGACACCCCATGGTGGTCATGATGCACACTCACAGTGAAGTATTATATTCTCTTAATTGTACAACCCATCCAATTTCTCCGTATTCCTAAGCTGCATGGATAATGCTTAGAATTTTCCCCAGACAGTATGCCACACTTGGGTAAAGTTGCTGTAAGACGGTGAAAAAAATTTTCATCGGGCCTTCTTTATAACTAAACAATTACTAACTATAGCCAGTCTGTTGCTGTATAAATGTTACAATTTAAAGACAATGTGATACGGAAATTAAGACACATTTTTTTCTTCCAACAATGAGCCTTGGGCGCTCATGACCCTGTCGACAGTTCACCGGTTGTCCTTCCTTGGACCACTTTTGGTAGGTACTAACCAATGCATCCCGGGAACACCCCACATGATGTGCTGTTTTGGAGATGCTCTGGATAATTTGTCTAGCCATCACAATTTGGCCCTTGTCAAAGTCATTCAAATCCTTACGCTTGCTCATTTTTCCTGCTTCCAACACATCAACTTCGAGAACCGACGTTCATGTGCTGCCTAATATATCCCACCCCTTGACAGGTGCCATTGTAATGAGATAATCAATGTTCTTCACTTCAACTGTCAGTGGTTTAATATTATGGCGGTTCAGTAAATATACAGTCAGGTCCATTAGCATTTGGACAGTGACACAATTTCTGTAATTTTGCCTCTGTACACCACCACAACTGAATTGAAATGAAGCAATAAAGATGTGATTGAAGTGTAGACTTCCAGCTTTAATTCAAGGGATTTAACGAAAATATTGCATTAACCATTTAGGAATTTAGGAGTCCCTCCATTTTCACAGGCACAAAAGTAAATGGACAAATTAACAATCATAAATATTAGGATTATTTTTAATACTTGGATGCAAATCCTTTGCCTGAAGGGGACTTTCTGCCTTCAGTTTTGTCTTCAGTAAGTGAAAAGCATGTTCAACTGGGTTGAGATTATCAAATATTTAAGAACATTTTAATTTCTTTGCCTTAAGAACCCTTTGGATTCGTGGTATGGTTTGGTTTTGGGTCATTCTCCATCTGCACTGTGAAGCGCGGTCCTATCAATTTTGCAGCATTTGACTAAGTCTGAGCAGAAAATATAGCTCTATTCACTTCAGAATTCATCCTGCTACTTCTATCAGCTGTCACATCAACACCAGTGAGCCAGTTCCATTGGCAGCCATACATGCCCATGCTATAACACTGCCTCCACATGTTTGACAGATGATGTGGTATGCTTTGGATCATGAGCCCTTCCTGTCCTTCTCCATACTCTTCTCTTCCCATCATTCTGGTACAAGTTAATCTTGCAACTGGTCAGGTTTTTGCTTAGAGTTTTTTTTACTGTTCTGTTCGAGTGTTACCAGTGGTCTGCATCTTGAGGTAAACCAACTGTATTTACATTCATGAAGGCTTCTCTTGATTGTAGACTTTGACAGTGAAATGCCTACCTCCTCCAGAGTGTTCTAAACTTGGCTAGATGTTGTGAAGGAGTTTTTCTTCAACAATGAAAGAATTCTGCATTCATCCACTTTAGTTGTCTTCCATGGTCTTTCAGGTCTTTTGGCGTTGCTGAGCTTGCCAGCGCATTCCTTTTTTTTTTTTTTTTCTTTCTAAAGAATGTACCAGATTGTTCATTTGGCCACTCCTAAAGTTTCTGCTATCTCTGATGGGTCTGTTTTTTTTTCCTTCAGCCTAATGATGGTCTCCTTCACTTGCATTGACACCTCTTTGGACCGCATATTGAGAGCTCCCAGGAACAGTTACCAAATGCAAATTCAACGCTTGGAATCAACTCCAGACCTTTTATCTCCTTAATTTGTCATGAAATAACGAGGAAACAGGCCACCCCTGCCATGAAACTGCTCATCAGTCAGTTGTCCAATTGCTGTTGAGCCTGTGAAAATGGAGGGACCATGTAAAAAAATGGCTGTAATTCCTAAATGGTTAAGGCAATAGTTTTGTTTAACCCCTTGAATTAAAGCTGAAAGTCTACACTTCAATCACATCATGACCATTTCAAAACCACTGTGGCACAGAGGCAAAATTTGGGTCACTGTACAAATACTTATGGACCTGACTGTGCGTGTATATTAAAATAAATAAATAAATTTATATATCCATATATACAGACAAACGCATACACACCATCCACTTTAATAGGAACACCTGTACACCTACTCATTCATGTAGTTATCCAATCAGCCAATTATGTGGCAGCAGCACAATGCATAAAATGGGGAAAAAGTGTGATCTCTGTGACTAACTGTGACTTGATTATTGGTGCCGGATGGGCTGGTTTGAGTATTTCAGAAACTGCTGATCTCCTGGGATTTTCACACACAACAGTCTCTAGAGTGTACCCAGAATGGTGCGAAAAAAAAACAAAACAAAAAAAAACCATTGAGTGAGCCGCAATTCTGTGAGTGGAAAAGCCTTGTTGATAAGAGAGGTCAGAGGAAAATTGGCCAGATTGGTTTGAGCTGCCTCGAAGGATATAGTAACTCATATAACCACTCTTTACAACCGTGGTGAGCAGAAAGGCATTTCAGCATGCACAAAACATCAAACCTTGAGGTGGATGGGCTATAACAGCAGAAGACCACATTGCATTCCACTTCTGTCAGCCAAGAACAGAAATCTGAAGCTGTCATGGGCACAGACTCATCGAAACTATACAGCTGAAGATTAGAAACAGTCCTGTTTCAGTCAGTCTGTGCCCACGATAGCCTCAGATTCTTGTTCATGGCTGATAGTAGTGGAACCCGACGTGTTCTTCTGCCTTTATAGCCCATCCATCTCCAGGTTTGATGTGTTTTGTGTTCCGAGATGCTGTTCTGCTCACTATGAATGTAAAGAGTGCTTATTTGATTTACTATATACTTCCTGTCAGTTCAGACCTGTCTGGTCATTATCCTGAGATCTCTCTCATCAAGGTGTTTCAGCCTGCAGTCCCTCTGCACCCCCCACCCACCCACCCCATCATTCTTTGTAAACTCTAGAGACTGCTATGTGCAAAATTCCCAGATCTACAGTTTCTGAAATAGTCAAACCAGCCTATCTGGCACCAACAACCATGCCACATTTTTCACATTCTGATGTTTGATGTGAACATTAACTAAAGCTCTTGCCCTGTATCTGCATGATTTTATGCATTGTGGTGCTACCACATGATTGGCTGATTGGATAACAGCATAAATGTGCAGGTGGACAAGTATTCCTATTATAGTGGACGGTGAGTGTATATCAAGATACTGTTTTTGGTCCATATCACCCAGTCCTATACTGGAGGAAACTTTTAATAAAGCAGGTTTAATGGCTCATATTTGTTTAATAATTATTGTCACTTAACTATTTAACTACAGTAATATTGTAAATATTGGTGATAGTTCTCTCTGTTCTTGTGTATTTATATAATACATTTCCAAGTACCTCATATTTTATTCAAAAGTCAAAAATATATTTACATTTTTCTCAGGCATTTTTCAGTAGGATATTCTCAAATATAAAATTAGTATGTGATTCTGCCTTTTCCTGCATTTCTATTCATTGATCTGTTTGATGATGGATTCACAGGCGTCCAACCAACAAGAACAGCAAATGAGACAACATCATATAAAGCACTACCCTAAGCCACATCATATGCAGTAAACTAAGTGAGCATGTTCCGGATACTCTTCACAATCAGCCCTGGAAGACAATTATCTACACCTTCAAGTTAAATTTCTGTTGTGTCTTCCTTAAAAAAAAAAGAAAAGAAAAAAAAAAAGAAAGTGCACAATTACAATTAAGATATTTATTAGATTGTTATCAACACAGAAATTAATAAAATAATATTAATTATTTACTTAATATTAAGCAATCAGGGGCACCATGGAACATAGGGATGAATTTATAAATTTTAAATTTATATCCGGACTTTAAATATTTCTGTAAAACTGCTGTGTGACAATGTCCATTGTGAAAAGCGCTATACAAATAAAATTGAATTGAACTTTTTATTTAGAGTTTTCTGTTTAAGATGTTATGGCATTTAAATACTATCTTTAATGGAGAGTGCAAGGGTGGCAGCCCTGAGCATGCAGAACAGTATCAGTGACTGTGGTCATTAAAAATGAGCGATAGGTGTCATGAATTGTATCTTGGGACAGGAGGAAAGTGTAGACACTGGCAAGCAAGCATAAAGAAATCGTGCATGTTTCAGGACTTGCAGAACTGAAGTGCGCTCTAATGTGTGACCATTTCTCTGCATGCTTGCTTCACTCAATTTTAATGACCACACTCACAGATACTGCTCTACATGCTCAGGCCGGCCACCCTCACGCTTTATATCGTTTAAATGCCACATGATGTTTTATCGGGTTACTTGTCTTGTAGGAAGATGCTCTGGTACCCTTTCTTAATTTTCCCGTTCTTATTTTGAAGTCTGCTTTGCTTTGATTGCCATCAATTGTGAAATACATCCAGATCGCTGTCATCTCATGTCATCTGTTCATTAACACAACAAAATACCAGGAACCAATTCCCAGTACCAGTATCAAGACATCCTTATAATGCTTATAGTGAGACTCTTTCTCTCTGTCTCTTCTTTGGGCAAACAACCTCAAAAAGACATTATGAATTTTCTGTAACCCCAAGCCCTTATTAGGACTATTGTAACATTTTAACATTTTATCATATGTCAGTAACATTATGTGTAAGACAAGTGACAACTTAAAACCAAAGAAATATTCCTTGTACTAACTTATCATTGTAGTAGGAAAGGTGAGCTTACATTTCTTGACACAGCTTTTCGAATTTAGGTGTGCTGGAAAGAGTGCAGTCAATTAACACGGTCACATCCAGCTTCAAATTATACTTGGATTTAATCCAGCTTCACACAGATAAGAGCTTGCAAAGGGGACCATAATTTTCAGTGCACACAAAGAAGTATCGGGGTATTCTGTTTTTGCAGTGTACCAAGACTTTGACACAGATGAGGCATTTTCCTCTTCATTAATTACAGTCACAGTTATAAATCCATATTAATAAATGTTTGGGTGCATTTTCATGTCTATCTCTTTGACTTCCGTTGTTCAAATGAGTCTGGGTCACTCCGCGTTTTCAAGGAACTAGCAAGAGTAGATAGACTGAGAAATTTGTCTCAGCACAGTCCTTTTTGCTAACTGATCAGACTTACGGTTTTCCCATAGTGGACAATCAAATATCCCAAAAAACTCTCATACACTTACACTGATGTAATGTTCAGAGCCTGGCTCAGAATGTTCAAGATTTCAAACTGCAATGGTCAAATCTCACATTTCAATATAGCACCAAAAATACATCTTCATAGTTAGAATGATATTTGCACTTTATACAACCCCTGGCAAAAATTATGGAATCACCACACTTAGAGGATGTTCACCCAGCTTTTTTACTTTATAGCAAACAAACAAATCACAGATATGACACAAAAAAGGTTTTGTTCAATAGCTTAACATTCTGGTTTGTGAAATATACATAAAAAAAATTCAAGGACTTTTTTTTTTTATTAATGGAGGAAAAAATTATGGAATCAATTTTTAATTTCCATTTCTAAAACAAATACTGGGACAAGTCTAAAAATGCCAATAAGTCAGCAGTTAAAAGGGAGTGCTTACATACTTTAATGGGCTGTTGGACTTGGCTAATTGAAAGGAAACATGGCTCTAATGAGAGAGTTGTCAGTTGAAACAATGGAAAGGATTATAAAACTCCTTCAACAAGGAATTTCAACATGGAGTGTGGCCAAAGAGGTTGGTTGCTCCCAGTCAGCTGTGTCTAAAATTTGTTGCAAGTATAAACTTAATGGGAAGGTTATGAAAGGTATATATATACAGGCAGACTAAGGAAGATGTCAAAGCATCAGGATAGAAAACTCAAAGCACTATGCCTTGAAAATAGAAAATGCACAACAAAACAAATGAAAAACAAATGGGCGGAAACAAGAGTCAATGTTTGTGACAGAACTGTAAGAAACCGGCTGAATGAAATGATATTTACATATAGAAAAGCCAAAAGAAAACCAGCACTAACACCAAAACAGAAGAAAACAAGGTTACAGTGGGCTAAGGAGAAGCAATCATGGAGTGTGGATGATTGGATGAAAGTGAAATTCAGTGATGAATCATGAATCTGATTTGGCCAAGAAGATGATGCTGGAACTTTTGTCTGGTGCCGTTCTAACAAAACATATAAAGATGACTGCCTGAATCAATCAAATTTCCCAACTCATTTATGATATTGGGTTGCATGTCAGGTAAAGGACCAGGGGAGATGGCAGTCATTACCTCAGCAGTCAATGCACAGTTGTACAGTGAAATTTTGGACATTTTCTCATTTCATCCATAGAAAATAGGTTTGGTGATGATGAAATAATTTTTCAGGATGACTATGCATCTTGCCACAGAGCAAACAGTTTTAAAGCTTTTTTTCAAATTGAAAATTTATGGTGGAAAGTAAAAAAACTGGTCCATGTTAAGGCTCCACCCTGCAAAGCTGATCTGTCAACTGCTATTCGAGAAAGTTGGAACCAGATTGATGGGGAATATTGTTTTTCATTAGTGAGGTCTATGCCTCAAAGAATAAAAGCCAGAGGAGGAGCAACAAAGTATTAATTGTGTTTTTTTTGTTGATGATTCCATAATGTTTTCCTCAACATTGAGTGATTCCATAATTTTTTCCTCTACTTGATTTGGAAAAAGACATGCCATTAATAAAAAAAAATGTCCTTGAATCTTTTTTATGTATATTTCACAAACCAGAATGTTAAGCTATAGAACAAAACCTTTTTTGTGTCATATCTGTGATTTGTTTGTTTGCTATAAAGTAAAAAAGCTGGGTGAACATCCTCTAAGTGTGGTGATTCCATAATTTTTGCCAGGGGTTATAGTATAAATGAACAAAACAAAGCTTTATGAGTTTCTTTTACAACCCCAGAATCAAGCAGCCTTACATGGGGTTGGACGACTGACAACAGTATCGGGACTCTCCATTAGATTGCATCTAATGTGATGGCTATGAGGTTGGACAATATAAATGTCTGTTGGAAAATGTGGAGTCTTCAGTTTTAAGATCGACTAAAATAAATTATGTTGTATCTTGTAATATGTGTTTATTTTAGCCAATCTTGTAGACCTATATGAACCAGTCTGTGTTGTCTGGCTTTAAGCAGGGCAACAAAACATCTTTCTCTGATTCTTCTTAATTTCCCATGTCTATGCTTCATAAACAGATAAAGCTGTGCTAGCCTTCCAGGCATCAAATGTTTTTGCTTCCAAAACATGAACAGGGGCTAAAATTAAGAAATAAAAACAACAAACAACATTTTTATCGGGGATACATCAATATACAACAATTCAATAAGTATCTCCTCTGCTGTTCAACAGAGAACACATGCATCTACAGTTTATATAATTTTATTTAGATTTTACAATGAGCTTATTTACAGCTAATAATATGTTAGGTTTGTTTACAGTCCCAACTGCAGTTTTGCAAGCATTGTTGCCTTTGTTCATGGGTAAATAGGAGTCATCCCAAAAAAAAAAAAAAAAAAGAAGGCAACACCTTGAAAACACAGGTGTTAGACAATAGACATACAGACAATGATCAGATGATCAAAAGCTAATACAAGTGATGCTTCTAGCAATTGTAGGTAAGGTACTGTGTTCCTGGCACAGGTATAGTTTACATACACATAAAAGTCCCTTACCATACTCATTCAGCTTGCATGGGTACACACAAGTCTTACAATAAGCAGCTGTAATGAAGGTAAAAGTAACCAGTTCGGAAGACAAGAGGGGTTTTTTTATGTATTATGCATGGAACATCATGTAGATACACTGCACTGTTAATATTATTTAACAGACATGTCAGGAAAACATCTCCTGTCCTAATATTACCTTACAATATCTTGGCTGTATGAATCATAGTAAAAATGTTACTATAGAATCATTTCTCTATATTACTTATTATCAGTCATTACTTGAAATATCTGCATTTATTCTGGATCTTGATTCTAGCCTGGAGAAAGTTTTAGCATCCATCAGCTTACCTTCATTTCTGTCCACAACTGCTGTGCTATTTCTTCGGCTAAAAAGGAGAACAAAATTACTTTATGACACAAGAATAAAGCATATCCATCCTGTATCTTCAGAGAGATTATTTAACCATGCATACATGTACATGAGTGAGCTTGTTGTAACTGCTGCTTTGCTGTTGTATGACATGTTTTGGGCTGAGAGTCAGTGCCGGCTGCAGACCCTTTTCAATTTATTTTTGCTTTTGTTTGATGATAAAAGTACGAGGCTTGCTGCATTGTGTGAATATTATTATATTATTGTCGTTCATATCAAATGTTATATTGAATCACAAGATTTTATTTTCCACCACCACGGATTCGCTCAACATGCACAGCCTGACCGAAGGCGGACTTTAAAATTCTATGTCTAAACTTTTTGCAGTCGTGTCACGCTGATGACTATATGACTCTAAAATCTTTACTCATACTGCGGATTTGTAGAGAGCCAGCTACACAGCAGAGCCCGAGCTGGTGCGCGAGGTCGCGTAATGTCTGCGCTGCAGTCAGTGACGCCATTTCTGTGGCACAAAACAGTCCGTTCAGCAGGTCCAGCTGGGAAACTGAGAAATGGAGACACACTCGAGGCAATCAACAATCACTCTGACACAGTCATATTTATAAAAAAAAAACAAAACTGGACCATTTCGGCAGCAGCACTGGACATTTTCAGGGTACTATAAACAACATCTGCTGTCGAGCCATAATCGAGCTGTCTACTTACAGTTATCTACGATAGCGAGTTTCCCGAAGCCCAGTCCAAGATTACAGAAGGGTGAGCTTGAAGAAGTGGGTTAATTGTCATAAATAAATCAATAAATAAATAAATAAATAAATACTGGCAAGCGACATTGTTAACGTATAAACACCGAGAGCTCATAGAAAGGCGGCTTTTGGTTTGTAAATAGAGCCGAAAAGCAGCTGGTCTCCAAAACGCTGGAGGCTGTGCAGCGCTCTCTCTCTCTCTCTCTCTCTCCACACACACAGTGAAGAGGATGATGACATGCTAAAAAGCTTCTTAGAGCAAAGTCGCCTAAACAAGCTCAATAAAACTTAACCAAGTAGGCCTGTTTGTGCCTTCTTGTTTCTTTAGGTTGACCTATTCACACAAGCAATACACACTGCAGTTAACAGGAATATAAACAACGTTACTATGTCTAACAGGCAGGTTTCGGTCTTCGTTTGGGTCCGTGTAAGTGAATGATAAACACTAACAAAAACGGCAATGGTACACCTATCACTATCCTATCACTGTGGCTTGGCGACTATCGACGGGGGATATGAACAGCTTGCCGAACAGTTTTAGCCCACAGTCGCCAGCCATTTCTGCTCCAAAGGCGAGATTTGCTGGAAAACGATGGCGAAGGACAGAAAAAGACAAACCCTGAAGCACAAAACAATAAATAAAGCATCCGTCCAGAAATTAAAATAGAAGGGAAAAACAAAAAGACGTCACCATCGCCCTACCAAATAAGCTCGTTACTCATAACGTTACGCGTTCACTGCCCGCATACCAGCAATTTCCATTTGATCAAATCCATCAACCTGCAAACACAAACGACCGCACACGCTCTCGGTCGGAAAGAGCTTTGTTAAATCGCGATGTCCTGCATGAAGAAGCCCTTACGTAAGGGCTTTCCAATAAGGAAGAGTTTTCCGATCACTTACTCGATGCCGAGCACCAGCATTAAGCCATTCCACGAATCTGAATACGAGTGGCCAAAAGCACGAAGTTTTAACGCGCAGACGCATATAGCGAATTAATAAGACATAAAGCAGCGCACTATTTCTATGCTATTTAGACGGAATGTCTGCCCTTGCCCGAGTACGTTAAAGTAAGCTGTTTTGCTCTCTGCTCCGCCAGTGCATAAGCACTATAAGCTGTTGGTTTAAGCGCATGGCTGAAGCAACATCGCCATTAACCGCTTTATAAAGACACGGTTTAACCTCATATTGATGATCGAGCTTGCACTACCCATGATCTGATCTAAAATGAATTCTTCTTACCTGATGAATACACTTAAACACGACTGCCCGATTTTGATATAGCGCATTAGCATTAATCCATCTGGAAAACATCAGACTCGCGCATTAACGTTGAAATGTCACCCAAAAAACAGGTTTCCACGTCGTTAAGCAAATCCGTCGAAACGTTTCACCAGCCCCTATCCTTTTCTCTTTGGCGATCCTCTACCCTTCTAAAATTGATTGACAGGCATACAAACCCGCCCCCCATGGTCATTCCACTCTCTTATTAGTTACTATCTGTGTAAATGTCCGTCCTCTCGATATCATTGGACCACACGACCTGAGAAAAATTGCTTTGTATTCCACGGGAAGGAGGGGTAGAGTATATCTGGGAGATGTAGTTCCAAGAAAGTATTCACGTTTCCAACTTGCCTAATTTGAAAGGGTGTGTTGATTACATAAAATACATTTCCCACAATTCCGCGTCGACGACGGATGTCAGTCTCCACCCTCTCTAGCGCCATGCGCCATCGGGTATGCGGACGCTGGAGTTCATAAGACGGGAAGAATACGCAGCGGTTCTGGCAGCTGGCTAGTGTCGATTTGCATTACTCACTATTATTGCAGTTTGAAGTGTAGTTTTCTGTTATGGATACACAGGGTCCAAGGTTTTTATAATTATTGTGATCAAGTAATCAGTAGTTCGTGAATACAGTTAAAACATACTCTTGGCTTTGGTGAGCTTGCTAATGTTAGCTTGTCTAACTGGAAAAAAATCGATAGCGGAAACAACTGGATCATAAATTCCAGCATTGCAAGGTGGGTGGCGCGTTTGTTTACCTCATAACAACTGAAAAAAGAGCGCGTATATTTACGTGGTTTTGCCTTTCCATAAACATGGCATCACTGCTGATAGTTTTACTAACCTCAGCCACAATGTATCATTGACTATTTCGGGAGATTGTGTTGTTAGAGGCAGCCATCTCTCACACGTTGATAATGGTGTTGTGATTTAATCAAACAGCTGAGAGAAAGTGGATTTTCCCTTTGAGAAGTCGTATACTCCAGTCTGTGAATACACTGTAATTAATTCATTATTAAATCTCTCAGGTGGCACGGTGGCGCAGTGTGTAGCATTTTAACCTCCAGGGTCCCAGGTTCGATCCTGAGCTCGGCTTCCCACCCAGAAAAAACGCGTTAAAAAGACGACTTTGCCAGACGTCTCGACAACGTTGAGGTTTGGTTGAAAGGTGGAAAGCCGTCCTTTTCAGGTCGTTGAAAAGACGTCTATAAAAAGACGTCCCTATAAGTCCAAATTTGGTTGCAACGTGGAAGTTGAGAAGTTTCAAGGACTTGAAATCAACCTAATTTTAACCATGAATTCTTGATTATATATTATATTCATTATATATTATTATATTATCATATATTCATCACTACTATCAAAATAAGACTGATAACTGACAAAAAAGTACCAACAAAACATTTATTAACACATGTCAGATACAGCCGCCAGACTGTTCAGGGGCATGTTATTATATTTACAATTTAAAAAAAAAAAAAACAGACTTAAAAATTTTCTCGGAGCACCTCTTGAATAATAAAAGCCAGATGACGTCAACAGACTTACACGCCACTCTGCCACAGATCTGTGAGGAACTTCAGTCCGTGGAAACAAAACAGTGGCAGATCTAGGAATTTTTAAAAGCATTTGCCACAGTGGGGCCACACTTTACAGAGAGGGACCAAGTACAATGTGCAAGTCATGTGCAATTCTGAACTTAATGAGTTTTACATACATTTTACCTCTTTTGTTTGCTGCTGGCTCTAGGGCTTTGACACAGTATACCTTCTTAAATGTTCGTTTTAAGCACTTTCTGGATTTGGAGTAAACTTTTACAATCAACTTAAATATTTTCATAATTTATTTTTTTCCATTAAGAATAATGTACATATATATACACAAAATAAAATATAATACAATATTTGAAGAAAAAAAAGGGGGAAAAAAGGCATACCATCAGGTCCTAGGGGACCAGAATAATTATTTGATGGCTGGACAGAAGCAAGGTTTGGAAAGAAGCAAATGAAAATAACACCAGGGTGAATACCCCTACACTTTCATAAACCCACTGTCATCAAGACATGCAAACATTAACTATCCAATTGTTGACCCAAAAATCTATGAATTCGATTATTCATTACTATTGCAGTATGAAAACAGCAGCATACCATCAGGTCCTACTGGGCCAGAAGAGCTGCTTGGTGACTCTGGTCCTGGTTCTGAAGATGCTGTATCATAATCTCCTTCACTCTGGCTGTCTTCATCTGAACCTGCGCCGTCCAAATTTGCAGCTGAAACACAAATGTTACAAAAATCCATGCATATTTTCATACAAAATGTTTGACAACTATTCATGGGTGAAATTTTTAAACAAAAACCCTGAAAGCTTGAACCATATATTGAGAGCTCTGATAGACATGAAAATGCACTGCACAGCATAACTGAGCCATTACACCTTGTCACTATAGGGGACAAAAATTACTGACAAGAAATACTTCCTTTTCAGATCTCACCCATCAGTGTTTTAAATTGTAAACTTAAGTGTCACATACAGAATATACAGTTATTTTCTCCTCTTGTCCTTATCTTGCTGTGCCTAAATGTTGCTGACCAGGTGAAATGCGGTGGGAGCTCCCTTCTCACACTGACTATCCCTTATTCTATCCATCTTCTCACACTGACTGCTGCCATTGTCAGCGACAGTCAGACTGGGCTTCTTTTTGGTCAGAAACCATAGAACATCTCTTTCATCCTTTCTCTTGATGTTGTTTTCTACCTCTGCCAAATGTTGTAGTTAACACAAAAATGCTATTTTTAAAAATCAGCTTCACTGATTTACGTTAGTGTTATGCTGCATTCAATTTAAGTCAGAACTCCGTGTGGAAGTTTCCATGCACTTCCTAGCTGCGAGTTATGCGGGACACAGCAGTTAATGACTGTGGCTGTGTGGCATGACCAAACATTATAGGTTGTAAGTGTCAGCTGCTGTATTTTACTTCCTTGAGCTGTGCAACTGTGAACTAATGTTTGAAACCTAGCTAATTAGCCAACTAACTAGCTACCATCCAACAATGCTTAGCCTAGGTAACTAGCTAATACACTAACTACTGTGGCATTGTAGCTAACTGGCTTCCTAATGTTAGACAAAGTCCTGTGAGACGTTAGTTAAAGTGTTGAATAGGTACTTACCATTGAAGCTTAAATGAACGAGGACAATGAAAACGCACTGTCTGCGCAGCAGCCATTGCGAGATGTGGTAGAAAGAAATGGTTACGCAGGCTGAATTTCAAATGAACTGACTCAGCCAATGGAGTGCTCTGATGTAGATCAGCGATGAGTGACAGGACAGGGGCACTTCAGGGGCCAATCAAATTTCAGCTGGGGCTGGTGACAAGTGATTTTAAAAAAACGGGATCAGCACATGCAGAAATAATTGTGATTACCATATATTAAATTGCAGCACTGGTTGATTTTTCAACCACCATGTCCTCTTCCTTTTTGTCACATTGTGCATATATACAAGTTGAAAATTATCTTTACAACTTCCATAGTAAATGAGAAAATTACTAATATTTAAACTGTAGATGCCTCAAAGTAAGCCAGTGTTTGCCTAATTTGACCAATTTTGACCACTGAACAGAGGATGGCTGTATAGATACCATATTTCCACCCATCCAGTTGCACACTTATTTGGATTTGCTGTGAGTCCCACTCATGTCAAGGATCTCAGGACAGCTCTCAGTTGTGGTAAATGCCACTGCCAATTATTACTATAAATGATGTAATCTAAATAAGCAGCGGCATATGCAGTGTGCATGAGACGTTGAAACATTGCTGGGGCAGGGGCAAATGGAAGGGTGAAAAATTGGTGTAACCCAAACACAGTCTAAAAGTCTTTTTTTTTTTTTTTTTTTCCCTTTGGGATATTGGAGTCAAGGGAATCTGCCAATACTCCGTGGTTAAATCCAGTGTCCAATAAAAGAAAGCCATACTTAACTGATCGAGTAGTTAATCAATGCATGGCATTGAGTATGCCTCAAATATAGACGTCGTGTTGGCTTTTCTAAAGGCCACACAAAAATGGACCGACCAGTCAACCTTGGGCACCAAGAAGACCAGGCTCCTCCGATGACTTTGGGACTCCTCGATTACTTCCATTTTGAGCATGGCCATGAGTTCATCTCTAACCACTTTTTTTGTGTTCGGGTGTGGGCAGTTGCTTACCACCATGCTTGGAGTGGTCTCCGTGTGGTGCTCTATGAGGCCTGTGTGATCGGGTAGAGGCGAAAACATGTCGGAAAAACAACCTTTGCTTTCTGGGATGGTGAAAGGTGGTCTAAACAGGGGACTGGGGTGAATTGGGCCCTTCCTTCGGTCCTCGCTCCTCGCTCTCCAGAACCACCATCACCAGAACCACAGGAACCACTTCTCTGCAGTTTCAGGAGATTGAGGTGGTATATTTCTGTATGTATAAATGCATCACCTCTGTCCATTCTCCTGACTTTATAGTTGACTTCTCCAACTCACAGTGTGACCTCAAAGGGTTATTGCCGCTGTGTAAGTAATTTAGAGCTCGATAAAATGGGCTCTCAGGAAACCTTATCTCCTGGTGCAAATTCCTATGGCTGATTTCCCCTGTTGTACAGAGGGTCTGACAAATTCTCCTGTGTTGGGTGACTTATGACTTGAGTATTGTGGAGTTTTGCTCTCAGGTCCAGAACCTACTGAATTTCATTTTTACTAGTTGAAGGTCCCTCTTCCCAATTTTCCATAATGACGTCCAAGACACCGCGGGGCTTGCGGCCATACAGTAATTCAAATTTGGAGAATCACATGGATTCCCATGGGCTTGTGGGACCTGTTGTATTGCAAATACAAGCCACTTATCCTAATTAAGAGTGTTGAACGAGCTTATGCATCATGTTTTTTAGAGTTTGTTTAAATGTTTGATTACTCCTTCTGTTTGCAGATGGTAAACACTGGTGCAAATCGAGTTAATCCCTAATAATTCATACAGTTTGTGAAGAGCTACTGCTTCCTGATATCACGTTGCATAGTCCACCAGAACTAACACAAAGCGATGCCCTTGTGCAGTCCACTTTAAGGGCCCGACAAGGGACCTGGAGAGAGGAGGGGGCAAGAAAGGAGAGCTGCCTGCTGCAGCAGACGCTGCCAAGTGACCTTTGCTAGCTGGATGACTTTGTCCCTGGACGCCAGTCTGTGGGACAGTGAAGACTGCATTTGTTGTTAAAAAGGATAAACTAGCATGAAGACCAGAGAGCTGCCTATACAGTGAGGGGAAAAAATTATTTGATCCCCTGCTGATTTTGTATGTTTGCCCACTGACAAAGAAATGATCAGTCTATAATTTTAATGGTAGGTTTATTTTAACAGTGAGAGACAGAATAACAACAAAAAAAATCCAGAAAAACGCATTTCAAAAAAGTTATAAATTGATTTGCATTTTAATGAGTGAAATAAGTATTTGACCCCTTCACAAAACATGACTTAGTACTTGGTGGCAAAACCCTTGTTGGCAATCACAGAGGTCACTATGTTTCTTGTAGTTGGCCACCAGGTTTGCACACATCTCAGGAGGGATTTTGTCCCACTTCTCTTTGCAGATCCTCTCCAAGTCATTAAGGTTTCGAGGCTGATGTTTGGCAACTCAAACCTTCAGCTCCCTCCACAGATTTTCTATGGGATTAAGGTCTGGAGACTGGCTAGGCCACTCCAGGACCTTAATGTGCTGCTTCTTGATGCTGGAATACCCATCCACGACCCATTTTCAGTGCCCTGGCTGAGGGAAAGAGGTTCTCACCCAAGATTTGACGGTACATGGCCCCGTCCATCGTCCCTTTGATGCGGTGCAGTTGTCCTGTCCCCTTATCAGAAAAACACCCCCAAAGCATAATGTTTCCAGCTCCATGTTTGACAGTGGGGATGGTGTTCTTGGGGTCATAGGCAGCATTCCTCCTCCTCCAAACACAGTGGGTTGAGTTGATGCCAAAGAGCTCGATTTTGGTCTCATCTGACCACAACACTTTCACCCAGTTCTCCTCTGAATCATTAAGATGTTCATTGGCAAACTTCAGACGGGCCTTTACATGTGCTTTCTTGAGCAGGGGGACCTTGCGGGCGCTGTAGGATTTCAGTCCTTCACGGCGTAGTGTGTTACAAATTATTTTCTTGGTGACTATGGTCCCAGCTGCCTTGAGATCATTGACAAGATCCTCCCATGACATTCTTGGACAGCTCTTTGGTCTTGGCCATGGAGTTTAGAATCTGATTGATTGATTGCTTCTGTGGACAGGTGTCTTTTATACAGGTAACAAGCTGAGATTAGGAGCACTCCCTTTAAGAGAGTGCTCCTAATCTCAGCTCGTTACTTGTATAAAAGACCCCTGGGAGCCAGAAATCTTGCTGAGTGATAGGAGATCAAATACTTATTTCACTCATTAAAATGCAAATCAATTTATAACTTTTTTGAAATGTGTTTTTCTGGATTTTTTTTGTTGTTATTCTGTCTCTCACTGTTAAAATAAACCTACCATTAAAATTATAGACTGATCATTTCTTTGTCAGTGGGCGGTTGGAGGTCAAGGAGGTTGGAGCAATGGAAGAAGGTGGTCTGGTCTGATGAAACACGTTTTTTTTTTTCCTTTTTTTTTTTTTTTTTAAAACATCATATGGACAGCCGGGTACATGTGCATCGCTTACCTGGGAGATGGCATGGGAAATCTCAATATGTGGTCCAAAGAGGTGTCGATGCAAGTGAAGGAGACCATCACTAGTCTGAAAAAAACAAAACAGACCTATCAACAATTTGGTACATTCTTAAAAAGAAGGAATGCACTGCCGAGCTCAGCAACACCAAAAGGCCTGGAAGACCTCGGAAGACAGCTAAAGTGGATGATCACAGTCTAATGGATTGTCAAAGTCTACAATCAAGAGAAGCCTTCATGAATGTAAATACAGACAGTTTACCTCAACATGCAATCCACTGGTAACACTCAAGAACAGAAAGGCCAGATTAGACTTAGCTTTAAAAAAATAGCCTGACCAAATCTGATGCACGATTATCTTGTACCAGAATGATGGGAAGGGAAGAGTAAGGAGAAGGAAAGCAAGGGCTTGTGAACCAAAGCATACCACATCAAACGTGTGGAGGTAGTGTTATGGCATGGGCATGTATGGCTGCCAGTGGAACTGGGTCACTGGTGTTTATTGATGTGACTGCTGATAGAAGTAGCAGGATGAATTCTGAAGAGAGCTATACTTTCTGCTCAGATTCAGTCAAATGCTGATTCAGACAAAACTGATAGGACAGCGCTTCACAGTACAGAAGAATAATCGCCTAAAACATACTGCAAAAGCAACCCAAGAGCTTCTTAAGGCAAAGAAATCAAATGTTCCGAAATGTTCTTAAATGGCCAACCCCTTGAGTTAAAGCCGAAAGTCTACGCTTCAATCACATTTTGATAGCTTCATTTCAAATCCATTGTGGCGTTGTACAGAGGCATTATGAAAATTATGAAAATTGTCACTGTCCAAATACTTATGGACCTGACTTCTATATGTGTGTGTGTATACAGTGGGTAAAATAAGTATTGAACACGTCACCATTTTTCTCAGTAAATATATTTCTGAAGGTTCTATTGAAATGAAATTTTCACCAGATGTTGGTAACAACCCATGCAAAGAAACAAAGAAACACACATGCAAAGAAATCAGACCATAGATGTCCATAAATTAAGTTACGTGTAATAATGTGAAATGACACAGAGAAAAAGTATCGAACACGTGCAAAAAGGGATGGAAAGCCAAGACACCAGCTGAAATCAATCAGTAATTAGAAAGCAATCCTGCCCCTTGACAGTGCAAATTAATATCACCTGGTTCAGTCCCAACTGATGGCCTATGAAAAGGTGTCTCATTACCAAGGTGTCACACAAGAAACATCTCATGATGGGTAAAAGCAAAGAGCTCTCTCAAGACCTTCGCAACCTTATTGTTGCAAAACATACTGATGGCACTGGTTACAGAAGGATTTCAAAACTTCTGAATGTTCCAGTGAGCACTGTTGGGGCCATAATCCAGAAGTGGAAAGAACATCATTTCACCATAAACCGGCCATAAACAGGTGCTCCTCGCAAGATTTCTGACAGAAGATTGAAAAGAATTATCAGAAGAGTTGTCCAAGCGCCAAGGACCACTTGTGGAGAGCTTCAGAAACACCTGGAATTAGCAGGTACAATTGTTTCAAAGAAAACAATAAGTAATCCACTTAACCGCCATGGCCTATATGCACGCTTACCACGCAAGGCTCCATTGCAGAGAAAAAGCATGTCGAAGCTCCTTTAAAGTTTGCTGCACAACATTTGGACAAGCCTGTGAAATACTGGGAGAATATAGTCTGGTCAGATGAGACCAAAATTGAACTCTTTGGATGCTAAAGGATGCCATATTTGGAGGACAAATGGCACTGCACATCACCCCAAAAACACCATACCAACAGTGAAGTTTGGAGGTGGGAACATCATGGTGTGGGGCTGTTTTTCAGCATACGGTACTGGCAAACTTCATATAATTGAAGGAAGGATGAATTGGAAAAATGTAGCGAGACATTCTTGATAAAAATCTGCTGCCATCTACCAGGATTATAAAGATGAAACAAGGGTGGACATTTCAGCAAGACAATGATCCCAAACACACAGCCAAGGAAACTCTCAATTGGTTTCAGAAAAAGAAAATAAAGCTGCTAGAATGGCCCTGCCAATCACCTGACTTGACTCCAATTGAAAATCTATGGAAAGAACTAAAGATCAGAGTTCATAGAAGAGGCCCACGGAACCTTCAAGATTTGAAGACTGTTTGTGTGGAAGAATGGGTCAAAATGACACCTGAGCAATGCATGCAACTAGTTTCTCCATACAGGAGGCGTCTTGAAGCTGTCATTACCTACAAAGGCTTTTGTACGAAGTATTAAATAAATTTCTGTAAGCGTGTTCAATACTTTTCCCTGTGTCATTTCACATTATTGCACATAACTTAATTTATTGACATCTATGGTTTGATTTCTTTGCATGTGTGGATTGCATGGGTTGTTACCAACATCTGGTGAAAATTTCATGTCAATAGCACCTTTAGAAATATATTTACTGAGAAAAATGGTGACGTGTTCAATACTTATTTTACCCGCTGTATATATGTATAAATGCTAACCAAGCCACCATCCTACAAGTACCTCCCAAATATCAGTACCACTGTATTTTATACAGCATATTGGTAGGTGTCATCGTACTGCATTGATGCATTTTTAATAGCTTGCTCCCATATTGAAAAGGCATCTAACATATGCTGCTTGTCACATTGTGTCATTAACATTTTTCAATCTGCAGAGAAAAATTTTAATCATAACAGATCACCTTCTGCCAGATGAATAGTGTTTGTTCTGCTGTTTATGCCTGGTTTTGTTTCCATGGCAGATTTTACTTATTTGTGGAAGTTGCAGGGGATGGACAATCTGGAGGAAAAAGCTACTGAAAGGATTCTACTAGAACCATACAATTACCTGCTGCAGCTACCGGGTAAAACATTTTACACTTTTTCTAGCAGACAGCATAGTACTGAACAATGAAAAAGACCTCATGGGTTGGTGACTAGTAGTCAGCTAATGTATTTATTACTCTACATTTAAGCATCTAATCAATTAGTAATGTACTCCTTGAAATTCACAGTGCAAATTCACAACTGAGTAAGAGATTTTTGAGCAGTGACTTGTTGCAAGGAGTACTGGCGGTGAGAGGTGCAAAAAACTGCTACCTAAGATGACTGTGCTACCTTTCTATCAAGCCAGTGCTTTTTCAAAATGGCGATTGCATTTAACCAGTCAATTGTCTGCACTATTTGCTAGCTCTGTGCATATGTCCCTGTATAGCATGCTTGGTATCCCACAGAAGGTTTATAAATCCCTCTATTCAACATCACCATGAGCAACTCAAGCATCACAAGCATCTCAACCTCCACTTAAATTTGGCAGTTATACACTAGCCATTTTATGGAGTCTAATTCAGGAATGGGTGTTTCTCAGAAAATAGTGATTTTATTCCTATCAAATCTGAAATTTCTTAGTCATTTATTTGATGTCTTTCACTATAAAGCATAAACAGTTACGTGTGCAATTTTAGTGTGTTATATTATGGGGACATATTCTAATCATTTTTCAAATTTTTAATAAGCATTTTCTAGATAATGCTCGGATAAAATCTCATTAGAGCAACAGAAAAACAATTGACCAAAAATGGAAAAGCAGATTGTTTATTAAAAAAAAAAAAAAAAAAACGTAAACACATTTTAACACTTCATATGCATGTTTACCAAATGGTCTAATACTGTTAATTTATGAAGTATTGATTTTGATAAATATTCACTCTTTCTTTCATTATTGAAACATAAAAAGCTTATTTCTAAGCATTTTTTTAATACTTTTTTGTCTGGAGTGTTAAATTGCTTAATGTTTTATGGTAAACTTTAATAAGAATATTTAGAATTAGTATTGAAAAACTTATGTATTCTGAATGTCTAAATAATTAAAGTATTACTATGTGTTTTGGAAATGTTAACTGTGTTTCTCTAATGAGCCTGAATATTACTGTAATGTGCAGTACAGAAACACTGGAAGCGTGATATACCTGGTTGAATAATGATCATTAACAACTGTGTTTTCCTGAGTTGTCCTACCGCATTTGGTTTTCTAACTGTATTGCACATTTTATGATCACATATATCTTTCCTATGCTATCAGAAAACATTATCGCATGTTATGTTAGCCAAAATGTCAATAGTATGTATGACAACTAGATGGGTGGAAATGACTGAACATATTCTCTAATGAATGATTAGTCCACAAGATGAATGTTTTCTCACTTAAAAACACAACTCATGTCATGAAGCATGTTTGTTATGCAGTGTTGGGCACTCCCTCCGATCCTCTAGCACTGCTCGACTGGTCCCACCATCTCTCAGGGTACAAGGAAGGCATGCATCAAGACTCTTCTCTGTTCTGGCACCAAGGTGGTGGAATGAACTTCCCCTAGATGTCCGAACAGCTGAGTCACTGGCAGTCTTCAAACGACATCTAAAAACTTCTCTCTTCATAAAGTACTTAAGTTAGCACTTTCACAAAAAAAAAAAAATTTTTTTAAAAATCCCCAGCAGAGTTTTGGACTGATGGTATTCCTAGTTTGTGACTTAGTGAGCCAATATCGGAATGTATTTTTGATAGCCTTCAAAGCACTATTGTAAGTTGCTCTGGATAAGGGCGTCTGCCAAATGCCATAAATGTAAATGTAGTGTAGTGTTTCTTAGCATACACAATATTTATTTTTAATAAATGTTGTGTGTCAAGTCTTCAAGTCTCCATCCATGCTTTCATCAGAGATGGCGATTGTGTATATCCTGCAGTCGTTTGCTACACTGCTTGTGTTCATCCTCAAAAAATTAATGCGACATGTCCGCGTGGTGCAATACCACCGTAAATATGTGGTGGCAGTATAGCACCATGTGCCACTGTGTCCGCAACTAAATAAACAAACTAACATATCTCAAATCGCATGTATGCATACTATTCTAGACTGATTATTGAGTACTATTACAGTTAGTGATTGAATTTAAAAACCTCTTAAACCTAGAGAAAGGTCTGGTTTAAGTACCAGTCTTGTGAATTTTTTTTAGATTAGGAAATATTTTTTGAATGTAGGGTGAGGGTTTTTGATTTGAGATGAAGATCATGACAACAATCACAGAAAGTTTTAATGAGAAACAGAATCAATCTGTTTAATGTAGCTGTGCATGAAATTGCTAAACATCGACTTCGAAATCAGATGGGCAGGGATATTTTAGCTATTTTTCGCAGACTAAATTACAGTGCTCTTGAATTTTGCCAGGAAAGTACCACAATAGACAGCCAGTGGATAATTATTTTGCCATTATTTTGAATTTATCTGGTATAAATTGAACAATTCAGGGCTAAGACATATAGTTGCAAGAAAAGTGTGCAGAACCACTAAAAAAAATGTACAGAATACCTTCAACTTGTGTAAGTTTGGGTGTCTCATTTGGAGAAATTAACACTTTTTAGCAAAATGTCTTTCAAAATTTTTTGATATTTTTTCAGATAGCCTTTAAGAATGCCTTAAGCTGTAGCAAGGTTGAGATGGACTCTAAAAGGAAACATGGCACGCAACACTGTTGCCAAATTTATTAACAAATTCAAAAAGAGTGGAAGCGTTGCGGACCAACCGAGAAGTGGATGTCCACGAACATCCACTGAAGAAGGCACAACCGATGTGATGCAAGCATACACAGTCCCCTATGTATGGAGTCTTTTGGGATACCCCGTAGTATTTATAGATTGAAATGCTGCAAAGAAATGCTTTTAAATAAATATTTTTGATATTTAATATATTTTAAAATTTTCCCACCTAATTGATTCATCTGAAAATAATTGATCAAAATAGTCATTAGTTGAAGCCCTACTCACATGGCTTTTTTTCTTTTCTTTCTACTGTTACATAAAGCTCCTCTTTACCTAGTCACTGACTTTTGGCGGGAGGCCTCCTCCAAGGAGAGCCATGGATGTGCCATAGTCTTTTCATTTTTTAATAATGGATTTAATGGCCCTCTTTAGGATGTTCAATGTTTGGAGTTATTTTTATAACCAAACCCTGATCGATACTGTTCCAGAACTTTGTCCCAGACTTGTTTTGATTGCACTCTGATCTTTATAGTGCTGTTTGTTTAGGCATGTTCTCTAGCAAACTGGGGCCATTTAGGAGTAGGTGTATTTATATTGAAATCACATAATTGCACACAGGTCAATTAATTTAAAGTTTCACTGAGCCTGTGCCCACTGTAGCCTCAGATTCCTGTTCTTGGCAGACAGGAGTAGAACTAATTTGATCTTCTGTTTTAGCCCTTCCACCTCAAGGTTAGACATATTGTGCATTTCGAGAAAAAATGTGATCTCAGTGATTTTGAACATGAAACTTTGTTAGTGACAGAGGAGCTAGTATTTTTTATTTATTATTTTTTGAGTAGGTCAGAGGAGATTAAACAGGTGGAATTAGGTGTGGCTCCTGCTTGATTGGGATGAAAACCTGCACCTGACTGGACACCCCTGACATAGCGCATTAAACAGTATATACACAAGAGCACAACATACACACTCGCAGAAGAGCTTGACCGTAATGAGCAAGGTGAGAAAGGAACATGCAAAGGTGCAAAAGCAATGGGCAAAGTTGATATTTAGTTTAAGGTGCTGTCAGTGCAAAATATTAAACAGTCTTAAGAATTAGACGTGTGTATTAGAGTCTGTTGATAGTTGCTTCAGATCTTGGAAGGAAGCTGTTTAGGTGAATTGTGGTTCTTATTTTTTACTGACCGGAAGCACTTGACAGAGGGAAATTTGGAATGCAGGATATACACAATCGCCATCTCTGATGAAAGCATGGATGGAGACTTGAAGACTTGACACACAACATTTATTAAAAATAAATATTGTGTATGCTAAGAAACACTACACTTATGTAAAATTTACATTTATGGCTATGGTGTGTAGTGTCAGTCGAGATCTCTTGTGCACATTTCCTTACTCTGACCACACTTTACAACTGTGTTGAGCAGAAAAGAATGTCAAACCTTGAGGCAGATGGGCTGCAAGAGCAGATCACATTGGGTTTCTTTACTCTCGTCTCCTCTTGTTGCAGAAATGAGGATTTTAATCTAAATTGTCTAAATCTAAAATGTAAACGTATTACAACATTAAAATGTGACCAAAAAAAGGATTGCTTTTTAAGGTTTCAGTTTTTATATTTTGTTAAACTGCTTCCAGCATTACATTTTTCAGTGCTGTATGTATGCCTTTTGTTTTTGTGAGAATTATCCAGATTTGATAGCTTTTCCTGTGCAGTGACTCATGGAGCTTGTGACACTGAATTGCGTCTTCACAATTGCTTCTTCACAATCTTTGGTGGAGCAATAAAATATTGGCGTTTAAAAGTAGAGATTGGCGTTAAAGATGCAAAACACCATAACCTTATAAACTGATGCTGTTCAACGGTACTTGCGTAATGCTGTATATATTCTTTGATCCCCCATTTTCACTTGCTGCTTTGAGAAGTGCTATTTTTAGGTTCGTAAAAGTGCAATTTGGGGTTGTACAGTATTGGGCTATAACTATACCTGCTAATAACTAAGATACAGTTCCCTCTGAAAAAAGAAAGGCAAGGCCATGTCTTTTGTTTTTGCTACGCACCAAAGACATTTGAGTTTTAGATCAAAAGATGGAATATGAGACCTATGACTCTTAAAGTAAATAACTCCCATATCCCTTGCTTGCAATAACTGCATCAAGCCGGCAACTCGATGACATTACCAAATTGTTGCGTTCTTCTTTTGTGATGCTTTTCTAGACTTGTGCCCCAGGTTCTTTCAGTTGTTGTTTGTTTTGGAGGGTTTCTCTCTTCACTTTTTCCCTTGATGAAATCATTTGTTGTGTTGGCAGTGTGTTTTGGGTCATTGCACTCCAATTTCCCCTTGGGATCATCATTGTCTTGATGCATGATGAAGTTCCTCCCAATTAGTTTGGATGCATTTCTCTGTAAATTGTTTTTGTAGACTTCTGAATTCATTCTGTTGCTACCATCATGAGTTACATTATCAATAAAGATTAGTTTGCCCATTCCAGAAACAGCCATGCTAGCCAAAGCCATGACACTACCTCCACTGTGCTTGATTGATGAGCTCGTATGTTTTGGATCATGAGCAGATCCTTTCTTTCTACACATTTTGCCATTTCTGTCACTTTGATAGAGATTAATCCTGGTTCCAGAACTTTTGTGGCTTACCTCTGTATTTCTTTGCCAATTCCAATCTGGCCTTTCAATTCTTATTGCTGATGAGTGGTTTGCAACTTGTGGTATGCCCTCTATATTTCTGCTCTCGAAGTCTTCTTCAGATGGTGGCTTGTGATACCTTCACACCGGCCCTGTGAAGGTTGTTGGTGATGACACTGACTGATGTATTTGTGTTTTTCTTCACAGCTCTCACAGTGTTTGTCATCCACTGCTGTTGTTTTCCTTGGCTGACCTGTTTGATGTCCGGTTGTTGGTACACCAGTGGTTTCTTTCTTTTTCAGTACATTCCAAATTGTTGTATTGGCTATGCCCATTGTTTATGTAATGGGTCTGATTGATGGGCAACATGAAACACCTGTTAGATACTATTTAATATTTTTAATCACATGAAAAATGGGTGTGTTCAAACAAAAGGTGCCATGTTCTGAGTTGTTTAACACATTTGGATGTAAATATCAGTAAATGAAAGCTGAAATTCTGATCTATCATCTGAAATTAATCTTTGATCTCAAACCCAAATGTCTTCAGTGTATAGCAAAAACAAAAGAAATGGCCTTCCTGTTCCAATACTTTTGGAGGGGACTGTATTTGTGTTAACATAGTTTTTGAAGAGAACTTATGACAGCAACTTGCCCCCAAGTCCTGATTAGTCAGCGCTCCTCTGTTGTATTGGATGATTTCATAAAGTTATGAAACTTTGTATTCATCATTATAAGTTAGCACCAACAATCTAAATATGAGACTTCAGTCTGTTTGTGTTTTTCACCATTTTGATTTATTTATTTTTGGAAAAATAATATTTTTTGAGAATGGCAATACTACAGGATTCTCCATCTTTGTGTGTGTTAATTTCTGATGTTTGAGTTGAGAAAAATAACTATAATGTCTTTAGAATATATGAACTTTATGGGCTGTTGAAATGCCTGTAGGACTTGTAGGTGTTCTGTCCTACATAATAGGATGGAGTGTGTTAAGGAAATTTCAGCCCCATATTCAAAGCTTAAGTCATAGAATTGTCAAACACAGTTAGGAAGTTGGACTAATGTAAAGGTGGCAGACTTACACAAAATTTGGACATTATTGTAAGTAAAGAAATTAAACTGCATCTGAAACAGAATGGCACTGTCACAGATCAGCTGTTCAGCCACCAGTTCCATTCATTTGCTGTACAAGTTTTTATACAGCCAATAGCAAACTGAAAAGGCATTGTTTTCATAATGGATAACACATGGAAATTGTATAACTTTCATTAATGGAATGTGTTCTTACTAAATTCCCAGGGAAACAAATCCGAACTAAACTGTCCCAAGCTTTCAACCACTGGCTCAATGTACCTGAGGATAAACTTCAGGTAAGATCATGTTTATCTTAAAATAGTAATAATAATAATAATAATAATAATGTTGTGTCTTTTGAGAGTATTAGTATATGAATTTAAAAAGAGCAAGAAAAAAGTCTTGTTTTAAGTAACATTTTCCAGGGTTCTGATGTTTATTGTGATGTATATTGGAGTGCTCTCTGCAGATTAATTGAAACTCTGTCCTTTTTAGAGTATAAAGGAAAATAGACCAAGAAAATCTCCCAATACATAATAAGAAAACCTTTGGGAGAATCAGAATAAGGCTGGAGTAGTAAAAACTTATTATGGTGTTGTGTGTTGACTGAATGTTATATTTACACAGCCATAAGAGACAATTTTAGGATTTGAGGCAAGGTGGCAAGTAACAATTTTTTTTTTTTTTTGGGTCTACTTCTACTTCTATAAAAATCAATCTAACAGGGCACACCTATGTATATACATATATATATATGTGTATGTATGTATTAAAATTTTAATTAAATTTATTAAAATTCTAATTCTACTAACAAATATTTAACACTCAGTAATAATGTATTGAGTTATGAAATCTCAACACATATTTGCATTTGCATCAATGGCCTTGACTACACCATTACTATGATGCATCCTAGTGACAGTGTAGTCAAGGCCATTGATGCGAATGCAAATATGTGTTGAAATTTCATAACTCAATACATTATTACTGAGTGTTAAATATTCGTGCATGTCAAATGTATAAAAATGGGGATTAGGAGCAGAGAATGATATAAATCATATTGTCCGTTACCTGCTTTTGTCAGGTTTCCTCATCTTTCTTTCATTTCCCACCCTGTCTGGTTATTTGTCAAGTGGGTTTTTGTCATTCTTCTATATAGCTAGTATACAAAATTTCGTTTTTCAGAATAAGTGACCAGTGATAGTATTGCACATTACCCTCTACAGTGGTGTAAACAGTTTAGTATAGACACACAGAAGTACAGTTTGAAATGGAATAAGTGACCGTAGTTGAGTAAGTGACCAGAGATAGTAATTGCACATTTACATTCTACATTTAGTGCATTTGAGAGTTTAGAGTCCTGATAAATAAAGTGACCAGTATTGCACATTGACATTCTACATATGATATAAACAGCAAGTATAGACAAAAGTAGAGACTGATGAAATAAGTCACTGTAGTTGGACACAGTGATCAGAGCTAGTATTGCACATTGCCATTTTACGTTTAGTGCATTTGTGTGTTTATAGTCCTGATAGCATTTAGGAAAAAACTGTCCTGAAAGCGAGGGCAGGAGATCAAGTAGGTGGTGGCCTGGGTGTGATGTGTCCTTGGTGATGTTTTTGGCCCTAGTGAGATAGCGGGAGCAGGAAATGTCTTCCAGGGAGGGTAGTGAGCAACCAGTGATTTTTTTTTTTTTTTGGGCTTTGTTGATTATTCTTTGGAGGGAGTACCACACCGAAATGCTGTATACTAGCACACTTCCAATGGTGGAGCGGTAAAAGGCCACCAGCAACTTGCACTCCAGGTTGTTTTTCCTGAGCATTCTGAGGAAGGGTAGGCATTGTTGTGCCTTTTTGATGATTGCTAAGATGTTAGCAGAATATGATGGCATCTTCTGTAAACCTATTTGCTCTGCAAATTGGTGTGGGTCAAAGGTGGGAGAAAGGCTGGATTTGATGTGCTGTGAGACCAATCTTGATTACTGGTATGAGTGCAACTGGTCTGTTGTTGTTCTGGCTGTAGGTGGCTGTCTTTTTAGGGAAAGGGATGATTGTACAGATTTTAAGCAGGGTGGAATGATGACTGATGTCAATGAGAGGTTGAAGATCTTTATGAAGACCCCGGTGAGCTGGTTGGGACAGGCTTTGAGTACCTTGCCAGATACTCCGTCAGGACCAGCGGTCTTTCTTGTGTTTTAAGGTTTTGAGCACTGGTCTCACCTCCCATTCCTGTAGGGTGAGATGGTAGGTGCTAGAGGTTGGTGGTGGCACTGAATTTGCGTTGGGCCCATTGGCCTCAAAGCGGGCAAAGAAATGCTTAAGTTCCTCAGCCAGTGAGGCATCAGCATAGATGGTGCTGTGGTTATTGTTCTTGTAATTGGTGACGCTCTGAATTCCCTGCCACACTGTTCTTGGGTTATTGTCTGTGAGATGGTCCTCAATTTTTCTTTTGTAAGTGTCTTTGGCATGTTTGATGCCTCTCCTCAGGCTGGCTCTAGCAGCACTATACAGAGCCTTGTCACCTGACCTGAAGGTGGAGTTGCATTCTTTGAGCAGTGACTGGACCTCACTTGTCATCCAGGGTTTCTGGTTGGGAAACATCCGAATCTTTTGGTTGACAGTGACATTGTCTGTGCAGTTTTTTATATAAAACAATACAGTTTCTGTGTATTGCTTCAGGTCCTGCTGTTCAAAAATCTCCCAGGCTGTTCGTTCAAAGCAGTCCTGCAGTTGAGAGAGAGCGCCCTCAGGCCAAGTTTTTATGATCTTTATGACTGGCTTTGTTTTCCTCCTCAGCAAGGTGTATGCTGGGAGAAGGAGCAGAGAACAGTGATCTGACTGTCCTAGATGGGAGAGGGGTGCAGCCCTGTAGGCATTCTCTATGTTGGAGTACACATGGTCCAGTGTATTTTTCTCTCTGGTAGCATATTTAACATATTGGGTGAATTTAGGTAGTACTATTTTCAACGTTTGATTAAAATCACCCGCTGTGATGTACACTCCATCTGGATGAGTTCGTTGATGTTTATTTACGGTAGTGTGTAACTGAGTGAGAGCTGCGCTAGCATTAGCGTCTGGTGGAATGTACACAGCAGTCACTATTACTGCTGTTAGCTCTCTTGGTAAATAAAATGGTCTACAGTCTCCAGGTTTCGGTTATTACCATCCTGTAGCAATCTTGAAGGAGACGATGCAACAATGTTTAGGTAGGTGATACATCTCAAAGTAACATCCTCATGAATGCCAGGACCCAAGGTTTCCCAGCAAAACGTTGCCCAGAGCATCACACTGCCTCCACTGGCATGCCTTTTTCCCATCGTGCATCCTGGTGCCATCTCTTCCCCAGGTAAGGGACACAGACACACCTGGCTGTCCATATGATGTAAAAGAAAACATGATTCATCAGAGTAGGCCACCTTCTTCCATTGCTCCATGGTTCAGTTCTGATGCTCACATGCCCATTTTGGCGGTGGACAGTGGTCAGCATGGGCACTCTGAGCGGTCTGCAGTTACACAGCTCCATACGCAGCAAGCTGCGATGCACTGTGTGTTCTGACTCCTTTCAATCATAGCCAGCATTAACATTTTCAGCAATTTGTGCTACAGTAGCTCTTCTGTGGGATCGGACCAGATGGGCTATCTTCCCCAAACGCATCAATGAAAATAAAGTTAGGAATATAATACCATAATTTATAAGAAAAAAACATAAATGCCATAGATGTTTTTAAATTGCAAGAACAAAAAATTTTTGGGTCAGAGCAGTAGCAATCATGACAAAAGGTCAAAGTAACAACTCCACAGGTCACAGCAGTAGTGGCAGCTGTGGCAGCAATGCCACCCTGCTGCCCATTTGTTCATCTAGACCTTTCCTCCTACAGTCAGAGAATTCCAACACTGCCCGTGGTAAAAACTTACACATCATGATTGAAACTACAAATCACTCTTGACACCCTTGCTTAAAGTTATGGCTCTGCTTCCCTGTGATTGCTTAGGCAACAACTGTAGTGAGTCTGGGTGCTTGGGCCCCCGAAAATGCTGCTTGCAGCTTTAATTCTTCTTCGTCTTCTTCTTCTTCTTCTTCTGCTCTTGAAGCCCATAGAACCGTACATAGGAACGTTATGAAATTATGAAATCAGAGGGACACTCTGAAATGTTCCCCCAGCAAATTTGGAGTTGCTATCTCAAACCCTCTAGTGCCACCAACATCTGAAATTTGTACTCATGTCTATGTTAATAACCTTTGAACTGTAAGTGCTAGAAACAAAATTCTTTTTTTCCCTGACTCCTTTGAGGTTGTATGCATACAATGGTTTCAATTTCAGCCTGACTCAGATCATCATTAGACCATGCTGGCAAAAAGTTTTTAAAAGCTTTTTGATAGACCAAACTGTTCTTGAATAACACGCAAACGACAGCTAGCGCACGGAAATGAAGGTACCTGCACAGATTCTGAACAGTGCCACCTAGTGTTCATGAGATTAGACATTAGATTCTTTGGGGCATACTGAGTCAGCTCATATGAAATTTTCCTAGTTCGGCCATTTTGGGTGTTGGCCATTTTGAATTTAGTCATAAAATGCTGTATACTTTTGGCTATTGTCATGAGACTGTTCTTGATAGATTCCTTGGGTCATGCCGAAAACATTGAGACCACTTATGGTCAGCCGAACTTGCTTGACTTTTTGAAATGCTTTGAAAAACTACTTTTTCAAACTCCTCCTAGACCGTTTGTCTGATTTTCACGAAAATCAAATTAGATCTTCGTCAGAACAAAGACCGACAAAAGTTATCAAATTCAAGTTGATTAGTCAAACACGCAAACAAATTTGACTATGAGCACGCCTAAATGGACGTGAGGCTATATCTCCGTAATGCTGTAGTGTATTCAGATCAAACCTTACCATATGTCGTAGCCATCATGACTTGAGGGTACCTGCACAGTTCTGGAACAGTGCCAGCTAGTGCTCACGAGATCTGGAAAAAGCATATTTTTGCTTTTGGGACCATTCGTTCAATTTTCACCAAATTTGAATCAGATCATCTTCAGTCCATGCCAGCAATAAGTTATTGATTTCATGTTGGGAAAAAAACATTTTGATATCTCAGACCATTTCCATATAACGCATCGTCAGAGGTGATATAAGCGCCACATAGTGTTTCATGCAAAATCTTGGCAACACTTCTGCCTATTGCACTGAAACTTGATATGCAAGATCATGACTATGCTTTGATGCTTGCTTAGCTCCTTACTTTGCCTTACTGCTTGCAACTATATTTTTAATTATTTTTCTTTGTTAAGAAAAATAGTTGTATCATCTGCCAAATGGGAACCTATAATTACATTATCAGCCAATGGAATAACTTGAAATGGATTGACTTTAATAGATACATTACTTGCATGACTAACAAAAAGAGGAGATGCTGGATCTCCCTGTTTGACATCTCTGCTTATATTAAACCTAGTAGTGATTCCAATAATTTCAATAATAATTACAATGATTGTATAGTGTTCAAAGAACTTCAAATAAAAAGGCATGGTTTACAGTGTCAAATGCTTTATAATAATTTATGAAAAGGATGTAACTATCATTTAAAAGAAAATTATAGTCAATCAGATCTAATGTCAGTGGAATATTATTGCCAATATACCTTCCACATATAAAGCCTGACTGACAGTCATCTATAATTTTATTTAAAGCTAATTTTAGTCTTTCTGCAATTATATGTGAAAGCAATTTAGCAATTTAATTGTTACAGACTAAAATTATAGGCCTCACATTCTCTATGTTTGGTAAATCTTTATCTGGCTTAGGAATTAGTGTAATCAATCCCTGCAACATTTATTCATACTTCTTTGAAAAGGTAAAGAAGAAATTCTGAGACATCCTCTTTGAATTCTTTATAAATTCTTTATTGAAAAACATAAAAATAATAAAACATCACATAATGACAGATTAACCTGTGAATACAGGTTAATCCGTCATTATGTGATGTTTTATTATTTTTATGTTTTTCAATACCTTTATGTATTTCTTGATATATTTTTGGAATCGTCATTTATAATTTTTGCAGTTCCTTTAAGTGGAACTAGAAACAGAGTAGCATTAGCTACATTACCATTTTTGGTATATAACTTTTCATGAAAGAGATGTAGAGATGTCTTTTGGATCCATTGTGAGAGAATCACTAATATTGAGTTTCTGTAGAGAGGAATATTCTCCGTTTTTCCTTTCAAGATTGTAGAATATTTAGAAATTTTTTGACCCTTCTCTAACCACTTTCTGCTTGATTGTATAAATGCTCCTTTAGCTTTATATTCATATATTTGTTCTAATTCCAATTGTAATTTGGTTAATACATTATTTTCCTTATTCACATACAGCTTGCATGTCATACGTAGATATCCATTATAATTTGAATTATGACATCTCTATTTTTTTGGCTTTGGCTATTTCCTTACCTCTTGTAATTGCGCATTTTCTAATTTCATATTTCATAATTTCCCAGTGTGTTCCAAATAAATTTGAAATTTTAGTGTTGTTACAACATCCCTTTATAATAGGTTTAAAATTCCTTTTAAATTGAATATCAACAAGTGAATTGTTTAATTTCCAGTAAGTGAAATTTAATTTTCTATCATTCATATCACCAAGGCTGATTAAAATATTTTATGGTCACTGAAAACAGAGGGCACAATGTCGATCTCCTGAACTTGATTTCCAAGATTGCCTGGAACTATCCTTATTACTCCAAGTGTATTCTATATTATCAGGGTTTTGGTGTCTCCATTCATCACGACAATTTAATTTTGGGATTTAGATTACATATGTCAGTGTGTTGGAATTGTCCATTAAAACAAGGAGGAAAACAATCCAATATAGGGTCATTAATGGTATTCCAATCACCACCTAAGGTGAATTGGGCACTAGAAAATATGTATAAAATTCCAAAATTTCTTCTCTAAAGCTTTGTAAATGATAGTTGTCACCATAGATGTTCTTCAAAATTAAACCATTATTCTCATTTTCTACAGCCAAAATCACCCACCTTCCAAGAGAATGAGCTTTATTTTCCCTTTAAAGTTCCCTTTTAAAATTGCTACCCCTGCTGAATTATTATACCCATATGCCAACCAGATGTCACTTCCCCACTGATTTTTCCAAAATTTTATTGATGCATGATCTTTTAAGAAATAAAATATTGCTTTTCTCTTTAGCAAATCGCGAATACCCTTAACACTGAAAGAATATAAAGACATATTCTTTTAGCAGACTACTTAAACCAAGTGTTTTCCATTCACCCAAGAACAACCATTATATTAATTACATGTATAATCATGTGTCATAATATGCAACATATAAGCCTATATCTGGAATGTGTGTACTGTCACATTGTACTCTTACATGTGCCTGTTACGTGTGTCTTTTGTCTTACGTTGTTAAGTCCTCTCCAAACCTTAACTTTCTGGACCGAAGGTATTCTGATCCCTTAGAATTTTTCCATAGAAGCTCCTTAGTTGATCTTGCTGTAAACCTTGCTGTTGTTTGCAGCCTCCAGTACCACAGCGCAGCAGATATCAATTGCTCATTGTTTGACATTCTCTCCTTTTTGCTCTGCCATACCGTAAAGCCTTAGATTCCATCTCCTTTGATATCTTTCAGTTTCATTTACTCATTCTTCTGGCTCCGAGATTCTTTTTTGGTATTCCTCATTTACTGTTTTGGTATTAACAGTGTTATTCTTTACTTCTGTACTTCTTTTGAGGAGAAATTCTGAAGCTTCCCTCAATGAATTCATGCATTCTCTGTTTTGTTCAATCTCTTGATGTAGGGTTTCAGTATTTTGATTAATTTTCCCTGCCAATATTTGTACTATATTATTTTGCACTACAGTAAGCGAAGGTTATGATCTACTTTATTTAGGATCTGGGGTGCATGGCTCCGAGCCTGGAATTGGTGTGAGATCTGGACTACTACAGCGTGCATATGAGTTCGCCTCTATAGCTTCCATCCCGGGACTAACAGCATTGTCATCCGATCTGTTTTCACTTTTCTGTATTTTTTTCCCCCAATTTTCTTTCTGCCATTACAGCTTGCAGTTATATCTGGAGAGCCACATTCCAACTATAAGCTAAACTATCTAGCACATCAGCTGGCTTTGAAATTGGTCATGGATAGATTCCTTATCAATATTGTAGTTATTCCTTAAGGCCTAGAAATACTAAATTACACACTATGTCCTTCTGGTATAATTCTCATTATAGATTGTATCTAGTAAAAATCTTTAAAGCTGTTTGTTAGGTGTGAAAAATAAGCATGAACTCTAGCCACAAAATCTGTGGTCTGCATCAGCCACCATCTTGGCCTGCCCCTACTATTCATTTTCTATATACACGTGCAACACAGAGCTGTGATTTCAGTGACAGCGGCATGCAACAAGAGACGCAAGTTGAGATTTTCTCAACTTTATTCAAAATATATATGACACACTAAAGCCACAAACCCAAATAGCTGGCTCAAAAGATTGCCTAGACCAATCGTATAACACACGTGGTACAACAGTTTTTCTTCCCCCCCTCACAACTTCAGTTCCTAACTACAATTTGTTCCTATGTACTCCCTGACTTGAAAAATGGAAGTGAAAACTTATAACTGTGCTTATTTTTTTATTTTTTTTTATTTTATCCTGTCATATGACCTCTCATTAAATGCATATACAGACATTACAAAAAAAGTACAGCTTGAAAGGAAGTAGCAGAGATCATTGATATCTCTGGAATGTCTGTAGCTAGTACAGTTTGCTTGCACTGCTAATCTGCGAATAGCTAATACAACGCCTTTTATGGAACATGTAAATCAACCAACCAATTTTCAGGCTGATTAGTACATTATTTAATTTGTGTTTAACTAGTTAGATGAAGATATATGAGATATGTATAGGCATATGATGGTGCCTCTGGTGTGTATGTACCTAGTACAGTTAACTTGCTCTGCTAATCTGCTAACAAAGCTAATGCTGCATGGTGCCTTGTAAGAGGTACTTCGCAATGTTGTAGTAACGTCATTTCCCACAATGACACGTTCGGTGTGTGAAGTGGAAAAAATTTGGACTCCTTCAGGAAAGCGTGTCTTTTGTTTGCTTTGTCAGAGCACATACAGCTCATGAAAAGCTACTTTATCCACATTTCTACAGTTTAAGCCTGAGTGGCTATTGGTACTGTTCTACTATAGTGAACATCAAACATTCAACAATGCAACATTTTGGACTGAAATTGCAGCAACAACAGTAGACCAGTTGTGAGCAGGAAATTACAACTATGCCTCGAATGCAGCATTGGCCTCGAGGCTGCAACCTCCAGCCAGTAAAAGCCAAAGAAAACACCCCTCAACTTGAAATTATATCATCAACTTGAGGTAGTCTTCTCAGCTACCAGCTCCTTCCCTGTTTATGGAAGTACATCAAGTCAGTATGGTTGCTCAAAGCATCAGATGTATAAATGATGCTGTACACTCGCTGTCATGCACATACAGGTCAAGATCTTCAGGTAGTGAATGTTCACATCAAACAAAAGTGTGATCTGTGATTTTGATCATGGCATGGATGTTAGTATCAGATGGGCTGATGTGAATATTTCAGAAACTGGTGATCTCCTGGGATTTTCACACAGAACATTCTCCAGAGTTTACAAAGAATGGTGCGAAAAACAAAAGACATTGAGTGAGTGACAGTGGTTGGAAATGCCTTGTTGATAAGAAAAGTCAGAAGAAAATGGCCAGATTGGTTTGAGCTGCCAGGAAGGATACAGTAACTTAAATAATCATTCTTCGCAACCATGGTGAGCAGAAAAGCATCTCTGCATGCACAGAGATGCACAACCTTGAACCTTGAGGTGGATGGGCTACAACAGCAGAAGACCACATTCAACTCCTGTCAGCCAAGAACAGGAATCTGAGACTATTATGGGCACAGGCTCACCCAAACTGGACAGTTGAAGTCTGGACCTGGCTTTCTCATGTGTATAGTACCTTTAATACATATATGCAGAATACTATGCAGGCTTTAGTATGCAGATATTTTAGTAGCCGGAACTGGATAATTGAAGATTAGAAAAAAAAAATCACCTGGTCTTCTTCCAACTGCCCAGTTTCAGTGAGTCTATGCCCTTGTTGTGCATTCTGAGATGCTTGTCTGCTCACAATGGTTGTAAAGAGTGCTTATTTGAGTTACTATAGACTTCCTGTCTGTTCAAAGCAGTCTGGTCATTCTCCTCTGATCTCTCTCATCAACAAGGTGTTTCAGCTCACAGGATTTTTTGTTTTGTTTTGTTTTTGCACCATTCTGTATAATCTCTAGAGACTGTTGTGCGTGAAAATCCCAGATCAGTAGTTTCTGAAATACTCAAACCAGCCCATCTGGTACCAACAACTATGCCACATTTGAAATCAGAGAGATCACATTTTTTCCCCGTTCTGATGTTCGATGTATAAATTAACTAAAGCTCGTGCCCTGTATCTGTATGATATTATGTATTGTGCTGCTGCTACATCAATGGCTGATTGGATACTGCATAAATGAGCAGGTAGTGCAGGTGTTCCTGTTAAAGTGAACGGTGAGTGCATATACAAGTATTTAGATCAACATTGACTATACAGTTCACTGTTCGAGGAAGAACATATACATCCCAGATAGCTGTTTAGCTTCTTGCTAACAAAAGATTAACATTGAGACATCCACTTTTTTTTCCCCCACTTCATCCAATGAATGCGCTGAGGTGGAAAGTGACATCATTCCAATGGCTACATTTTGGCTACCTCCCTTTCACCTCGGAGCTAAACACTCTGCATGGATTGTACAAAATACAAGCGACATGAGCATCTTGTCCCTCACTAGTGTGAATGAATGCTTTGAATGTCACTTGCGTAGATAAATTTCCACTTTAAAGCTCCATTTATTAGTTGGATCTACATTTTCCCTTTTATTCAATGGTCTTGGTCTGTTGTTTAATTATGGGTATTAACAAAAGCCCTTTACAGTAGTGTTAACAATATGCACATGTACTTCTGTTCAAATTAAATTAATCAAAGATGTCAGATTGATGAAACAAAGTCCTAGTTTATGTCCTAGTTTAAGTCCTTTTCTCTTGCAGGTAATCATTGAGGTAACGGAAATGCTGCACAATGCTAGTCTCTTGATCGATGACATCGAGGACAGCTCTAAGTTGCGGCGTGGTTTCCCTGTAGCTCACAGCATCTACGGTGTGCCATCCGTTATAAACTCTGCAAACTACGTCTACTTTCTGGGCCTAGAGAAAGTGCTGACGCTAGAACACCCTGAGGCTGTGCATGTGTTCACTCGCCAGCTGTTGGAGCTGCACCGTGGCCAGGGCTTGGACATCCACTGGCGTGACACGTACACTTGCCCAAGCGAAGCAGAGTACCGTGGGATGGTACTGCGCAAGACTGGTGGATTATTCGGCCTGGCGGTGGGCCTCATGCAGCTCTTCTCAGAATGGAGCTGTGACCTCAAACCCCTACTAGATACACTTGGGCTCTTGTTCCAGATACGCGATGACTATGCCAACCTCTGCTCACGTGAGTATGGTGCGAACAAGAGCTTCTGTGAAGACCTGACCGAGGGCAAATTCTCCTTTCCCACCATCCACGCCATCCATACACAGATCCATAGCACACAGGTGCAGAACATCCTACGCCAGCGCACTGAGGATGAAGACGTCAAGCGTTACTGTGTTGATTATTTGGAGAAGGTGGGCTCCTTTGCTTACACCAGGCAGAAGTTGCATGAGCTAGAAAAGGAGGCATACAGGTTGATTGCAGAATTAGGGGGGAACCCAGAGCTGGAGGGACTTATAGAGCATCTTAGCCACATTTACAAGGAATGAGAGGAAGCAGCTTCCAAAGAAGAGAGCTGGGTCACTCCTGAATTTCTCGTCCCTCTCCGAACTCCTCTCTCTTCATTTTTCTCTTTTACCCCATGTTCATTTTGGCAAAAGTGAGATTAAATGGCTTTCAATATTGCACTTCTTTCCCCCAACTAATTCACCTATTTTTATAAATCAGTAAATCACCTCAGTTTTGACATGCATTAGAAGAATTTACCTATAATCATTTTCTAGTCTTACTGTCAAAATTTTTATTGTCATTTCTGTTGTGACTGTGTCATACAAGGGCAACAAAGACCTAAGCAAACAACATAACAGATGAAGCCCAAATGTCTTCAGTGTATAGCAAAAACAAAAGAATTGACTTTGCCATTCCAATACTTTCAGAGGGGACTGTAAATGTGCTGATGGAGGAAAGTTTACAAAACATTTTCCTTTCAATAGAATTCTACACATGATTAGTTTAAGGTGAATTTTACCTTTTGTTTTTATTCAATACACTGGCAATCCACAGTGCTGGGAACAATGTAGTAACTTTACAATAAATTAAAGAAGCAAATAGTAATCACTCTGAGATGGAGAGTTAGTCAGTTAACAAATCAGAAAATCAGAAAGATAAGTTGCTTGCCCAGTTATCTGTTTCTGTTTATATATTCCATGGCAGCTATTGGAGTTGTTCTGTGTTCAAAATCCAGTGTGTGCACAGTAAATACGCATTTATATAGTTTGCAAGATTTCACAGGTACTTCCGTGACATGCAGTTCCATGAAATCTGCTTTTGGCCCAATTTCTTGTTGGAAATATAGCTATGGTGAAAGTCCTAGAAGGTTTCATATGTACAAGTCAAAATTTAATTCTAAACAGCTTTTGGCACAAACACAAATTAAATGTTATCACTGAGAATTTGCTTTCCAAAAGCATCATTACTTGGTCAAATGTCACTTTAGAATGAAGCTGTATATTTTACTGGTGGTGATACTGCAAAGATTTAGAAAAATCCCTATTGTCCCTGTAATTGTTAGGATTCTTTGTATTTTCTATCATTATTATTATTATTATTATTATTATTATTATACAAACATAGTATTTGGAACTCTATTGTTTTAGTTAGGCTTTTTCTTATTTATTTATCTATCTATTTTATTTAATTTAATTTAATTTCCTCCAATAAAGTTGTGCAGACCAAACCATAGGTCTGACAGACATGAAACTTGGTCAGTACGCAGTACTCCCACTACTCAGGCAAGAGAAATGAGCCTGGTCGGTGTACTAGTGGCACTGTAGGGAAGCATTGATATTTTGGGTTATATCTTGAATACCATAACTCCTAATACCATATGCAAAGTTTGGGGCATGGTCATGCATAAGGGGTGGAGCTATGGTCCGATAATTGGTTCTCAAGAACCATACATGCAATCGTGTGGAAACTTGGTATACTGCATCTCTAGGTTAATGTTTAAGTGGATCTCTGATGATGACCATGATTGGCCAGTCAGGTTTCAGCAGGCATTTGACAGGGTAAACAGTGAGCTATTAATCCATTACATAAATATGGATTTAGATTTAAATATCCCTAATGAGCAAGCCAGAGTGTGATTAAAAATCATTACTCTTCCACAGCTGTATACTATAGAGTCAAACAGTGCTAAGTGTGTTAAAAGGATGTTCAGTATGAGCACTTAACTATGGGGGGCAAGGAAAAGAAACACTCAAACATATTAGTATAATAAAAATACATCACAGACTCTAGCAAGCAGCAGAAACAGGATTTGGGCTACATCATAATGCAGCACCCATGAAAAGACTGGGCAATTGCTTAATCACCATCATGTAAAATAAATTTACAATTAGTAGTCTTTATTATATTCTTATGTTAGATATAAAAGGGTGTTGGCAGCATTAGTAAAAAGTCTAATTTGTGATAGGTGCAGGCATCGAGATCTACCAGGCTCTGCCAAAGAATTTTGAGTGGTCAGTTGTGGGTGCGGTCCATCATATCTTAGGGACAGAGAGGACAGATTATATCGGATAATACATAATTTTCTATTTGGACAAAGTTGTTTGCATCAAGATTATAAATCAATTTTTTTTATCTTTAAGTTTTTGGGTGCTCAGAAAAATGTGAATCCTTAGATTCTTAGATTTAAAGAACCTGGTTAAATACTATATCCATGGTCTCTTTCAAAACACAACAGGAACCAGCTAGTCTGCACTGTCGTATGTGGAACCTTGAATACTGAGATCTATAGCAGGTTTGGTCTTGTTGTCAGCCACAACAGTGATTTGAGAAGAGATGAGAGTAAATTCCCATTTGGCATGGCACTGTTTAGAGATGCACTTGAGGTCAGTGTTATTGAAGAGGTGGAGGAATCAGTGAAGAGTGTGGGGAAATATTAGGTCCACAGCTTTGCCCATTCTGCACGGTCCGGTGCCAATAAGGAAGGCAATGGCTCCTTAATAGGAACAAGTATGAAAGCTGAAAAATATCTAATAATATCCTGAGCATTGTTCCCTTGAATTTGGGATAAAACAGGATGGTCGCCATGCACATCCATGTGTGAAAAGGTTTAAATGTGTCTGGGTGTTTCAGAGGAGGAGAGGAGATCATAAGTCCAGAAGCTCAAGCAAAAAGGTGTTTATTATGCCATAGAAAAGAGAGTATACTCTCAGTAAATCTGATACAAGAGCAATTCAAGTAACAGACTGACCTAAAAATCACAGATCAGTTCATATACTGCAGAATTCTAGCACACGAGTGGTTATGGAGAAAAGGAGGACATCAATCTAACAAACAAGGAGTAAAGACAGGGTTACATGAAACTTAAAACTGACTGAACCTGGTTTCTACTGTGGTGGCAAGAAACTAAAACCTTGAAGGTGTGATAAAAGGAAAACACTGCATCCCATACAGGGTCACTGCAACATCAAAAATGTAATAGAAAAGACTAAAACATGAATTAATTATGTGTGCAGATGATCAGCAAGTACAAACTGAAATCAAAATATAAAAACATAATACAGGTACTGAATAATACTTCAGAAAAACTTAATAAAACTTCACCGATATTCAATTGCCAGATTTTTGAGAGTTTTTGAGAATGAGGAGATAATGGCATAGGAATTAAGCAAAAAGCGCAATTTGCCTGTATTCAATAGCCTCAAAAAATGCCAAGCAATCAGGGCAATTAGAAATTCCTACAGTAAAATTTCTTCATATTGAGTATTTTGGTAGTACATTACACCTATTTTAATATGTAACTGTCAAATTTTTGAGGCGTTTTAAAAATGAGGAGATATGAAATGGCATTCTAAATTAGCAGATTTTTCCTTTTTTATGCACAGCGTTCACTGAATTTTATAAGTAATTTTAGTGAGCTTCGTGGCGCCATCTACAGGCGCGAGATTGTAAGTTCCGGATCTTTTAATGTGGAACGGAAAATCCCAAACAGAAGCTGGCGAATAAGAAGCCAACGTGCCCTCAAAGAATACGACGGCAATGCACTGTATTTAAATTTAAGCAACTGAGACCTAACTGAATCTTAAAATCGATTACATGTTAAACAACTTTGCTTGACAGAGAAGATAATAAAACTGTACCTGAGACGTAGATTTATCCTTTAAAATAGAGAAAGTAAAAAATTTTAACCATTTATTAAACGATACATTAGTTTAAAATGCCAATTCTAATTGCAATTAAACTTTTTTAAACATAAAACATTTCACATGAAACACTTTCTTAAAAAAAAAAAAAAAAAACCTGTGCAAAACTAAAACAAAATCTTGTGTCCTAGATTCAAGTCGAGTTTGTGAGTCTTTGACATTAAGAGGGTTTATATCAACATTCTAAATAATGGATAAGATTAAAATTGAGGCCCATCACAATAGTTATGCATTGTGGGGTCATTTCTTTTCAAGTACAAGTATTGCATTTGGTCATACACTCACCCTCCACTTTAATAGGAACACCTGTACACCTGCTCATTTATGCAGTTATCTCCTGGGAGTCTCTAGAGTTTACAGAGAATGGTGTGGGGGAAAAAAAAAAAAAACATTGGCGACAGTTCTATGGGTGGAAATATCTTGTAAATGTTCGAGAGGCCGGATTAGGTCGAGCTGCCAGGAAGGATATAGTAACTCATACACTGACAATACACTGTAACCCTCTATAAATACCTCCAAGAGATGTATTTTACATATAGTATTATACACTTTGTGCAAAAACTCAGTTGAATAAATCGTTTTTAATTTTATAAGATTACTTCATTTCTTAGAAGCTGACACATAAATGTGTAGACTAATTTCACATGGACATCCACTTCTCGGACATGCACTTCCACTCTTTTTTGAATTTGTTAATAAGTTTGGCAACAGTGTTGTGTGTGATGTGCATGCCATGTTTCCTTGTAGAGTCCATCTCAACCTTGCGACAGCTTCCCGATCCAGCCATGAGAATGATTTCAATATGTTCTTTTGTCAAAGGCATTCTTAAAAGCTATCTGAAATTATACATACATACATACATACATACATACACACACACACACACATATACAGTACCAGTCAAAAGTTTGGACACACCTTCTTATTCAGTGGTTTTTCTTCATTTTTATTGTCTTCAGCATTGTATATTAATACTGAAGACATCCAAACTATGAAAGAACATGTATGTAATTATGTAGTAAACAAAAACGTCTTAAATAACCCAGAATGTGTTTTATATTTTCGGTTCTTCAAAGTAGCCACCTTTTGCTTTGATGACAGCTTTGCACACTCTTGGCATTCTCTCAGTCAGCCTCATGAGGTAGTCACCTGAAATGGTTTTCTAACAATCTTGAAGGAGTTCCCAGAGGTGTTGAGTACTTGTTGGCTGCTTTTCCTTCACTCTCCAGTCCAACTCCTCCCAAACCATCTCAATTAGATTTAGATCAGGTGATTGTGGAGGCCAGGTCATCTGATGCAGCATCCATCACTCTCCTTCTTGGACAAATAGCTCTTACATAACCTAGAGGTGTGTTTGGGGTCATTGTCCTGTTGGAAAACAAATGATGGCCCCACTAAGTGCAAACCAGATGGGATGGCATGTCTCTGCAAAATGCTGTGGTAGCCATGCTGGTTAAGTGTGCCCTCAGTTTTGACTAAGTCACCAACGGTGTCACCAGCAAAGCACACCCACATCATCACACCTCCTCCTCCATGCTTCACAGTGGGAGAAACACATTCAGGAACAGTCTGTTCACCCTCTCTATGTCTAACAAAGACACAGCAGTTTTCCACTGATCTAATGTCCATTCCTTGTGTTTCTTGTTGTTCTTCCAAAGTAATGGTTTCTTTGCTGCAATTCGACCATGAAGGCCTGCCTCACGCAGTCTCCTCTGAACAGTGGATGTTGAAATATGTCTGCCACTTGAACTCCGAGAAGCATTTATGTGAGCTGTAATCAGCGGTTTCTGAGGCTGGTAATTCTAATAAACTTATCCTCTGCAGCAGGTAGCTCTTGGTCTTCCTCCCTGGGACGGTCCTCATGAGAGCCAGTTTCATCATAGCGTTTGATGGTTTTGGCGACTGCACTTGGGGATACACTTGAGATTTTTCGGATTGACTGACCTTCATTTCTTAAAATAATGATGGACTGTCTTTTCTCTTTACTTAACTGAGTGTTTCTTGCCATAATATAGATTTGTACAGTAGTTGTAGTATCGCTAATAGGGCTATTGACTCTGTACCCACCCTTCCTCTGCATAAGACAACTGATGGTCTAAAGCACATTAAGAAGGCAAGAAATGTCACAAATTACCTCTTGACAAGGCACACCTGTGAATTGAAAACCATTCCAGGTGACTACCTCGTGAATCTAAAAATCTTAATCTAAAATCTTAAACATACACACACACACATTATATATATATATATATATATATATATATATATATATATATAGGAAACCATTTGCTAAAAAGTGTTAATTCCCTCTATGTAGTGAGACTTTTGGGATATCCTGTAGTTCTAAGAGAGTACACAGCATTACGACTTAATGTTTTAAGTATGAATTATTATTTTGTACCAGCATGTATGAAAACAGACTTTCTGTGTATAACAAATATTTTTGTATGAATGTAGATAAGTACGCGCGAGTTTTATTGACAGTAATGTTACTCCGTATTCGTCGCAGCAAACTAATGGAAATATTCAACTTTTGCTCATCTGACTGTGTAAAATAAGATCGCGTACTTTCTAACTTCTGACACCATGTAGCTAAAGTCGATTAGGCGCATTTGTAAACTTGTCACTTTTTCAACAGCGGCGTAATGGTGCTGGCATCCGCTTTCACACTTATACACAGCACGTAACATGCTCACGCAGGTGTGTCCTTCCGCATGAACGATATTGGGAATAATAGGGCATAACTACACATTTTTCTCCAGCTAAAATTATTCTAGCACCTTATCTCTTTAATTTCTTTCCTAAAAAATCAGATTAGATTCTATTGTTAATTGTTTAATTAGCCGTAATTACAAGAGCCTTTTGCTCCAAATTCAGCCAAGCTTTAGCATATACCCATCGCAGAAACCCGTGTGCGAGTTTATAGGAGGTTTTTCGGTAATCGCCGTAGCTTCCCTGATATAATTACAAATTACGACCGCCGATCCGGAAAAAACAAAGAAAACTCAACTCGGCACTTCTACGGCTCGTGTTCAACTCCAGGCTCAGCAAGTGACGTAAAATAAACACGGCCTGCGCACAGCGTCAGCAGCACATAAAGTAGCACGTCTTATTTTTTTAATTAATTATGCCGTGTGTACAAGTATTTACTTTAGATCAATCACCATGTTCGCTTGTAAAAATCTATATAATTGACAATACAGAACGCTGTTTTGAGGCGGAAAATATTCATCACTCATTAGCTGGTTAGTTTGCTGCTAACAAAAGACAAACATGGAGGCGTTTTCCCCACCCACCTTGTAGCTCAAAAATGAAGTCATTCTGAGCTCCGACTTCCCACTTCCAAGGTAATGAATTCCGAGTTACGAGTTTTACCAGAACGCAGCATTAGTACTACATCTCCCAGAAGCCCCCTGTGGGTCCTCGGCTTCATTTCTATTGGTCGATGACGGTGCTCAGTGGGCGTGAGATATGATCAATCCGCAATGTCCGACGTGCTGAACGACCTGCACTTTAAATTTATTGTGTGTCTCTGTCTGGCTCGTCCATGAGAAGTTTAGCACTGTTCCTACTCCCGTGTGTGATCGCGGTGCTGGTGCATGAGTGGTGGTGGCTGAAGGACCAAACTGATTTCTTCTCGGATGTCAGGGCTGCAGGTAGGAGCTCACAATATAATTTCCAACTTACCAGCGGTTGTTATTATACAGCATTTATTATAGTCACGCCTTCGTTATCTGCATGTATAAACGTAATGGCATACCTACGTGGATGACCAGACACCCTCGTATTTATGTTGAAAAAAGCACGGTTCAGCTGGAATATTGAAAATTACCCTGCGTTGTGAATTTGAGTCATTTGAATACTTTGAGAGCGCAGGATGATAATAGTTTCATCTATAAAATTGAAAATGTTTTGTGCATGATTCTACAGGTCTATAGCATATTTTAACCCTACAGTCTACAATTTTACAAAGGTTCATGGGTTTGACCTTTTTTGCGGAGGTCTTAATAGTTCTGCAGCAGAGACCATGTGTTTCAATTCGCCTACTTATACTATGGACTAAAAGTATGCACTCTTTTTGTGAAGAAAAAGTACATACTTTTGAGTGTGTAGCAAAAGGGTATGCATGTTCTGGGACATACTAACACGTCATGTAACGGAAGAGAACGTTGTTGCCCGTCACCATCTCCGTAAACAATCTCCTCGTTGCATTTCAGCTTTTCTTCATTCATTATTCCTTATAGAATGTATACTATATAATTTAATTTACAATTCCCTTGAGTTATTTTTCCACATTTTATTTACACCTGTCTAAAATGCGTCCTTGAATTCGGCGAAGCAAACCGCAACAAAACTAATCTTCCCTCACGCAAGGATTTGTGGGCAATATTAGCTGAAAAGGTCCGCACTTCGAAAATCTACCGGAAATAGATCATCCGGGTACCTTTGGGATACTTATTTCAGTGTACTGCGATTTGGGAAACACTAATTCTAATCTCGGATAACTATTTAGGATGGATATTAGGCGAATTGAAACGCAGCAAGATTTTCACTTTCAGAAAAGCTTCCAAGCGTCCTTTAGGAAGTGACCTTTAAAGCATATAAAGAGCCCTTCTAAAGGCTGATTTATACTTGCTGTTAACTATTCGTACGCAAGATGGCCGCTTTAATGCGTGTTGTTAACGCGTTGTCAACGTGTTGGTTTTTTTACACGTTTACAACGCGCAAACAGCGTGTGATTTCAGAACTGAACTGTTGAGCCAGTTGACCAGTTTGAACAGGCGAGTTCCTTGAGTGTCTTAAATTGGCTGCTGACCACTAGTATTAAACCATTTGTGTAAGCCTAGGGGTTGCCTACAACTCCGCCAAGTAAGCAAAGCTGCGAGTGCAGGAAGTGTCCAACATTCTACACGTCGTGTTTTTTTCGGTTGAATACGTGCATCACCCGGGTACTTGAAGTGCACTACTTCTTATTGGAATTTTGTGTGTGATCGCACTACTCGCACTATTTACACTATAAAATGGCGTAGAATAGTGCATAAGTATACGATTTGGGACGCACCTATAGGCTCTATGCTACTCTATGCTATGCTTAAATTATTTCCATCAAGATAAAGAGTTACAGCAGTGGTACTCGCTCAGTGCTGGTTTAGGATACAGACCACTGTAATATGGTATGTATGGTTTGTACGTATTTAATTTATTTTATTTTATTTTATTTTTTTTTTTTTAATTTAATTTCGGGCTATGGCCGACAGGGGGCACAGTATCATTAATAATGGCGCTTGTAAGAACCTAAGCAGTCCTCTTTTTGTTCAGAGATTATTCACTCATCAGATAATAATTAGGTACACAGATGATATCCATTCTGATGGAATTTACAGCCTTCCAAAGACTTTCAGGATTAGAATGAGAGCTTGTAATTAGCTGACAGCAGATGTACGCTAGTCCTAGGCTACCCTGAAAATTCTTATTAAAGCCATTTACCTGGGAAGTAAGTGTTTAGCTAATTAGTTTAAACGCTATAACATTTACGTAAATACAAAGATACAAAGAAAAGTAGGTTATTATTATTTCTCTCTAGAATCACACATACAGTAGTTTGTATCTGCAATACCTGGAAATAGTCATGCAGAAAATAAGGGACATGAACACTTTCAGCTGTGCATTACAGATGCTCCACAACGATCACACCAACAAGTAACCTGGATTGTTACAATTATACATAACAGTCAAAATTTATTTTTATGACTGCTTTTGTGACAGAGTCTATGCTGGTTTAGCAATGTGACGGACTTGAAATGGCTTACTGACAGTATTTGTAGTTCTGTGTTGTTCTGTGTCATCTTATGTAGCACCTTGGTCCCAGAGAAACGTTGTTTCGTTTCCCTATATACTTGTATATGGCTGAAATGACAATAAACTCCACTTGAATACTGAAATTGGACCTAAAGGCTAGGACTGAAGATGGGACTGATGTGATTCCACTGCAAACTGTTCAAGACTCCATGTCTGCAAACAGATCACAGACAGTTGAATATTATGAATGAATGACTATTATATATTGCAATAATAATATATCTGGTATAAGGCTTAGTTGAGGTGCGGGATAATTATAGACTTGAAAAAAGCTGTGCATATTATGCAGGACAGACATTTTCATTCATTAGGCCTATTTTGTGTTTTATGCACATATACAGTGCCTTGCAAAAGTATTCATTCCCACTGAACTTTTCCACATTTTGTCACGTTACAACCACAAACAAATATTTATTTTATTGGGATTTTATGTGATAGACCAACACAAAGTGGCACATAATTGTGAAGTGGAAGGAAAATGATAAATAGTGTCCAAAATTTTTTTACAAATAAATATCTGAAAAGTGTGACGTGCATTTGTATTCAGCCCCCTTTACTCTGATACCCCTAACTAAAATCCAGTGAAACCAATTGCCATCAGAAGTCACCTAATTAGTAAATAGAGTCTACCTGTGTGTAATTTAATCTCAGTATAAATACAGCTGTTCTGTGAAGCCCTCAGAGGTTTGTTAGAGAACATTAGTGAACAAACAGCATCATGAAGACCAAGGAACACACCAGACAATTTAGGGATAAAGTTGTGGAGAAGTTTAATTTATGGAAGAGTGGCAAGAAGAAAGCTATTGTTGAAAGAAAGCCATAAGAAGTCCCGTTTGCAGTTTGCGATAAGCCATGTGGGGGACACAGCAAAGATGTGGAAGAAGGTGCTCTGGTCAGATGAGACCAAAATTGAACTTTTTGCAAAGGGCTATGTATGGCGGAAACCTAACGCTGCACATCACCCTGAACACACCATCCCCACCGTGAAACATGGTGGTGGCAGCATCATGTTGTGGGGATGCTTTTCTTCAGCAGGGACAGGGATGCTGGTCAGAGTTGATGGGAAGATGGAGCCAAATACAGGGCAATCTTAGATGAAAACCTGTTAGAGTCTGCAAAAGACTTGAGACTGGAGTGGAGGTTCACTTTCCAGCAGGACAACGACCCTAAACATACAGCCAGAGCTACAATGGAATGGTATAGATCAAAGCATATTCATGTGTTAGAATGGCCCAGTCAAAGTCCAGACCTAAATCCAACTGAGAATCTGTGCTGAGACTTGAAAATTGCTGTTCACAGATGCTCTCCATCCAATCTGACTGAGCTTGAGCTATTATGCAAAGAGGAATGGGCAGAAATTTCACTCTCTAGATGTGCAAAGCTGGTAGAGACATACCCCAAAAGACTTGCAGCTGTAATTGCAGTGAAAGGTGGTTCTACAAAGTATTGACTCAGGGGGAGTGAATACAAATGCTTTTCAGAAATTTTGGACACCATTTATCATTTTCCTTCCACTTCACAATTATGTGCCACTTTGTGTCGGTCTATCACATAAAATCCCAATAAAATAATTTTTTGTTTGTGGCTATAATGACAAAATGTGGAAAAGTTCAGTGGGTATGAATACTTTTGCAAGGCACTGTAGGCTACAGTACGTTGTATATTAATTTATTAATGTGGTTCAACAGTTTTAACTGCAGCATCAAATCCCACACCAGCAGTCTGTGGAACAGCTTCTTCTTGCAGGCTATCAGATTGTTGATCTCTAGCTAATAATACCACCACAAGCACAACCCACTTATTTACCTTCCATGCACTGTACTTTCAGTTAACACTGGACTCTAATTGGTAGTGCTGCAGTGTGCCTCATGCGCTGCTCAGCACAGACATACATTCCAGCAATGTTGCATCATCTTATTCTGTACTCCTTGACAGTCCATTTGCACTGCTGCATACTGTGCTGCTCACCTGCACACTATGTAACACAACTGCATATGTATGTGTACTGTGTATTTATTGGCACGCCGTATTTACTTGTTAGCCCTCGTGCACTATGTATTGTATGTTTTCTGTATATTAAGTTCTACATGTATACTGTGTATATAGTATTATGTGAATACTGTACATACTGTGCTCGTGTTTATTGTGGTCTGTATACTTGTAATTTACACTGCACAGCTGCAGTGATTTTCACCGCCTGTACCCTTGTGGTTATGATGAAGTGACAAAGTGATTTGATTTGAATTTCACCCTGGCCCAAGATCATGCAAACGATCTGATGGTTCCTAGTTATTAGCAGCAGAGTTCTCTTATTATTTGACAATAAAATCGTGGGTCTGGCTATCAATCTATTAACTTCAATTGAACTTATTAAGTTTAAGTTGCTCTAAATGACCACTGCCATTATAAATTTAAAACATCTGTGATTAAAATAAAAATAAGTCAAGAATAGTTGCAAGAACCTTTTTTATTAATGAAGGACTCAATTTTCCTTTTCTCCTTTGTAATGCAGAAATATAGCAAGAAAACAAAAATGCAAAAGCCTGTTCTAGGACTGAGAAGTACCTGCTACTTGGAGAGCAGAAAAAAGAGAGAGTGAGTAATAATGATAATAGTAGATTTTATTTACTATTGTTCATATATATATATATATATATATATATATATATATATATATATATATATATATATATATATATATATATATATATATATATACACACACACACACACACACATGTGTGTGTTCAAAGACCATTTTACTAATACATTGTCCTGTCTGGAACAACTTCACCATCCTATGTGTGCTGCGAAAGCTGCAAAAAGGTTATCTTCACCTTTTGATTCATTGCACTTAAATCACTGAAACAACTGATACCTTGGTACACACACTGTCATGTCGCACCTGAATATAAGTCTCACCAGATCAAAATTGCATTGCTGAAAAAAAAAAAAAAAAACAGAACAGAAAGAGTGAAATATATAAGTATAAAATAATCATTTAAATTATAATGGCATTCATTATAAACACAATTCATTGTAAATGCCAAGCCTAAACTAATTCATGAAAATATTTTAGTCCACTCACTCCTCAGCAAAGTCCCCCGAAATCTTAGCATGTTAAATAGAGCTAGCATAGAGTCTATGAGTGGGAGGCAACCCCTAGGCATAAGCTACATTAACACATACCGCGATTTTATCGCTGCCAGTCGCTGTACTATGAAGTTACAAGTAGGCGTTTCTACAACTGGTTGCCACAGTAACGTGTATCCGTGGGAGGCACAGCTAGCATTCCACTTTTTTTTTTTTTTTTTTTTTTTAAAACAACAAATCAGTTTTCTTGCCGCTAAAATTAAACATTCTGTAGGGAGAACGTGTGTATATAAAATTCACCAGTGTATATATGCATCACGTCATATATATGAGATGAAGAAGAAGCAGTGTGTGCCATTGCTGCCAAGTATCTGCGGCAAAAACGCAAGCACCAATTAGCTTAGCTTATATATTAATAATAATAATAATAATAGTAATAATAATAATAATAATTTTGGTGCAGTCTAGCAAAATCCTGGTGTAGCTCCTATCTCGGTAAGTGAGCGTCACCACCAGGGAGCCATTCAATATCTTTTTGTTGGTGACTGGAATCTGGAAGCCGGCATGCAGCTCCTCGGCCACGGCCTCCATGTTTCCTGGGTGAAGTGTCCGGCATGGCGCTGCTCATTCCTGGGCACCAGACCCACGTGTGTCGGCCTCAGATCCTCGCTCCTTCTGCTAGCGAGCTTGTTTTAATTAATAGTGAAAAACTTAACAGATTAGCACATAGATGCACCTTACCAAATTTCAGCTTGATCGGACTCATGATTTATGAGAAAAGGTTAACTGACATTAGCTCCACCCCTATGCATGACCGCACCTCAACCTTTGCACATGACCTCAGAACCTCCTCCTGTTATAAGCCTCTCATGTTTTGTGAGAATCCATGCAAGCACTAATGAGTTACAACTTTTTGAGCAAATAAGGATCCTCCTAATTAGTATTGACTGTGGTGACAAGTGGTGACCATATTGTTTACAAATGTCAACATGTTTTTGATAATTATTGAGGTTCATACTCAATAAACTGCATAGTTCGACACCAAATTTGTTCACAAAAGTGCAAATTAGCATAAATAAATAAGTTATTTTTGTTGTGAGGCGTTTTTGTTTGGGAGAACCCAAGGAATCAGGGGCAAGATAGTTTTACTTTTAGGGCTCACGGTTCATGAGATATGGACTAAAATGTAAACACTTTAAACATATATATATATATATATATATATATATATATATATATATATATATATATACACACATATAATATATATTGTGTGTATATATATATATATATATATATATATATATACACACATATAATATATATTGTGTGTGTTATGTTTCATATATATATATATATATATATATATATATATATATATATATATATATATATATATATATATAATGTGTGTGTGTTATGTTTTTTTTATATACATTACATGTATATGTGTATATGTATATATATATATATATATATATATATATATATATATATATATATATATACATATATATATATATACATATATATATATATACATATATATATATATATATATATATATATATTATTATACTGCCTGGCCAAAAAAAAAACGACGCTGTTTGGGTTTAAATAAGCAAATACTTAAGAGTCTATGATTGGATCATTACTACAGTGATTAATATGTTTCAGCTGGCACCAGTTCTTTTAACCTTAACTGATGCAGTGTGTAGCTTCTCATTTCTTAAACAACCATGGCAGATTACGTATCCCATGGTCGTGGAAAAGATGTTACTGAAGGGGAAAATTGTTGGCCTGCATCAAGCAAAGAAAACAACTAAGGAGACTGCTGAAATCATTGGAACTGGGTTATGAAATGTCCAGTGCATTATTAAAGCCTGAAAGGATAGTGGTGAACCATCAACTTTACAGCAGAAATGTAGTCGGAAAAAAATCTTGAATGATCGTGATCGGAGATCTTTAAAACGCTTGGTGATGTCACATCGTAAAAAAATCGACAGGAGAACTCACTGCTATGTTTAATGGTGAAAGTAAGAGCATTTCCACACACACAATGTGATGAGAAACTAAACAGCTATTTGAATAAACAGCTGTGTGGCCACAAGAAAGCCATTTGTTAGTGAGGCTAATTGGAAAAAATGACTTCAATTTGCTAGGGAGCATAAAGACTGGACTGTGGAGCAATGGAAAAAGGTCATGTGGTCTGATAAAATCAGATTTACCTTATTCCAAAGCAATGGGCGTGTCAGGGTAAGAAGGGAACTGCATGAAGTGATTCACCCGTCATGCATAGTGCCTACTGTACAAGCCTCTGGAGGCAGTGTTATGATCTGGGGTTGCATCAACTGGTCAGGTCTAGGCTCAGCCTCATTGTGCGGCAATAAAATTAAGTCAGCTGAGCACCTGAATGTACTGAATGACCAGGTTATCCCGTCAATGGACTTTTTCTTCCCTGACGGCACAGGCATATTCCAGGATGAAAATGCTAAGATTCGTCAGGCTTAACTTGTGAAAGAGTCGTTCAGGGAGCATGAGGAATCATTTCTGTTCTGACCTTAACCCCACTGAAAGTCTTTGGGATGTGCTGGAGAAGACTTTATGGAGTGGTTAGACTCTCCTGTCCTCAATGCAAGATCTCGGCCAAAAATTAATGCAACTCTGGGTGGGAATAAATGTTGTGAAGTTGCATAAGGTTGTTGAAACAATGCCAGGATGAATGCATGCCGTAATCAAAGCTAAATGCGGTGCAACAAAGTATTAGATTGTGTGACTTTTCTTTGGCCAGGCAGTGTATATATGTATGTATGTGTATGTGTGTGTTTATATATATATACACACACACCGATCAGCCATAACATTATGACCACCTGCCTAATATTGTGTTGGTCCCCTTTTTGCTGCCAAAACAGCTGTGACCCTTTGAGGCATGGACTCCACTAGATCCCTGAAGGTGTGCTGTAGTATCTGGCAAAAAGTCGTTAACAGCAGATCCTTTAAGTCCTGTAAGTTGCGAGGTGGGGCTTGATGGCCAGCACACCCCACAGATGTTCAATTATCCACATGAATGCCAGGACCCAAAGTTTCCCAGCAGAACATTGCCCAGAGCATCACACTTCCTCCGCCAGCTTGCGTTCTTCCCATAGTGCATGTTGGTGCCATCTCTTCCCCACGAAAACAATGCACACAGACCCGGCCTTCCACATGATGTAAAAGAAAATGTGATTTATCAGACCAGGCCACCTTCTTCCATTGCTCCATGGTCCAGTTCTGATGCTCATCTGCCCATTGTAGGCACTTTTGTCAGTGGACAGGGGTCGGCATGGGCACTCTGAGCGGTCTGCGGTTACACAGTTCCATACGCAGCAAGCTGCGATGCACTGTGTGTTCTGACACCTTTCTATCATAGCCAGCTTTAAATTTTCAGCAATTTGTGCTACAATAGTTCTTCTGTGGGATCAGACCAGATGGACTAGCCTTCACTCCCCACGCGCATCAGTGAGCCTTGGGCGCCCATGACCCTGCCGCTAGTTCACCAGTTGTCCTTCCTTGGACCATTTTTGTTAGGTACTAACCACTGCATACGGGAACACCCCAAAAGGCCTGCCATTTTAAAGATGCTCTGACCCAGTCATCTAGCCATCACAATTTGGCCATTGTCAAAGTCTCTCTAATCCTTACGCTTGCCCATTTTTCCTGTTTCCAACACATCAACTTCGAGAACCAACTGGTCACTTGCTGCCTAATATATCTCAACCCTTGACAGATGCTATTGTAACAATCAATATCAATATTATTCACTTCACCTGTCAGTGGCCATAATGTTATGGCTGATCGGTGTGTGTGTATATGTGTGTGTGTGTGTGTGTGTGTGTGTGTGTATATATATATTTGCTAAAACATATATGGTTTCATTTTTTTTATATCACTGGAACCTGCCATTTTAACAGGGGTGTGTAGACTTTTTATATCCATTGTACAAACACATTAGCAGCTATCCATATTATTTTTGTCAGCTTTTTAATGCAATTACAATACCGTTTCCTTGCTGCTGAGCACTCGGCTCCATTCCATGTCAGAGGCAGGTTCACCTTTAATGGAATGGGGCGTGGCTAACATTCACAGCACCTCCTACTCCAAAATTACTTGACCAACAGAGATTTAAGGTGAACGCCTTCTTCTAAATGAAGAAGTCTTTGTGTCGTATACAGGCAGGTCCATAAGTATTTGGACAGTGACACAATTTTTGTAATTTTGCCTCTGTACACCCCACAGTGGATTTGAAATGAAACAATCATTGTGTGGCCTGTTTCCGTATTATTTCATGACAAATTAAGGAGATAAAAGTTCTGGAGTTGATTCCCAGTGTTGAATTTGCATTTGGTAGCTGTTCATGGGAACTTTCAGTATGCGGTCCAAAGAGGTGTCGATGCAAGTGAAGGAGGCCATCATTAGGGTGAAAAAAACAAAACAGACCTATCAAAGAGATATTACAAACTTCAGGAGTGGCCAAATCAACAATTTGGTACATTCTTGACAAGAAGGAATGGCACTGGCGAGCTCAGCAGCACCAAAAAAGCCTGGAAGGCCATGGAAGACAGCTAAAGTGGATGTTTGCAGAATTCTTTCCTTATTGAAGAAAAATCCCTTCACAACATCTAGCCAAGTCAAGAACACTTTGGAGGAGGTAGGCGTATCTTTGTCAAGGTCTAGAATCAAGAGACGCCTTCATGAATGTAAATACTGATGTTTTACCTCAAGATGCAAACCACTGGTAACACTCAAAAACAGAGAGACTATATTAAACTTTGATTAAAAAAAAAATGCAAGATTCACTTGTACCAGAATGATGGGAAGAGAAGAGTATGGAAAAGGAAAGGAAGGGATCATGATCCAAAGCATACCACATCATATGGCATGGGCATTTATGGCTGCCAGTGATACTGAGTCACTGGTGTTTCTTGATGATGTGGCTGCTGATAGAAGTAGCAGGATGAATTCTGAAGTGTATAGAGCTGTATTTTCTGCTCAGATTCAGTCAAATGCTGCAAAACTGATAGGTACTAACCCTAACCCTAACCCTACTGTGCTTCACAGTACAAATGGATTTTGACCCAAAAAGTACCACAAAAGCAACTCATTTCCATGAGTTCCAGACTTCAGGCAGACACTGACTGTGAAGGATTTGCATTTACGTATTAAAAATAATCCTAATATTTATGATTGTTAGTTTGTCCAATTACTTTTGAGCCTGTGAAAATGGAGGGACTGGAAAAATGGTTGTAATTCCTAAACGGTTAATGCGATATTTTTGTTAAACCCGTTGAATTAAAGCTGAAAGTCTACACTTCAATCACATCTTGATTGCTTCATTACAAATCCACTGTGGTGGTGTAAAGAGGTAATAGTATGAAAATTGTGTCACTGTCCAAATACTTATGGACAATATACACAATACATTGTGTACAGTACAATGAAATTCTTTTCATATACCAGCTTGTTAGGAACTAGGGGTCAGAGCACAGGGCCATTATACAGCACCCTTGGAGCAGATAGGGTTAAGGGCCTTGCTCAAGGGCCCAGCAGTGGCAGCTTGACCCCTGATCTTCTGCTTAGTAACCCAGAGCCTTAACCACTGAGCTACCTTAACCACTGACCCCCCACTACACAACCACCACCCCCCACCCCACCAATCAAAATGTGCCAAAAGTCAGAAGCGAAAAAAAGATAGCAAAAGATAGCAAATGAAATATTCCAGAAGCAAAAAACTGCATTAGAAATATCTGTAAATAAAAAAATTAAACAAAAAAGAAAACAAAATGAAAGTGTGAATTAGAGGTCATCTTTTTTTATATTTTTATTTTATATTTTAATATTTTCCTTGTGGATTTTTAAAATTTTATTTGAAATTTTTGGCACAAAATTAACTTTATTGGTTAATTTTTGGCCTAGAGTACACATGACCCATAATGCATTTTGCAGTTTGCTGTTATAAATATGAGTAAAAGTAGTCATGTGGTCACTTACCGAGGAGCATCATTAATCATGTGCTTGTGGCATATCGATTCAGGCATCGTCTTTTTGAGCCTTCAGTGTGAGGTAGTTTCAGAAACTCTGGAACTGTTAGGCATTTAAATATGTTGCTTATTTTGAAATATGTCATTAATTAATCTAATCAGTAATTAAAAATATGTTTTTAACATAAATAAATTTGAAATATAGGAGTTTAACAATGGACGGACATGTCTACAGGCTGATTTAACATAGTTACTGTGATCGGTCACTTAGCTCGATATAACCGACCAATTATTTTATTTACCAACCTAGCTAACATTTAAGTAACTTGGACTCAGTCATATAAATTATATATAAATTTCAGGGAGCTCTAAGGGATTGCGGTCTGTATTTCCCCAAGAGCCAGTGATGCGTGAGCGCCTCTATAGCGAGAGCATTCTTTTACCTCCTTGTATGATTTGGCTATCTGGTTAGATGTTTGCCTGCCCTGTTGTTATAATAAGGTTGTTTTGTGACCTACAGCAACAATTTTTTGCTAACCAGCTAGCAGCTTGATTCGAGCATTTATAAAACAGTGTCACTTGATACGTTATCTGCAAATATTAAGAGGGCAATGTCACAATGTTTATTTAGCTAGGAATTAATTAGTCAGCTAGCTATGTTAGCTACCACTACTTTACAATAAACTATGTATGGTGCCGTGTAACGAAAATTGTGTCTAGCCAACATTACTAAAATGCTACATAAAATACTACCTACTATATATACTATTGCTTTAGCAAATTCATACCCAGTATGCCTGTACCAACTAAATACCATCTACTTCTGCGAAGATTTTCTGCTTTCTGGCATAACAACCACCAACGGAAAATAACGTTTGAATTAGAAAATTCAGCGCCAGTGTGTGCATTTATTCTCACTATATTGTTCATTTATCCTTTCATCTTTTTAGCCTCTAGTTTTTACAATCATCCTTTGATTGTGTTGAAACATCTTGGTACTTTTGAACTCTAAGCTTTTGTGTTTTTGAGACATTAAGATGTACATTTTATGGCGTTTTGTGTTACTCAAGAGCTGGTCACTGGCTTAAGTACTCTAGAAAAGTCTTGTTCATTTGTGATGTCAAAACACAGCTCTTTGTGTGTGTTTGAACACCTAAAAGGTGCTTATAAACTTGTGCAATGTAAACAAATAAAGGCACATATATAGTAAACAGACATTGTAAAGTTAATGACTCGGATATGGATAATAGCAGGCCAGAATCAGGTATGGGACACAAGACTAGCAACGTGTCATTAGAAGATTATTATTATAATATTTCATATTGTTGTCAATAACCTTACAGTATTAACCTGATATGATGGACAAAAGTTATTAAGAAAGCACTGGGAAATATTAACATGTATGTGAACAAGATGGAGCATGCATGTGTACTCTGCATGCTTTATCTGTGGTGGGCCACATGGTACCTGAGATGTGAAGTACAAAAATGAAAATCATAAGCTGTTAGGTGGTCAAATGTTACATATAGTAACAACCCTCCCTATTCTACAGAGGAACATGAAGGACTATTAGGCAGGTGCAGCTTTTCAGTTTCTGATGTATAAGGCCTAATATAATCTCCTGAAATTATTTTTCCATCACTTGCATAAAGTTGTTATGGGGGCTATAGATCTGTAGTTTGACCTGTAGACCTAGCAATGTTTTATTAGGTTAACATGGGTATAACCTCGTAAGTTACATTGTAAGTTACTTCTTTTCATTTTGAAAGGAGTCAGTTTCCTGAATCCAGTCTTCACTACATTTAAGTGAAAATTCTTATCCATCCAAATAGTCCGCCTTGGACCCGAGCACAGTTGGATACAACAATCAGTCTGTGTCTAGCATGTCTGAGCATGTCATTGACAGTAATATCTTTTATAAAAATGCTTATAAAGAAATATAGAAATAAAATATAGCTGCGAGGAGCAATTATCGGAGTTCAAGAGCTTGAAGTGCATGCGTAAAAAGATATTGTGTATTATTTAGCAAGCGTGTAAGCAATTAAATTGGAGATGAAACAACCATTTTTGGAAATTTCAGGTAATTTACCATAGAAATATAGGCTGTATCTCCATAATGCTGTAGCGTACTTAGTGTATGCCATAGCCATCATGACTTGAGGGTATCTACACAGTTTTGGAACAGTGACACCTAGTGCTCAGCAGATATGTAAAAAACATGTTTTTGCTTTTCTGAACTTTTGTGCAATTTTCACCAATTTAGACTTGGATCATGTTCAGTCCATGCCATTTCATGTTGATAGACCAAACCTAACTATTGGTCCGAAACCAGTGATATACATTTTTCCACAGTAGGCCATTTTGTTTGTCTGCCATTTTGTGGCATGTCAAAAACCTACTAGACCATTTATCCAATCTTTACCAAATTTCACATAAATCATCATCAGAGCTGGCAAAAAACTTTTTGATCTCTCAAACTGTTTCCATATAAAGCATCTTCAAAGCGCTGCAAAGTGTTTTATGCAATATCTTGCCAAGCCTACTGCCTATTGCACTGAAACTTGATATGTAAAATCATGATCATGCTCATAAAATCGTGAGATTATGCTCATAAGATCATAAAATCATGATCATGCTTACTTAGCTCCTTACTTTGCCTCTGTAGTGCCTCTGTAGTGCTATAGTTATTATTCTTCTTCTTCCACTCTTGAGGTCTATGGCAGCCCAAGCACCACAGGTGCATAGGCACCTATTGTTTTCATCAACTTTATTAGTATTATTATTTTGCATCATCTTCTTCTGCTCTTGTGTCTATCTATCAGGCCATAGAACCGGTACATAGGGAAGTTATGAAATTTGGCACACACATGCGAAACAGTCTGAAATGTTACCATAGCAAATTTGGAGTCACAATCTCAAACCCTTTAGCACCACCAACAACTCAACTTGTACTCATGCTTATGCTAATAACATTTGAACCATAAATGCTAGGAACTAGGAAGGGCTAGTTTCAGTTTCCACCCAAGTACATGTTCCACCATTTTGAATTTTCTGAACGACCTATTAAATTTTCTGGAATTAGAAAACCTATTTTTTCAAACTCCTCCTAGACCATTAGTCCGATTTTCACCAAAATCGCATCAGATTATCTTCAGACTATTGCGAACTCCTCCTAGACTGTTCCTTGCAACTTCACCAAATTTTACTGAGATCATCTTCAGACAAAAACTTATTCCAAGATTTTCGATAGACCAAACTGTTCATGTATAATGTGTCAACAAATATGACGGGGAGCACACCAAAATGAACGTGAAGTTATACAGTTGTGTTCAAAATAATAGCAGTGTGTTTAAAAAAAGTGAGTAAAGCTCAAAATCCTTATAATAACTTTTATTTCCATACACACAAATGCATTGGGAACACTGCACATTGTATTCTAAATCAAAACATGAAGAAAAATTGATCAAATTTGTTATTACTTTACAGAAAGTGAAGAAAAAGGAATATTAGGCTGTTCAAAAAAAAAAATAGCAGTGTCTGCATTTTTCTTTACAAAGTCAAACATTTACTGTATAAACTAAAAATGCTTGAAGATTTAGCTTTCTTGTGAATCACTGAACTAATAATTAATTGTGTATAGCCATGTTTTCTGAGAACTGCTTCACATCTGTGTTGCATGGAGTTGACCAACTTCTGGCACCTGTGAACAGGTATTCCAGCCCAGGACGATTGCACTACATACCACAATTCCTCTGCATTTCTTGGTTTTGCCTCAGAAACAGCATTTTTGATGTTACCCCACAAGTTTTCTATTGGATTAAGGTCGGGAGATTGGACTGGCCACTCCATAACTTTAATCTTGTTGGTCTAGAACCAAGATGCTGCTCGCTTACTGGCGTGTTTGGGGTCGTTGTCTGGTTGAAACGCCCATTTCAAGGGCATTTGCTTTTCGGCACAAGGCAACATGACCTCTTTTAGTATTTTAGTGTACTCAAACTGATCATTGATCCCTGTAATGCAATAAATAGGCCCAACACCATAGTATGAGAAACATCTCCATATCATGATACTTGCGCCACCATGCTTCACTGTCTTCACAGTGTACTGTGGCTTGAATTCAGTGTTTGGGGGTCGTCTGATAAACTGTCTGCGGCCCCTAGACCCAAAAAGAACAATCTTGCTTTCATCAGTCCACAAAATATTGCGCCATTTCTGTTTAGGCCAGTCAGTGTGTTCTTTGTAACCTCTTTTTTTTCAACAATGGGACTCTGCGTGGGCTTCTTGCCGATAGCTTGGCTTCACATAGGCGTCTTCTAATTTTTACAGTACTCACAGGTAACTTTAGACTTTCTTTGATCACCCTGGAGCTGATCATTGGCTGAGTCTTTGCCATTTTGGCTATATTTGGCTACTATCGAATGGTAGTTTTCCGTTTTCTTCCGTGTCTTTCTGGTTTTGGTTGCCATTTTAAAGCATATGATATCATTTTAGCTGAGCAGCCTATCATTTTCTGCACTTCTTTATATGTTTTCCCCTCTCTAATCAACTTTTTAATCAAAGTACTCTGTTCGTCTGAACAATGTCTGGAACGACCCATTTTATTCTGATTTTCAGAGAGAAATGCACAGTACAACATTTGCTGCCTTCGTCCTTAAATAAGGGCCACTTGTTTGACACCAGTTTTTTCACAGAATGATTTACCTCTCTAACTGAACTCCACACTCCTATTATTCTGAACACGCCCTTTTCAATTAATGATTCAATTACACAGAATCAGCAGCATGCATGTCATGTCTGTTGGGTCTGTTGGTTTTCTATTACTCTACTATACCTACTAGCAAAATATTTGCCATGTAGAAATATAATTTCTACCAAAAACAGTGATTGAACACAACTGTATCTCTGCAGCACTTTGGCATATTGACACCAAACTTGCCTATAACTTGCGTATAATTTGTCCTAAACTCATGGATGTAGCATCTTTAGATTCAGTGAGGCATACCGAGTTGAAGGATACCCAATTTTACTATGTCGGATATTTTGGGCATCGGCCATTTTGAACTGTGTGTTAAGATGCTGTATTTTAAATTGGCCACAAGGAGGTGCTATCACGTTTTACATGTGTATAAAGGAATGTATATTACGCGCAGTTTCACACATACACATTATTCATAAATATATATTAGACCTTCTAATACTTATACAACTTATGCAGGTGCCACTGGTGTCAATCAAATCATTAAATCTTTAAAAAACCTACTTTTGTAAACTAGTCCTATGTTTTTCACTCAACCTCAACAAGTACAATTTTCTGGAGTTCCTACATCAATAATTATGAAAAAAATGTTGAACTTTAGTCTTTGGATGGCTATAACAGGGTCATTTAAAAATATGAGCATGAAGAATTACCCAAAAGCCAGTAATTCCTAAACTAAACCTCCGAACTTCATGAAATTAGGTAAGCACAAGCATCTTACGAGTCTAAAGAAGCATGCAAAGTTCTATAGAGATCGAAAAACAGGTAACACTATAACAGTTATAAAGTTAATAAAAAATGCTATATTTCTTTGGTATATTACCTGTAATTGCTGAAAATTGTCTTGTTTCATTTCCAATTTAAATGCTTACATGCTTGCTAAATAATACTTGCACTTCTTCTTTTTCTGTTTTTGGCATGTTGCGTCCTATGTGCATATCACTACCTACAGTGCTGTTATGCACTCATGGTTTATTTAAGGTCATTTTCTTTTCTTTGTTCCTCTCTTTTAGTCTTTTCACACGAAAAGAAAACAGAAATTACTTAATTCTCGATCCATCAGGGTTTAGGTATCGGCTGGAGCTGCGTGTTCAGCTACTCCAGCGTCCACATATGTCCTCGCAGGCTCCAGAGCAGAGCATCATTTGTTTATTTTATAGCCTTCTTAATATCTACTTGGATATGAGTTTAATAAATTTTATATATATATATATATATATATATATATATATATAAAATTTATTAAACTCATATCCAAGTAGATATTCCAAGTCCTTATTCTTCTTATCCTTTTTATTTAAATGTGTTGTTAATTCTTTCCTGTCCTCCCCATAGCTTTTACAATCATATATTAGCTGTTCTTCTGTTTCTTTCTCACCACTCTAAGTCTCTAATACCACTCTAAGTCAATATCACTTACTCCAGTTAAGACTAGTGATGCTTTCAGGGACTTCTGGTGAGCAGTGCAATGGAGTTAGACGCGTTTGTCCCTCTTTCCCATTCAGTTTCGTTTATTTCTTTAACTACCCCACCGACTCTCTCTGACACACTAGAAAAACTAGTAAGACGACTTTTGAATGACGTTGTCCGTGTAAAATGGCAACTAAAACAGCGAAAACATCCAAGAAAGAAGCCAACGTGAGAGCCGAGGCGCCTGCGACGACCAAACGAAGTGACTGTCGCGGCACTAACAGACTTGCTGGAAGGGCATAGAGCTGCCTTGGCGGCTGAGTTCAAGGCTGCAATTTCAACGTTAGAAGTGAAACTAGATTGTGTGCAAGCCACAGTATCTGACCATTGACAGAGACTCACCGTGCTTGAGTCCCATGCGGAGTCGCTAGATGAGCAGATGGAATGTCTAGAAACATCCCTCGCAGCCTTAGCAGAGAGCAACGCAAAACTCAAAGTCATGACTGCAGATCTGGAGGCCCGGAGTAGACGGAACAACATAAGGATCATCGGTGTGCCTGAGTCAATAGAGGGTCCGCAGCCAATGAAGGGAAACCAGTCGCCATCTATGAAGACTACAGCCCTGAGGTAATGGAGCAGCGGGCTTGGTATCGTGAAGTTATGGCCGAAATGTACAAACAGGGGTTCCGACCGGCTCTTTTGTATCCGGCAAGGCTTCATATAACGACCAAAGAAGGGAGCAACAAGTGGTTCACCTCGGCAGAGGAGGGCAAGTGGTTTTTGGATTCTTAGTGCGGCAGTTCTGAATAACCTGATGTCATTGGAATAAACATGGTGTCATTGGAATCGTGGAGTAAGAAGCGGTTTATCTCAGCCGAGGAGGGCAATCGGTAGCAGGGGCAGTTCTGGAGCAATTTTGGGTACATTGCACAGTTTGTCCTGCGGGTGGCAGTAATGAAACTTTTGTGCCAAGCACAGATTACGCAAGCAAGAGCGAATGCCCGAGTACCATGCCGAGTCTGTGCCCTTCAGAGTTTCAAATCTACATCATACAGGTAATGACAATATTTCATTAAAATATAATAAAAATGCATATAGTTACACATTATATTAAAAATATTAAACTGATCTTATTGTCCGGTGTTGCATATGTTAAATCTACATGTAAAGCAGTTATGACTAGTATACAGAGAGTCAGCAGCTAAGTTACAAGAGAACAGGTGTACACATTAAAGAAATGTAATTTGTTAATAATATGCAGAAAAGTGCCTAAATGTGCATAGATGCTTAATTGTTATAATTGTTTTTGACTACAAAATTTATTGTCAAATAAATGAACATGAAACAATCATTTGAGTTTAACTTATTTTATTAGCTTATTTGCTTATAAAACAGTGATATATGACATAGTGAAAAGTGACTGAAAAATAATCCTGAAAATAAATGTTAGCGTGCCCCCTAAAAGCACAAGTGGCCCCTGCCTGGCCCCCCCAGTTAGTGTACTCTAGAACCGCCACTGATCGGTAGTAGGATTACCAGCGCGACGTTTCTTAGCAATCCGATGCGGACTGACCGTATCATTGGGACTACTATGTAAGTTGGGAGCAATTTAATTGATCGTATTTTCATCGTCATATTTTGGTTACTATTTGACTCCGTTTTGACTCCTTTTTTTTTTTTTCACGATTGTTTGTTGTTTAATGCACATTCTAGTTGTCATGTTTAGCAAAAGCTGTTTTTGCCCCTGTTTGGTTTAAACAGGCCCTAATGTCCTTGGACTTGGACTCAATATAAGTTGAATAGTCGTTGTATACAGTATTTGTGACTGAAAAAGTTATACTTGGGGTGCTGTTAAAAATATATTTTTATGTATATTTTATTTTTGTCATTTGAGGAGTTTTACATTTTATTTATATGTCTTGCAGTAATAATTCTAATTCCGATGTTCTAGTGATTGGGGGTAATGTGTTATTGGAGAAGTATAAGGTTTGTGGAAAACAGGAGTTAAAAAGGAAGATAAGGTATCTGGAGAGATACGCATGTTTTTGGTTTGTTTGAAGGGAGAACAGGGGTGGGTTAAAGCGGCGGCTGATTGTTGTTTTTTTATGAATCACGTTTTCTCAGTTGTTTCTTCTTTTTCTTGTTTTTTCCCCTCTTCTTTCTTTAACTCTTTTTTTTTTAATTATTAAATATTTGCTAGGAACATCTTATGGATCAGTGTACTGCAATAGTTATGCATGATTAAACTGGCTGGTAGCTGTAGTAATCGAGACTATCGAACTGAAGAAACTGACTGTCTCTCCAACCACACACAGGACAAAGACATCCCTTCACACCCAACGGACCTAAGATGGCTCCAGCCTGTCTAGGCTAAACGACAGGTCGTTAAACATTAAGGGATGATAACGGTCATCGGAACGCAGAAAACCCCCAAAAAAAAGGGTGTAAATTACCCCTCCGTGGAACTGACCTCGAATTGACCACCCTTAACAGATGCCTTTTGTTTGGATTAGGGAACTGGTTGAGATTTATCACACTACACCCTACTCAGCTTCAAGTGACCTTTGTTCCCAACTGAACCAGTAAAAGGACTCCAGGCCTAAGACTCCTCCACTTTTAAGAATGCCCTTTTCTTTCTCTGTATCTGCCTTATTTTATTTCAATATAATCGTTGAGTTTGTGTTAAATCTGTATGGGGAACATGCATTCCCACAACCTGTATTAAACCAGAGGGCAAGAGTTAACTTACACTTCAGCCACGGTGACTTCTCACATGGTGGGAAGTCCAGTGTTACCTCCAAATCACGTACTCTAACCAGCATTATATTACAACCCCACTATTAATGGAATTGTATAATATTAAGTCTGTTTCTTTCTGTAAACATGCCATTATACCCAGTAGCTAATGGCCATGGCTAATGTATGTCATGTGTGGTATCTGCATGCTTGTCTTCATGTGCTGAAGCTGTTGATGATTTTCAATTCTCAGTACCTCATATCATACATTTATTATAAACATTAAAGGTAAATAAGACCACATTACATGGACATTAAGAAGGGGGCAACTCGGGAGGGGTCGCTTGCAAATTAGCTGGAGGGCCAGCCAAGCCACTCTCCAATCATCTCCAAACCGGCCTGCAGTTGGTTGAAGACCTCAAGAGGCCGGCTCATCTAAACTAACATAAAACCACATGCCCAAGACACAGAAATACAGGAACGCAACAACAAAGAACAGCCGGAGCGGGAGCTGGAGCTGAGACTGGAACGGAGCTGGGACCAGAACAGAGCTGGAACAGGAAGAGAACCTCCCCCAGAAGATTCCAAGACTTGCATCACTGAACCTCGCTTGACTCGACCCTTCGCCCAGCCGTCCAGACTCCAGCCTCCCTCTCCGGCGACGATCAACAACTTCTCTAACACCCTCCAACTCCGGTCCGACTAGAACCTGCTGGCCCACACCAACTCCTTCCATTCACCACCTAGGCAAAGCAAGTATTGATACCTCCCAACTTCATTAAGCTGGTGCAGTAAACCTAAAACTCTTTTCACCGATTAATGCTGATTTATGTTGATGGTTCACTCAGGTCAGGATCTCGTGATTTGTCAGGTTTATGTCTAAGAACTCAACTCTCTGATTATTCTCACTGGTTCTTCTCATTCCATATCCCTACATGTATGAATGTGTAAGTCTGTGTGTGTGTTGGTTGTGTGTAGTAGTTTAGGATATATGTGTAGTAGTGTAGTATATATGTGTAGTAGTTTAGTATATGTGTATAGTAGCTTAGTATAATAAAGTCTCGTCTGATGTTTAAAGGCCAGTGTCTTGTGTCTCTGTGCTTCAAATTTATTGCCTTAAACTGCCGATCTTGTTACTGTGCTCTCAATATAGTGTTTCACTATATTTAAGATATTATTGCCGGTGGCCACGGAGGTAATATCCCATGCACAATTAATAAATTCACTCGTTTCAACTTATTGCTGGACGAATAGTTGATCAGCTATTAAAATATTAAGTTTACAAATTTCCCCTTTTGAGCTGATCTGCTAATGTCCTACATATTTTGGTGGAGAATACATCAGCTTAACCTAAATGATATAGCACAGCAAAATGAAATACAAATATTCATTTATCTCTTGGAATGTAAAAGGTTTAAATAATATCGTTAAGACCAAAGAAGTCCTTTTCACATTTACAGTCCCTTTTTTTTTTTTTTTTTTTTTTTAAAAACAAGAAACCCATCTTCGCACCTCAGATGTTTCTCGCATTAAGAGTGCATGGATCGGTCTCTGTTTTCACTCCAAATTTGCTGTGAAGGCAAGAGGGGCAGCAGTTCTTATACATAAGAACATCGCTTTTGAATCTGAATCGGTGGTCTCAGATTCAAGTGGTTGTTATGTGATTGTGTCCGGAATTCTACAAACAGTCCCAGTTGTCTTAGTATGTATATAAGGCCCCAACTGGGACAACGACACATTTTTTGTTAATTTTTTTCCGTACTCCTTGATCTTGATAGTCACCACATAATCATAGGGGGGGTTTCAATTGGGTTCAAAATACATTATTGGACAGGTGTTCCTCAAAACATACCACGTTTTCCAACTCGGCCAAACTTTTAGAATCCTATACTAAACAGATTGGCCTGTCAGATCCCTGGAGATCAAAGTTTCCAACTAGTAAAATCTTCTCTTTTTTTCACATGTTCACCATTCATATTCGCGGATCATTTTTTTTTTTTTTTTTGAATAACAGAATGATGCACTCTGTCAGCTCATGTGACTATCATAGTATAGTCATCTCCGATCATGCCCCCACATCTTTGGACTTAATGTTTCCACAAGCCAGGACTAATTTTAAACACTGGAGATTTAGTTCACATTTACTTTCTGATAACAACTTCAAAGATTTCCTCGCATCTCATATAAAGATATATTTTGAAATAAATGACGATACCTCTATCAGCAGTAACACATTATGGGAGGCATTCAAAGCCTATATGCGTGGACAAATAATTTCATATGTCTGTCAGTTGAGGAGATTTGAGAATTCCAACTTTCTAAACTAGACCTCCAATATTCTTCGACCCCCTCACCCACAATATATAAAAATCGTCTTCAACTTCATTCAGAGTATAATTTACTTCTAACTCACAAAATTGAAAAGCAAATGTTGAGTGCCAGACAGCGTTTTTTTTTTTTGGTGAAAAAGCTGGCAAATTACTTGCATTTCAATCTCCAACTGTCTGCGCATCTAGGCTGATTCCTAAAATTAAATCTCCTGAGGGTGATATAGTTTCTGACCCCGAGGAAAAATTGATTTTTTCAAAATACTACTCTGATCTTTATTCCTCAGAATGCAACTCAAAAATTTGGAATGGCCCAAACCCATTTGATCAACTTACATTCCCTTGTGTTAATGATGGCTCCACAGATGATTTGGGTAGACCTGTGTCAATCACAGAAGTACAAGAGGCAATTCAATCACTTCAAAATGGTAAATCACCTGGCCCCGATGGCTTTACCGTCGAATTCTATAAGACTTTCTCCTCCGTTAAAGCCCCAATTCTACAGAGAGTATATAATGAGGCTTTTCTGTCAGGCCGGCTTCCAACAACCATGTCTGAGGCATCCATCTCATTATTGCTTAAAAAAGATAAAGATCCACTGCTTTGCAGTAGCTACAGGCCAATTTCCTTGTTAAATGTGGACTTTAAAATCTTGTCTAAAGTCCTTGCCCTTCGCCTTCAGCAAGTGTTGCTTGCTGTGATTTCTCCTGACCAGACAGGTTTTATGATTGAGAGACTCTTTTTATAATACTAGAAGACTTTTTAATACCATCCTTTCTTCAAGTTCCAACACTCCCGAAGTTGTTATCCCTCGATGCTGAGAAGGCATTCGACAGGGTCAAGTGGGAGTATTTGTTTTTTATTTTAAATAAATTCGGTTTTAGCTCAAATTTTATAGCATGGATTTGACTATTATACTCCTCCCCTGTAGCATCTGTGCACACTAATGAAACACATTCTAAAACCTTTCACCTTTACAGAGGCACGCGCCAAGGTTGCCCCCTTTCGCCTCTATTATTTGCCTTGGCTATAGAGCCACTGTCCATTTGGCTGTGAGGTGAGGGAAAGTTTAAAGGCATTACCCGGTTTGGAACCTCATATAAACTGTCCCTTAACGCAGACGACCTTCTTTTATATATAGTGAACCCCATTTCATCATTGCCACCAATCCTCGAGATTTTTAACTTGTTTGGCAAATTCTCTGGTTACAAATTGAATCTTCAAAAGAGCAAACTGTTCCCTATCAATTTAGCAGCTGAGACGCTTTCCCAACGCTTTCCCTTTTAGGTGGGCTCAGGAAGGTTTCAGATATTTAGGCGTATTTATCATTAAATCAGTTACAGCCATCTTTAGAAAAAAATTTAATTCTTTGCTTGATGTCTGTAAGGCAGATATAGAGAGATGGTCTTCTCTCCCAATATCGCTAATTGGCCATATTAATTTGGTTAAGATGACAATTTTGCCCAAATTTTTATCTGTTTCTGTTTCAACATATACCCATTTTTAAGTCTTTTTTTACCACTCCGAATCAGACAATCAATTCATTTATTTGGGGCAGGAAATATGCGTGAATTAGGAGAACAGTTCTCGAACTCCCAAAGTCCAAAGGTGGCCTTGCTTTACCAAATTTTCAGCGGTATTACTGGGCCTATAATATCATCAAGCTTTTGTATTGGACTAATTCCTCAAGAGTTCCTGAACATCCAGTCTGGGCCCGAATAGAATTGTCATTCTCTAAATTTTCCCTTCATTCTGTGATTTGCTCTCAGCTTCCTATAAATATTAAAAATGTCTCAGACAGTTTAGTGGTGGCAAATACTTTTGAAATATGGGTTCATTTTAGGAAGCATTTTGGGTTAATCAGACCATCAATTCTGGTTCCTATTGTAAACAATTTATCTTTTCTACCATCATGTTCTGATTCAGTTTTTCGTGATTGGTCCTCAAGGGGTCTCAGTACCATCTGGGACTTTTATAATAAAGGAATATTTTTATCCTTTACAGAATTATCCCAGAAGTTTGTTCTTCGCAACACTCATCTTTTTCACTTCTTTCAGGTCAGACATTTTGTACAAAATTAGTTTCCCCAGTTTCCCTCCCTCCTGATTCAAAAATGGACACCCTTCTCTCTCTTAGTAAAGACAGAAGAGGGCTAATCTCTGTCATTTATGAATCAATAGATTTTTTTAAATCCTGGGGTCTAGGGGTCACTATACCTGAAACAGAGTGGGATTATATATGTGATTTAGTACATTCTTCCTCCATATGTGCTCAACATAGTTTAATGTAATGCAAGATTCTTTATAGAGCACACTAGGCTAATGCCAGGCTAGCCAAAATATACCCAGACAGGAGTGACGCTTGCAATAGGTGCCGACAGTCTCCATCAAATCATACTTGCATGTTCTGGTCCTGTCCAAGACTGGCAGAGTTTTGGTCTAAAATATTTGATACTTTTGAAAAAACCTTTAATACATCAGCCATTCCAAACCCTTTTACAGCTCTGTTTGGAATTCCTTTTAAGCCAAACTTGCCTTCATCGACTCAACACGCTGTTGCTTTCACCACATTATTGGCCAGGAGGCTTATTCTCCTTAAGTGGGAGCATGCATCCCCTCCTTCATATAATAAATGGAAAGAAGAAATTCTTTTGTGCTTAAAGCTGGAAAAAATTCATTTCTCTTTAAAAGGGTCTTTAAAAAGCTTTCATAAAACATGGAAACCGTTGTTAAACTATATTGATACCATTGATCTGTCACTCTGCAGAAGAGGATTAACATTTTTTTTTTAAAATTTTTTAAAATTATTATTATTGTTTTTTTGGTTTTTTTTTTCTTTCCCCTGACATTCATTGTATATTTTAATGACTACACTTACAGTGTTATTGTTACTTGCTCTGGTTTTTGCTGTCATGGTTGGGATATTAGGGGTGGGGGGGACGGGGGGATTGTAATGGGGGGGTAGAAAAGCAGAACAGTGGTTTATTTCAATTTTGTAAATGTAAGTTGTATCTGCACAAAATGTTAATAAATATATTTTGGGGGAAAAAAAAAAAAGACTAGTGATGCATTCAGTCCTGAGAGACCAAGTTTTAGCCCAGTTATTATGACCTCTTCCTTCCTATTTTTACCACATATTGTTCTTTTAGTATCTACTGATTTTTTAAATGTTATAGATACCTTCCCTTAGTGTCTGTATTCCAACTTTCTTGCCATTCTTTTGTAGCATTCTTCTTAATAATAAATTGTCCTTTACCTAAGGGCACATTGACATCCACTTTTTTTTTGCATTTTTTTGCTAGCTCATCGGCTGTTTTGTTTCCAGATATCCCTGTACGCTCTGGTACCCAGCAAAATCCTCCAACTACTCCTTTCCTTCGTACACACCATAATAACATAAATATCTTACTCATCAAGTCTTCTCGAGATGATTGATGGATAGATGACGATGTTAAGACAGAAGTGGAGTCAGAACACATCACCACTCTATCTGGTCTTATTTCCTCTACCCATATCAAACCTACTATGATAGCAACGATTTCAACAGCATATATTGACAACTCAGATGTAACTCTTTCTGGATATGCTTATTTACATTATATTTAATTTTACCCATGTCCTCCCATTCCCTTCTCTTGTCCAGTATCTCTAAGACAATTTTTACATCAGGAATTATCCATGTTGGCACTTCTCCCCATACAGGTGCGATGCTGCATCTTATGTCTGCAATTCTATATTTCTCTACTAATTGATTTATATTCTGCCCAAATCTCCTTATTTTTTTTATTTACATACTCTCAGCAGTTATTTAAGACATCATTAGCAATATGGTTTCCAGCATAACTCTTTATGTCTAATATGCTGTCCACCATGGAATATTTTTCACTTTCTTGCCTGCTGCTCTTTGAGGAATATATAATGTTGCAGCCTCTATTATTAATGCTATAAGATATTCGCAAAATGTTTCTACTGATTCTTCTCTCACTTTATTTATTTCACAATGATTGTTAAATGAAATCCAATATGCTTTCTCATACATCCATTTCCTTTGTAAGTAATGTCCCATGTTACAATTATTGATATTTAATTTACATACTCTTGGAAAGTGATCACTTCCAATTGATTACATTCCGTTTGATCACTTCCAGTTGATTACATCCCTGATTACATTCCATTCACCTAACGATTATATTAAGGCTAGTACTTTCTTCTGTGTTTAGGCATACTAATGATCTGTCGTCCATGAATTGTTCTGTTATTTCCCTATTATAGTCTATGTTTTTACTGCCCCATAACCAATTGTGAGCATCAAATCACCATACTGTAACTCCTTGTTTCCCCTATTAGTCTGTCCAAGAGAATTTAGTGAAATCTTTTTGCAATCTTACAACATGATTCTTGAAAACATATTATACTAGGCTTATGTTCTAAATCTTAGACAAATGTTTCTTAACTCTTGACCATTTGCTATAAGGCTTCTTGCATTCCATTGTAATACACTTATTACCGTCAGGCTAATCGGATATCTAAGAAGCATGTGTTGTACCTGAGTAAGTATTTCATGTATCGTATGTACTAAGATTCCAGAAATCCCTAGGAATTCTGATGCAGCTTCTATAATTGTTTTGATCTTGGTTTATCTTCTCGACAACATAGCTGTGACAATCATCTTGATAATGAAGGCCAGAAAATTCTTTTTGTCATTATTAATACATTTTCTTTTAGGGCACATTGGTGGTTACATTCTATCTACTTTGACTTTTCTGTTTCCGTGTTCATTGTGTCTTGCTTGTTCTTAACATTGCCTCTTCCTTCCTGACCCCCCTACTACCACAGAGCTTTACTGTCTCAGCATAAGTAACTTTATGTCCAGCCTTACATTTCTGGATTTCTCTTGCTTTTATCTGCACTTCACACCCTCCATATGCTGTACTTTGAAGGCCTCCACAGTTACAGCATTTTAGGCCATTGTCTCTGGACATTTGTCATATTCGTGTTCTCCTCCACATTTGCACATCTCATTTTTCCCCTACACAGTGCAGCCACATGTCCATTTTGCTGACATTTAAAACATCTTAGTGGCACTGGGATTTTTCCTTCAAATGTCAGCAGTATGCTCATGCTTTCTTGTCTCTGTCCCTCATTATTCTTGTATAGTCTTCTTACATTTATAACTTTGCTTCCTTTTATATTTTCCTGAATTTCATCAGTTGTTATGTGTTGGAATTCCTGATATTACTCGCTTTTCTGTCTTAGATACTCCAATCTCCTTGGTTGTGATCTTTCCCCATTCAATTCTTTAATCCTAAGTAATTTATTTTTTTGTCATCTTTGGCCATAATCAGTGCTCAGTTGTCCTCATGGACAATGATGGGCATGGACATAGACACTGCGTACCAATTTTAAAGTCAGTTGGACCGACAGTTCAGTTTGATCTATCAACACGAAATCCATAACTTATTGCTGGCATGGACTGAAGATGATCTGAGTAGGAAGAACAGTTCGAAAAGCAAAAATATGCGCTTTTTCATATCTCATGAGCACTAGGTGGCGCTGTTCTGAATCTGTGCAGGAACCCTGAAGTCATGATGGCTATGATATATACTAAGTCTGTCTGAATAAGCTAAAGCGTTATGGAGATATAGCCTCACGTCCATTTCAGCACATTGTCATTTGTGGTCTAATTAACTTGAATTGCATAAATTTTTGTCGGCATGGTCTGAAGATGATCTGGTTCGATTTTCATGAAAATCGGCGTACTGTCTAGGAGGAGTTTGAAAAAGTGGGTTTTTAAGACAATTGAAACTGGCAGAAAGATTTTCATGACGAAAAATGACGTCATAAGATGCATTCTAGCCTTTACAGTTCAAACGTTATTAGCATAAACATGAGTGCAAATTTGACCTGTTGGTGGCGCTAGAGGGTTTGAGGTAGCAACTCCAAATTTGCTATGGTAACATTTCAGACTTTCCCCTATCTGTGTGCCACATTTCATAACTTTCGTATGTACGGTTCTATGGGCTGATAGATAGACACAAGAGCAGAAGAAGAAGTAGAATAATAAAGTTGATTAAAACAATGGGTGCCTATGCACCTGTGGTGCTTGGCCCCTAATAAAAATCCTTAAAAAAAACAACAGGGTTTCAGCACTTTGTGCTTGAACCCCTAATAAAGGCACAATGGCACAAATTAACAAGACTGTTTAGGTACAGTTGAGGAGTAAATATGATGTGGTATATACAGATGTTTTCCAGTGTGATTAGGATAGGGTGTGATTAGATGGAGCCTTGTGCCGTTCTTTTTATGGAATTAAAATATATCACTTAATATATTGATAAAATAATGGCACAAATGTAGCACAAATGACAGACAGGTGGAACAAATATTGGTGCAGTTTGGATGCTGATAGGGTGTTGAGTGCTATCATCAGCTAGAAAATGTAAAGTTTCTCAAAAACAGTATTGACATTACCGAGTCCTTGGAGAAAAAAATTCCAAAATGATTAAAACAATATAACAATAATATATAAAATATTATATATTTCTATAACACGATGTACTTAATTAGTTATTCTGTTGTGAGGTGACTTACCTCTTCATATTTTATTAACTTTAAGCTTGTTTTGTGTTCAGTCAATTAAAAAAAATTTGTACTTGACAAAATTCGGTCAAGCTCGGAGGAAAGAAAAGTACACAAGTTTTAATGTCGTAACATACACCAGTGAGCCAAAACATTATGATCACCTGCCTAATATGCTGTTGGTCCTCTCGCATGCTACCAAAACAGCTCTGAACCACCAAGGCATGGATTCCACAAGAAGTCATAAAGTGCCTTGTGCTATTTGTCACCAAGACATTAGCAGCAGTCCTGTAAGTTATGAGGTGGAGCCTCTGTGAATTGGACTTTTTCCAGCACATCCCAGAGATGCTCAGTCAGATTGAGATCTGGGGAATTTGAAGGCCAGGAAAACACTTTGAACTCCTCGTCATGTTCCTCAAACAATTCCTGAGCAACATTTGCACTGTAGCAGGATGCATTATCCTGCTGAAATAGGCCACTGCCATTGGGGCATACCATTTATCACGAAGGGGTGTACATGGTCCACAACGGTGTTTAGGTGGCATGTGTGAAATTGACATCCACGTGAACTCCTGGACCCAGGGTGTCCAAGCAGAACATTGCTCAGAGCATCACACTCCCTCCTCCATTTTATTTTCTTCCCACATTGCATTCTGGTGCCATTGATTTCTTAGGCAAATGGTGCACCTATACTCAGCCATCCAAGTGATGTAAAAGAAAACAGGACTCATCGGACCAGATGATTTTCTTCTTCTATTGCGCCAAGGTCCTGTTCCAACGCTTGTGTGCCCATTGCAAGTGCTTTTGACAGTGGACAGGGGTTAGCATGGGCACTCTGACCCATCTGTGGCTACACAGCAGGGTGGTTATTCACTGTGTGTTGTGATACTCATAACTTTCATTAAAATTTTCTGTGACTTGTGCCACAGTAGACCTTCTGTCGGTTTGGACCAGATGGGATAGCCTTCATTGCCCTCGCTCATTGATGAGCCCTTGTCAAAGTTGCTCAGGTCTTCACGCCTGCCCATTTCTCCTGCACATTTCTCCAACACATTGACTACGAGAACTGACTGTTTGCTTACCGTCTAATTTTTGGCATTGGCGCAAATATATTAAGTGATGCAGCATCACTAGAGGGTTTTTTTTTTTTTTTTTTTTTTTTTTTTTTTTTTTTTTTTACACTTTAATGTCATCATAGGGCTGAAAGAAAAAAAACTGAAACCAGTAATATAAATTGCAATCATGAGGTCACATATATACACTGATAAAAGGCTGGAGGAAGACTGACATGCATTGTGAATGGGCTAAACATGGATCTTCAGTGAATCTTTGAGACGGCAGTAATCTATAACTGTAATTTGAAATTCAGCCTTGTGCCTAAAACAAGATACCGTTTTACTAATATTGATATGTTGTCATACTGATACTTTTGTATATATGTAATACAGTATTTAATAAATACTTATTAAATTTAAATATAATAAAAATATTTATTATTTTGAATGTTTATTTTGAAACGTGTGCATACTGTACTCTACTGTACTATACAAATGTGTGCACACTGTACTACACCCAAAGACATGCTAAATTTACAGATTATTGTTGGTAAGAAGATGGGCTTTATTATATGTGTGTGCAGTTTTGAGAAATGTTTATTTGGGGATTTATTAGTAGTTGAGGTGGACAGAAATGCTTAGCCTTGATTTGGATATTCACCAAAAGACATAGAATGTCCTAGCACTTGTTCACAATGGTTTTGACGTTCAATAAATGTACCCTGTCTACTGCAAGATTTATATTATGTATATAAATTTCTTGGTTCTAACACTGAAATTTTTCTGGGCTTTATAAGTCCAGCATCCTTGAAAATGATGCACAGTATTTTAATATTATATCTCCTTCTATGAGGCTTGCATCAGGACAAATGGAAAGCTTTTGCAGGAGTTTGCAACACCGTTTCTTCCATGGGTAATGTTAAGGCATATTATGTATGGGTGGCTGTTAATAACTTTAAGGACTATTCCATATTCTAGCAAAATTAAAAGGATGTTACTGTATAGAGGCTGTTTTAACATGCATTAGTTATTCAGGCCATGATTTATGCTCTAAATGTTGTCATGTGTTGTGTCACATATTGCATCAGCGGGGACATGTACGCGCTGGGAGCTTTCTACTACCTAATAGCATATTCAGGAGTATCGTCTTAACCAGTATGGTAATAGTGTGTTGGAAAACAGTATTTGACTGTTGTTCCCATGCAGCGCTCAATCAGGTAGGGGACCAAATCCGGATGTTCTTGAACATTAAAGAGAACATAACGTTTCATAACATTTCATATAGGACCACGCAGAGACATTGGTAAATGTCCTCTGAACATATATTCGCAAACATTCCTCTAGGACTAAACTGGGACCTATTGTCAATGTTTATAATGTCCTGGGAATATCCTATAGCTAATGTTATTAAAATGCCCAAATAGGGACATCCACTGTTTGCTGGGGTTATACCAAAGTAATGCATACTTTCTGACCAATCAGATTTGAGAATTCAACTGTCTAAATGCAACAATGAACAGTTAAAAAGCATGATGTCATTCATTAATAAATTAAAATTCGTAATCGTTGGCAAAACGCAGTGGTATAGGAGAAATAATATGACATACAAACTCCAAAAACTACTCAAAATGCTAAATTTTAAAGTTTGTTTAGACTATTTGTTTATTTATTCATTCGTTTTTTTATTTTTATTTATTTATTTATTGTTATTATTAATTGCAGCTGCATTTGCAACTAAAACATCCTGAAAGTTGGGAATGCTGTAGCTCTGATTCACTGAGCTAAATTAGGAGTCAAAACATAATTTACTGTTAAAATCTGTAAGTGACAGGCAGCAGAAGGCCAGTGTATGAAGTAGTGGTGGGAGTTCTATCTGCCAGGCATCACAATGATCTGAGGGAGGCCATAAGAGGCACATGGATGGGGTACCTCAGAGACCACCCTGACTTCCAGAATCGGTGTGTATGGTTTTTTTTTTTTTTTTTTTTTTTAAATCTTTAGAATTTGCACAGAAGCTGCTAGATATTAATTGGACTAACTGACCCTCTCAGACTAATGGCATGCCCATAAAACATCAAAACATTTGCTGGTAGCAATGTTTGTTGAAAAGTAAATTAACTTTTATGTGGTGGTCAGTCTGCGTTCTGTGCTTGTACAGTTCAAGTTGAACATGTTTTTATGTTCTTAACTGTGGGTGAACAGAGATTTGTTTAAACCACTACAAGAACCATCATATTTTAAAACAATGATTATAATTATAATTATAAATTATTTATAACTATAATCATGTATTTTAGATATAATGTGTTGAAGTAAGTATAAGCATCATGTCAAATGCATTATTAATACTATTAGATCTTTATTGTGTGTTAATACATCCATATATTCAGTTTGCAACAGGATTAGGTATAAGATGGTTTAAAGCAACACTTTATCCACAGCTTAGACTTTTGCATTATCTTAAAGGGTGCTGGTGAAATTTATCATTGGTAAACATGGCTGTGCAATACCTGAAGAAGATCGGGAGGACCCATATTCCTGCACCCAGCTCAACCTCACAGAACCAGGTAAAGCACACCACATCATACGAAAGCCCACAGACTCACATGGAAGCACATATGAGCAGCACTTCACCCACCCACCCCCCAGGGGACTTCATTCATCTCTTGTGGGTTTTGACTGGGCACTACTGTTGTCACTTGTGGGTGTGTACTGTGTTATGTACTGTATGCTTTTTTTTTTTTTTAGTTCAGATGAAAACACAACAATCATGTATGGCATACCAAATAATTTCTTATAGAAGAATTATTACTATGCTTCCCTTTTGATCTTACAGGAACACCTGTATACCTACTCATTCAGGCAATTCCCTAATCATAAGTAAGTGTGCAGATAAGGGCCAGCAGCTTCAGATAATGTTCATACCAACCATTAGAATGGTTAACAAAATGTGATCGTATTGATTCCGACCATGGCATGATTGTTGATGCCTTACAGGCTGGTTTCACTATTTCCGTACCTGCTGATCTCCTGGGATTTTCACACACATTCAATTGGGAATTTTAACGCATCATTGAAGGGGAAAATCGATGGAGACAAAAACGCTGGCTGAAACATTATGACACAGAAAAGTGTTTTAATGTGTGATATGTGTTTGTCCTCTCTATTTATTGCTTTCTGACCAATCAGAATCAAGAATTCAACAGCGCTGCAGTATAAAGGATAAATGTGTCATAGACATTACTTCTGTGGCCAAGTCCAGGATTATTTACTGTTAATGTTTCTTTTCATGCCATATTTGTGTGAATTTTGTATATTCTTTTTCTTTATCCTTATACAGTACATTTGTGGTGGCAGACATTCATATGTTAACAGCCTAATTATGTTCATGTGTAGCTCTGAATTATTTCTTGATTGCTGTCATTCCTAAGGAAAAACACCATATATTTGGATTAATGCATTTGTGTACCATTTACTTTAATTAGTGTTTTTTTCCATGAGGATGTGAGAAGTAGAGGTATGCTTCTCTCTTAACAGCCATATTGGTTTGATTGTTTGATTTTCACGGTTTAATTAAGAGAGTCCAGGGCTCATTTAGAGCTCATCTCTAAGCCAGTCTGCTCTACAAGAAGAGTTGTTTTAAAGTGTTCTGTCTGTTTGCATGCATTTTGTCTCATTCTTATCCATACATATATACATACACTATCTCTTAACCAGCAGGTTTTAGATTCTAACCGCTTTAATTCTTGTAGTGACCATGCAGGAGGTGACCCTCCTAAGCAAGCCTGATGCTTTGGTGCCATCTGATGTCTCAGCCATATGTTTGGATTTTAAGGTCCTCCACCCTGTAGTGATCACGCAACTAGGTGTGTTTCCCAGTGGCCCACAGAAGGATTTCAGGGGCAATGTCACAGTAAAGTTATTCCCAGTGGACCAAAAGGTAAGACTATTGTGAGATAATTTAAGTTAGCCAAAGTGCAGCCTATTAGGCTGATGACTTGAACTGCTAATAAGATGAGTGTTTTCAGATGTGAGTGAGAAGATTCTGGATTCTGATTAGTTCAAAGCAGCTCTGATAGTAGTTTATAATTTAGAGTAATGCACTCAGATTAGACTTTGCTTTAAAAAAAAAAAAAAAAAGCATGACTGATTCTGCAAGATTAACTTGTACCAGAATGATGGGACGAGAAGAGTATGGAGAAGGAAAGGAAGGGCTCATGGTCCAAAGCATACTACATCACCTGTCAAACATGTGGAGGGAGCAAGTGTTATGGCATGGGCATGCCAGTGGAATGTTTATGGATGTGACTGCTGGTAAAAGTACCAAGATGAATTCTGAAATGTATAGAGCTATCCTTTCTGCTCAGATTCAGTTAAATACTGCAAAACTGATAGGACAGTGCTTCACAGTACAGATGGATAATGACCCAAAATGTACCATGAAAGCAACCCAAGAACTTCTTAAGGCAAAGAAATGGAATGTTCTTAAATGGCCGAGTCAGTCACCTGACCTTAACCTAGTTGAGCAGGTTTTTCATTTACTGGAGGCAGAAAGACCCACAAAAAAGCAGCAATTGAAGCACGGCTGCAGTAAAGGCCTGGCAAAGCAACAACGTATTAAAAATAATCCTAATATTTATTATTGTTAATTTGTCCAATTACTTTTGAGCCTGTGAAAATGGAGGGTCTATGTAAAATATGGCTGTAATTCCTCAATGGTTAATGCAATACATTTGTTAAACCCCTTGAATTAAACCTGAAAGTCTACATTTCAATCAGATATCGATTGCTTCATTTCAAACCCATTGTAGTGGTGCACAGCTGGAAAATTACAAAAATTGTTTCACTGTCCAGATACTGATGGACCTGACTGTATGGTGGGAACTCCACATAATCTAAGCCTTAGATTCAATCACCAGACCTTAACCTGACTGAGCATGCATTTCACCTCCTGAAAAGGAGACTAAAGGGAAACTCTCCCAAAACAAACAACAACTGACAGAAGATGTGGTACAAGCCTGGAAAAGCATCACAATAGAAGAATGCAACAGTTTGCTGATGTTGGTGGGTCAGTGGCTTGATGCAGTCATTGCAAGCAAGAGATATGTAACCAAATTTATTAAAGTTATTTACTTTAAGACTATCTGTTCCTATAATTTTTGCTCACCTAAAAGTTGGGTGGTCTGCTACCAAAGGTGCCATGTTCTAAGTTGTTTAACACATATAAATGTAAATATCAGGAAATGAAAGCTGAAATTCTGATCTGTCATGTCATATGTTTACTTTTGATCTCAAACCAAATGTCTTCAGTGCACAGAAACAACAAAAGAATTGTCCCTGCCGTTCCAGTACTTTAGGAGGGAACTATTAGGTAGGTGGATTGGCTACACTTAGTTGGCCTTAGGTGTGAATGTGTGCTTGGTGCCCTGTGATAGACTAGGGTTCCATCCAGGGTGAATTCTTCCGCCTTGCACCCAGTGTTACCGGGATTAGCTCTAGATCCACCACGACAATGATCAAAATAAAGCAGTTACTGAAGATGAATGAAGCAATAAATACTGCTATTTCAATGCATAGCAATATAATCCGAGTTATGCTAATTACGTCCATATCATGCAGTATTCTCTCATATCTCAGGATGGTGTGAGAAATGGTCAATGCTGTGCTGCAGATAAATTATAACTCTCAGAATTTAAATCCTTTACCTATTTAATCTTTTTAGGGTAACAGTCTTATAAATTGCTCAGATTATTGCAGGATTTGACTTGCGTCCTCTGACTTGTGACCTCTGAATTACTTCATTTTCGACCTCTGTGCTTTTGAGCTAGTGGGAAATAACCATGGATGTCTCCATGTTCAATCTTTCTTATCAACAAACTAGCCAGCTAACTGTGATGAGTGATGTATAGTCCCCTCTCTATAGTCAAGGTTATAGATTTAACAAGCTGATATTTTATCTGTATGTTGATTGACCTAAAACAAATACTTGTATATACAACATAATTCATTTAAAGTTAAGAAGTTACTTTGTTTACTGTTCATACTGTGAGCAGCCATGTTGATTTGTTATTACTCACTGAATTCAAGAGTTGTGGAATTTTGAGTTTAAGGGGCATTTTCTTTCGGTTTCCTATTCAGAGGTCGGAAATTCTGAGTTATGACCTTTAGTCAAATTCAACAATAATTAATCAGATATGGGAAAATATATAACTTGTATTATATAACAGTTTATTTTTATAAATTGTCCTATTGAAACTGTATTAGATTTAGATGTGTGTGGGTGTGTATCATTCTGTACAGGAGCCAGTTGTGACTGCTCACCTTACTACCTTGAGTCCAGGTGTCTATGTGGAGGGGATCTGGTATAAAGCTGTGGAACAGTTCATTTTGCCCAAGGTGGGGGAGTTAACAGGAAAGTATAACAGTGTAAAAAAGCATTAACAGTAGTTTATGTTCTCCGTATTCATTACAGTGAAATGTCAATTATATCTAATGAAATTCAATGGATATTCTCACATGCTGTTGATTTACTTTCTAAAAACTTCTGCTATAATCAGATAGTCTGTCAGGTGTTCCAATTCACAGTATGCTCATACTGGGCATCATGTCAAAACACTTAGTACTTTACAAAATGCAGCTGTAGAAGAGTAATGATTTATAATTCCATGATCTGGGGTCACCCAGAAGAGAAACTTTGCCTTTTGAGTTTGTTACTCACGATGTATCAGGGAGTTTTTCCTTGCCACTGTTGCCTTTGGCTTGCTCATTAGGGATCCAAATGTATATCTGAAATTCTATAAAGCTGCTTTGGTTAAAACTGTGTGCAATGACCAAACCTAAACTTCCACATTTAAATTCATGTTTTTAATTAAAGGAAAACTTCTGCATTTTTTTCAGCCTAATCTTCATCTGTTGCAATTGCAGCGTATGTGTAATTACCACAGACAAAAAGGCAAAATATCAAAAGATTTACAAATATTCCAAAATATTTGCAACAGAGAAATAAACCTGTTTACTCGAAACTCACTTATAATGGAAGTCTATAATTTGACCTTTTGTAAATGAAACTACCTTTTCAAAGGGAATAATTTGTTGTCTAAATTAGGACTAGTATTTTATTTTAGGGAGCTCACACTAAATATTTTAAATAGGGTACACCTGTATTAATTTTAAATCTACCTGTGTCCAACTGTATGCTTGCACAATAAATATCTCTGACTTTGGGAGGTCTTACAGCTAAAATAGCAGGTCATGTTAGTTCTGCTTTCATGAAGATAAGGACCTGCCCATGAAGCTTCGAGATGAAGTTATTAGGAGGAAAAAAGGTGGAGAAGGTTATTAAAACATCTGCAAAGCTTGGTACCTTCTTAGGAGCACTGTAGAATCCATTGTAACAAAGTGGAAAAAATATGGCACAACCCAGACACTACCAAGATCATGCCAAACTTAGTGCTGAGGCAAGAAGGTCAATTGTCAGGGAAGTGTCCAAGAGTCAAGCTACAACACTGAAGGGGTTTCAGAGCTCACTGGAGAACCTGTGCAACCCAACAATATCATCAGCTCTTCACATATCCATCCTCTATGGGAGAGTGGCCAGAAGGAAGACACTTCTGAGAAAGGCCATGTTAGAAAATCTGAGAGCTTCTGGAAAAAGATTTTGTTGTCTAATGAGACTCGTTGTGCCATTTGGTCTATAGCCAAAGCATAATGTGTTGCGCAAACCAAATACAGCCCAACACCTAGGTAACACCATTCCTGTGATCAAGCACACTGATGGTAGCATCATGCTTTATGGTTTTCAGAAAAGCACAGGACAAAAACTACAAAGGAATGACTTGGAAAAAAAGAAGTTGGGGGAGGGTCACAGTACACATTTTAGACTTTCGTTATAACTGAATTTGGAGTGAGTGAGTTTACTGTTCTTTTCTCATTGCAAGGAAACATGTTAGAACACTTGAATGTGGTTATCGTCTGTACTCTATTTAAAAAAAACACTGGGTTAGTCCTATAACTATGTTTATGCCTGGTCCAAGTTACAGTGCAATGATTCTAACTTTCACTACTTTGGTATATAGAATGTATAGTTTGGGTCAGAAATGGTTATTCAGTGGTTTCAGTCAAAATAATGTTTCAGTCATTTTGTTGTTTCCCTCCAGTCATGTCCGAAGACTGTCATGCCCTTATTGATTTATAGCCAGGTTTGCATTTCTCATTTTAACAGAGGCTGAATGTCATATGGTGTTTTCAACAACAGTGTCACATGTGTGCAGGGTTTTGAGGGAAATCTGTTATGGGAGAGCCAGGATCCGACAGGTTTGATGACTGTCAATGTGTCCAATGTTCAGCTCAACACTGGTGGAGGAGTGATCAAGTTAGGATCTGTAAGCACAGCTCTGTTTCTTCATTGAGTGTTCATTGGTTGTTCAATTGCTTCAAATGTTTTTAATCAGTACCATATAATCATCTGTTTAACTAATATGCCTCTTTATAGAATTTTGCTCAACTGTTAAAGGTGATAAAAACTCCTGTTTGTGTTGCAGCTAGAAGAGGGCACCCTGCCTCACAGAAATGCGCATGGTTTTCCTGGACTAGCCGGAGGATTCATTTTCTCCATTTATGGTACTTACATCTCGATTTTTCTTTTTTTTTTGACAGCTGCTCTAACTTAATTTGAAATTGAAATTTAATGAGGGTACCGAAGTTGCTCACCTTACATTAGTATTTGCAAAGTTTGATGCTGTTAATAGCCATGAGCAGTAATCACATTAGTCACTTAGCACTAAACAGTTTAGACAAGCTAGACTCCATAATTATTTGGATGCTGACAAGATTATTATTTTTTTAGCTGTCTACCACAATATTTTGGAGATGAAATTAAATAATGAATATAAGCTCAAAGTGCAGACCCTCAACTTTAATTTGAGGGTATTTTTATCCACTCAGGGTGAATGTTTTTTGTTTGTTTGTGTGTTTTGTAAGGGACAAAGTAATTGGACAAATTAACTACAGCTGTCTTTAGTTCCTGCTGGTTGTGGGGGTGTTTTGCCTTCAGTCTTGCCTTCAGCAAGTGAAATAAATGCTCAGTTGGATTCAGGTCAGGTGGATTGACTTGGCCATTGCAGAATACTCCATTTCTATGCCTTAAAAAAAGTCTTGGGTTGCTGTCGAAGTATGTTTCCAGACATTGTCTGTCTGCACTGCGACGTGACGTCCAATGAGTTTTGAAGCACTGGGCTGCATCTGAGCAGATAGTATAGCCCTATACACTTCAAAATTCATCCTGCTGCCTTTGGCAGCAGTCACATCAATAAATACAAGGGAACCAGTTCCACTGGCAGCCATACATGTCCATGCCATAAGATGAGGTGGTATGCTTCAGATCATGAGCAGTTCCTTCCCTTCTCCATACTCTTCTCTTCCCATCATTCTAGGACATGTTGATCTTTGTCTCCTTTGTCCATGGAATATTGTTCCGGAACTGTACAGGCCTTTTTTTCTTAGATGTTTTTGGCAAACTCTAATCTGGTTTTCCTGTTTTTGAGGCTTACCAGTGACTTACATCATGTAATAAACTCTCTATATTTACTCTGGGGTAGTCTTCTCTTGATTATTGACTTTGAGACAGATATGCCTACCTTCTGGAGGGTGTTCTTCATCTGGCCAACTATTGTGAAGGGTTTGTTTTTTTTCCACCAAGGCTTTCTTCTTTCATTCACCACAGTTTTTTTCCATGGCTTATGACCAGTGCTTTCTTTCTTTTTAAGTATGTACCAAATAGTTGAGTTGGCTACAGACAATGTGTTTGCTATGTCTCTAATGGGTTTGTTTTGATTTCAGCCTAATGATGGCTTGCTTTACTGGCAGTGACAGCTCTTTGGACATATTGAGAGTTAACAGAAACAGATTCCAAATGCATATGCCACACTTAAAACTCTAGCTCTTTTATCTGCTTATTAGGTATTATTAGGTATGCTCTTGTCACATAGTTGTTAAAGAAAATGTACATTGTGTGCAGAGTAAAGCAGGGACACTGACAATACTAGCTATGACAGGAAAACTAAAAGAGAGAGCCAGAAGGTAACATAGAGACATAAGACATAAAGTGGCCAGCCACTCCACCGTCAACAAACCTGAGTTTGTTAAAGGTGAAAATCTGCACATTGACTTCATATTCATTATTTAATTTATATTTAGTTAACAATAACTTTGTCAGTGTCCAAATATTTATGGACCTGCTGTATGTTAATCTCTTATAGTATTGTTCCAAAGTAGGGAAATAGAAAAATAGAGGAAACCCTTGAACGAGTTTGTCCAAACCTTTGACTGGTAATATATGCTAATGTGTCCTTTGATAAATACATTAAAATTGTGTACATATCTTCCATATACTCCACTGTGTGCCTCAGTGCATTGTTTTAGCCCTCTTGTTTGTTCTGCCTCTGCCTTTCAGATGTGGAGGGACTGAAGGCACACCTACGTGGCCGTGCAGACAGACTGCAGGCTCACGAGGCCAGGCTGAGAGAGGAAGAAAAAGCCCTGCAGGAGGAGAGTCACACATATCGGGACATTATTTTTGTTGATGTTGTGGACACATACAGGACCGTCCCTTATAAACTGCTGTACTTTTACAAATGGTGATCACATACACACATTTTTAAAATATGTTCATGTGGAGAGTCCACCATACAAGTCCCTATGTAGGTTGATATTATAGTGTATAATGTATTAATAAGTATTATAACAAACACATTAATATAAAACTTACAGCCTGAACTACTGTCAGACCTGCTGTTGTAGAAAGTTAGTCAACACTTTCTGACCAGTGAGAACAGAAAATTAAACAGTGCTACCTAGTTATATTCACTTTCTATATCCACTTTATACACTATATGGCCAAAAGTTTTTTTTATAGAAACTTATAGAACTTGAATGGACTGCACAGAGCCCTGACCTCAATCCCACTGAACACCTTTGGAATTAGCTGGAATGCCAACTGCGTGCCAGGCCTCCTCGCTGGAAATCAGTGCGTGACCTCACTAAAGCTCATGCGGCTGAAAGGGCAAATCCCCACAGCCACACTCAAAAATCTATTGGAAAGCCATCCCAGAAGAGTGGAGGTTATTATAGCAGCAAAGGGGGGAATAAATCTGGATTGGGATGTTCAAAAATCACATCAGGTGTCCACAAACGTTTGGCCATATAGTGAATGTTCACTTTATCAGTAGCTTTTAAAATGGTTTGTAATGATGGTTTGTGAATTTTTGAGGGTGGTGAGGAATGCTGACTTCAGTCTGCTCCTGAAGACAGATGATGATTGCTATATCAACGTGGATGAAGTATTAATGAACATTGACTACAAGAGCCTGATGCGCAGCAATCTGTGGTGGGGAAAGTGAGTACACTGTGGACCATATAGACATTAATAGGTTGCATTAATATCTAATATCCAGTTGTTCTTAAAATGGTAAGCAGAAATTTCTGTCAGAAATTAGGCACTATGATATTATGATATTAGATATTCCATTCATCTTCAGTAATTGATTGATCGTGGTCAGGATAGCAGTGGATCCGCAGCCTGTCCTGGGAACACTGGGCATGAAGCAGGAATACACCCTGGATAGGACACCAGTCCATCACAGGGCACCGTGCACATATACACTGAGCATGCAAATTCATACCTAGGGGCAATTTGGATTAGCTGGTCCACCTATCACCATGTTTTTTGGGTGGTTAGAGGAAACTCATGGACTTGGACATGGAGACAACATGCACAGAAACTCTACACAGACTGTAACCTAAGCTCAGGATCTAACTGGGGCCCTGCAGCTGTGAGGTTGCAATACTACCCAGTGCACCACCATGCCATTCCAAGTTAGACTGTACCAGACCCAGTTCTCATTTTTGTAACAACACACTAATAACAATAATAACACAAAATTATCAAAATTTTGACTCTTGTTTATCTCAGGAGTTGGGAAGCTTTTCAGCATGCAGTGCCACATGCAAGAAAATAATTAAAGATACTTTTCAAAGAACAAAGTTTACATTAAAATATGTTGTTTATTAAACATTTTATAAATAAAATGTGTATGTAAAAGATAACCCAAGTGGTTATTCTATACTTTAATAATAGTAGCTGCATAAAATAGAACTTTAGCAGTTTTTTTTTTATTTAAACCAGTCACATTACACTACACTATAATAATTCATCAGAGAAAATACAGTGAACAAATGACAAAACCATTAAACCATTAGTGTTAATCTGATATCGTTCCCCTGGTTGATCTAGGCAAGCAGGCTAACCACTCTTGTCTCACTTGAAGCTCAGCTCAGGCTTTTGTGCTGTAGTCAGCATCTTTGATACTTTATGGCAAAAGGCACAGTAGAAAGTATTTTCTAATTAACTATTCAGATATAGCTAACGTTTCATGAACAACTGGTTTTGCGCTACAGAGGGTGATTAGTCCACAGCATGAATTCAAACAATCTCTTAATCAGGAACAGAACTTAAAATCAATCAGCTCTTGATTCATATATAGTAATCATAGTGACTACTATATATGAATCAACAGCTGATTGATTTTAAGTTCAGTTCAGTACAGTCACTCAATATACAGTATTTAAGCATTGAGAAGTGTGTGTGTTTTGCTACATGAATGAACTCCAGTTGAGTGGGTCTTGTGTTTTGCACAACTAGTTTATTGTTCAGAGGGGTTATTCTTGAGATCGGATAGTTCAGTATATGCATTTAGCAACAATGTAAAGTCACTGGGGAAAAGACTGTTATATTCAAATTGTAAAAGACTGTTATATTCAAACTGTTATATTCAAATTGTAATGTACCTGTTCAGTTTTCGCCAGAGCTGGGCTGTGGATCGTGTAGGGAAGTGGCAGGAGTTGGAGTACACTAGTCCTGTGTATCCAGCCTTTGCATGTGGCTCTGGGTACGTGGTTTCCAGAGACTTAGTGGAGTGGCTGGCCAACAATGCAGAGAAGCTCAAAGTTTACCAGGTAATTTCCATCACCTACATATATACAGTACTGTGCAAAGGTCATAAGAACCCTAATGTTTTTAATATAAATTTTGTCTTGGATGATTATTTGTTTTCTGCATTACTTTGTCAGTAGAAAAAAAACATATGCTAGATTTCCAAACATTAATTTTCCAAAAAAGATGTTACAGAGAAAAGTTACATTCAATATTAGAGCACTTTTCAGATTGTAACATCACTGAGGCTCTAAGGTATTATCTAGGGGGAATATCTTTTGAAGGAAGAGTTCCAGAGTTCCAAATCGCTTACATTATAGCAGCTATAAACAGTCATTCCTTCACCAACCTCACTTATTTTTCTCTCTCTTGAAGTTAATAAGACAAAAAAAATGCAGCTTGTCATGTCACTGAGAAACCAGAAAGCACAAAGTACTCTGTCCTGGAGAATTTCCTGTGTCAGAAAACTAACTGACTGTTACAAAGCTCTGGCACTGGAGACTCCTTCTATAAGTGGTAAATAAACATCTCCTTACAGAAAACTTCATTATATCAGTGATGTTACTAGGGCTGGAGGACTTGAATCCAGTCCTGAGACATTTTCTGGATCGACTTAGTCTTGTCTCGGACTTGTCTGGCATTTGTACTTGGACTTGTCTTGGTCTTGGTGGAGGTTTTATGCTAAGCTTGTGGCATTGTGTCTCTCTTACTACAGTCAGGAGGGTAAAGTTTGACATTACCAACCGCCTGATTTCAGCAGGGTCTTGCTGCATAGGAACTATGAAATAAGCCACTTTAACCAACTACTGCAAACTGAATTTTTCAGTTAGAAATAATTAGAACATGCCATTAGAACAAAAAGCACTTTCTACACTCACTAGTTGCACATATTTGAAATTATTTGTAATAAACATGTAAAAGATTTTAAAATAATTCTCAGTTATTAATCAATTAATTATTAATTGACACTGATCAAGAAATAGAAAAAAAATCAGGTTCAATTAATGTAGGAGAGTCGTATGTATGAGTAGTTGGTATATCACAAATCGCCTACTAATCCCATGTCACCATGATATTTTCTGCAGGGTTGACAATGTTACCTAAAACAAGTTATACAATATTATGCACCTTGTCTAGATTATACTATACCTCTGTCCTGATATACTATACTGACTGTGCCCCAGGCCTTTTTGCCCAACATCAGTACCTGACCTCACTAATGCTCTTCAATTCAATTCAGTTCAATTGTATTTGTACTTTCAACAATGGACATTGTCACAAAGCAGCTTTACAGAAATTCAGGATATAAATTTATAAATTTATCCCTAATGAGCAAGCCAGGGGCAAAGGTGGCATTTGTTTTTTCCTGAGAAGATATGAGGAAGAAATCTTGAGAGGAACCAGACTCAAAAGGAAACCCATCCTCATCTGGGTGACACCTGATAGTGCAATTATAAATAATTCCCTGTGTACTATATGGTCAAAAAGTGCAATTGTATAAACAGGAAATTCATTATAGTTTTAACATGAAGTCTATTTTGTTGAAGTTCAGCTGTTCAATCAACTGTTCACTGATGGAGACTTGAATGCAAAACTGTTCGTGGCAATTGCACTCCTAAAGCTATCATAGTAATTGTAGTCCTAGGCCATCATAGCAAAACTGTTTATCTATTGCAGTCCAAAGCCATCTTCATGGTTTCTGAATGGTACCATCCAGAGTAATCTCATGTATCCTTAAGCTGTCCATATGGGGCCATCCTCAGCAGCAATGAGTTGTTTCCAAGTGATGAGAACTCCAACCAGAAGTAGGGCATCAGACTGGATCAGGCAGTTCCGGCGAGCAGAAGGGTTCAGAAGCACAGATACCTCAGGAGTAGCATGTGTAGCTCAACACACAGAGAGAGAAAGAGAGAGAGTGAGAGAGAGAGAGAGAGAAATTGGGAGAGAGAGAGAGGAAAAACACAGATAATTAGGTATGCTTATTGTCATGTAATGGTTAAGGACAGTGTACATTGTGTGTGCTCTTTTGTTTGAATGGGCACAAATTTCCAAAGTCAGGTTTCAAAATCTAGTGGAAAACCTTCCCAGAAGAGTGGAGCTTATTATACAGCAAAGGGGGGACTAAATCTGGAATGGGATGTTCAAAAATCAAATGTGCATGTGATGGTCAGGTCTCATGCAGAACATCCAGTTTTATAGATGTTCTAGGAGGATCCTTGTGTTCTCTCACTTTGCGCTCTGACCAGCCAGTCGTCACCAGCCAGTCGTCTATGTATGTAGCGAAACGAATGAATTTTCTTTGAGTGGAGTTAGAGCCACTTCTGTACATTTGACAAACACCCTTGGGCTGAAAGACAAGCCAAAAGGAAGAACTAACTTCGGACCAATGAAGTATCTTGAATAAAAGCCACTTTGGCTTTGTTCGGTGGAACCAATCTTATTGCTGTTTTGTTCAGCAAAGAGGAAATTTCCTCTTGGAGAATATGCACAGATTTCCCCTGCAACTGAAAGTCAATTATCCCTCAGAATTGTGGGGGGCAGGCAGCAAACTCCAATCTGTACCCGAGTTGTATTGTTCTCAATGCCAACGGGACCATGTGCACGAGCGCCAGTTGTTTATTTGCAGCATTCTGCCACCAACTAGTGGCTGAGTTGTGAGTGAGTTTGTAGTTTCTGCTGCCCATGCATGAACACTTAGTGCTTTGACAGAGTTTGTGTGGCTCACCACCTTTAAGGGAGAGGTAGCTCCCTAAGGTGGTGTTATAGTAATGCTCTGTTAGTATGTTTTGCAAATTTTGGGGGGGGGGTTGAAGAGCTGGCTGGTCCAACTGAGCTGTAACAGGTGGATAGTTCTTTCTAAGCCAGGCAGACTTCTACTCCAGAATTCCACTCTGACCACTCTGACTACATTCGCATGTAGTCTCTGCTGCCTAGGAATGCGGAAGCTGGGAGGTGGACAAGCAGTCACTTGTGCGAAGGGGGGCGGGGGTGCAGTCTGCATATTTCTGGTTGTGAGCTGCAAAGCCTCTTCCTTCTTCCCTCTTCTTTTCCTCGCGTCTTTTTTGCATCCATGTCAGGGCCGAGCCAAATATGCCCTCCGAGACAACTGGTGCACCCAGAATGGCTTCCTTCTCCCTGTCAGAAAGATTAGCCAGGTTAAGCCAGCATCCTCTCTCTTGAATGACTATTGTGGCCATGGCCTTGCCGTGGCTTGGACCACACATCTTTGAAGATGGAGTGGGAGATCCGTAACAGCAGGGATCTCTTCCCACTGTGCCTGGCCTGGCATGGCAGACACTTCGTGCTTGGTATGCGGTCAGCATGGAGATCACGTTCAAAGCCCTGACTGAGAGTGTTACTGCTTTATAAGTGCGTTCCCTCATATTTGATTGGAACTGGTCCGCTTTGGATGGCAACATCATGTTTGCAGCAATCATGCGCCTCGGGTGCAAATGCGTGGCCACTAATGGCTCCATGGAAGGCATGCAGAGAAGACCCTCCTTCTCCTTTCCCTCCACATCAAGAGCAGATCCCACCTTGAATGGGCACATTACCTGGAGAAGAGTTTGTCCTTGCAGGTGACTGTAGCCTCCTTCAAGTGCTCTGGAAATATCGGAAGGAGCTGTCTCGCTGCCTGTTTCGCTCTTGGCAGTCTTTTACCCTCATAGCGTGTCTTTGCAGCCTTAGCTACCACAGTCGGCTAAGGAACATTTAGTTTCTCTGCAGTGGGTTTGCAAACGTCTTGATCAACACTGTGAAGCGGAGAGGATGGTGCCTTGCCCGCCTATTCCATGGATCCAGCTGCAGCGAGGGGTTGTCGGTTGTGCAGGGGGAAGGAAAAGGGAGTCCTCCAAATCTTCCTCCTCATCTGTGCTGAGCACAGTGGGCAAAGGGGCACATGCATCGAGCTGATCACCCCAAGATAGTGTCGCCATGGTGGGCAGCTCCACAGGAATGGATACCTGCTGGGTGGCAGACGGAGCAGGGCTAGCTGATACACGTGGATCCTGCCCCGACAGGCAAGCTTGGTGTGCTAGTCTGCGATGAAAGCTCTTCATGGTGAAGTACACACAGTGAGATCCAACACCTATTGAATTTCATTTAAATGTCGTGGAGATAACAGTTTCCCGGTTCTCACACTCACCTCCCATGTTGGTAGATTGCAAGTTTTTGAGAAATTTTCTCCAGCCACAATTACATTTCTTTTCTGAAATGTAGTGGACTGGACATAAATACAAATTTAATTTTCTACATGTTTTGGATCTCTTTTATGTATGTCTAATTTACAAAATTAATAGTGTGAATGTTTAATCATGCTTAGTTACTGTCCATAAGGGTTTACTTTGCCTCTATCTGCTCGGAGAATACTTGCTGTTTTTTGTTAGAGTAGCTACTGTTTTGTGTTATAGCACCTTTATTTTTTTCTGGTTGCAGCAGTTCATTCATGACATGGTGTATGTATTGGGCCCCAGTAATGTTTCAAGCCCAGGGGCCCTCAAAACCCTAAGTCCACTGGTTTTCAGTCTCAATTTTCACTCATTTCATTTGGACATGGAATCTTGACTTGGTCTTGACCTCCTTAAGTCTCGGTCTTGACTCAAGTCTTGACCCCCTTAAGATCTCGGCTAGTCCTCGTCTTGGGCTTATCTTGGACTTGAAAGTGGCAGTCTTGACTAAAGCCTTACATAGGTTATAGATTATAACTACATAGATTATACTGTCAGGTCCATAAGTATTTGGATAGTGACACAATTTTTGTATTTTTGTCTCTGTACACCACCACAATGAATTTGAAATGAAGCAGTCAAGATGTGATTGAAGTGTAGACTTTCAGCTTTAATTCAAGGGGTTTAACAAAAATATTGCATTAACCATTTAGTAATTACAAATTTAGTAGTTTTTTACATAGTCCCTCCATTTTCACAGGTTCAAAAGTAATTGAACAAACTAAATTTGTATTGTTAATACTTGGATGCAAATTATTTGCAGTCAATGACTGCCTGAAATCTGGAACCCATGGACATCATGTGTAAATAACAGTTTTTTTTTAAGCTACAGTCAGGTCCATAAATATTGGGACATCGACACAATTCTAACATTTTTGGCTCTATACACCACAATGGATTTCAAATGAAACGAACAAGATGTGCTTTAACTGCAGACTGTCAGCTTTAATTTGAGGGTATTTACATCCAAATCAGGTGAACGGTGTAGGAATTACAACAGTTTGCATATGTGCCTCCCACTTGTTAAGGGACTAAAAGTAATGGGACAGAATAATAATCATAAATCAAACTTTCACTTTTTAATACTTGGTTGCAAATCCTTTGCAGTCAATTACAGCCCGAAGTCTGGAACGCATAGACATCACCAGACGCTGGGTTTCATCCCTGGTGATGCTCTGCCAGGCCTCTACTGCAACTGTCTTCAGTTCCTGCTTGTTCTTGGGGCATTTTCCCTTCAGTTTTGTCTTCAGCAAGTGAAATGCATGCTCAATCGGATTCAGATCAGGTGATTAACTTGGCCATTGCATAACAGTCCACTTCTTTCCCTTCAAAAACTCTTTGGTTGCTTTTGCAGTATGCTTTGGTTCATTGTCCATCTGCACTGTGAAGCGCCGTCCAATGAGTTCTGAAGCATTTGGCTGAATATGAGCAGATAATATTGCCCGAAACACTTCAGAATTCATCCTGCTGCTTTTGTCAGCAGTCACATCATCAATAAATACAAGAGAACCAGTTCCATTGGCAGCCATACATGCCCATGCCATGACACTACCACCACCATGCTTCACTGATGAGGTGGTATGCTTAGGATCATGAGCAGTTCCGTTCCTTCTCCATACTCTTCTCTTCCCATCACTCTGGTACAAGTTGACCTTGGTCTCATCTGTCCATAGGATGTTGTTCCAGAACTGTGAAGGCTTTTTTAGATGTCGTTTGGCAAACTCTAATCTGGCCTTCCTGTTTTTGAGGCTCACCAATGGTTTACATCTTGTGGTGAACCCTCTGTATTCACTCTGGTGAAGTCTTCTCTTGATTGTTGACTTTGACACACATACACCTACCTCCTGGAGAGTGTTCTTGATCTGGCCAACTGTTGTGAATGGTGTTTTCTTCACCAGGGAAAGAATTCTTCGTCATCCATCACAGTTGTTTTCCGTGGTCTTCTGGGTCTTTTGGTGTTGCTGAGCTCACCGGTGCGTTGCTTCTTTTTAAGAATGTTCCAAAAAGTTGTTTTGGCCACGCCTAATGTTTTTGCGATCTCTCTGATGGGTTTGTTTTGTTTTTTCAGCCTAATGATGGCTTGCTTCACTGATAGTGTCAGCTCTTTGGATCTCATCTTGAGAGTTGACAGCAACAGATTCCAAATGCAAATAGCACACTTGAAATGAACTCTGGACCTTTTATCTGCTCCTTGTAATTGGGATAATGAGGGAATAACACACACCTGGCCATGGAACAGCTGAGAAGCCAATTGTCCCATCACTTTTGGTCCCTTAACAAGTGGGAGGCACATATGCAAACTGTTGTAATTCCTACACCGTTCACCTGATTTGGATGTAAATACCCTCAAATTAAAGCTGACAGTCTGCAGTTAAAGCACATCTTGTTCGTTTCATTTGAAATCCATTGTGGTGGTGTATAGAGCCAAAAATGTTAGAATTGTGTCGATGTCCCAATATTTATGGACCTGACTGTATTATTAGGCTTAGAATATGTGGAGCATCCACCATACAAGTCCCTGTGAATTAGTTGTTACTATAGAAATGGTAGTTTATTAGAAGGAGTACATTAATAAAAACCTGTGGTTTGAATTACAACCAGTACTATTCTCAGAGCTGCTGCTGTGTATAAAACTATTTAAAAAGCAGTGTTTTATAGAACTTCATTATCACTTTCAGTTTTACCTAATTTTCTAGGTTTTACCTCTCTCTCTCTCTCTCTCTCTCTCTCTCTCTCTCTCTGTATGTGTGTGTCTTATTATACGGTTCTCTTAACTTTTTTAAATGTGTGTTATTTTATAGGGAGAGGATGTGAGCATGGGAATATGGATGGCTGCAGTAGGGCCTCAAAAATATCAGGTAAAAAAAAAAAACACACAAGAACAAGGCTACTTTTTGTCACCAGTGTGGAAAGCTATAATGCTAGATAAATTTGATAGTTTGTATCTCTATTTTAGTCATCTTGCTGTTTGTTAGCTAATATGCTCATTTTACAGTGCTAGCTAGTTTATTTAATATGCTAACATTGATTAGCCAGCTTTAGTAAATAGTTTCCAACTTTATATCACATAGATAAATGTAAACAATGTGCAGCAGAGTGCCTTCAGAGTTGCTGCATTTAAAACAAACTGTTTAAAGCAAACACTTTTTACTAAGTAAAAACTGAGTTCAATGATACTTTTTTAAATGGGATACAATACCAAAATAAATACCTAAATATTTAACTGTATGTAATGGTGGAGGTGACGAGTTATAAAATAACTGATGATACCTGCAACACAGTTGAAGAAATGTAGAAAAATAGTAGAGTTGTATATTTCCAAGGAATTGGATTTCCCTTCTTTTTTTTTTTTTTTTTGGTGCTATAATTTTACCCTCATGCCATATATGTTCAGGATGCAGGCTGGCTGTGTGAGAAAGAGTGCTATGTGGACATGCTGTCATCACCACAGCATACAGTGAAGGAGCTACACTTTCTCTGGGATCAGAAAAGAGTTTGTGGGGATCCATGTGGCTGTTCTTGGCGTCACACCTGAAGCCTCCATTATGCTCCTGCACACTTTTTTTTTTTTCTTCTTTTTCTTCTTCTTAAATAAAGTTACTCTGTAGTACTTTAAAAAGTCTGTAACAATTTATTTTAAGGGCCTTCATAACCCATTCATATGTATTGCATATTATTTTAATAAAGCAGACCTGGAGAGTTTATGGAGGCTTACGTCATGTGAGGTGACATACTTTTTACATAGACTGAACTATCATTTGTGGTGACTTTCAAGACTGTTATATCCTTCAAGACTGTTTTTATCTTTATTTTGCATGCTATTTACATTCATGAAGCTTTCAGACCTGTTCCTTGAGAGGTGCTATCTTGTTTACATAAAAAAAAATATTGAGTGCCATTTCAATGTGTCACTTTTTTGAAAGCTTGTATGTCAGTATAATGAAATATATATATATATATATATAATTTTTTTTTTTTAAATCCACAAAAAAAACCTTAAAGTGGCAATTTACAACACTAGGCAGCATGGTGGCACAGGGGGTAGTGCTGATGTCTTACAGCTGCAGAGTCTGAGGTTTGATCCTGAGCTCAGGTGACTGTCTCTGTGGAGTTTCAACCATGTATGTTCCAACCGTGTATGTGTATGTTCCAACTGTGCCAATGTGTGTTTCCTCCCACCTCCCAAAAACATGCTGGTAGTCCACTTGTTACTCTAAACGGTCTGTAGATGTGAAATAAATGTGCAAATGAATGAACACTGACAACTTATGTCAACCTAGTGACATAGGAATGAATTGGATACTTCACAGAAGTCGCCTTTGTGAAATCTGCTGAAATAAAGTGATAAATAGAAAGATAACAATAATAATCTTGCAGTTGCAATGTTAAACAGTCAAACAACAATAACTGTCTTTACGTGAAAGAGAGAAAAGAAGCCTCAAAGCCACATAACTACATAAAACCTTTAATGGAATGGTATGACCGAAGCCTTTCATAAATATTCTAACATTACTTTATAAATGAATTATCCAAAGCTTGTAAAAGCTTGTATGAAAGCTCAGTGTAGCTACCCTTAAATAAGGTGTTTCCAAAAACTCAGTGTTTTAGGTACCTGATGGATGAATGTTGAAAAAATGATGTCAGTTTTTAAACTGAGCATTTGTGTGGTTATATTTTTGTTTTACTAAGCACAAGCGCTTCCTAGATGTACCAGATGTCAAATACAGGGTCTGAAAATTTTTGGAGCTACATTCCAATAATGCTTACTTTAATGTGGCTTCCTGTGTTACTGGAGCTACAATTTTTCACTGAGGCACAGTTGCCTTATTTTATGTGTATCATGAGAATTGGATAATAAGACTGCTAAATGTGCAATCAGTGTTTATTTCAAAGACAGTAAATGTGAAAATACATGAAAATTGCAAACTGTTCTCTATTTTTGTGGATAAGCATAAAGATTCATTCAAAGGTATAATATGTAAACTGCCACTGCCAAGCTGCTACTGTTGAGCTTTGAGGAAGACCCTTAACCCTTTCTGCTCCAAGGCCACCATATCATGGCTAACCTAGCACTATGACTCCAGCTTCATAACAAGCTGAGATATGCAAAGAAAGAATTTCACTGTACTGTAATGTATGTGTGACCAAAGGCTTCTGCTTCTAAACACTTTATACGACAGTGTATAATTGCAGCATTTGCATTTTGTGACCAGTTGTGACCAAATTTATCCAAACTGTACCTTGAATAGGTTTAAATGATAAATAACCTGGGTAAAAAGGAAATGATTTAAGAATTCTGCCTGTGGTGCTCGTCTATCGATCCAGCTGCCTCATTAGGCCCTCTGTGCAAAAAGATAATTTTTTTAACAGCACTTACTATTTTGGACTCCAGACGAATCAGAGAGAAGGAAACAACCCATCAGAAGGAACCTGATGCTTTGGAGTATAGGTAGCTGTTTTTTCAGAGACGAAAAAACACTGTAGGCTTTTGATTTCTAGTCTTTTAGCTACTGGAGGGCAAAAACAATAAAGGATGGTACCAAATAAATCTGATTTGTAAATGATCACAAAATAACATTACTGTTTCAATTTCATAGTTACGCTGTACTTCCTATATCTTCATACTTATACTTATATCTTCAACACTACAATGATGATTTAAAGCAACAGAAGGTACATGTGAATAATCAAGTCTGATCAACAACATATAAGAGTCGTAGACCTCCAATGATGTGATTTGCAGTCAGAGTGGGGGTAGAAATTAGGGTGGAAAGGCTTGTACTGTCCCCCACTCATGGCCACACCCCTGTACAACTGTCGAACACAACTAAAAGATTGACTGTTCAGATTTTATAAACTTTATTGAAAATCTCCCAAGTATACTGATTGGTTCGCCCTCTGCCCCTCAGAAAATGAATGTGACTAATTGCTTACAGTCAACATTTTGCTTCACAACAGATAATGTTGCCCCACATCAAATTAAGGGAAAAAGCTAGCACCCTAGTATAACTTACACATTTAAAATGGACCACTCATGAGTTAGAACATACTGTAAGTGTTGTCAAACTAACTGGTAGTCTTCCAAATTTCATGCAAGTAGAGACTGTAACTATAGACGGCTGTTATTAGCGCTAAATAATCCGTATCATCTTATTTACGATTAAAAATGTTCTAAACAGGATTCATTTGAATTATTTTTTGAAACCGAGTGAAACACTACCACCAGCGGTCAAAGAAAACTACACAGAATGGTTCGAAGAGCTAAGTCTAACAAGCCCAGCGCTGTAGATTCATGCAGCAAGTCAGTAACAGTCGTGCCAGGTAAATACGCAGCGTGACACGCCCCCTATATCTGAGCTTAATTTGGGCTAATATCTTTAATCTAGCCTGCTTCTGTGACGCTTCTGTAACACATCCATCCGCAGTCGCGTTATTGATGCAGTCGCGGGTTTAACGCACATGAACGGAGTGGATTTTTTTAAGCTTGCTATGCAAAAGAAACGCAACATGAACCCAGGAGAGCATTACGGGCTTGAAACACTCAGCCTGTGTGTGTGTGTGTTTGCCACAATATTATTTACATTTACAGCATTTTATAAACACTCTTATAACAGAGCAACTTACAGATGATGCTGCTGCTGCTGCTGATTCTTCTTCTTATTATTATTATTATTATTATTGTGGTTATCTACCAGTCTACCACATCAGTAGAGTGATTTGAATCCTTTACCCCAAATTGAATTAATTTAACTGATTTTCTCCTTATAATTAACTTGTGTACTAGCTCAGATGCCTGTGCATTCATGCAGTAATATGCTCTGTCCCCAACCCAATGTGGCATGGTGATGTAGCTTACAGCACTGAACTGCTGGATGTCCAGGTCTTTGTAGCATAGCTAAGCCGACCGTCTTGTTGAGTCATCACTCAGGTTGCACCATATTTAGACTTTGTCTGTGTTAAACAAAAATAAGAATAACTCAGAAAGTGCATTTTAGAAACCTAATTAACATCAGCACTGACCTGAAGCTAGGACTGTTATATATTACATCTCTTGGATCTAAGGCACTTAGTAAATGATACTATTACTGATCAGGAGTTTAATGTACTGTGTTTAATAGAAACATGGATTACACCAAATGAATATGTAGCATTAAGTGAAGCTAGTCCTCCCAGATACAACTGATACAATTCACCCTCGTCTAGCAGAGAAAGAAGCGTCTCAGTCATTTATAATGATATTCTAGGCATTACACAAAAACCTGGACATGAATTCGACGCATTTGAAGTTCTTTATACTAACATATGTAGCCACAAATAAGTCTACCCAGTCATTTTCACTAATTATTATTTACAGACCCCCAGGTCCATATTCTGAATTTCTCTGTAATCCACAAGAACAGCATTTGTGTCCATTCTACATTCAGTAGGGGTTAATCAGAAGATAATAGATCCCACTCATGAAGGTGGACACACTCTTGATTTAATACTAGCATTCGGATTAAATATAGAAAATATAGTCACATTAGTCCAGTCTGAAACTATCACAGATTATTACCTGATCTCATTTAAAATGTGTCTTAGTCATAATATATGCACATTGCCATGCTACTGCTTAAAACGTACATTCACGTCAGCTACTGTACATAGTTTTATTAATAATTTCCAGTTATCAGCCTTGTTTGGATTGCTGCCTGACCCCACAGAACTTGATCAGGCGACTGAATACTTAGAGTCAACGTTCTGCTACACTCTAGATGATGTAACTCCACTTAAAAGAAAAAAACAGAGAGAAAAAATAGCACCATGGTATAATGATCACACATGGACCTTAAAACACTCAAACTAACTTTGTAATATTCCAAATTGAATGGAAGGGGAGCCTCTTGAGCTATAGAAAGGCTCTTAGTACTGCTAGATCAGCATACCTCTCCACCTTAAGAGAAGATAATGAAAATAATCCTAGGGTCTTATTTAATACTGTAGCAAAATGAACTAGAAATAAGACCACCATAAAAGCATACGCACCATCAGTATGAATTGGTGATGGCTTTATGGATTCTTTCAATGACAAAATTGAACATATTTGGCAAAAAAAAATTCAGACTGTTAAAGTAAAGCCAGACAATTTTATAACTGACCATGCAGATGAGAATATAACCACATCAGATCAGCAATCAGAATGTTTTACTTCCCTTCAAGAGACTAAACTAATTTCACCTATTTCCTCATCAAATTCATCAACTTGTGTACTAGATCCCTTACCTAAACATTTCTTCACACAGATACTACCAGAAACAATCAAAACTCTTCTAAAAAGAATAAATTCTGCCCTAAGCACTGGCTATGTACCTAAATCCTTTAAACAAACCCCTGATTAAAAAACCTGACCCGAAACTCCTGTCAGCTGTCCAACTATAGGCTATCCTTAAAAAAGTTGCAGCACAGCAGTTATGCTCATACTTGCATAGGGATAATATTCATGAAATCTATCAGCCAGGATTTAGGCCTCATCACAGTACTGAGATAGTACTGGTTAAAGTGGTAAATGACCTACCACTGGCCTCCCATCAGGGTTGTGTCTCCTTGCATGTGTTGCTTGACCTTGGTGCAGCTTTTGACACCACAGTTCATAACATTCTTTTAGATAGACTAGAATGTGCTGGAGTTAAGGAAGCGGCCGTGTCTTTGCTCAGGGCTTATTTAACTAATCATTATCAGTTTGTAGATGTAAATGGTGGGTTTTCTATGCAGTTTTCAGTGCAATCTATATAAATTAAAGTTTGGTCTTCCACAAGGCTCTGTTCTAGGCCAATTACAATTTTCTGTATATACACTCACTGTCCACTTTATTGGGAACACCTGTACACCTGCACATTCATACAGTTATCTAATTAGCAAATCATGTGGCAGCAGAACAATGCATGAAATCATACAGATACAGGTCAAGAGCTTCAGTTAATGTTCACATCAAACAGAAAGAAAAATATGGTCTTTGTGACTGTGGTTGTTGGTGCGAGATGGGCTGTTTTGAGTATTTCAGAAATTACTGATCTCCTAGGATTTTCACACGAGTTTACACAGAATGGTGCGAAAAACAAAAAAACATCCTGTGTGTAGAGGGTCTGCAGGCTGAAACACCTTGTTGATGAGAAAGATCAGACTGGTCTGAGCCGAAAGGAAGACTATAGTAACTCAAATAAGCACTCTTTACACCTGGGGTGAGCAGAAAAGCATCTCAGAAAGCACATCAAACCTTGAGGTGGGTGGGCTACAACAGCAGAAGACCACATCAGGTTCCACTCTTGTCAGCGAAGAACAAGAATCTGAGGCTAGTATGGGCACAGGCTCATCGAAACTGGACAGATGAAGATTAGAAAAAAAAAATTACCTGGTCTTTTGCCAGTCTTCAACTGTCTAGTTTCGGTGAGTCTGTGCCCATGATAGCCTCAGCCCTTGTAGCCCATCCACTTCAAGATTCGATGTATTGTGCATGCTGAGATATATTTCTGCTCACCACATGGTAGTAACTTCTACAGTTATGCTAATAACACAGAGTTATATGTTTCAGCAAAGCCAGATGAGAGACACCAGCTTAATAAAGTTGAGGAATGTGTAAAGTACATTAGATACTGGATGCTAACATCCTCCTACTTAATTCCGGCAAGACAGAAGTACTATTACTTGGACCACAGGCAGCCAGAAGCAAGCTTTCTCTTTACATAGTAACTATGGATGGATGCAACTCTCATTTGCATCATGTGCAGCAGAAAAAGAAAAAGCAGTAAAATTTTGCATTGATTATAAAATAATACTATTGAATATAAAGCATCAATGGTCTCACGTCACAGTACCTGTGCAAACTTTTGGTCTTTTATGATCCACCACCCCTACTACGATCAAAAGGTGCAGGCTCTTTGTTGGTACTTCCAGTAATGAAGGCTACAGCAGGGAGCAGAGCTTTCTTTTATAAAGTCCCACAGTTATGTAACAGCCTTCCAATTAGTGTTTAGGATTCAGACAAAGGGTGTCAGTCTTTAAGTTTCTTCCTCTTGTTGCCTCAGGGAGATTTTCCTTATATCTGGATTTCTGTAAAGCTGCTTTGAGACAATGTCCAAAGTGCTATACAAATAAAATTGAATTGAATTGAATATAAGCTAAAAGGTAAACACAAGAAGTGCAATCATTATATTTTTCTGAGTAGTGGTTGTGATACTGCATCTACCTATCTATTCTTGTGTTGATATGCTTTTACGGTTCAAGCTGCACAATTCATTTTATTGGAGAAAAAAAAATGATAATAAATATAGACGCAAGTAAAAATCTGTGGGGTCCAATCACCTTAGTGGCCAGTTCTTATTATGCAAATTATCACAAACTTAAATGGGCAGGGCTAAAGGGTCCAAAGGGCAATTTTTTAGAGTAGGAGCAAACACATTAATCTAAAAAAAATTTCACTGCATCATATCCCCCTTACAGATTAGCACACTGACACACCAAACCAAATTTCAGCTTGATCGGACTTACTGTTCTTAAGAAATAGTTATCTGACCTTAGCTCTGCCCCCATGCATGACTACATCCTAAACTTTGCACATGACCTCAGAATCATGTCCTGTATATGCTTTTCAAGGTTCGCAAAAGTACATTTTGCATGTTTTGCAAATTAGCAAAAAATTTGATGAAATTAGTGGATTGGGCTTGCTAAATTAAGCAGAAGCCAAGGAACAAGAGGGTAAAAAAATCTGAATGTATGACTTACGGTTCTTCAGATATAGGACAAAAAGTTAACGCTTGCGCTGTAGCACAACCATCAGTCCGATGCTGGTCCTTTGACTTCTCTGAGTAGCAGGGGGAATTTTGCATCGTGTGACAAAGTTGGTTATTTCTATGACTTACAGTTTGGGCTGCTCATCGCATTTTAGCATAGAATCAGAATAATAATATAAATATAATATTAATATTGCAGATTGAACGAAAGTGGCAATCTGCAGAGGCCAAGCACCATGTGCCAACAGCACCACAGGCACTAAAGCAACCATAGATGAACATACTATTAAAATTTCTTGATGGTAACTTAATTCTAAATCTGTGAAGTGTGTGCTTCAATGTAACTGGCTGATGACCCCTATGTTTTTGAAGTAACCTAGTAAACAGTAAAAATCCTTTCACTGTTTAGCACATGTACTATGCAGTACAACAGATTTTAACTTGATTGGATTTTCTGGCCTGAAAAACAATTATTTGAATCTAACCCTGGCTCCTATTAAAATGTGTAAGATGAACTGCATTTTCTTATACACCCATTGGATTGTAGGAGTGCACAGGACACATATGCTGGTTGGGATTTTGAGAAGAATTTGATGCAAAGTTTTACATGGCTGCCCATTTAATAATCACACTAGGATAACATTTCATGAGATGGGAAATAATTTTTAAACTCATGAAAACCCTGGTATGGTTAAAAAGGTGAATGCACTCACTGGACTCATGCAGAGTAGTTACTGTTTGCTCTTCTTGCTTCCTAGAATCATCCTATTTGACTCTTAGAGTGGATTCTTGGTGTTATTGATTCACGTAAAAATGTCCCTAAACCTTGCCCTACGCGTGCACATAATTTTGGATAGCTTCACATACAAAAACACAGATTTAAACAGAATTTCTACATATAAATCAGGGGTGTTAAACACAAGTTCTGTGCTGCTAAGAACAAACATGTCCATAGACTCCCATCTCTCCATTTTCCTGGTTCACGCCAGCATTTTCTGAGTATGCAGCTTTTGGTAAGCAATATATCTTCCCCAAATGTATTAATTAGAAAAATAACTTGACATGAAGTTTTCCATTTTGATCATGAAAAAACAGAGCAAATTTCATCTTCTCATGTCAAATGGTTGAGGACGTAAGTGCATTTTTAAGTTATAGTGCATCCTACAGAGCAATTGTTATGAGATTTGAGGGGTGGCCAGAGAGTGTCCTTCTGACAGTGTATTGTAAATAAGTTCACAGAAATTTGACTTTGCATTCAGAACATACAGCTATTTTAGTACATACATGCAATGATTTAAAATTTCAGTGACCTGCAGTGGTCAAACATTTTGGCCAATCCAGATTGTTTTAGTATGTTTTTTTTTCATCAAACTCTCTACTTGCTACATTTCATATTTTATGCTGATCAGATGAATGGCCTAGGACTAGTTTGAAAAAGAAGGTTTTTCATAGCAGAAATGTCCGTCAAAGGTAATTAAACCATATGGGCAAAAAGATGCAGGAGTCAATTCTGATGATATCAAATATTTTACTCTATTGTCTACAGTTGTGAAGACCAAAAGGTAAATTCATTTATTATAGCACTCCCTTCTGGTGGGTATGGGTCATTTCATTTGGCTGGGTAGGGGCTGGGATATGGGACGTGACTACAAAATTCGACTGCAATATTTCGGTGAGAACGATGTCTTACAGCTGTTTAAGTAAAATAGGCAGCATGTTTTCACACTCTGCTGAGTAGTTTGACACCAAAATTTTGAAGATAGGAAAAAAATCCGTTTCTCAAAAGCAACAAGTTCTCAAAAGGAGGTTTTGCATATTAAGTAAATTATCAAAAAATTTGAGTGGATGAAGCTCGGTGGTTTAAAAGGATTTTTTTTTAGGGTTTAAGGAGGCAAAGCAGGGGAAAATAAAGTTGTTTGACTGTGCACCCTTATAAGATATACTTATTTTTAAGTGCAAAAATATGAATAGCATCCTCCAGAGGCCAAGTTGAGTAAGTATATCAATTATTAGGGGGTCCTTAGAGGGACCATATTTTCATGTTTTGTGACAATAGCTCAATGTTTACCCTGTCAAATCCCTGATGAAAACTGATGGCGGATGGCGGCCATGTTTTTTAAGTAACTAGGTCATCATCAAACATCATTGCACTTGACCTCAAAATCGTGTCCTGTATAGGTTTTTCAAGTTTCAAGCTGTTTGAGTAAATTATACTCTGCCTCATTAGTATTGATTAACATGTGGGAGCCATATTGTTTACAAATGTCAACATAATTTTGATAATTATTGAAGGTCACACTGCTGAGTAGTTTGACAAGTGGAGGCGCATCAAATCTGAGAGCTGGTGGTTGGCAGCACTGAGCTGTGACTGGAGCAGACATTGCAGAAAGTGATGTATTGGAAGATGGAGGAGATGGAAGATGGTGGAGAGGGAACTTTGAACAATGTAGGTTGGAATTTGGTTACTAGGAAAGGAAAAAGGAAGAAATCTTGCAGACATAGTTGCAGCACGGATAGCAATGGGGAAAGAGCAAATTGGCCAAAAAAGAGGGAGGAATATAGGGTAATTATTAAATTTGAAATTTGTGGCTCTTGAAATCCTTTAAAACTCACTGATGCATTGAAGACAAAGTTGGTTACTACTGAACATGCAAAATTGTTACATGAAGGAAGTCTGTTAGTGTTTTGCAGAGATAGCAAACAATGTGAAGTGGCTTTATATTTTAACAGTGTGACAGGTGTGATTTATGGAGTGCCAGCGGAAATGTCTGAAGAAGAGATTAAGAATAACATTTTGGGGGCAAAAGTGATTCAAGCTAAGTGATTACAATATGTTAGAAACCTGAAAAAAGGACAGTTTATTGGTACTGTTGCATTTCCAAGAAGAAATATTACTGTCTAGAATAATGGTTGATTACATGAGTTACAAGGTAAGAGAATATGCACCGCCACCTCTTAGATGTTATAAATATCAAAGGTATGGGCATGCAGCGGCTATATGTAAAGGTAAACAACAGTGTGGGAAATGTGGAGGGGAACATCAGTACCAATAGCAGAACAGAAAGGATTACATTTATCATCAGAGCAGCAGTAAAATACTTAAAAGTAGTAGATGTTACAGTAGAATCAATTAATGAAACACTTAAAGGCAGGCTAGCTGGAACACATGAAACATATGGGGTAGGCGGATTCAGTGGAATGCATGAAGTCTTATTGCAAATGGACAAGAGTTTAAAAGATTTATTCAGGATTTACAGTAGAAACAAGATATTATATGTTTAGATGAGTCAATGGATATGAGGTAATACATAAGGATAGGAAATCAGGAAATGGGGGAATAAAACAAGGCATGAACTTCAGGGAAATAAATAAATATGAGTTAGAGGTATTATCTGTGGAAGTATGGTAAGATAAGGAGTATTACTGTTATCAATTTTTATAATCCATGTAATAAACTCAGAAAAGAGACACTTGAAAATATTGGGAGTTCTAATGATAATAAAATACTTTGGTGTGGTGATTTTAATCCCCATAATACCCTATGGTGGAGTGCTTTCATTGATTTTAATGGTAATATAATAGAGTAAGTGATGGATGCTTGAAACTTGGATTAGTATGTCTTAATGATGGCAGCAGTACTACACTGGATGTAGTAAGAGGAAGAGAATCTGTGCTTGACCTTACTGTAGTTTCTGAGGATTTGGCAAGAAAGAGTACCTGGAGAATCATGAATCAATCCACATTAGGTAATGATCACTATCCTATTTATTGCACACTTGGTTTGGAAGTTTATTTGATTGAAGAAGAGTATATATCTAGATGAAAGTTAAGAAATGTGGACTGGGATAGGTTTAGCACAATATGTAGTAATAAATTAACTGAATTGTAGATGGTGAAGTAGAGGAATGTAACTCTAAGATAAGCAGTATAACACATAATACAGCAGAGGAGGTAACTGGGAAGGTGATAAAAGTTAATAAACAGAAAGCAGTTCCATGGTGGAATAATGAGTGTAGAATAGCTGTTAGAAACAGGAACAGTGCATTTAGGAAGGTAAAAGCATCTCACTTATTTCCAGATCTAATTAATTACAGGAGGGCACAAGAGATAGTCAGAAAAACTATAAGAATTGCAAAGCGAAGTTACTAGAGAGAATTATGCAATACTATAGGATGGGAAACTCAGATTTCAGATATATGGGGCACAATAAGGGTAATGGGAATATTAGAAAGAATAGTAAAATGCCTTCTCTCTGTAATGGAGAGGAGGTGGCAATTTCAAATAAAGAATATAGCCGCAAGCAGCAATTACAGGACCAAGCACAACAGAGGCAGAGTAAGGAGCTAAGCAAGCATCAGAGCATAGTCTGATGACAGTGCCATGACGTAAAACATGACAGTGACACCTGGTGACCGATTTTTTTTTTTATTTAATTTTGCACAAACCTCTCAGCCCAAAAGGTAAATATATCCACAGTTTTGTTTCGATCAGTCTTTGGTAACCTTGTCTAAAAACTGCTGAAATGTGATTGGCAGATGGCAGCCATATTTTTAAGATACACAATTGGCATTTTTAAGATACACGAATGCCAATTTTTAAGTCAATTGGACCGACAGTACAGTTTGGTCTATCAACACGAAATCCATAATTATTGCTGGCATGGATGGAAGATGATCTCAGTCGAATTTGGTGAAAATCCAACAAATGATCTGAAAAGCAAAAATGTGCTTTTTTTCCCCATAGCTTGTGAGCACTAGGTGGCGCTGTTCCGAAACTGTGCAGGTACCCTCAAGTCATGACGGCTATGACATATACTAAGTTTGGTCTGAAAATGCTAATGCTTTACGGAGATATAGGCTCACGTCCATTTTGGCATGCTCATTGTCAGATTTATTCATGTGTTATTCAAGAACTTTTTATAGGAACTATAGTCAAATTATGCCAATGCCCACAGTTCCACCATCAATGTTTCCAAGACTTTGCATAGAAAATTCATTTACTCCAAGAAACTAAGGAAAATGAGCTAGTATCAGAAGAATCCGTTGTTCAGCAGTACATTGAAAAGAAGTATAGCCACATGATACACATCTTTACGGATGGATCAAAAGATCCAGTCTCGGGGAAAACTGGAGCAGCCATTTTTGTTCCTAAATATCAGGTATTCATCAGAAAGAGACCATCAGACAACTTACTGGTATTTACTTTGCAATTAGTTGCAGTTCACCTCGCTCTTCATTGAGTTGGGGAAATGAATGTTGAGAGAGGAGTTATATGTACAGATTCTCTGGCAGCCCTGAAAATCTGCCCATTCTGATAGCAGACAAGATATTACATTTGAAATCTTGCAATTTTTGTATAGGATACATGATGGAGGAATTTTCATCAGATTTCTTTGGGTTCCTGCACATGTATTCATAAAGTGGTAAATAACACCTGGCAGAATCTATGGGAAAGAGAGGTGAAGGGGAGGTATCTGTTTAAGATTTACTTCAGTATCAAGAAGTAAGGAAGAAGCAATAATTACCAGACTCTGTATAGGTCACCCAGGGTTAAATGCCAATTTACATATAATCAATAAGCATCCTACAGGGATATGCAGTAAGTGCAATGAACTAGAAACAGTTGAACACATCCTTCTACACTGTACAGCATATAATAATGAAAGGCAAGTATTACAGGCAAAGTTGGAGGAAATGGAAATTAATTTAATGTTACTAGAAAATCTGGCTAAAAAACATGGGAGAATACCAAAGAAGGATGCAGTTTTGGGGTTTTTAAAAGCAACAGGAGTTGAGTCAAGAATATAGTTAATCATTTTATTTTTATTTAATTTTATTTTATTTTATTTTTTACATTTTTATTATTATTAGAGTAATAATTCTGATTTCCCATCAATGCTCCACACTCCAGTTCAGCTGGTCGCGGTAATGCACCAAAAGCTGGTCTGGCAACCGCCAATAAACTGAAAAAGAAGAAGAAAAGCAGTTTGACACCAAACACCAGGTTTCAGAAGATAGGACAAAAATCCTAAGACAAGTTCTCAAAAATAGATTTTGTATATTAAAAATCTAAGTGAGTAGTGCTGAATGAAGCGCAGCTTGAGGATATGTAGGGCATTTTTCTAACAAGCACAAGAGCGTTCCAAACACTGTGTGCAAAACGCACCACAGGTAGCTAGTTCACCAAGTTGCCTAGAACACTAAAGCATCCACAGGTGAAGGGAGTGCTGCAATGTGATTGGCTGTTGGCCACCATGTTTTATTAAGGAACCTTGTCAACAGTAGAAATCCACTAACAGATTGGCACAACACTGCAGTAAATTTTAGGTTGAGTCGACTCATGGTTTGAGAAACAGTTATTTGAATCTAACCTTGCCTCCTGTTAAAATCTGTAAGATGAACTGGGTTTTCTTAACCACGGTACTGTACAACTCTCAAGTTCCTTAACCAGTATAAAGCAAAATGTGAAGAAAATGTGACCACTTTGTTTTCACAATGCAAAAAATCAAGTGGACCACAAAATGAACCACAAATGAACAATACTCAGACCACCTCTGGGGTGTTTTCACACTTGGTCCGCTTCAGTGCTCCAAGTGGTCTCAGATCCATGACACAGCATTTTTGTGCATATGTGAACACAACAATTGAACTCAGCAACATGACAGATACGCCAACAGAGCCACCGTGGCACTAGCAATTGTTAGAGCTTAAGTTGTTAGGCAGCAGTAATAGTATTGTACCAGTGACATAAACAATAGTTACTGTATAATACTATTAGTATACAGTATGTGCGTAATATATGTTGTGTATGCATGTATTTTGTCTATCCCAACCACTCACATCAGCCAGTACTACAGTCAGTTGCTCAGTGGCATGAAGCAGGAGTTGATTTTGATGTTCAGCATCAAAATGCTTCTGGTATTTCACTTCAAATCTGTTTTGCCTACTCTGTTTTCCAGCCAAACCAGCCAAACGGTTAGATATGTAATGCTGCACTACTACTACTACTACTACTTGCGTGACTCTTAATGTGTAATCTCACAAAAGTCTGTAAGGGTGTTGCAGCATACTTCACGGCGGCGGAGTAGGATTTCTTAAACATATAGTTTAACATTTGATATGAAAACGTAAAATGTCATTTCTGCAGCTCGCCAGTAAAGGTGGGGTTGGGGTTTTAGAGATGCACGATGACCACAATCACAATTATCGTGAAAACCATGGAAATGTATATTATTTAAACTGTAGCTCACCGATGCGGAGTGAAGCCAGTTGTATTCCAGCCACTGTGGGTGTGTGGGATTGTGCCGAAACTGCCACACACAACGATTCCGCTTCAGACTGCGAAGCTGATTGTTGTGGTCCATCTAAAGCGAGGAGCGTGACTTCTAATCCCTCTGAATTTAGTAAGTTTATTTCATTTGACCTACCTGTCGTACCATTCAAAGATAATGTTCATTTACAGTTGACGTCTGTATTAGTGATTTGTGTACAATTACATCATTTCATTACATGCAAGACAAATTCAAATATGGGACACCGGGTAAATTGGGGAAGTTAAACTTATCAGCATTCATTTTCTTGCCTCATAAGCCAAATTCAAAACGTAGGAAACTGAGCCCTTGCAGTGGAAGTGCTTGATAGAAATAACATATTCAATTTATGTGAAATCATATAAGGGGGTGTAGTAAAAATAACATATGCTCAGGGCCACAGAATATTGGACTAGAAATTAAATAATGAATATGCAGAAGTTCAGCTTTAATTTAAGGGTGTTTATCAGGTGAATGGTGTAGGAAGTACAGCACTTTTCATATATGCCCCCTTTTAAGGGACCAAAAGTAATTGGACAAACTAACATAATCATAAATAAAATTGTAATTTTAAATAGTTGTTGCAAATCCTGCCAGAAGTCTGGAACACACAGACATCCCCAGACGCTGGGTTTCTTTCCTGGTGATGCTCTGCCAGGCCTTTACTGCAGCTGTGTTAAGTTCCTGCTCACTCTTGGGGTGTTTTGCCTTCAGCAAGTGAAATGCATGCTCAGTTGGATTCAGGTAAGGTGATTGACTTGGCCATTGCAGAACATTCCACTTCTTTGCCTTAAAAAGTCTTGGGTTGCTTTTGAAGTATGCTTTGGGTAACTGTCCATCTGCACTGTGAAGCACCATCTAATGAGTTTTGAAGCATTTGGCAGAATCTGAGCAGATAATATAGCCCTACAGACTTCAGAATTCATCCTGCTGCTTTTGTCAGCAGTCACATCGTCAATAATAAACCTGTTCCACTGGCAGCAATACATGCCCATGCCATAAAATGAGGTGTTATGCTTCCAATCATGAGCATTTCTTCCCTTTGTCATACTTTACTTCCCATCATTCTGGTACAAGTAAATCTTTGTTTCATCTGTCAATAGGATATTGTTTCAGAACTGTACAAGCTTTTGGTTTTTTTAGATGTTTCTGGCAAACTCTCATCTGGTCTTCCTGTTTTTGAGGCTTACCAATGGTTTACATTGTGGTAAACCCTCTGTTTCTTACTCTTGAAGACTTCTCTTGATTGTTGACTTTGACACAGATAGGCCCACCTCCTGGAGGATGTTCTCAATCTGGCCAGTTGTAGTGAATGTTTTTTTTTCTCCACCAGGGAAAGAATTCTTCTGTCATTTATCACAGTTGTTTTCTGTGATCTTCTGGGCCTTTTGGTGTTCCTGAGTTCACAAATGCATTCTTTCCTTTTAAGAATATACCAAAGTGGTTAAGTATAACCACTTAAGTAGTGGTTAATATAAGTGCTGTAATTCCTAAACTGTTCACCTGATTTGCTGAAAGTCTGCCCTTGAGGGAATTAATTTCAATATACTGCTGTAGACAGCTAAAATAACAATAACTTTGTCAATGTCCAAATATTTATTTACCTGACTGTATGTGTAAGATGTAAAAACTGTAAGAAAATATAAAGCATATAAAGATGTCTATTCGTTGAAATCATATAAAGATATTTATAAATAAATTATTTTTCAAGATGTCCCTGTACTGTAATGGCTTGGGACTGCGATTGCTGTAGTGGCTTTGGGGCTGCAGTTGCCACGAGCAGCTTCGTACTCAGGACTCCATCAGTGGACAGTGGATAGATTTTAACCAGCCGGACTTCTTGCGAAAACTGTGATGAATTTATTGGTTGCACAATTGCACTATTTGTCCTCATAGTACACAATAATAGAAGGAATTTATTTATAATCGCACTATCCGTTGCACCCAGAAGAGGATGGGTTCCCTTTTGAGCCTGGTTCCTCTCATGGTTTCTTCCTCATATCATCTTGGGGAGTTTTTCCTTGCCACCGTTCACAGTGATAAATTCACAGTGATAAATTCAAATATTTACAATATATTTTTGTGAATCCATTTATTTCTGTAAAGCTGCTTTGTGACAATGTCCATTGTTAAAAGTGCTATACAAATAAAATTGAATTGAATTGAAAATTACCATACACGGTTTGCTAATTTAGGACAGTCAAATTACAGTAAGCGGAGTGAGGAAAAGTGAAGGGATATCAGTGGTGGCTTATCCATGGGGCAGTTGACCCAATGTCATCTTTTCAACAAATATTAATCTTCATAAAGTCCACATTCACAACTCCATAAGTTGTAAATTTTGTTGAAACACTAATTACCTCTTTTGAGTGACCTAGTGGTTAAAAATGGAAACTGCAACAAGCAGTAATAGGGACCCACCTGGGACCCAGTAATCATGCTGCCCCCTAATTATAGGAGGAGCAGTGGACAGATGGTTATGCTGCATTTGAAGTGAACTTTCAAATTGTAATTCCCTGCCTACAACCAGTAAAAGCCACTGAAAACGTACCCACAACTTGAATTTTCAACTCGTCAACTTGGGGTAGTCTTCTCAACTACCACTTCCTTCCCTGTTTACAGACTGATGTGAAATCAACATGGTCACGCACACTGTGAACGGTGTCAAGTCCCCTCTACTTTATAGCAATATGGGCTTTAGATCAGTTAAAATACAGTACTTATAACATGGACCATTCTAAGCGCAGTTTTGAGAAGTTAATAATCAACATTAGACTTATCACTAATGTTAGCTGGTTAGCTTGTTGCTAAACTACTTGCTGTTGTCTGCTGGCAATATTGTTTCTGAGCTACTCACTACAGTCTGCTGTTGTTGCTGTACTGCAATTACAGACCAAAATATTGCATGTTTTAAGTTCACTGTAGCAGAACAGTACCAGTAGTAACTCAGGCCTGTAACTGTGAAAGTGTGGTTAAAATAGCTTTTTATGAGCTTTAGGTGCTCTGATAATGAAAAAAAAGACATGCTTTCATTGAGGTGTCCATGTTTTTTTTTTTTTTACCCACTTCACATGACGAACGTGCCGAGGTGGGAAATCATGTTAATACAACTTGCATATTACCACTTGCAAGGCACCATCAATGCAGCATGAATGACAGGGTTGCTAGGTTGAGATAAGAAGTCTAAAAATACTCTAAATACTCTAAAATTAAATCTAATAAATTTCCACAAAAAGGCAAAGTGTAAATGCACTGTGTCTATGATGTATAGAACCATTTCTATTGTAAGAGATTGCAAATATTGAGAAATGGTAAGGTATGGAGTGGATAATGTCCATGCATCCGAAACACTTGTTACTCGAAATACTCGTTTCCCCAAGCAGAGGCTGAGAAAATGGAATTTTCCCAGTGCCCAGGTCAAGTTTTTTGTGGGGGTTTTGAGATGTTACTGGGCTAGAAATTTTGCTGAAACCTGTCAATCCTGGTTAAGGTTATTATCTCAAACAGAGTTGAACAAAGGTATGTCTAAAATAGTGACAGTATGTCATGTTATATTAAAGTAGCTATAACATCAAAATTACAGGCCATGCTCATCAAGGGCTGAACACAAGAAAAAAAACATGCCGCAAAAAGAAAATATTCTGCTGTAAGGCCTGTCACCTCATAGAACTGAACAACCAGTCAAAATTCATGAATTACAAGTATCTCTCCCTTCCCATCTCCTTTATTCACCACTCAGTCACACTGGAGGCTCTTGACAAAGTGATATTTATCCAGATCTGCCTTAAATTAATTTTCACCAGAGTTACATAACATACTGTGCTTACTTTGAAAGTCCTGGATACATGCCTAATTGACACTTTAGGGAATAGTGTGTGAACCCTGGGAAATGGACATATTTTTCTTTACTGCAAACATCAGTCAGCCAAGGCATATTTGGTGCCTGATGCTAGCTTTCTTAGTTTTGCACTGGAGCTATGAGGCTAGAGGCTACTAGACAGAAGAGTGATAATAGCATCTGGAATGTGCAATAGATTCCAACTATTGTGATGGCAATTTGGATGATGTCTGTTGGAAAACATGGTGTCTGCAGCTTTAAGACTGACAAAAATAATTTGCAGTTTTGGTATCTCATAAAATGTGTCTTCTTTTGAACCTTGATAGCCTATGCTGTCTAACTTTGAAGCAGAGGAACAAAACATCTTTCTCTGATGCATCATAAGCCCTATCCGAATGGGATTAAATTTACATGGGGTGACTTTATAACTTTCTGAAACGGCCATGTCAGTGTTATAAAATAACACTGTATATATCTGAGAAATATATCTGAGAAAATTACAGGCCAAATTACCTACTGTTTTTCACCAAGCTCAGCGGTCGCCTGATAATTTTAGAACTGTCAGATATGCACGTGTCCGTGACTTTCTATGCAGATGTTGCCTTGGAAAAAAGATGTTTTACTGCTGCTACTTGCTGTATTTAGTCTCGTAGTGTGCACTTCACTTCCTGAATCGCAAAACAAAAAAATGGATGCTTCTCGTATACATTGTGATTATTGTTTTATTGTATTTTCAAATTGATGCTGAAACTTTGGTTCACCCCAAAGTGAAATAAGAGCCAGTGTCTCTTCTCTACTCCAGTCCCTCCAACTGCTTGGACGCCATGTTGTGAATGGAGCGTGATCATATGACCACATGACACAAACATCCAGGTTCGTAGAAAATACAACCCGCTAGATACTCACTCCTCCTGTGGTAATTTTATTACTGACCGGATGCAAGATTTTTTATCACTGTGGAGACGTGTAAAAATATATTACAGATGTCTCCTAGATAAACTAATCCAATTAAGCCATGACTGTCTTTGCTTGCAAAACATGAATGGGGCTTAAATTACGAAAGTGAAACAATGTGTTGTTCATCAGGGCTACTTTGTTATTCAAAATTCAATAAGTATCCCTGCTGCTTTTCAACACACAGCACATGCATGTGTAGTTTATATAATTTTATTTCAATATTATAAGTTACAGTTATGATTTACAGCTAATAACTGGTTAGGTTTATTTACAGTCTCATTTAGCAGCATTCCTGACCTTGTTAATGGGTAATAAAATAACACCTGACTAAATTCAAATGCTAGTGAATAGCAGCTACAACTTTTTCCCTGTAATGATGTAACATTTATGTATGTCTGGCCACGCACCCTTCTTTTATTTCCTGAGCGTCTCTGCAGCCTACACCCCTTCAAAGCTACAGGCGATATTATCATCAACTGATGATAGTTAGGGGACACGATAGGATGATAGCATATTGCACACAGTCTCACAAGCCTAGAGATTACTTCAGCCTAGAGATTACAAGTAATAAAAGCTACCACAAAAGCTAATTAGTAAATTATTATGGGATGTGTACAGGTAACAGGAAGAAATCATTTATGGGAAACCAAAAGGTTAAGTGTATCAGTAGTTACACTGGCAAGAGCCATAGGTTTTTAGAATCTAAACGTTTGTTTTAAAAATATAAATGGGGTTAACTAATCCTGTGAAATTTGTTGGTTGTTTAGTGATGAATTCAATGACAGCAGAGGACTACAGAGAAACCTACTGGCCGAGGCTGGAAAAAGCAGTTGAACAGCTGCTGACTCAAAGCCCAGTGAAATACACTTCTATCTCCTATGAACAGATTTACAGGTTGGTGATTTTTAGGTTTATTTGTGTTGCAGAAGCACTACAGTCAAAGCCCTCAACAATAAAATTTGTAAGGGGCCTCATTTATAAAACTTTGCACTGATTCCAGAGCCAAAGTGTGCATGCACACAAAAACCTGGAAATGGTGTGCACACCCAAAAAAGGAAGATTTATAAAACCTTGAGTACACCTACATGCTGTTTCTGCTTTACAAATCATCTTTAAAAAAGTGAACAGGTGAATGAGCCTCTTCTTTTGCACGGTTACCACCAACAAATATCCATAAATGCTCTGTGCAAATTACCTCATATACGGTATATTTAAACGTGGGGTGTCCCATTCATTGTAAGGTACCAGCGACAGTGGCAGAGAGAATACAAAACTGAAAAATTTGGGGGGATGTGAGGTGGAATTTGTGTTGGTCATTCTTGTAGGCAAGGAAATCTTCATGGTCTCTCCTTATTCGTTGGTTGGCATGGTCTTCTAATAATGCCAGAAAAGCCATTGTGACATTGACAATGCTTCATTTAGTATAGCCTATTTATACTGTAGATCTATGAATGTGTGCATTTTCAAATAAATAAACAAATAAACTTACAAATAAATAAACTCATCAAATTTAGGCATTAATGCTTCCAAGTAGCCTATCTACAGGTATTCATATCAAATTATACATTTCCATTGTGCTATATTATACAACAATTATACAACATCCATGGTGTTCCCTCTGTGAGTAGTGATTTACATTAGCTGTAATTGCCTACATATCCACGGGGTGTCATTGCTGTCTCTGAAATGTTGCATATGGCTCAATGCATGGATCAAAGCTTCCTTAATTATATGGCAATTATTTGCTCATAAATTCTGGTTTCTGTGTGGGAGGCTGTGTATACGCATTCCAGGCCCATTTTTGATTGTAAGCACCTTTCATAAATGAGGCCCCAGGACACAAAATTATAAAAAATATAAAATGTATCAGTCATAAAAAAAAAAAAAGAAAAAAATTGCACAGAAGCTTCTACTTCTACAATTGAAGTGTTGCTTGTAATGTTTACCATGCAGAGAGCAATGCAATTATACACAATTTTGACCTTGATGTTCAGTTGATAATCTCTTCCCTGATATCAACTCAAGCAACTATTAAGTCTAGTGCTAGTGTCTTAACAGTTTGATGTTATCACAGTATGTCATGCTGACTGTCATTCATGTTTACATTCATGTTTACCTTGCAAATGTAACTTTTTTGTTTAAAGTAACTTTGTTTAAAGGGCCATTAAGTAAATTTCTAACTAACTGAAATGAAAATACCAAAATGACCCTATATTATTAGGGATGTTGCAGAAAGTAATATTTTTGCATTTTATTGCTAAAACACTAGTCATTCTGTGTCTTTGTGTCAGTTCATCTGAAAAGCTCCCCTCTTTTTTCTCCAAGCAGGAAAACTAAAATTATATTCTGTTGTATGTTTCATATACCATGATGTCCTCACATTTTAAAAGAAACTATCTACAGATTGTTAGTACTCAATGTTGACTTGACTAATTGATTTGACTTGACTAATTGACTTGCTTTAATGCTAAATTAATTAAATTTAAATGGCAGATCACCACAGTTGTGTGAATTAGGGTGGATTTTTTTGCTTACATATAGTTCATTTGTGTTTGAGTGTTTTTGTGGTCAAGCACAATATTTGTTTTTTGTGATCCAGTATTTTGTTTGTGTTTGTTTTTTGCATTTATAAAGTTTATTTAATTTCATTTGCAGTCAAGATGTTTTGTGATCTGGTGAGGGTGGCTTGGTGGAACAATGGTTAGCATTACCGTCTCACAGCTGCAGGGTCCCAGGATCAATACTGAGTTTGGATAACTTAGTTTCTGTGCATGTTCTACCCATGTCTGTGTGGGTTTCCCCTGGGTGCTCCGGTTTCCTCCTACCTCCCAAAAACATAGCAATAGGTGGATTGGCTAAGATAAATTGCCCCTAAGTGTGAATGAGTGTATGAATGTGTATGTGTGCATTGTAACCATCCAGTATTTCCATCACAAGCTAAACTGTTTGCAAGATAAGCTCCAGATCCAACCCTGATCAGGATAAAGTGGTTAATGAAACTGAGTGAGTGTTCTGGTGATTTTGCAGTTGGGTGGTTTTTTTGTGTTAAGTAATTTTTTTACATTCTGGTAGTTTCTTTGCATTCATAAAGTTTATTTGCAGTCAAGTATTTTGTTTTTAGGTGGTTTATTTGCATGTGGATAGTTTAATTTGTCTCAAAACATCTGATGAAATTTTATGCAATTCATTCTTTTTGTTGTAAACAATCATGTAACCAAACGTCTTCTTCTTGTTCAGTCATGTTTATAAGTGTGTGTGCCAGCAATACTCAGACCATCTCTACAGTGACTTGATATGGAAGATAACATCTCACTTACAGCAAGTGTGCTTAGAATTGCAAGTACGTGTAAATATATATTCACTTAGACATTCTTTGGTGGGAAAACTCTTCTTGCTTTCACAAGATCGGTGGTTTTAGTCATTACTTTGTAATAAAACTAAAATTTTCTCCTTTTATTTTCAAAGGACAGCCGACCTGAAAGTTTTGTTGAAAACTTCAATCTTGCTTTCACTCAATACATGGCTGCAATTGAGTGCATCATTCCTTTGTTCATTTATATGGTAATTTTCTCTTTTCTTTGTCCCTATTAACACAACGGAACATGGGTTATTTATTTTGCATAATAATGTATTTGATCGAACCCCCTTGAATGTATTATTTTGTTTGCTTTGTTTTGTTTTAAAGAACAAATTCTATATTGAAACTCAGCTGAACAGAGACTTGAAGGATGACCTCATGGACCTTTTCTCAGCTCATGTTGCAGAGAAACATATTAGTATGTTAATATGTAAGTTCATTTTTACACATATGGTGCTAAAACACTAATTGTTTTCTTTTTTATTATTCTGTCAGTGCAACATTTGTAAATCTAGAGAACATCTAAGGATTTCATGTAAAAAAAAAAAAAAGAAGAAAAAAAAAGAAAAGAACAAAAAGGCGTTTTCATACTTGAGATTTGAGTCTGAGTCCATTTGCACTGTCCATTTGTGTTCAGTATGTTTGGATATGCAGACTTGCCAACCCTGAGTTGAAAGCGGGTTTTGTAAAAGAGGTTTTGGGAAGTGGGGTTTAAGTCTGGGACAAGCAGTTGTAAGGCAAATTTATGGAGACACCCGTCTATTTTAGCGGTTACCTTGTTACAACACAGAATTTGATTTAGCATATCTTTGCATTCCAAACCTAAAAAAAACAGTACACTGTGGTTAAATTAATTATTTACTTATTGACCAGAACTTCTCACTCAATCATTACAACATATGGAGAATATATGATTCTATAATAACTGACATTCAGTCTTTCAGTCATACATGGGAAAGATATAAGCTTCTGCTGGCAGTTGCGATTGACTTTGTGGTTTGAAGGGCTTTCACTTTCGTTACGTATCAAGTTAACACGCACAACTTCATCGTGTAAGGAATAACACACGACAGATCGTGTGGCTATACTCTGTTTTGCGTCATGCTGTCACATCACCTCAAAGTACATTATCTTTGTATAACCGCACAGTCTGGACTTTGTTACTCCGCTTACACCACAGCGATTTGTCTATGATTACAGTTTTTAATTTATTAGTGAATGACAGGTCGCGCATTTAACGGTTTATAGTTAGGTTTAATGTTCTTTTTCTTGTGCCGCAGTAATCAGTGGAGTCGTTCCCTTACCAGCCTTTCTCTCTCACCAAAAAACAAACAAACAAACAAACAAACAAAAAAAAAAACCTCAACCTGTAATTTTATCGAGAAACCGGAACGCATAAACTCTGTCTTGAAGATTTTAAAGCACTGTGACTTTCAAAGTGCTTACAGCCGATAAATAAATGTTTCCTAACAAAAACAAACTTCATATCAAGGATTATATGTTTTAACACGTTTAAAAAAAAAAATCTGATCATTATTAGTCTTCGTTTATGTGGAGCGTCGGCTGTACAAGTCCCTGTGAATGAGCTGTTACTTGAGAAACAATAAGGTATTAGAATGAATGTATTAATATACAGTACTGTGCAAAAATCTTAGTCACATGCAAAGAAATGCTGCAGAGCAAAGATGCCTTCAAAAATAATGAAACTAAATGTTTCTACATTAAAAATAAAATATTATAAAGAGCAGTAAACAGTAATAAATGAAACAAAGTCAATATTTGGAAATTAGATGTAAGTTTTACTGAGCATCTTGCAGAACCAGCCACAGTGCTTCAGGAGACTTTGACTGTCACACTTGCTTCTTATTTTTGCAGCAAAACCCAGCAGTCTTCATTATGTTTTTTTGTCTGAAAAGTGGTCTCTTATGTAATATGCTGCTTTCTTTATTGACATACAAACATTTTTCTGTAACATTTAATTTTGTGCTGGAAAACTAATGTTTGGAAATCTAAAAGTTTTTGTACTGAATCAATAATGTAGAAGTCATAAAATAAAAATCTATAACAAAGTTTCTACTAAAAAAGATAAGGTGCCTAAGACTTTTGCACAGTACTGTAAACTGTTCATGTTACAGCTGGAACTACTGTTGGAGCCATGCTGTTATACAGAAATAATGCACACCACCTGATAATCACTTATATCAGTCAATCGTGTGGCATCAGCACAATGCAGGAAATCAACTGGGACCGGATGGCCCCCATCCCTCTGTCTGATGTGTTGGTTTGCAACATAAAAGGGAGAGAAAAGTTAGGGGAGTGAGACCCTCCTGGCACTGCTCTGACCACTGGACTGGATCTGGTGCCCCCTTTTTAGTGAGATCAGTCAGCGGGCTGGTGAGGTCCGAATAATTAGGCACAAACCTGTGATAATATCGTGCCAGGCCCAGGAACTGTCTCACTTCCTTTTTGGTCTTGGATCATGGGTAGGCAGCAACCGTAGCAGTCTTATTAATTGCCTGAGTGGCCCAAGTGGATGCCCAGATATCATACCTCCACCTGTCCAATTTCACACTTCACCGGTTTTGCTGTTAGACTGGCCCGCCTCACTGACTTTAGGTCTGCCCTCATCATTACTATAGACTATTATATTGTCTAAATATGCAAAGGCATATGCACTGTGGGGCCCCAAAGACCTGATCCATCAGTCTTTGAAACATGGCTGGCACCTCAAAAAGCATGAACAGAAGTGTGACAAATTGGTGTAAACTGAACAGTTTTTCACCAAGAACGAGACAGCTGACAGCTGATGGACAAACTGCTCCAGTGTCACTTTCTTGATGACCTTCTCTGATTAGACAGGGCCGGAGTCCAGGAGTTGCTGTGCATATGTGAACAGATGATCCTCCTCCTCTAATGGCATGGATCATAAGTGCTGACAATGTTTCTCTGGTGACAGTCAGACCCTCTTGAGCACAGCCTTCCTCACGGCTGTGCACTCCAGCTGGCAATCAGGTGGCAGACTATGAGCAGCCAACCAGGCTTCTCCCGTCAGGAGGGCCTGAGTACACAGTCCCCAATCTCCTCTCGGCCATACACATGCCAAGGTGGTACCCTCCAGCATCTCCAGGTATGCCTCGGCATCATCCTGGGGTGTCACCCTGGCTAGAGATAAGGAGCTGAAGGGGGTGCTCATGGAGGTGGTGGTTAGAGGAAGAGAGGTCAGAGGAAAATGGCCAGATTGGTTCAAGCTCCCGGGAAGGATATACTAACTCAAATGATTACTCTTTACAACCGTGGTGAGCAGAAAAGCATCTCAGCATGCACAAAACATCGAACCTTGAGGTGGATGGGCTACAACAGCAGAAGACCAGACTATTGAGTTCCATTCTAGTCAGCCAAGAACAGGAATCTGAGGCTATCATGGGCACAGGCTCACCCAAACTGGTCAGTTGAAAAAAAATTACCTGGTCTTTTTCCAGTCTTCACCTGTCCAGTTTCGGTGAGTCTGTGCCCATTATAGCCTCAGATTCTTCTGCCTTCTGCTCAATGTTTGCTGTGTTGTGCTCAAACTCTAGAGGCATATTCTACTCACTACACAGGTCATAGGATGTATAAAATGGGCTACAGGGAATCCGACATCAGAACGTAGTACACACAGAAATCCTACTCTCCCCTTCACTCTGCTTACTTGGAGATGTATCTGGCATCAACATCACACAGGAAAACACAACAGTTCTTCATACTGCATTAACCATCGCCAAGAAAACCATACTAACAACCTAGAAATCAAATAATAACATTAATAACACAAATTGGAAAGCACTAATAATTGACTACATAACAATGGAAAAAAACTCTCTGACTCAATCAAAAATAAAACTACCAAATTTAATACTGTTTAGGCACCACTCATCACCTACATAACTGCATAACCAAAGACATATCACACAGCTCAAACATAATACTCAGAAACACACACAACTTAATTACACGCACATTCATGCAACATTCACAAAAAAAAAAGTTGATTTTATATATATATATATATACAGACAGGTCTGTAAGTATTTGGACAGTGACACAACAGTGATTTTGCCTCTGTACACCACCACAATGGATTTGAAATGAAGCAATCAAGGTGTGATTGAAGTGTAGACTTTCAGCTTGAATTCAAGGCGTTTAGCAAAAAATATTGCATTAACTGTTTAGGAATTACAACCATTTTTTACATTGTCCCTCCATTTTCACAGGCTCAAAAGTAACAAAGACAAATTAACATAATCATAAATATTATTTTTATTTTTAATACTTGGATGCAAATCCTTTGCAGTCAATGACTGCCTGAAGTCTGGAACCCATGGAAATTATCAAATGCTGCGTTTCCTCTCTTGAGATGCTTTGTCAGGGCTTTATTGCAGCTGCCTTCAGTTGCTGTTTGTTTGTGGGTCTTTCTGCCTTCAGATTTGTCTTCAGTAAGTGAAAAGCATGCTCAATTGGGTTGACATAATCAGGCATTTAAGAATATTTAATTTCTTTGCCTTAAGAACCCCTTGGGTTGCTTTCGCAGTACATTTTGGGTCATCAGCCATCTGTACTGTGAAGTGCCGTCCTATCAGTTTTGCAGCATTTGACTGAATCTGAACAGAAAGTATAGCTCTATGCACTTCAGAATTCATCCTGCTACTTCTATTAGCAGTTACATCATCAATAAACACCAATGACCCATTTCCATTGGCAACCATGCATGTCCATGCCATAACACTGCCTCTACATGTTTGATGATGTGGTATGCTTTGGATCATGAGCCTTTCCTTTCCTTCTCCATACACTTCTCTTCCCATCATTCTTGTACAAGTTAATCTTGCATCAGAACTGGTCATCCTTTTTTTTTAGAGTCTTTTTTAAGCAAAGTCTAATCTGGCCTTTCTGTATTTTAGCATTACCAGTAGGTTGCATCTTGAGGTAAACCATCTGTATTTACATTCATGAAGGCGTCTCTTGATTGTAGACATTGACAGTGCCTACCTCCTTCAGAGTGTTCCTGACTTGGCTAGATGTTGTGAAGGTGTTTTTCTTCAACAAGAAAAGAATTCTGCGATCATCCACTTCAGTTGTCTTCTGTGGTCTTACAACCCTTTTGGTGCTGCTGAGCTCGCCAGTACATTACTTCTTTTTAAGAATTAAATAAGATTGTTGATTTGGCCACTCCTAAAGTTTCTGCTATCATTGTGGTGGTATACAGAGGCAAAATTGTCACTGTCCAAATACTAATGGACTTGACTATGTGTGTGTGAGTGTGTGTGTGTGTATATATACATATATCTATATCTATCTATCTATCTATCTATCTATCTATATATATATATATATATATATATTGGTATGGTTATATATATATGGATATATGTTTTGGTATCCTGAAGCATTCAAAGTTCCTTTCACTGGAACTAAGGGGCCAAGCCCAACTCCTGAAAAAACAACCCCACACCATAATTCCTCCTCCACCAAATTTCACACTCGGCACAATGCAGTCCGAAATGTACCGTTCTCCTGGCAACCTCCAAACCCAGACTCGTCTATCAGATTGCCAGATGGAAAAGCGTGATTCATCACTCCAGAGAACGCGTCTCCACTGCTCTAGAGTCCAGTGGCGGCGTGCTTTACACCACTGCATCCGACGCTTTGCATTGCACTTGGTGATGTGTGGCTTGGATGCAGCTGCTCGGCCATGGAAACCCATTCCATGAAGCTCTCTGCGTACTGTACTTGGGCTAATCTGAAGGTCACATGAAGTTTGGAGCTCTGTAGCAATTGACTGTGAAGAAAGTCGACGACCTCTTTGCACTATGCGCTTCACTGACCCCTCTCCGTCAGTTTACGTGGCCTACCACTTCGTGGCTGAGTTGCTGTTGTTCCCAAACTCTTCCATTTTGTTATGATAAAGCTGACAGTTGACTGTGGAATATTTAGGAGCGAGGAAATTTCACGACTGGATTTGTTGCACAGGTGGCATCCTATGACAGTTGCACGCTGGAATTCACTGAGCTCCTGAGAGCGGCCCATTCTTTCACAAATGTTTGTAAAAACAATCTGCATGCCTAAGTGCTTGATTTTATACACCTGTGGCCAGGCCAAGTGATTAGGACACCTGATTCTGATCATTTGGATGGGTGACCGAATACTTTTGGTAATATAGTGTATATACACACACATACACAGTCAGGTCCAGAAGTATTTGGACAATGACAGAGTTTTCGTGTATATATATAATATATATATATATATATATATATATATATATATATATATATATATATATATATATATGTATGTATGTATGTATATATATATATATATATATATATATATATATATTATATATATATATATTATATATATAAAATGTGTATATATATGTGTGTGTGTGTGTGTGTGTGTGTGTACATATTTATGTACACACATACACATTACTCATACATGCTACATATGAAACAATATGTTTGAATTAATGTGCTCATTCTAGTACATACTAATAATCGTTTCTACATTAACAGCTCATTCACAGGTACTTGTATTGGGGACACTGCACATAAACTAAGACTAATAATAAACACAGCCAATCGATTATAGACACCTAAAATAACCATTTGAATTTTGTTATAAAATGGTGGGCATTGGTCTGCACTCTTGTTCAATTTTTCTCTCATGTGTATAAAACACTTTTCTAAAATCAGGTCTGCCATTTCATGTCAAAACAGAGCTAAGCTGATAGCTGAAGAAGGAAGTGACAGCTATCTATCTACATTTACAGTTGAGGTCAAAAGTTTACATCCCCCTTTCAGAATCTGCAAAATGTTAATTATTTTACCAAAATAGGAGGGATCATACAAAATGCATGTTATTGTTTATTTAGTGCTGACCTGAATAAGATATTTCATATAAAAGATGTTTACATATAGTCCACAAGAGAAAATAATAGTTGAATTTATAAAAATGACCCCGTTCAAAAGTTTACATACCCTTGATTCTTAATACTGTGTTGTTACCTGAATGATCCACAGCTGTGTTTTTTTGTTTACTGATAGTTGTTCATGAGTCCCTTGTTTCAAATTCAAAAAGTTTTCACTTTTTCACAAACTTTTGACCTCAACTATATAAACAAAAAAAAATCAGAAATGAATAATCAAAGATAATAATCAAAGATCTTTATACTTACAGTTTATTTGCAATATTTACAAATTACACCACTACTCCAGCTCTAAGCATTTCCGACTGACACCGATATGTTTGAGATATCAGGCATGTTCATTACTATTTTAGTGATTGGCAGTTGGTTACAATGTTCCTGCCCTTTGAGAGGTCTGCCAATCATCATAAGAAGAAGCCGTGCTTCCAGGTGGAACAAATTAAGAGTGCACAGTCTTAATTTACACAATAAACCACAATTTACACAATTAAGATGGTTTTTCTGTGCAAAACCTACCCCCCCAACATTCCCATTCAACCCCAGTGAAGCCAAGCATCTGGGTGTGGCTCAAAATGACATGCTAAAAAGCCTTTTGTTCAAAGAAAGTTAATCCTTCATCTCCATTAACAGACATGTATTTGAATCTTACGCAGACACCCAGAGAGGCTGCTATGAGTGTCTATTAGCGCTGTGTCAGGAGCTTCAAAAGAGATTTTTCACATAGGCTGTGCTGTTTGCCAAAAACAGTTTGAGTAAATGAACAGAAAGCATGATGTTGCAGTTAGATATTTGATCCTTTGATTTGCTAAAATATTGAATTCCTCCAAGGTTGATGAATAATATAGACACTTTAGTAAACATTTCTGCATTTTAAAATTTCCCATGTAGTCTTAAAGCAATTGCCGGTGATTCATAGGTCTCCTGCCTAAAGCCCTGGCGTACACCAGCAATATCTTTTGTTCATCGCAATGTGAAACATTTACAAAATTGAGAATTAGGGTATTAGTCTGTGTGAAACTAAACTTGTGATGATGATGATGATGATGCCTTCCCCAAATGCACCCAGAATCCATCCTGGATACAGACCTAAGTATTCAGGTCAAGCATGAAAATGCTTCAAAGTTCTTTAATTTCATTTCTGGTAAGCCAAAGATGTTTCTTCTCTGCTCCTAACACACAACTGATTTAATTAGCATATTATGTTGCCCCACCCCACTTTTTCAAATTTAACTGAAGTAATTTGGACTCATACAGGTACAGAATTCCACCATGTATGTCAGTGCTGTTTGGTATTTTATTCTTTGTTTTAATACTTTCCATTAGCTCTTCTAAAGAAAGCTGAGGCCATGCCATTTCAAGTTAAACCATCAACTATGGCAAGTGTGGTAAAAGGCCTTTACTCTCTGCGACCAGGTGAGAATGTTTGTCAATTTTTTGTTTAGTCGTTATGCTTCAAATAATGGCATCTCCCTCAGAAATGACATTAACTGTTTAATTGCAGCTTAGTCTATATGCATCTCTCTTATACAATAGAACCCAAGAGAAATAGTTAAATATTTAAAAAGCAATTTTTGGTTTTCCTGCTCTAACTCACCTACCTAACCCTGTCAATAACTGATGGGTTGAATGAGGCATCTATGAGCAGGAAATTCATTAAACTGTGTTTGACCCAGACTCACTCAGTCGTTTTGTGAAGTAAAAGGTTGGTTAAGGGAGTTGCCTTTGGAGTTTTGCACTTCTATGACAGAAACAATGGGCCTCATTTATCAATGTTTTTGTAAAGTTGTGTGTAAATAAAGTTGTGTGTAAGCTAACCTTAACAAAAATTTCCAAGGGATTTTGAAAAATTTCTTAGTACTCGTGTGCGTATGTTGATGAATGCAAATCAAATAAAAATATATTATTTGACCTGAAAGGTCAATCTGGAGCCAAATTATGGAAAAGTTGAATTAGATGTGAATTAAGTGAGGTGAAAATAAAATCAGCCAATCATGTGGCAGCAGTGCAATGCAAAAATCATGCAGATACTGGTCAAGAGGTTACGTTAATGTGCACATAAAACATCAGAATGAAGAAAAAGTGTGATCTCTTTGTGTTTTTGTATTGTTCAAAAGCTTTGTTTGTCAGTTCTAAACTTTACATTTTTCCACAATTGGCCTTATTTAATCAATGATTATAAGGGTTTCACTTGTCCCTTAAGACAAGTGAAACCAACCTGTCTACCCTGTTATGTCTGGCTACTGACTCTTTAAATGAAGATTCTTTTATAATGACATAATTTCCGGAAGCTCAAATCATCTATTTGGAGGGAAAACAACTGTGGAAGTTTAGCACCTAACTTGACATTTCAAGGTTATTTTTCCCTGTTTTATCTTATTAGTCTGATATGGTCAACTGTAACGTGTCCATTCTGTTAGAGGAAATACGACAAAAAAACCCAATAAGATTTCATAGTTTTAAAATCATCATGTTGCTTTTATGCAATTTTTTTGCTTTTTATACAAATTTGTTCGAAAGAATGCCCTTGAGTGCAGCTGAGATACAGAGGTGTTACCAGGAATGCCGGGATCCTGATCCTGAAAAGAAGAGGCAATTCCTACAAAAAGAAAGAGAGAGATGGTGGAGAGATATGCAGACAGGCAAGAAGAAGATAATCAGTGAAATCAATGAGAGAGGAAAGAGGGCAGTAAGAAAGAAATGAAAAGAATCATGAGGTACTTGTACAAGTACCTGTAGAAGTACAAGTAAAGCCCAAATCTTAATCTGAAAGATTACATACACATGCAGTAACATAACAAAGATGAATGAAATACATATTGATGAATGATGTTGATAGCTTCAAACACTGTTTAACGCTTATTAAAGGGTATATTTATTGAGAATATGAATTTTCCTTGTTTATTTATGTAGAGTGCTTTTAAAGGACAGCCAGTCAGAATAGTGACAATTTACCTTAAAGGCACAGTCACAAAAACAGTATTTAATTCTTAGGAATAAAGAGTAGTTGGAAAAAGGTCATGAAAGAATATTAACACTTTGGTAAAGGCACAGAAAGTTTTGTAAGTAGGCAAAAAATAAAATACATGGAAAAAATGTAGGATATGGACCCTTAAACCTGAAATGTTAAAACAACCTTTAACCACATCATTGATCTATTATTTGTCCACCCTGCTATGTCTACTCTGTTATGTCTGTGTCCACCCTGTTACACACAAGTTTTCTGTCGATAATTTAAAGAAGTATAAATTATTAATATTTTTGATTTAAACTATTGCAAAGGAGGGCCAACTGTATGTCCAAAAAAATCTAAATACTACTCACTTTTTATCTGAAAAGAAAAATAGGAAATGATGTGCTAGTAAGATAGCAGACACACATTATACAATATCTACTACTGTAAAAGTAAATAATACGCAAAAAACATAAAGTAGAAAAGGGACATATTACCCATTAGATAATGTCTCTTTTGCACATGTGTTTAAAATGCAAGCAGTTATCCACAGGTTCCTAACATGGTGGACATCTTGGGTCAGCCACTTAAAATGGTTCATTAAAATGGTTTAATAAATGGTTTGTGTGCCTGAGCTTGACTAGCATCAGTTTTGAAAAGTTTATCATGTACCTTTTATAATAAAGCATGAAAAATCTTATTCATTTTCTGAAGGCTTTAAGGTCCAACAGGCTCAGAATATCAGGAATGACCCTTATTTTAAGTCCTTTATCCAATATGTTGTGCAAAGTGAGGTACAAACAGCACACACTGTGGTATATGACTGTGTAATTAACGGGTATCGTGATGTGCTGTGGTTGTAATGAAACATCTTCCGATGCTAACTTAGGGCACATCATGAGTGATGTTTCCTGGGGTCCTCAGGTGTTTCGGGTCTTTCGAACATCAGACACCCTCTCTCAGGCGACCCAGCTGAGTTTGATCAGACCTCAGCTTGTGCCCTAGCAGCACTCTCCCACGGATCCACTCTCTTAATCCAGAGCCACCTGGGGGCTTTCTCTGAAGCCTCTGTGCTGTTCTAGATGGCCCTTCTCCTCCTCTTGCTTGTGTTGCTGAGTCCAGTGTAAGCCCTAAAGAGGGACTGTCCTGCAAAGCCTCTGCACCCTACCTCCACAGGTAAACACCTTGCGTTCCAGCCTTGTCTGTAGCAGTCACTGATGAGGCCCTCATATTTCTCCCTCTTCCGCTCATTGGCCTCCTCCATACATCTTCCCACGGCACAGTAAGCTCCAGCATGACAATCTCCTTCGTTGCCTCTGACACCAGAATGATGTCAGGACTTAACAACACGCTGAGGAAACCTGAGTTGCCTGCCCAAGTCCACTGTCAGCTGACATTCCTGTGCTGTATTGAGAACCCCTGCTGTTGCTTTAGGTGTTGTTCTCAGCTTCTCTCCAGCTCTAATGAAGCTGATGGTTTCCTATGAGGGTTTTGACCTCTGGCAGTTGATGGCATTACTGATGCTGTCTGCGATGGTCTTGAGCACTTGTTCATGCCACCAGCGGTATCAGCCGTCCCCCAAAGCCTTTGGACAGCAGCTCAGGATATGCTCAAGGTTCTCCTTTTTTCTGGCAAATTGAGCAGGCTGATGTATCAGCCAGGCCCCAGCAGTGCAGGTTGGATGGGCTGGGAAGGACATGATGTGGCACTGACCGCCATAGGTCTGTCCATGAGGTCCTCTCCATGACTTGTTCCCATCTAGTCTCAGCGCCTTTCTGTCTCATTCCCACTGCTCTGCTGGACCTCTCCTTCTCAACAACTGCTCTCACTTCATCTCACTCTAAATACACTTTTCTCTTTTTTCACTTTTGGTGGTAACCGGACTTTAAAATGCAGACTTTTAAACTTTGGAACATGCAAAAGTGAAACATAGAACTATATATAGTATAAAATGTCAAAATTTTACAGTATATGTGTATATGTATTGTTTCTATAAGGTTTAAGGTTGGTCAGTAATTATAATTCTTTATTCTTTTTCCCTTCAGACTGGGCTCAGCTAGCCCCTGCATTGTTTTCTAGATTTATTCCCCAAATTCACCCTCCTGTTTTGGAGTCTGATTTGCTGCGTTATGCATCTCAAGACCGGAAATTGCAAATGGAGCTTTCACTAAAAGGTTTTTCCAGGTAATAGATAATATTAGTTCATGGTTTGTATGCTGATTGTCCCTGAATACTGTGTTTCTCAGAATGCACAAAACATTGAACCTTGCAGTATACACACACACAAATCAGCCATAACATTGAAATGACTGACAGGTGAAGTGAATAACATTATTATCTCGTTACAGTGGCATCTGTCAAGGTGTGGGATATATTAGGTAGCAAGTGAACAGTCAGTTCTCAAAGTTGGTTGCAGGAAAATGGCCAAGTGTAAGGATTTGCGCAACTTTGACAAACTGTGATGGCTAGACTACTGGGTCAGAGCATCTCCAAAACAGCAGGTGTTATGGGATGTTCCGGGTATGCGGTGGTTAGTACCTACCAAAAATGATCGAAGGAAGGACAACCGGTGAACCAGCGACATAGTTTAAGCTTAAACATTGGGTGCCCAAGGCTCATTGATGTGCATGGGGAGCGAAGGCTAGCTCATCTGGTCTGATCCCACAGTACTGCTACTGTAGCACAAATTGCTGAAAAGTTAATGCTGACTATGATAGAAAAGTGTCAGAACACACAATGCATCGCAGCTTCCTGCATATGGGGCTGTGTAGCTGAAAGCGCCTACAATGGGCATGTGAGCATCAGAACTGTACCATGAAGAAGGTGACCCGGTCCGATGAATCACATTTTCTTTTACATAATGTGTACATGATTATAATTACCGATTGGTAATCATAATTGGACATTGATTTAAAACGCTGTTTGTTTGCTTTGCTCTCATGAGACAATCAGAAATTATTGCTTCAGGAGAATCATGGTTTCATGGTTATCATTATCATGATGTTATGTTTGTTACTTTTCACTGCGTTTACCACCCCTTCTGCTGTATTGTAAAAATGTGAGTTTTTTTGTTTATTTTATTTGCCAGTAAATCACAAGCAAAAATATGACAAGGTTTATTCTGTATCCTGGCTCTGGCAGGATACAGGGGGCTTGCAAGGAAACTGGGAAGTGGGCATAAAGAATTTTGTAGTTATGAATCTGTTTTTTAAAATTGCCTCATCTCACACACACATAGGGTAAACAATCACAATGTAGGCCTGCCACAATGCTGGCTCATGCCATAAACTTAGTTTAGTTGCTTGCTGCAGATACAAGATTATATAAGGATTTATAATGTGGATGAAGGACAGAAAATACAGTTACTGGTTAAAATTCACTGTAGTTTATGCATTTTCAAACACAGTTCAAATTGAGCCACTATTTATCATGTATAATTTAATTATAAAATTAAATTAATTATTTTATCTTAGGTAAAATAATGACATAAATAAATACATCCAGACTTTTCTGTTGAATGTGTGTTGTGTCCTAAAATAATATTGAGTCTTTATTATGCCTAATTAACTTTAAATTGAAATTAGAAAGGATATCAGAAATATTTCCATTGCAGAAATATTTCCATGTGTAAAATAGAAAATATGTTAAAAAAAAAAAAAAAAAAACAGTGATGCCAGACTATAAATAATGAGTCATTTTTTTCCAGGTGTGACCAGTCACGTAAAAGAGCATGTGAAGAATCCTGAAAAACCTGCTGGAAAACATGAAATAATACCCCACACAAGAAAGCTTCCATACTACAGATCAGAGACATAAGGACTAGACTACGTATGAACTGGGAATAATTAAAAATAAAAAAAAATTTTTTTTACAAAGGTGCTATCTTCTATGGAGGATAAACCATGTGCTAATAAAAAACAAATGAATAAATGTATGAAAACAAATAAATACATGTGGCATAAAAGACAAAAAAAATGCAGAGTATATAACAATGCCTTGATAAAAAATGAATAATACAGAAAAAAGAACATGGAATGAGAGTCAGTTTAAGCTTAAACATCTGCGGACTTATTTAAATACAATTTTTTTAAACACAAAAAAGTTTCTGTTTTGCAGAACCTTTTTTTGTTTAAAAAAATTGTATTTAAATATTGATTGCAATTTTAAATTGCAATCAATATTTACCTCACAATTAGTAATTGCTGAAACTGTGGACAGATTTATGACATAGAACCTCTTCCTGCTCTTCTGTGGCCAAGTATTAACTTCTGGAGTGGGGTAACCAGATTTTGGGTTAAAATAACCTGGTAACCATAATGATGCCTCAGAGCTGCAAAATGATCCACCAACACATAATGATCTAAACTAAGGGTGAAATTTGTGTTTAAATGAAAAATCTGAATTTGAATGTTATCATTTATATTTTGTATCTTATTGTATCAAATTGAATTTCATGGAATGCAAGAAAGTAATCTTAGGCTCTGAAAATGAATTTCATGCTTAAGGGTGTGTAATTAAACATTTGAAATTCAACCTGAAGTATGTGTATAATCAGTTTCTTAAAAAGTATTGTCTTGTTAGAATAACTTTCCTAGCATCTTGGTAACAGTCAACTATAGAACCCGTCTGCCCTCCCCTTTACACGCCCTGCAGAAATTTGTAGCACACTAGGCAGTGGTTATCACAGCGGAGTCTATATAATAGACTTTCTGTTTTCCATTTTAAATTCATTTACATTACTCACATTACCGAATGATAAAATGGTGAACAGGTGAAGCAGCTAGTAAAATTATATTGTAGCCAGTACGGCTGAAAGATTAAAGGCGCATTAGATAAGATTTTTTTTTTTTTTTTTTAAAGAATAATTCTCTGAATATCTGGTAGGAGGGTTCAGCATTTAAATTATTATTATAATTTTTTTTTTACACCTTTAGCCACCCCAATTCCCACCCATGTTTACAAAGCTCCACCCCATAACCTACAATGGAACTGTGGATCTCTCTCTATACAACAAGCAACTTTAATTAATTATGCCTTACATTTTACCCAGCACACAGTTATTATACAGAATGAGCTGATAAAGCCAAAAGCTTCTTCCCACTAACTATCTCTATCACATTAAAACCACTGACAGGTGAAGTGAATAACATTGATTATTTTGTTACAGTGGCACCTCTGAAGGGGTTGGATATATTAGGCAGCAAGTGAACAGTCAGTTGATGTGTTGGAAGCAGGAAAAATAGGATCTGAGTGACTTTTTGACAAGGGCCAAATTGTGATGGCTGGACGACTGGGTCAGAGCATCTCCAAAACGGCAGGTCTTGTGGGATATTCCCGGTATGCATTCATTAGTACCTACCAAAAGTGGTCCAAGAAAGGACAACCGGTGAACTGGCGACAGGGTCATGGGCGCCCAAGACCTACTGGGGAGCTACTGTATTTGCTGAAAAAGTTAATGCTGGCTATGATAGAAAGGTGTCAGAACACATGGTGCACATCTTGCTGCATATGAGGCTGCGTAGCCGCAGACCAGTGTCCATGCTGACCCCTGTCCACTGCATATTGAAATAAGGTGTCCTGGTTTGATGAATCACATTTTCTTTTACATCATGTGGATGGCTGGGTGCATGTGCATCACTTACCTGGGGAAGAGATGTCACCAGGACGTACTATGGGAAGAAGGCAAGCTAGTGGAGGCAGTGTGATGCACTGGGCAGTGTTCTGCTGGGAAACCTTGGGTCCTGGCATTCATGTGGCTGTTACAAGTCCAATATATCTTGGTGCCAGATACACCTTCAGAGGTCTTGTTGAGTCCATGCCTTGACAGGTCAGAACTGTTTTGGTGGCACAAGGGGGACCTACTAGGCAGGTGGATTTAATGTTATGGCTGATCAGTGTACATTCAGCCTCTATACAGTCATATCCTTTTAATAGATAGAATAGGTAATTATAGTAATATCAGTGTGGATAGTAGTTAGATAGTAATTATCAGTGTGGAATGTGGAATAGTCCTTATAGTTAACATAATAGGCCTAAACATTATCCATTGAAGGATCTGTTAACTGTATTGCAAACGCTTGCAAAAGCTTTCCATTTCTTCTCATGCAAGCATCATAGAAGGGGACTTGGCCACTACACAACACAGCAGACTCCCAGAAATACTGTCTGTCATATTCAAGGATGGTGGACCGATAAAGCCCAGAAAAAATTCAGTGTTAGAAGCAAGAAGTTAATATAAGAAATTACTGTTCTTGCAGTAAAACAGAGTAGAAATTCCAGTGCAGTGAAGTGTATTAAAATACACTGTACATCAACAAACCAATATGAACAACTGCTAGCTGCTATCTGGATTTTAATATTATGGCTTTTGGTGTTTATCGCTCCACCTCAGCTACTAATAAATGCCTAAATAACCCTTTGTCAAAAATGCACACACATAAAAGCCCATCTTTTTACCACCAATAAGAAGCAATTTAGCATTTCTTTTAGCTAGGGCTGTTGTACATGAATATCTTGACATTCTACTGTCTATCACATTCAAATCACACCAAAATTTGTGCCACGTTTCTGTCATTTGTGCCACATCTATGCTGTTAGTTTACTAAGTTATTAAGTGATATATTTTAACTGCATGAAATGAAAGGCAGGATTCATCACTCAAGACTACATCTAATTACACCCAATCCTAATCACACTAGAAAAAATCTAGTCACAACACTAACTCCTAAACTGTACCAAACCAGTATTGTTAATTTGTTCTGTGTTTGTAACATTGTGCCTTTATTTATTTCTATATTTCTTTATATATATTTTATAAAAAACATAACACATTACTGTCAGTAACATGCTTAGACATGTGTGACACAGATTGGTTGTTGTACACAGCTGTGCTTGGGTCCAAGGCAGGCTGTTTGGATGGATAAGAATAATCTTCACTTAAATATATCAGTGGCTTCAGCCTGTCAAAAAATAAATAAATAAAATAAATTTAAAAAAAAAACAGGAGATGTAAAGGTCATGTAAGCGAAATCTGCACAGCTTTAGCGCAAATGCTGTACTTGTGAGCCGCGTATGCATTAAATATAGCCTGACTGCGCAGCATCTGCGCACATCTGGCTTACCTGACCATGACCGTCACTAATCTTACTTGAACAGGACCTATCTTCTAAGGCACAGGTCGGGAACCTTTTCACTTTTAACGTTATGAGCTTTTCTTTTCTTTAGTAGAAGTTCTGAATGACTGGTAACTTAAAAAATTTAGTAGCCAAATTGGCTGCTGAGTGAAAAGTTAATTTCAAACCCTGATCATATTGGATCTTGGCCGTACCCACCACTGAGGTCACCGAGGTCCGGACCTCGGTATTTTTTCCTGAGATGTATATAATAAAAGTTGTGAAATAATTGTTTAATAATAACGCTACTTTAGTGCTGCAAAGATATTGTATAACACCAAAATAACCGACTTTCTCGTTTGAGCTGCCTCAGCGGTTTAAGACCGCTCGTCAATGTCAAAACATTTGAGATGACCAGTCAAATCAAAGAAGGCGGCCTTTACTGTTCACAGAGGCTGAACATGAATTCCAGAGCGACACTTCAGGTGTAACTGTCAAAGAGTGAGAGGTAAAGATGTAAGTAGCTAAACATTTAACATTTGACAACTGTTTTCCAATAGAAATGTTAAACGACTGACAATAATATCCAGGAATGCAAACTACTCAACTTTTGTCAAATTTTTGAATTGAAAATATACCATTTACGTGATTCATGTAATGTAATTTGTAATTATCAGTGTGACGAGACAAGAAACATTGACGGAGTCGTTTTCAGCTTATTAGGCATAAGATGAATGTGTGCATATTGTGAATGAATTTAATGGTTACCTGGCTTTCCTGATAGCCTTTCTGTAAATTCAGTGTCTAAGAAAATAATTCATAAAACTCAAAGTGGGAGAGTTATCATCCTCTGACCTCCCCAAAACATGGTAAAACGTCTGGGTTTGACTCGTGTGTTTTTAGGTTGTGGTTAGGACAGTCATTTGGCCTATTAAAATAAAAACATTATTTGCAAATAGTTCAAATGCATTACTTTACAATAATTTCTAGTTCTTTAACTATTTTCTATATTCTTCTCTCTCTTTATTCCTTTAATTTTCTCTTTTTGACAAGAAAACCTCAAGGGTCTGCAACCATTGTATTTTGATATGTCCATGTCTGGTCTGTGCTCAAAAAGATAAAAGTTAAAAGTTCACCTAAAAATGAAGATTCTGTTATTGTTTACTTACCCTTATCTAATTCCAAACCCAAATACTATTTTTCATGAAACATAATACAAGATTTTTCCCACTCTATTACAGCTATATGTTCTAACATGTTTGACAAATTGTTCCAAAAGTTAAAATGTATCACATATGTGACCTTTGTCACATTTAGGACCAAAGGTAATTAAAGGTACTTTATCGCATTTATGTAAAAGTTACTAAAAAACATTTCTTATTTAAGGCCATTCATGTTTGGAATATGTAATGGTGTATTGTCAACAATCAACATTCATATAGCCTCTTCGGTATTTCCGGATTGTAGTGTGGATTATTCATTGCAACATTTAACCCGATTCATGTATTACTGCTTGACAAATAATTTATGCTACTGCCACTGACATGGTTTTAAAGCTATTGTTATCCAATTTTTGCCCTCCAGATGTCTTAAAATGCACATATGTAGATCAGAGAAATCAAAAATTTTTCAGGGGGGCATGCCCCTGAACCTCCCCTAGCAAGCTCAGTTTTTGGACCTTGCTAATTCTAAAACCCTGCATATGACCATGCACTAATGGACTAATATCACAAAGTTTCACACTGCACAGAGGCACTAGAAAAGGATGCCCACTCTCTCCGTCCTATTCGCCATTTTTATAGAACCATTGGTGGCAGTCATAAGACAAAATGTAAACATTAATGGGATCCAGACAGAAAACATGGAACACAAAATCAGTTTAAATGCTGACAACATCTTACACTTCTTGCAAAGAACCTACAGATTCAATACAAGAAACTATCCACACAATTGAAAAATACATACTACAGACAATTTGGAAATGCCAGTCAGCCTACAATACATGTCTTTGGACTGGTGGAAGAAACCAGAGTACCCAGAACCAGAGAGAACCTTGAAGCACCTGTTTGGTGGCTTCACTGTCAGATTTGTTGGCCCATTACAGGAGTATTCAAAATTCTTTTGATACTCATGATGTGTATGTTTTGACTGCAGACAGTGGTGGAATTCTCTGTCTGTAGTAAAAAAGGCCCAGACTGATGAGAAAAAACGTGCACTGCGCTAACCACTAAGCCACCAGAAAGACCCAAATATTGTGGAGGACTTGATGCCCCAAACTTTCATCAATATTACCTTACTAACCAACTCCACTATGTAGTCAAATGGATAAAACCCAGTCGGATAGAAGATAGCTAGATACTGAACAACCACTATGCAAAGAAATCAGAATCTCGGATCTTCCATTTATCAGCACAGCTATCACACACGATCCCTGCTTCAAAAGTCCAAGGATTGCAGTGATTTTAACAGCTTGGTGGAAATTTTATAAAACTATGAATTCACCACTCCAACTAACTGGAAGATGACCTAGCAATCACACCCAGAGAGGACATGTCCTACATTGCCAATAACACTAGTCTGCACCTGATACAATACGAAATAATCCATACATAGGATTATATACACACAATAATCACTACATAGGTCATAGGATATATAAAAAGGGGAACACAAAATACACCAGATGATTACATACATGATTACATACACCAGATGATTACATACATGTCATATGGGACTGCACACCAGTTAAGTACTTCTGGAAACAAATCACTAAGGAAATATCTCATTTTGTAAATCACAATCTCCCCTTCTCTGCTAATCTCTGCTTACTCAGAGATATATGTGGGATCAACATCACAAAGGAGAACACAACAGTTCTTCTTACGATGCTAAGTATCACCTAACAAACTGGAAATCACAGCGCTAACCATCACCTAACAAACTGGAAAGCAAAGAATAACCTTAATATCACATTGGAAAAACCTAATAATCGATTACACAACAGTGAAAAAACTCTGCCTCAATCAAAAATCAAACAACCAAATTCAACTCTATCTGGACACCACTTATCACCTGCATACACCAGGGAATCACTTCGTAATAGCCGACAATACAGTCCCTAAGGACAAACCACACAACCAAAGCCATACCACAAATCTCAAGCATAACACTCACAAACATAAGCAACATATACACGCAACATTCACAGAAACCAAAGTTGATGTTATTCCACTGACTTTCCAACTACTATTCTTTGCACATACTCCCATACGCCCCCTCCACCCACTGTCCTGATAAGTAATCTCATCTACTGTCCTGTCCGTTATAATCACTGGGGAAAAAAATAGCCTGCAACCCCTATTTACCATGAAGTGAGTCCTGCTTAGAGCACTCTGAAATTTAAATAATAATTGAGCTTAATAAATAATTGAACCTGAAGTAACTAATGCTCCACCTCATTAGAAGATTAGCAGATTTTGCACAATTGTGGTGTCAAACTACTCAGCAGAGTGTGACTTAATAATTATCAAAAATATTTTGACAGTTGTAAACAATATGGTTGCCACATTAGAAATGCATACACCAGGGAATCACTTCCCTTCACTCATTAGTTCTAATAAGGTGGAGCATAATTTATTCAAAGATGTAACTCATTACTGTTTGCATGGATTTGCATGAAACTTGAAATAAATAAATAAATAAATAAGCATAGGCTCACTGATTCACGTGGGGTTGGAAGGCATGCCCATCTGGTTAGATCCCACAGAAGAGCTACTGTAGCACAAATTGCTGAAAAAGTATGCTGGCTATGATAGACAGGTGTCAGAACACACAGTGCATCACAGCTTCCTGCATATGGGGCTGTGTAGCTGCACACTGGTCAGAGTGCCAATCCTGACCCGTCTGCCAAAAGCGCCTACAACGGGCACATGAGCATCAGAACTGGACCTTGGAGCAATGGAAGAAGGTGGCCTAGTCTGATGAATCATGTTTTCTTTTATAGCATGTGGATGGCCAGGTGCGTGCATGTCACTTAACTGGGGAAAAGATGACACCAGGATGCACTAAGAAGGCAAGCTGGCGGCACTGTGATGCTCTGGGCAATGTTCTGCTGGGAAACCTTGCGTCCTGGCATTCATTTGGATGTTAATTTGACCTGTACCACCTACCTAAACATTACTGCAGACCAGGTATACCCCTAATGCTCCCTGTCACACTGCAAAAGTTGTTCAGGAATGGTTTGAGGAACATGACAAAGAGTTCAAGGTGCTGACTTGGCCTCCAAATTCCCCAGATCTCAATCCGATTGAGCATCTGTGCAGTGTTCTGGACAAACAGGTCAGATCCATGGAGGCCCCACCTCACAACTTACAGGACTTAAAGGAACTGCTGCTAACGTCTTGGTAGCAGATACCAGGGCACACATTCAGAGGTCTTGTGGAGTCCATGCCTTGACGGATCAGAGCTGTTTTGGCGGCACAAGGGGGACCTACACAATATAAGGCAGGTGCTTTTAATGTTATGGCTGACTAGTGTACATATGGAGTGAATATTGATATACACTCACCAAAAACTTTATTAGGAACACTGTACTAATACTTGCTCTCATTGACCTCATTGTCATGTTCATGAAACCAGTTTGAGATGACTTTTGCTTTGGAACATGGTGCATTATCATGCTGACAGTAGCCATTGAAAGATGGGTAAACTGTGGACATGAAGGGATGCACATGGTCAACAACAATACTCAACTAGGCTGTGGCATTCAAGTGATGATTGATTGGTATTAATGGGCCCAAAGTGTGCCAAGAAAACATTCCTTACACCATTACACCACCTCCACAAGTCTGGCTTTTGACACATGGCAGGTTGGGTCCATGGATTCAAACTGTTGGCACCAAATTCTGACCCTACCATCTGTGTGCCTCAGCAGAAATAGCGATTCATCAGACCAGGCTACGATTTTTTTTCCAGTCTTCAACTGTCTAATTTTGGTGAGCGTATGCCCACTCAGCTTTCTGTTCTTACCTGACAGAACTGAAACCTGATGTGGTCTTCTGCTGTTGTAGGTCATCTGCCTCAGTGTTTGACAATTTGTGCATTCTGAGATGCTTTTCTGCTCACCACAATCGTACGGAGTGGTTATCTGAGTTACTGTAGCCTTTCTGTCGAACCAGTTTGGCCATTCTCCATTGACCTTTCTCATCAACAAGATGTTTCCATCTGCAGAACTGCCACTCACTGGATGTTTTTTCTTTATGGCACCATTCTGATTAAATTGTAGAGACTGTCATGCATGAAAATCCCAAGAGATCAGCAGTTATAGAAATACTCAAACCAGCCTGTTTGGCACCAACAATCATGCCATGGTCAAAATCACTGAGATCATATTTTTCCCCATACTGATGGTTCATGTGATCATTTCCCGAAGCTGCTTGCCTGTATCTGCATGATTTTATGCATTGCATTGCTGCCACATGATTGGCTGATTAGATAATTGCATGAATGAGTAGGTGTACAGGAGTTCCTAATAAAGTGCTCAGTGAGTATATATTGAATAAATATTGATATATATTAAATGAATATATATGGAATTAACTGATATATATTGAACAATGATATACTGTATATAGAATGAACACTCATATATTGTATGAACACTGATATACATTCACCATCCACTTTAATACCATCAGTATGGGGATAAATGCTGCTGCCACATGGTGTTTACCATGTGGCAGCAGCATTTATCCCCATACTGATGGTTCATGTGATCATTTCCCGAAGCTGCTTGCCTGTATCTGCATGATTTTATGCATTGCATTGCTGCCACATGCAATTAGATAGATAATTGCATGAATGAGTAGGTGTACAGGAGTTCCTAATAAAGTGCTCAGTGAGTATATATTGAATAAATATTGATATATATTAAATGAATATATATGTAATTAACTGATATATATTGAACAATGATATACTGTATATGGAATGAACACTCATATATTGTATGAACACTGATATACATTCACCATCCACTTTAACACCATGCTGGAACACCATGTGGCAGCAGCATTTATGCACGTTTCCATTCATTCAGTCATGTGGCAGCAGCATAGTGCATGCAGATACAGGTCATGAGCTTCAGTTAATATTGACATCGAACATCTCAATGGAGAAAAAGTGTGAGCTCTGTGACCTTGTTGTGTCAGATGGGCTGGTTTGAGTATTTCAGAAACTGCTGATCTCCTGGTATTTTCACACAGAAGTATCTAGAGTTTACACAGAATGGTACCAAAAACACTGCGTGAGCAACAGTTCTGTGGGTGGAAATGCCTTTTTGTTATGAGAGGTCAGAGGAAATTGGCCAGATTGGCTTGAGCTGCCATGAAGGATATAGTAACTCAAACAATCAGTCTTTACAACCGTGGATAGCAGAAAAGCATCTCAGTGTGCACAAAACATCGACTTCGAGGTGGATGGGCTACAACAGCAAAAGACCACATTGGATTCCACTCCTGTCAGCCAAGAACAGGAATCTGAGTCTACAGTTGGCACAGGGCAGTTGATAGAAAAAAAAAACACCTGGTCTTTTTCCAGTCTTCAACTGTCCAGCTTTGTTGAGTCTGTGCCCATGATAGCCTCAAATTCTTGTTCTTGGCTGATAGGAGTGGACCTGATATGGTCTTCTGCTGTTGTAGCCCATCCACATCAAGCTTTGATGTGTTGTAAATTCTGAGATGCTGTTCTGAATTATTTGGTTAGTATAGACTTCCTGTTAGCTCAGAACAGACTGGTCATTCTCCTCTGATCTCTCTCATCAACAAGGTGCTTCAGCCTGCAGACCTTCCACTCACAGGATGCTTTTGATTTTGGCACCATTGTTTTTTGCGTAAATGCTATAGACTTGTTTGTGAAAATCCCAGTTTCTGAAAAACTCAAACTAGCCCACCTGGCACAAACAACTGTCACGGCTAAAGTAACATATATAAAAATAACTGCATCAAGCCAGCGACCCACTGACATCACTAAACTGTTGCATTCTTCTTTCGTGATGCTTTTCCAGGCTTGTACCATAGCTTCATAGTTTGTTTTGAGGGGGTTTCTCACTTCATTCTCCATTTCAGGAAGTGAAATGCATGCTCAGTTGGGTCTTGTGATTGACTTGGACTGTCTAAAACCTTCCACTTTTTTCTTCTAATGAAGTTCTTTGTTGTGTTGGCAGTGTGTTTTGGGTCTTGCTGCATGATGGATGCATTCTCTGTAAATCGGCAGGCAGAATTTTTCTGTAGACTTCTGAATTCATTCAGCTGCTACCATCGTGAGTTATATCATAACATTCACATTTACATTTATGGCATTTGTTACTTTGTCCATTCCAAAGTAACTTACAGAAGTGCTTTGAAGTGCTTTGAAGTGCTTTGAAGTCTCTATCAATAAAACCTTGGAGATAGCGTTGAACTGCGGTTCATATGGGCAGTTGTACTGTGATGGTTTGGGACTGCAATTGCTGTTGTGGCTTTGGGGTTGCGGTTGCTGCGAGCAGTTTTGCACTCAGGTCTCCAATAGTGGACAGGTTCAACAAAACAGACTCCATGTGAAAACTGTAATGAATTTACTGGTTACACAATTGCACTATTTGTCCATGTAGTACACAGTTATAGAAGGGATTTATTCATAATTGCACTATCCGTTGTCACCCAGATGAGGATGGGTTCCCTTTTGAGGCTGGTTCCTCTCAATGTTTCTTCATCATATCATCTCAGGGAGTTTTTCCTTGCCACCGTCACCTCTGGCTTGCTTATTAGGGATAAATTTGTACATTTAAAATTTATATCCTCAATGTATTCACTTCTGTAAAGCTGCTTTGTGACAATGTCCATTGTTAAACGCTATACAAATAAAACTGAACTGAACTGAAATGAAATCTGAAATTCTGATCTATGATATCATAGTAATCTTTTGCTCTCAAACCATCTATGTGCAGTATTGGTGGATTGGATATTATAAAGGAAGTCACTTAATTATTCTAATTTTAGGAAGTAAAAAATAAGAATTTTAGATAATCACTGTAATTTAATATAATTAACACTAAAAGTAGATTCATCTGCTTCTGCTCTTCTACTGAAGAGAAGAGATTGGGTCTAAGACATACTAAACAAGCCCACCAAGGGCCTGCGTACGCCCCACATGTGTAGATTTTCTGGGCTGCCCACTTGTAGCTCATTATGCTTTCTCTGCAGCCAAGCTGGGCCCTGGTAACAGCCCATGTATCAGAACCCATGCCCATGTGGAACCCAGCTGGCCCATGTGGGCCCCATCAAGCCATGCTGGCTGGGCAGATCTCTGAAAGATGACGTGTGGGGAACCTCACACATCTTATGACTGAGCCATATTAATGGTTGCACTGAGACATGAAGGTAGCACTGCGACCTTAAGGAACAGGTTGACACAGGCTGCTAAATCCTGAAGTCTGCAATTGGGGCATTTTACTTTGGAGAATTATCAAATGCCTTTTAACAGTCCTTTCCCATTGCCAATGTGCAAAAGAGCAAAAAGTCTTTACACCCTGCAGCTGAGTGCAGTGGGGGGTGTGGAGGCTGAAGAGGCTTCCCTGCTTAATTTTACGTCACCGATGACACCACTGGGCTTCCCAAAATCTCGATCTGATACTGTAACATCCAGTTAAATTGACTGAGCTCTTTACGAAGGCTGCAATTATTCCAGGGAGTGTGGCAGATGATATAAAACTGCCAGTCATGGTCAGTCCTAGATTAAGGTGAGTAGGCCTGTATTTCAAATCAGAGTGCATTTCTAAAATGAGCTCCCAGTGGCCTCCAACTCACCAGGCGGAAACACACCACACGCTATTAAAGATATTTAAATACATATTTATATATGTATTTAAATACATATTTAAATACTTATTTATATTCATATATAAACAAGCAAACAACTCAAAGACATTGCAAACAACATTAATTATCCTCTTTATTCTAAGATAAAATGTAAGGAAATGGCATAGAAATGCAGTCCAAGGGTAGCAATAATGAGGGAACAAAAACTGTAGTGGTTCTTAAGAGGACTGGACAGCCAACTTTCCCTTTCTGAGAGCAAACAAATGTGCTCATTTTACTAAGAAATGGCTCCAAAATGCTTTCAAGAGTCAAGAGAAAGGTCATTTCTATCATTTTAGGTTAATTGCTATGTTATTTTCACACCATCAAGACACACCAGCTTTAACAGTCTGGCTACAATACGATCCAAAATGGTCTCTTGCTGCAATTAATGAATTGGACAGACTGCTTATTTCCTCCACTGGTATTTCACTACTACATCTAGCTATGTCACAATAAGACTCCTAATGACAGAAAACCACACAAATTCCACTTTTCAAGAGAGGAAGTATATTTCTCTCTTACCATCTCTGGTATTCTTTTCTGTGCCTGAAGGTGGCCCTCTATTTTTCCATCACATGCACCCAAATTCTGCTTTTAATTTTTCTGCTGCACCACAGCAAAATAGTTAATTCTGTATGCTAATTTAAGATTCACCCAGTAACCTGGACAGAGTCACAGTCTAAGGCTGCTGGTACGGCTGGTGTGAGGACAAAGGAAACTTTAGGAAAAAGAATTTTATTTTAGCTTCAAAGGTAAATGGTTTTTAGTTGGGTTTTCAGAAAGAGCCAGGATTGTGTGGAGTGTCAAATTACAAAATAAAACACCACCAAATAGACATGGAGGGAAAAAAACACTACAAATAAAACTGCAATAACCAAAAACAAAATAAAATAAAAGATGTATACATGACAAAAAAGAAACAGAATCATAGAGCATGAGGAAAGAACCAGTGGTCCAAGGCCTTCATTATTTTCCACAAACACATATTCTCCTATCTTCATCAATAGATACATAACACTCTTCTTACAGTGCATTCACTTTTAGCACACATTCCCTCTCCAAAGGGGGGATTCTCATAGTACTTTAAATCTGGTGCATGCAGGCCTCTTCTCATTCTAATGTAGTGGGCTTTCCAGAGGTTATTAATGGTTGTAGAACAGTTAAAGAGTGTAGTTCCCATTCTTTCAGCCTGCAGCATAGGTGCTCAAGAATGAGTAGAACATGGGCAGCTTCATGCGCTGCTGATCCCGTCGACACCATGCAATCACCGTGCCCTCGCTGTTCGTTGTGTACAGGTGGTGTCCATCACATGAGAAAGTAAGACTGAAAATAAACAGGTCAGCAGAGTTATCTGAATATTGTTGCTGATCACATGCATCCCTTTATAGTCACAGTTTACCCATTTACCCACAATTTATCCTAGCATAATAATCCCCCATGTCACAAAGCAAAAGTTCTTTCAAACTATATACTACTATTAAAGTGGACAGTGAGTGTACATGTATATACACGTATGTGTATATACATGTACACTCACTGTCCACTTTAATAGGAACACCTGTACACTTGCTTATTTATGCAATTATCTAATCAGCCAATTGTGTGGCAGCAGCACAATGCATAAAATCATGCAGATACAGGTCAAAGGCTTCAGTTAATGTTCACATCAAACATCAGAATGGGGAACATATGTTATCTTTGTGACTTTGATCGTGATCAGAGGAGAATGACCAGACAGGTCTGAGCTGACAGGAAGTTTATGATGTGGTCTTCTGCTGTTGTAGCCCATCCACCTCAAGGCTCGATGTTTTGTGCATGCTGAGATGCTTTTCTGCTCACCACAATTGTAAAAAGTGATTATTTGAGTTACTATGTCCTTCCTGGCAGCTCAAACCAATCTGACCATTTTCCTGTGACCTCTCTTCTCAACAAGGCGTTTCCACCCACAGAATTGTCTCTCACTCAATGACTTAAGTACAGCATTATTAATTAACAATGTTAATGTTTGATGTGAACATTAACTGAAGCTCTTGACCTGTACCTGCACGATTTTATTGTGCTGCTGCCACATAATTGAATGATTGGATAAATGACTGCATAAATGAGCAGTTGTACAGGTGTTCCTATTAAAGTTGAGGGTGAGTGTATTTATATATATGTGTGTGTATCTGTCTATTTACCTATAACTACATATATTGATATATACTCAATGAACACTTTATTAGGAACACTGTAAAAAAAAAAAAAAAAAAAAAACTATATAAGTTTTTTTTTTTTTACAGTGTTCCTAATAAAGTGTTCAGTGAGTATATATCAATATTCACTCCATATATACACCAATCAGCCATGACATTAAAACCATGTGCCTAATATTGCATAGGTCCCACTTGTGCTACCAAAACAGCTCTGATGGTGTACTGTGGTATCTGGCACCAAGACTTTAGCAGCAGAGTCCTGTAAATTGCGAGGTGGGGCCTCCATGGATCGGTCTTGTTTGTCTAGCATATCCCACAGATGCTCGATCAGATTGAGATCTGGGGAATTTGGAGGCAAAGTCAACACCTTGAACTCTTTGTCATGTTCCTCAAACCATTCTTGAACAATTTTTGCAGTGTGGCAGGGCGTATTATCTTGCTGGAATAGGCCACTGCCATTAGGGAATACCAAGGGGTGTACTTGGTATGCAACAATGTTTAGGTAGGTGGTACATGTCAAAGTAACATCCACCTGAATACCAAGACCCAAGGTTTCCCAGCAGAACATTGCTCAGAGCATCACACTGCCTCTTCCAGCAGTGTGGGATGTGCACATCTGGCATGTGCTGGACAAACAAGTCAGGATTTAAAGGATCTGCTACTAACATCTTAGTGCCAGATATCACAGCACACATTCAGAGGTCCTGTGGAGTCCACGCTTCGATAGGTCAGAGCTGTTCTGGTGGCACAAGGGGGACCTACACAATGTTAGGCAGGTGCTTTTAATGTTATGGCTGATTAGTGTACATATGGAGTGAATATTGATATACAATCACCAAAAACTTTATTAGGAACACTGTACTAATACTTGCTCTCATTGACCTCATTGTCATGTTCATGAAACCAGAGACCTACACAATATAAGGCAGGTGGTTTTAATGTTATGGCTGATCGGTGTGTGTGTGTGTGTGTGTGTGGACACTATATGGACATTTATACAAATGTCCATATAGTGTCCACACACACACACACACAGATACCATTTATGGTAGAAAGGCAAGCCATTTTGAAGCTGAGAACACCTGACCAACACACCCAAACTGTTATCACAAAGGTGGAAGTTTGGTGTGGAAGAACTTAACTGGCCTGCACATAGCCTTACCTCAACCCCACTGAATACCTTTGGGATGAATTAGAATGCTTACTGCATGCCAGACCTCACTAATACTTTTGTGACTGAATGGGCAAATTTCCACAGCCACATTCCACTATTGTTCAGTAAGTACATAAAGCAGATATGGGTGTGATTGGTCAGAGGTCCACATACTTTTGGCCATATATACAGTCCCCTCCGAAAATACTGGAACAGCAAGGTCAATTGTTTTGTTTTTGCTATACACTGAAGACGTTTGGGTTTGAGATCAAAACTTGATTGTTTAAACAATTAATAGTTCTGAATGTCTACTCTGGGTTTGAGTCCTGGGTTTCATCTGTGAAGACTGCATTTGTTATTAAAAAGGATAAACCAGCATGAGCTTTTTATGGTAGAAAGGCAAGCCATTTTGAAGCTGAGAAAAGAGGGAAAATCAATCTAAGCCACTGCACAAGCATTAGGCATTACCAATACAACAATTTGGAATGTTCCAAAAAAAGAAAGAAACCACTGGTGTACTAACAAGCAGACATGGAACAGGTTAGCCAAGGTAAACAACAGCAGTCGGTGACACAGAAACATTGTGAAAGCTGTGTAGAAAAGCTGTGACATCACCAAAAACCTCCACAGGGCAGGGAAGACTTTGAGAGCAGAAATATAGAGGCCATACCACAAGATGCATACCACTTATCAGCATAAAAATTGTAAGACCAGATTGGAATTCACAAAGAAATATAGAGATGAGCTAGAAAAGTTCTGGAACCAAGATTAACCTCTAGCAAAGTGATGGAAAGGCCAAAGTGTGGAGAAAGAAAGGATCTGCTCATGATCCAAAACATACAAGCTTATCATGCAAGGACACTGGAGGTATTGTCATGGCTTGGGCTTGCATGGCTGCTTTGCAGAGGCAAAATTAAGAAAATTGTGTCACTGTCCAAATACTTATGGACCTGACTGTAATTCATAATGGTAACAGCTGAATGAATTCATAAGTCTATAGAAACATTCTGTCTGCCAATTTCCAGAGAAGTGCATCCAATATAACTGGGACGAACTTCATCATGCAGCTAGACAATGACCCAAAGCACACTGCCCACACAACAAAGGACTTCATCAGGGGAAGGTTTCAGACTGGCCAAGTCAATCGTCAGACCTTAACCCAAATTAGCATGCATTTCACCTCCTGAATAGGCGACAGAAGGGAGAGACCACCCAAAATTACCATCTTAAAGATGCTGCAGTACAAGCCTGGAAAATCATCATAAAAGAAGAATGCAACAGTTTGGTGATGTCAGTGGGTGCCCAGCTTGATGCAGTTATTGCAAGCAAGAGATATGCACCCAAATATTGAATGTTATTTACTTTAATTTACTTAAAATTACTGTCTGTTCCAACATATTTTCAAAAAATTTGGGTGTTTTGCCACCAAAGGTGCCATGTTCTAAGTTTGTTTAATACATCTAGATGTAAATATCAGGAAATGAAAGCTGAAATTCTGATGTATCATCTCACCTCATTTTCATCTTTTGATATAAAACCCAAATGTCTTCATTGTACAGCAAAATACATATACATACACTTTATTAGGAAAGCCAATCATATGGCAACAAATCAATGCATAAAATCATGTAGATATATAATAGGGGGAGCCAACACACTACATGACTTGTAGAATACTATCCATTTCATTGTAATTTTTCTTTGTACTTTTGAGGTGTACAAGAGTATGCAAACTTCTGCCACTCTATTTATTTACGCTACAGAATTAAACTACATGTATCTGACATATGAAAACCAGCAGTAGGTTTCAACATGGTGTACCTGCACGTACCTTACTATAGGCTTGTTGGACTTGGGAAAGGTTATTTCTCTCACTGGCTTCAGGTCCCATGTGCTCCACAGCCTTAGTGGGCAGAAAAAGGGAGGGAGGGAGTTCATGAAAGCAAAGAAATGAAAGAGAGCAGGGACAAGTAACAAAGGTAATATGCTGACATGGCTGACACTAATGGAATCATTGTGAACTGATATAGACAATTGGCTAAAAGTAGCATCTATATATTGATGAAAAAACAAGAAGATAGCAATTAAGAAGATGAACTGTGTCGTCATATACACAAAAACGGTACAGTGAATTTTTTTTTTTTTAAGCATATCCCAGCTTATTAGAAAGTTTGAGTCAGAGAACTTGAAACTGCTTCCCTGGAGTAGAGAGGGCAGAGACTCATGCTCAACTGCCTAACAGTGGCAGCTTTGCCACTAATGTCCACACTCTAAGCTGTTCTTTTTTAACTGAACAAAGTCTCAAGAATAATCAGAGAAATAATACACACAAACATGCATTTTGCAGTACTTTGTGTTTTATGTATAGTCTCTCACCTCACGACTCCATTATGTAGGCCTCCTGCAATCACATTAACTGACACCCCCTCTGGCTGATTAGAGAACGCAACAGAGCAGATGTTCTCTCGGCAGTGGACATGACCAATCAAATCGCCATTTACTGTCCACAGTCGCAAGTCACTTCCTCCACCCACTACACAGAACAAAAGCACAACACTAATACAGACTGCTAAAGAGTAAAATCCTATTATTTAATTATCTGTACATTTATATACTCTATAAGGAATAGAGAGCAGAATTCCTAGTATGATTCCCTATATTTAATATATAATTCACTAATTAGGGTACAAAATTATAGAATCCCAAACAACAGAATATTTTATCCGCTGTGCATTTATAGGTTAGGTAGTGAACTTGTAGAGGGAGAAGGGAACTGAATCATAAAAGGCCCCCTAATGGCCACTATTTAGTGTAGAGAAACACATTATTTCATATGCTGTGTAGTACATTTCATAATATGTGTAAAAAAAAGGGAGTAATACAGTGTATATAGGGATGAATTTCATTCAGCTTTAATAGCTTTAACCTGATGGTGGAGCCAGAGACCATTCCTCAAACACTGGGATGAAGTGGGAAAACACCCTGGACAGGACACCAGTCCTTTACAGACAGACAGACAGATAGATAGATAGATAGATAGATAGATAGATAGATAGATAGATAGATAGATATACTTTATTGATCCCATGAGGGAAATTCTTCACAGGGCACCATGTGCGCACATGTGTGTGCACAAGTATAAGCACGCTATAAGCATATTTTGGGAAGTGGTAGGAAACCCACACAGACACAGGGAGAACTTGCAAAACTCCACACAGACAGTAACTTGACCTCAGGTTCGAATTGGGGACCCTGAAGCTATGAGGGTGCAACGCTACCTGCTGTGCTACTGTGCCACCACTGCTCCCCCAATACTAAATTCCTAAATCACTCTCTATATAATGCATAGATAGTGTTTTAAAGTCTATTTTTTCATACCCTACACAGAATGCCTAAACAGGAGTAGCAATCCAAAAGGTGCAATCATTTACTGCATTTTCTTAGGGCACAGAAACCCATTATTCCTTACCCTAAGAATAGCACCAAAGGTGCACCCTATTGTAATTGTATGTTTTCCTATTAGGGCACCATTCACTCCCATTCTGCGTTTTTAAATCCTTTTTGGGGTCGAAATGGGAGACTTGTGAAAAGTGGAGTCAGAGTCCCCATAGTAGAGACCTTGGAGCCAAAGCATGCGCAGCAGATACGCAGTAGATACGCAACTCAAGTACAGCATATATAAAATGCTATCTCAATGAGATGTCATAAAATGATATCTCAGCAACACTTTCTTCAACATTTTTTGCACAAAACTCAGCACATTCCTCAAGAATGCGGTCTTGACAGACCCTATTAAGTTTTGTCTCGTTTGACAACTAGGTGGTGCTATAATAAAGACAAAATATGTTTTTTTTCCCCCATTACTTCCCAAGTGTTTGATTTAGGATCATGATTCTTTTTTTGGTCTGATTCCTTGGAAGCTTCAGCTAAGGTCAACTGATGTTTAAAAAAAAAAAAATCATGCCCACCAGTTTATGCACCATTTGGAAATGACCGAAAACCATTAATTTTTTTTTTAATTATTTATAGCCCACAATTTTTGTTCAGTCTTCACCACTTTTGCTCAGATCATCTTCAGACAAAGCTGTACAAAAGTTATCAGATGGATTTTTGCTATGCAAAAGCGTTTGCCCATAGCATGCAAACAAATTTGACAGTGGCACAAAACAGGAAATTGTCATATTTTGAAAATGCATTTATAAATTCATAAGACTGTTTACAAATGAAAAAGTTGGTGCTATGTAGTGCTTGAAGAAAGGTATGTTTATTATTATTATTATTGGTCAAGCACTGAAACCCTATTGTTTCTGTGTGTGATTATTATTCTATGCTGGAAGTCTATGGCACCCCATAGAACTGTATGGTAGCCCACAGAATTGTATGTAAAAAAGTTGTGAAATTTGGCACACTGATTAGTCATTTCACCAGTTTTGGACTCTGCCCTTCAATGCCTCCAGCACCACCATTGTGTCAAATTTCAAGGTACATTTTTGCTTATAACTTTTGAACCATTTATCTTTTTTCCATTTATCCTTGGCTTTTTTTGATATTCAGCATTAGCCTGTAACACACAAACAAATTTGACTGCAAAGCTGCCAGTCAGGAAGTAAGTCCATACCTATTCAACAGCTTGATTAATTGACATGAAACTTGAGAATTGGGACAGCACCCTCAGGGGCCCCACCATCCACTTTATTAGTAACACCTGTACACTTGCACATTACTGCAGTTATCAAATCAGCCAATCATGTGGCAGCAGTGCAATGCAAAAATCATGCAGATACAGGTTAAGAGCTTCAGGTAATGTTCACATCAAACATCAGAATGAAGAAAAAGTGTGACTCTCTGTGACTTTGATTGTGGCATGGATGTTACCAGATGGGCTGGTTTGAGTACTGCTGATCTCCTGGAATTTTCAAACAGTCTCTAGAGTTTATACAGAATCGTGGTAAGCAGAAAAGCATCTCAGCATGCACAACTTTTATAAACAAACCTTGAGGTGGATGGGCTACAACAGCAGAAGACCACATTGGATTCTACTCCTGTCAGTCAAAAACAGGAACCTGAGGCTATCATGGGCACAGACTCACCCAAACTGGTCAGTTGAAGATTAGAAAAAAAATTACCTGGTCATTTTCCAGTCTTCAACTGTCCAGTTTCAGTGTGTATGTAATAGTAACTCTGGATGGCCTTTCAGTTACATCATGTGCAGCAGTAAAAGACTTGACTGGCGTGATTATTGACTCCAGTCTCTCATTTGAAGCTCATGTAGATAATATTCCTAGGATAGCCCTCTTGGTTGGACAGTAATGCCTTTCAGTCTGGATGCTCCAGACTGCAGCAGCAAGAGTCCTTACTAGAACCCGAAGATATGAGCACATCACCCCTATCTTGTCCACACTGCATTGTCTCCCAGTAAAATTTTGCATTGATTATAAAATATTGACATATAAAGCACTGAATGGTCTCGCACCGCAGTACCTGAGTGAACTTCTGTTCTTTTAGTAGGCATCTGCCATGCCTACTGATCAAAAGATACTGGCTCTTTGTTGGCACCTCAAATAATGAAGGCTACAGTAGGGGGTAGAGCTTTCTCTTATATAGCCCCACAGTTATGGAACAGCCTTCCAATTAGTGTTCAGGACTTTGACACAGTCTCAGTATTTAAGTCTAGGCTGAAAACACATTTGTGAAGTCAAGCTTTTTGTTAATAGCTTTTTTCAATAGCTTTTTTCTTAGGTAAAGGCGGAGATCTGGAGGGTTCATGGACATAGAGTGTTTTGGTAAACTGGGATGTGTGGATGATGTTGCACATCTGGTGTCATCCAGATGAGGATGGGTCCCCTTTTGAGTCTGGCTCCTCTCAATGTTTCTTCCGCATGTTGTCTTAGGGAGTTTTTCCTTGCCACTGTTGCCTTTGGCTTGCTCATTAGGGATACATTTATAAATTTAAAATTTATATCTGGAATTTATATATTTCTGTAAAGCTGCTTTTAGACAATGTCAATTGTTAAAAATGCAATACAAATAAATTTGAATTGAATTGAGATTTGGAGTCTGCAGCAGGCTAGACAGCATGTCAATTGAGCACCGTTTCAGTAATATTAGTGCTTGGTTCTCCACTAACATCTATTGGTCAATATAGGTCAATAGCACTGCTGTGTTGCCTAACTGGTCTAGGTGTTATCCCAGAAAAATTAAAGGTGATAAAAAAACTGTTTTTGTAATGAATTATTGTTTATTATGCTTACTGATTTAAACATCATATATCGTTCACGCTGCAGCTTGAGACCCCTCGAGATGGCCCAGTCAGCCCTATGATTAAGCTGTTCTTGGTGGCAACCAGTATTCCAGAAAAAGTCACGGTGCAAAGTATTTAGCTCCTGTTGCTCTACTATTATTAACTCCACTATTATCTCTACCAGTAAGAAAGGATGCTTTTATAAATATATATGGTAAAAATTCCAAGGCGTCTCTGCTGAGATCAGACTTGAGAAACACCACGTAGCAAGGTGAATTTTCGCACAGCCCAGTGGTGCATGGCTAGCTCAGCCCAAACTGCCAGCTCTGTATATATGAATAGTATATTATGAGTAGCTTGATTATTGCAGCATATGGCAGCAGAGGCTTGAAAGGTGTTTTAAGATTTACCACAAAGCCTGTTTGATTTGTTCCCAAAGAGAAAATCATGATCAGAACTTGGCTGAAGGTCTGTGGACTAATTTAACAAACATTTTCATCCAGAAGGTGTGCATACATTACAAATTAAAGGAAAAAAACAACATAAAGTGTGTTAGTAAGGTGCTGGGCCACCATGAACTGTCAGAACACCTTTAATTCATCTTGGCATCAATTCTACAAGTCTGTAACTGTACTGGGATGAACTGGGATGAACACCATTCTCTCAAAAGATGTTCCCTCAGTTGGTGTTTTGATGATGGTGCTTTACAGCCCTGTCTAACATATCGCTTCAAAATCTGGGATGTAAATCTAGGCTGAAATCTGGTGATTGTGAAGGCCATAGCATATGACTTGCCTAATTGTCATCCTCCCATATCCTGACTCCCATTAGGATATACATTTTTCATGATAGAATATAGGTGATCAGTCAAAAGAACTTTATATAGAATTGCAGTGACTCTTCCCTCTAAGTGACAATGTAACTAAACTGTAACTCCCAGGCTGACTGTGCAGTAGAAGAAACAAACTATTGCCTATAGCCTAAACTAATAACATTGCCAAGAGAGCATTGCGTACTAACTGACAAGGGGGTTACAAATAATCCACACCTTATTTCCTGTGCCTCATTACCAAGACAATTAGCAAAAAGAACAACTGAACAGTAAGCAATTCTGATCTTGAGATCAGCGGGCGAATGTCTCCTATAGCATAAATAATTAATTTGTCCCCCACCTGTAGACATATATAGGTGTTAGTCGACACTTTCATGAGAAGGCCAGAACCTTTTGTGACATGTGCAGATATGGCACAGTAGTACAGGCCAGATTTTGTGAGAACAGTTGGGCTTTCCCTTAAACTAGACAGAGGAAAACGCATTATCTTAGCCAGGATGAATAAAAGAGAATCTACATACAAACTATGCATCCATGCATCCACAATCATTGGGGACTGTAGAAAGACCAAACAGAAAGATTAAACAGCTTGATGAAAATGGTCCCAGAAAAAGGACCCAAATTGGCTGGATAATATAAAGGCCTATGGGAAGAAAATGGGGGGACTGATTCAAGAAGTGCGGTCACTGTCTATATAAGGTAAATAATTTTGATTTGGGCCAACTGTAGTTTGAATGTAGCCTGAAAGAGGCATATAGATCATATGAAATTAAGGAATGCATGAACATCATTCAGGAACTGCAGTTCTGGAGATCGCACTAACTCACCTGAGTCACAGACAGTAGCAATGTCTCCTGTGGTCTCGCTTGCTGACACAGCATTCACAGGGCTTTTGTGGCCAGTGAGACTCTGCACATAGCACAGGCTAAAAAGACAAAATTGCCATTACTCAACACTACCAGTAATAATGGTAGGATTAAAACAAACACACACACACACACATATATATATATATATATATATATATATATATATATATATATATATATATATATATATATACATATGATATATATCATCATGGGAAAAAGAAAGTACACGTTTCTTCAATTCTGTGTTTTTATTTATCAGGGCCAATTATATGGTCCTCTCCAACTTTTACAAACTAATAACCTCAGTTGACAACAAAAAACACACGAGATTTCAATATGTAGTAATACGTAGTAAATCAACATTCAGAAACCAGCTGGGAAAAAAATAAATACACCCTATAATTCAGAAAACTGTAGAACCACCTTTAGCATCAATAACTTGAAATAAACGTTTTCTGTTGGAGTTTATCAATCTCTTGGAGAAATTCTCTAAGATTCCACCACAGCATCAACCCTTCAATGGGGTTGAGGTCTGGACTTTGACTTAGCCATTCCAACCCCTTGATTTTTTTTTCTTCTTAGCCATTCAGATGTCAATTTGCTGATGTGGTGATTTTTTATAAACATATATCTTTTTCATGATGTGAACTATGTCTGTTCAAATGATGTTTTTTGCTCGCATGAGAAGAAGCACCATTTCTCAAGGACATATATGTGTGTAGATAGGTAGGAGAGAAAAATAACTATTATGGGATGTAGAAGGAAGTCTATGATGAAGAATAACCAGTTTCATATGACAAATAAGAAGGAGGATCTATGTTAATCAAGTCTGTCTCAAGAACCTGTAGCACTCTGTAGCACTCTTGGCTTCAAGCAGGAGTGGTTACCTGGGCTTGCGAATAAGTACTTTATTTGCTTGAGCACATTCAAGTATTGGTTGTGACTTCTTGAAGAGGTGAATTTCTAACACATTTCTTGGTGTCCCTGGGTAGGCTCCAACATTTCAGTGGAAGTGTCCATCTAATTTTAGGACCAAAACAGTGTGCACCTTTAATTGGGACAGAGTAATTTTTTCTCAGAAACTGAGACACTCATCTAGCTCTCAGTGGCTGAGTGATGGAGCTACAAATTTTGTAAGTGACTTTATTTCTTGATTTACTCAAGTGGAATATTTTAATAAGGGTCAAGAGGACCTGCAGTAAATGAGGTTTACTGTTAAGTTGCACAGAGGTTTAAATGTCAAGGATGTATTTATACTTAGTATGTAACTGCAACCCTCTTAGCAGATGTACTAAGTGGTACTAAATGAAAATGCACAAGAAACTCTTTTCCTATTCCTTCTTTCTAAAAAAAAAAAAAAAAAAAAAACCACAAATGACATTATTTATTAGTATTTCCTTATTTCCTTGCTTTCTTCCTTTTGAAAAAAAAAAGTAAAAACATTTTTTTTTTAAATCGGGTCTTCTAGTAGCAAAAGACCACTCAGTCCATTAAAAGAGATGGAGAAAAGTTGCAGCGATATTGACCGCAATGACATTAAATTATGGTACAAGCTAACTACAGGGATGTTTCCAGAAAAAGGCACCATGAGTGTTACTGTGTTAGAGGAGTATAGTCGAGAAAGATTAAACAGGCTGGATATAGGAGGATATAGGAGGCTATATAGGAGGAAAAAAAACACCAGATGTGGTATGGATAGGGGAGAATTTGCTAAATAGCAGGTAGAGGCTCAGTGTAGACAGGATATTTTTGAGGGAAGAAAAAAAGTGACAAGATTTACTATGAATCAAAAAGAGGTTACTTTGATGCTGCAGTGAGTCTGTCTTTATCTACACAGGTGCCTCATCCTCCTCCTTATCCAGCTGGTTCTGCATCTGTGCACAGAGCCGAATCTTGTGCGCCACCTGAAAGTGAAGTGAAGATTGAAGAACTAGTGCCTCCTCAGCAAGAAGACCCTCTGGTAGTTAAACCAAAGGACAAGGGGCCAAAACCAGTGGTGGGAGACATGAAAAGATGTCTCAGATCATCAACAAATCTGTTCCAAACAGGACACACATCATTGACGTCACACCAAATGCCGCTGATCCAGTTCCCTAATCCTCAGGCGGGACAGGATGATGGTAATGGAGGAACACAGGAAGACACCCTTTTTGTGTATTGGCCCCTTGAACTGACTGAATTGGAATCAATGGTCAAAGACATCACAAGTGAATGCTGAATGTCAAGAACCTGGAATCTCTGGATGGCATGGTCAAGCTGAAGAATCAAGAGTGGACTAAAGTCATGGCCCGAGGTTTTGGAATTAAGTGGGAACAGCTGCGGCAAGACACGGTGAGTCAGTCATGGATTATGTTGAGTATGTAGTCCAAGCAGTTAATGACTACACTGGTCTGTTGAATGCTGAGGACAAAGCACAGTAAGTGAGACGGGTTCTGGCATAAGGACTAGAGAGAAAAATTGCGATGAAAAATTGGCAAAGAATACCTGCATCAGCTGGCAGGACTACACTGAGTTTGTCAATCACGTGCTACATGCTGAAAGAATCTTGAGAGATAAGCAGACAAAGACTCAGAACTCTTTTGAGATGGCGCAACTTCAGTTTTATTAAGAGGGCCACAACAAAGGCAGAGGAGTTGCCTGGCATCGAGGAGGACAGGGAAGAGGTCTTGGACGTGGTAAAGGTTGAGTTCAGGGTCAAGGTAGGAGCACCTATGGTGCTTGTTATCACTGCAGTCAGCTAGGCCACTTTATGCATGATTGTCCTCAATTGGATGACAATTCAGAGCACACAGTGACAGTCCCTCTACAAAAATAGGTTGAGGCAGAGGAGCAAACTGTAATCAATCAAAATTTACAGTTAACCGTTAATCCGATATATTGGTCATATATTTCAGAATGATCAGTTTATTGGCGTGTCTGTACAAATCAACCATGAGCAGCAAACTCTATTTAGGGTTGAGGAGAGTGTTCCTCACCTGTCGATGGGAGGTAGTTGGAAGGAAGTTGGATGAAAAGTGTTCTAGAAGGTAGGGACTGGATACAGAAGGGTGCCTTGAATCCTGCCACAATACTCTCTGAAATTCCACCAACTTTCCAATTCTTCTCTGTTATCAATTTGGCCAAGGCATTCTTCTCAATTCCAGTTCATCCAGACAGCAGGTATTGTTTTTCCTTTTGTTTCAAGGGTACACGCTATCAGTGGAATGTGATGCCTCAGGGTTTCACTGATTCTACCAATTCCTTTACTACACAGCTGTTACAAAAAAAAAAAAGTGGTCATAAATGCGCCACACTACAGCTGATACAACAGTCTGTCAAGTACTTAGGACACATTAGTTCAAACGAGGGCTGTAAAATTGATCCAGAGAGAATCTCTCTCTACATTTACATTTACATTTATGGCATTTGGCAGACGCCTTTATCCAGAGTGACTTACAAAAGTGCTTTGAAGTCTATCAAAAATCTGATATTGGCTAACTAGGTCACAAACTAGGAATACCATCAGTCCAAAACTCTCTCTCATGTCATGTCTCTCATGTCTCTTCTCAGTATGTTAAATTACTGCCATGCATGGGCCCTCATTGTGTTGAAATATCACAACCTCTCTCTGACCTAGCTCACAAACTCCCTATCAGCATGAATGAACTTGTCTCATGGACAGAGGAGGCTGAAATTGCCTTGTGAATGATTAAAACCTGCTATCGCTGGTGTTCCTTGCCTAGGCACTCTCGACTACCCTAAACCATTCCGTTTGAATGTACACAAAAAATGGTTTCATGTCTGGTGTTTTGACGTGGTCTCATGGTGAAAAATGGAAACCTGTGGCTTATTATTCCAAACGTCTCAATCCTTTTATGCATGGCCACCCTTGTATACACTTGCTGGCTGCGGCCACAAAGGCTGTTCTTTGCGCCTCTGACTTAGTTCCCATGCATGAGGTCCATGTCCCACACGATGTACACAAAATAGTATAATAATCATATTTTAAAATAATTGTATAAAAAAATGTATAGCGCTCAAACTAAGCATTTATCTAATGCCCATTTGTTAACCTTTCAGATTGTTTTATTCTCATTGCAGAATGCCACTATTCACCATTGTACCACAGTGAATCCTGCCACCCTGCTTCCTACTGCAAAGGACAGGGTCCCACATGACTGTTTTGGATATTACTGTCAAACCACAACCAGACCTGACTGACATACCGAATCTTAACACTGATTGCATTTATTTTGTTGATGGTTCCAGTTTGAGACTCTCTGACGGTTCACCTTTATATGCATATGCAGTGTGTGATCAACATTCAGTTATTGAACGTCACAAATTGCCTGCTTCACTTTCAGCTCAAGCCACTGAAGTGTTTGCTCTTACTACAGCATGTATTTTAGCTGAGAAAAAGACAATGACTGTGTTTATAGATAGCAATTATGCATTTAGAACATTGCATGATACTGGGGTTTTGTACAAACACAGAGGTTTTGTTACTTACTCTGGCAAACCGATCGCACACAAAATTCTGATCATGAATCTACTGGATGCTGTTCTCCTTCCTAAATCTAGTTCTCTCTGTAAATGGACATACTCGTGATACAGACCGTGTTTCACAGGGAAATGCCCTAGCTGATTGGGCTGCAAAGAAAACTGCACAACCAGACGATGCACACACTCTTCAGATACCACTGTAATCAGATGACAGAGAATTGTAATTCGCTTACGCGAATTACGAAGCTAAAATTAGCCAAAATTATGGCTGACACAGGTATCAGTTGGGTGCAGGCCCTCCCTCTAGTACACATGTATATTAGTGGCGGACCAATAGACAACAGGTATAAGTCAACTGGAAGTGCTGAATGGACTCCCCCTAACTTCAATCTCTTTCATATCCCTGCAGTTGGATGGATCCCTCCACAAACTGATGATCAGTTGGTAGAATATATGTCTTAGCTGTGCAAAACTGTGGCGTAAATTAGGAATACAGCAGAATAAAGATACATGCAACTTATCCATTTTCCCCCTGATCCTTATAATGATGGGGATCATAAAAAAAAAAAAACCTCTTATGGGATGTAGGCGGAAGACTATGATGAAGAATAATCCATTTCATATGACAAACAAGAAGGAGGATCTACGTTAATCAGGTTTGTAACCAATCATGTACTCTACTCTTTGTTCTCTATATGATGAATAATTCATGTATGCTTCTATGTACATTCATGCAAAACTTGAGAACCCTTTGTAGCACTCTTTAGCACTCTGAGGTAAACTTAGGTAGAGCAGAAGTGGCTACTTGGGCTCATGAATAAGTACTTTGATGAAATAAATATTTGCTTGAGCACATTTAAGTATTGGTTGTGACTTCTTGAAGAGCTGAATTTCCACCACATTGATCACTGTCCTGTTGCATGACCCAATGTCTGCCCAGCTTAAGCTGCTGGACAGATGGCCTCACATTTGTCTCAAGAATATTCTGGTATAAAGTGGAGTTCGTTGATGTCTCAATGACTGCAAGTTTCCCAGGACCTGTGACTGCAAAACAAGCCCAAATAATTACCCTATGACAAACCACCTTGGTCTCATCAGTCCAAAGGATATCGTTCGAGCAATTTTGCAAACCTAAGTCATGCTGCCATATAATTTTTGGAGAAAAGGAGCTTTTTTCATAGCCACCCTTCAAGCCATACTTGTTCAGTCTTTTTCTGATTGCACTGTCATGATCATAAACATTTAATGTGCTTACAGAGGCCTGTAGATTACATGATGTAGCTCTTTGGTTTTTTTTTTTATATCTCTGAGCATTAAATGGTCTGACCTTGGACTGAATTTGCTGGGATCCCCATTCCTGGGAAGGTTGGCAACTGTCTTGAAGGCTCTTTATTTGTAAACAGTCCTTCTCACTGTAGAATAGTGAATTTCAAATTGTTTGGAGATGGCCTTATAACCGTTCCCAGATTGATGTACAGCAACAATTGCTTCTCTGAGGTCATGGCTGATGTCCTTTCTTCTTGGCATGATGTAGACACACACCTGAGTGCTCCAGAACACCAAACTGCCAAAAGTTCCATATTTATAGAGGTAGTCACACTTTAGATGATTGATTAATCTTGTGCATTTCATTAGTAACACCTGGCTGTTAATTACTCTCTTAATGATTGTGGCGGTAGAAATGGTGTACTTATTTTGAATGTTCGTTTACTTTTTGGGAAACAGTGACTACATATTGGAATCAGTTGTGTTTTGTCACATAAGGTTATTTGTTTGTTTTAAACAGTAAAAACATAGAATTGAACGAGCAGCAGGTAATGATACAACCACCAGTGGCAGTGCTCTTAAAAAACTACATTTAAACATCTATATCTATCATCTATATTCATTACAGACATTACTTACTTTAAAAATTATATGTACCTTATTTACTTTGAAATTCGTATGTTCTTTATGTGAATATTTTTACCAGACTCTGTGTCTGGCAGGATTGGAATTTGCTGGTTACACAGATTTTTAACCGGTCAAATACTGGTATTTACCAGCTAACGGAAATCCTGATATACAGTCTCCTCCAAAAGTATTCGAACGGCAAGGCCAAATCCCTTTTTGTTTTTGCTTATACACTGAAGACATTTGGGTTTAAGGTCAAAAGATGAATATGAGATGACAGATCAGAATTTCTCCTCATGTGTCAAGTTTAGAACATGGCACCTTTTGTTTGAACCCACCCATTTTTCAAGTAATGAAAATTACACTATGTAACACAATTTTTGCTCCTGGGTAGCAAGTGTTATTTTCTAATTGCTTATGCCTCAAAAGAACAGAAAATGCCTATTAATGCCTTCAAACTTTGCTTTTGTGACCAGGACATTGGTATCTTGAAATTTACCTATACTCACTGAGAAAACGGGCAAATTAGCATCTTTTCTTTCACATAAATTCAGAAAAATTCTGAATTGAAACAAAATTAACATGTATTTATATTAAAGTTATATAAAAATGACCACAAAAGATTTAGAAGTGAGGAGTTTTTTGAGATTTATGATTATACTGTAAATCATTTTCACAACGCAGCCCCCAAATGTAGTCTCCCATCATGTTCTCATTATATTGTCATGGTAGCAGCTTTCAAAGTCCAGTATATCCTGGTGGAATTGCTCACCTTGCTCTTTTGAATACGCTCCCATGTTCTACTTGAATTTATCAAAATTTGCATCAAAGATATGGACTTTGAGAGACATCCTGCAGCCCATTGTACCATAGTTCTTCACCAGAGTCTCAACCAGCTCAACATAGTTTTCAGCATTGTGAATCTAATTGAATCTAATTGCTCAGGAAGCCCGAAACCACTGTGGCAAAGCTGTTCCAAGCTCTTTTCTCCTTCCTTGTGAGCTTCTTGGGGAATTCTTTGCAACCAGGATCTTCTTTAGCTGTAGTCCGACAAAGACACCGTCTTTGACTTTTGCCTCAGAAAGCTTAGGAAAGAAGTCTTGAAGGCTGCCGACTCCCTATCTAGAGCTGTGACAAATTGTTTCATAAGGCCAATTTGATGTGCAGTGGTGGCTTCAGCACCTTCTGGGGGTCCACCAGTGGCTCCCACTTGAAGTTGTTCCTCCCCACAGCGAACTTGGTCTGCTGTGGCCAGTCCCACCTTTGGTAGTGCGCCTTGGTGTCCCTACTGTCCCAAAGACAAAGATAGCAGGGAAACTGGGTAAAACCTCCTTGGAGAACCATCAGGAATGCCATGATTTTGAAGTCTCTGATGACCTCCCAGCTGTACTCATTATAATTCAAGGCGTCCAGCAATGTCTTGACGCTGTAGTGATCCTCTTTGAGGTCAGAAAAAAAACAAGATATTTTGAAATTTACCTGTACTTTTCTGACTTTATATGAATGAAAAGACACAAATTATCTCAATGAAAATAAGTAAATTTCAAAAGACCAATGTCCTAGTCACAAAAGCAAGTTTGGAACCAGACAGGGAACAGGTTGGCCAAGGAAAACAACAGCAGTTGATGACAAAAAAAATTGTGAGAGCTGTGAAGAAAAACCCAGAAGACATCACTAACTATCTCCACAGGGCAGGGTTGAAGGTATCACAATCCACCATTCAAAGAAGACTTTGAGAGCAGAAGTACAGGGGCCATTTCACAAGATGCAACCCACTCATCAGCAGTAAGAATTGGAATGCCAGATTGGAATTGGCAAAAAAAATACAGAGATGAGAGAAATACAACCAATCTAATTGGGAGGAACTTCATCATGCAGCAAGACAATGACCAAAAACTCACTGCCAACACAACAAAGGACTTCATCAGGGGGAAAAAAGTGGAAAGTTTTAAACTGGCCAAGTCAATCGCCAGATCTTAACTTGATTAAGCATGCATTTCACCTCCTGAAGAGGATACTGAAAGAAGAAACCTCCCAAAACAAATGACAACTGAAGAAGCTGCAAGGGATATGCAACCAAATATTATGACCACAGAACACACATACTCACACTCATACACACACATGTACACAAACCGATTGAGATCCCAGATGATGCAGGTTCCATCTCGGCTGACACTGATCAGGATGCTGTATGGTTTGCAGACAAAAAGACCTGTGACCTCATCTGTGTGTCCATACAAGTGAACCTGAGACTCAACTTCCATCTCAGAGGCCTAGAAAAGGAAAAGAAAGAAGGAAACAGAAAGAATTTCATACAAAATAGCAAAGAAGGTCCCCTACAAGGTCCCTTATTTTGTGTTTGATCAGAAACCTTATAAATACAAAATAAAATAGGAAAAAGCTCACTCTGAAGCTTTTAAATACCACTGGTTTTAAGTGTCCAACTAAGACACAACAGTTCTTCCCTATTATCTTTATTTTTATTGATGATGAGGGATAAGTAAAGATAATGTGAGGTGAGAGGGCAGTGCAATCCTTTCACCTGTCTTACTCCACCTGCGCTACAGGAAATGTGTTTCTAGGGCAATAGAGAAATGACAAATGAGACCACTCTAAAATGTGGTGTGTGTGTGTGTGTGACATAATGACTGGATGGATGGGGTGGAAGCAGGAGATTCGTGCTTCTGTAGTAACCTACCACGAAGCGGTTGCTGTAGGCGGTGATCACTCCACATTTACTGCCTGTAAACAGCTGACAACCATCAGACACCCAGGCACAACTTGTCACCTGAGAGAGAGTGAGAATGTGTTTTATGGGATTCAAACATGGCAGCTTATAAATAGACTGCAGTAAAGTAGGAGATCCAGCAGGAGGAAAAAGATGTTAACATTCACAATAATAATACAATAATTATGTCACATCAGATTCAAGCTGAATTCAAGACACTTGGATTTCTAACAGTATTATGTACATTTTTTAACAATAGAAATTCCCCAAGAAATTACCAGCAAAGAAGAAAAACAATTTAATGGGTTAAATATACAATATAATGTGCATGTTAAGTAAATGAAACAATGTAGAGTTTATGCTAGACTGCAGTTTTCAGATTAATTATGCACTATCATGCTGTTAGATTAGTAATATCGCTGTGATTTCAAAAGCTTGTTTCTTTTTTTGTGCAACAATGCTGTTAGTGTCAAACCTGGTGGAGCGGAGAACACTGGATGTAATTGATGGGTGGCTCACTTTGCTTGCTCTTGAGACGCAATATATTGTCACTGTAGCCCCAGCTGAGAATGGCGGACCACTGGATATCTGTGCTGTGCATACTTCTTACACCTAAGAAACAGTGAATGGTGAGCTGAGAGCATCATTACTGAAGGAAGCATACTGTACACTGAACTTGTTTTCAATTGTCTATTATGGTCAGTCTAGCCATATGCTTGCAGATTAATGCATACTCTGCTGGTTGAAAAACAAAGTGAGAGATAGATCAGAATTTCCGCTTTCATTTCCTGATATTTAGGGGGCCAAGCACCAAAGGTGCATAGTTTGATTTCTTCTTCTTCTTCTTCTTCTTCTTCTTCTGGCTAGGGTGTCTATGGGAGCCCATAGAACCATCTGGTAAAAAGTTGTGAAATTTGGCACACTGACTGGGGAGAGTCTAAGGAACATTCTGACCAAATTTGGGCCAAGTTTTGCCAATGTTCTAGTGCCACCACTGGGTCAAATTTGGGCCTAATTTGGAAGTACATTTATGGTCATAACTTTTGAACCATGTGTCAAGACGAGTGCACCCTATGACATCAATTTAGGCTTAATTACATTTTCTGCCATCTTGGATTTTGTCAAAAACAGTTTTTTTTCCGCTTCTTCTCCTATAAATTTTGTTCAATCATCACCAAATCTGGCACACATCACAGTAAGCCTCACAAAAGAATTTTGAATAGTCCAGGGATTTTCCCGTAATGGCCCAACGAATCTAATGGTGAAGCCGCCGAAAAGGAAGTGAGGCTGTATCTCAGCAATGACTTTGCACGCTGACACAAAACTTGGTAGGCATCTTCAGGACCATGACCTGAGGCTATACAACAAATTTCATGATAGCATCGCCTACTGGTCAAAAGTTACAATAACATGCCAAAAATCTTACATCTAACTGCCATTTTTGCTACTACTCCTCCAAATTTTGTTCAATCTTCCACATTTGGCTCACATCATCTTGAGACCTGTCTGAACAAAAGTTATCAAAGGAATTTTGATATTCAACCCTGTTCTCCTATAACACGCTGGCAAATGCAAAAAACAGGATGTGAAGGTGTATGTCAGCAATGCATCTACGGATAATCACGAAACGTGATAAGTATCTTCAGGACCATGCCCTGAATGTTTTGTGATTGCACCAAGAAGTTTTGTGATTGTGCCACCTTGCAGTCAAGAACTGTAACTACTTTAATTGTTTTCCTTATATCATTTGAAGAGTTTGTGGTAAATTCACAGTTAATTTTTTCTTATAATTCTCTGGAGTATGCAGCAGTGAACGCACACCAACATCTGAAATTCAAGTGTACTTCCTGTCGACTATCTTGGATTTTGCTAAAAACTGTTTTTTTTTCCACTACTCTTCCTACAAATTTTCTCCAATCATCACCAAATTTGCAACAAATTTTGTGCAACCTACTGGTCAAAAGTAACAATAACATGCTAAAAAATGCTTACATCTTACTGCCATTTTTGCTACTCCTCCTCCAAATTTTGTCCAATCTTCACCAAAATTGGCTCACATCATCTTGACACCTGTCTAAACAATGCTGCAGGAATGCAGCCCTCTGAGAATTCCACCACTGTCCGTGGTCAAAACATACACATCATGAGTGAAAATACAAATCCCTTTGCCTCAAGTTATGACTCTGCTTCAATTCTTACTGCTGATGAGTGGTTTGCATCTTGTGGTATGGCCTCTATATTTCTGCTCTCTAAGTGTTCTTTGAAAAGTGGATTGTAGTAATTTCAGCCCTGCCCTGTGGAGGTTGCTGGTGATGTCACTGACTGTTGTTTCTTCACAGCTCTCACAACGTTTGTCATCAACTGCTGTTGTTTTATTTGGCTAACCTGTTCCATGTCAGGTTGTTAGTGCACCAGTGGTTTCTTTTTTTCAAGACATTCCAAATTGTTCTTTTGGCTACCCCCATGCTTGTGCAAGGGCTCTGATTAATTTTCCCTTTTTTTTCTCTCAGCTTTTCTCTTGCATTTCTCCCACAGACAGCTCTCTGTTATTAATGTTGGTTTATCCTTTTTAACAAAAAAAATGCAGTCTTCACAGGCAAAACCCAGGGCTCAAAACAAGAGTAGATATTCAGAGCTATTAAATGTTTAAACAATCAATCTATCAGGGCACACCTGGGCAACAAGAAACACCTGTCAGTCACATGTTGCAATATTTTTGATCACTTGAAAAATGGGTGGGTTCAAACAAATGGTGCCACGTTCTAAGCTGTTTAACACATCCAGATTTAAATATCAGGGATTTAAATGTGAAATTACGATCTACTGCCTCATATTCATTTTTTGGGGTCTCAAACCCAAATGTCTTAGGTGTACAGCAAAAATAAATAGGTTTGGTTGTAATTGGTTGTAAGAGCTTTATTATATTAGGCAGTAACATATGTGTGTGAAGTTTAGCAGAGGAAATGCACAACAACCTACTTTAACTGGTGCTAGATGTTGCAAAGACCTGAGGGTGTATCCATCTACAGTTGAGATCAATACGCACAGTGATTTGCTTGTATTATTTAATGTGTGTAAATGTGGATGTCCCCCACCTTGCTCCTTGCTGTAGATCACCATAAGGCAGAACTTGCAGGAGAGGCCACAGACAGCCCGGGTGGGCAGCGCCAGCAGGGAGCCGAAGCACTCTCCATGCGTCTGGCTGAAACACACCACTGGGTCAGGAGCACTAGGTGAGCCCACATACTCACCCCATTTTAGGCCCTTAATCCAGGGCAGAGGACTCTGAAAAACAGCAGAAAAGGGCTTGCAAAACATCACAAGATGGGAAAATGTGCATCCCTTGAAACCTATAGACAAAATAAACTACAAACCCTACAAAAGCAGGAGCCTATGCACAATATTTTATTTAAATGCAGTTTCTCAATTCACTTTTTTATACTACCCTCTCAGTGTTAGTCTTTGCAGTTTTCATTGTCATACATGTAGCACCTACCATGAGATTACATGAAGCTAACCACTACACTTGTGAGATTGTGTGTAATATGCCTTCATCCTATCTTGCCCCCTATCAATCACTAATTGACGATTTTATCACTCATGATCTTAGAGGGGTGTAGGCTCTAACCAGCGTATGTGAGCAGGGTAGTTCTGCAGTGACAAGCCAGCTGTAGCTGCTAGTCATTATCATTAGTATTTAGTTTTTTTTTTTTAAATTAGTCAGTCAGTCATACTTGCAAAACTGAAGTCAGGACTATAAACCTAACAAGTTATTAACTGTAACTTAGCTCATTATAAATTAGAAGTAAATTATATAAAGTACATGTGAACATGTGTATGTGCTCTGCATTGAACAGCAGTGGAGATACTAATTGAACTACTGTACTAAGCCCCGTTCATGTTTTAAGAGTGAAGACATTCCATGCAGGGAAGGCTTGCATGGCTTTACCTGTTTGGCAAGCACAGACAAGGGAAGCTAAGAGGAAGATGTTTTGTTGTCCTGCTCTGAAGTCAGTCAACATAGGCTATTAAGGTTTGTATAGGACTGCGAAATAGGCTAAAAGGACATATTACAAACAATAAAAGTAGGCTTTTATTGTCATTCCTCTTATCACATACATCACATAGAGATGTTAGAGAACTTTTGGGAACAAAATCACAATGTTACAATTAACAATTAATGAAGGTCCAGTGTTGCTGGCATGGAGGCCTGAATGTACGCCATGACCTGTAACTGGAGTGAGTGAAACAGGGCAGTAATCATTAAGGCACAGGACTGAAGACTTTTTCAGTATGGGGAAGACAGTGGACTATTTGAAGCAGGTGCTGACAGCAGCCTGTGCCAGGGAGATGTTGAAGATCTCTCTGTCGAGCTACACATGCTACTCCTGAGATGCCAGTGATCCTGACTCCTTTTGGTCTCTGGACCTGCCTTATTCATTCTGATGCCCTACTTCTGGTTGGACTCATTTGGAAACCACTCGCTGCTGCTGAGGATGGCCCCAAACAAACAGCATAAAGTGACATGAGATTACTGTGGATGGTACCACTTAGAAACCATGAAGATAGCTTTGGACATCAAATCATATGAACAGTTTTGCTACGATGGCTTAGGACTACAATTGCTTTGATAGCTTTAGAACTGCAATTCCCATGGACAGTTTTACACGCAAGTCTCCATCAGTGAACAGTTCAACAAAACTTCACAAAACAGACTTCATATGTAAACTATAATGAATTTCTATGGTTACACAATTGCACTTTTTGACCATATAGTATACAGTTTAGAAGGGAATTATTTATAATCGCACTATCTGGTGTCACCCAGATAAGGATGGGTTCCCTTTTGAGTCTGGTTCCTCTCAAGGTTTCTTCCTCATATCATCTCAGGGAGTTTTTCCTTGCCAGCATCGCCTCTGCTCTCTTGAAGCCATTTGTCTCTTGCTTTCTTGATGCCACTGGTGAGGTTGGTTATTGCTGCTCTGAGAGCCACTTTGTCATCTGAACTGAATGCAATATCACAGCCCATGAACTTACCGCAGCATTCAACCAGGACCTCTGACTGGTATGTGTGGTGACATTGCAAGTGATCTGAACCTCATCCACACACTTGCTTATGTAGCCAGTGACAGATGATGCATATTCGTCTAAGTCTATGTAGCCCCCACATACAGCTGCATCCTTGTACAAGAGCCTAGTAACAAATCTAGCAAAATTTTGAGGAATCGTTAATGACTATGCTGCACTAAATAAGGCTCTCCGACTCACATCACAGCTGCTGGTTATCCGAGTTGAGACAGCAAGTTCGCTCAACTCACCACATGTGTAAAGCATGACTGAGTTGCGCTTGCATGAGCCAATATTTCCAACAACCATTCACTGATCACCATTGTGTGTCCGCCCTCTCAGTTCATTATTCTTTGTTTAAAGGTGAGTTATTCCATTTGTCACCATTTCCTTCATGCTTATTTCATTACTACTCACGACTTTGTATTCATTCTTGATAGAACGTATAGTATTTTGCAAATGCATAAATGGTTAGTTTATGGTGCCATGACCAAAGATGACTTCTTTCTACAAGAAATAAATTATAATTTTTTTTTTTTTCTCAGAAAATCTTCAAAACTCTAATTTGTAATTTCACATGCAAATTATCATGATGAATCAATGAATATGCAAATTAATTTATGACATCATCTGGCACCTACTAGCAACTTTTTGAGTGTGCCTTAGCTACTTTACTCTGAAATGTGTTGTCAACACTGATTATAAGACACAACACAATTTATTTTTGTTAATCCTAAAGCTACAGGCACCACATTTTCCAACAGACATTTAAATCGTCCAACTTGATAGCCATTGTGATAGACAGAATCTATCTGCGATCCCCAATACTATCGTTAACTGTCTCAAGCCTACTAATGAGATCATCTTTTTGTTCTTTACACAGTAACCTTGAACAGTTTAACATGCTTGGATAGAGTTAATATATTAATATATTGACTTAAAAAATGAATGAATAATATACTGACAGCAAGCAACATTTTGCCAAGTATACTGTCATGGGACCTGGCCACAGATGGCATATAGCCACAACATAAAATCAGATTGTTGGACTGCCAAACAGTGAAGGAAGGAAAGAAAAATATTTTCAATTATTATAGTTTCTTTTTTGCTATACTTAGGCATTAGAAGTCCCCTATACAGTATTTTTTAGCAGTTGTATCTTCAACATGTTAAACCCAACAAGCAATAGAAAGTGCTTTTATTGGTGTCTAAAGGTGTAGTGCTTCTACTGCATCAATGTCCTTCCATTTGTTTTTATTCTCTTACCATTTATGTGTATGTGTTGCATGTATGTGAAAAAGGTAAAGGTCTCACCGGGTGGACAATATCTTTGTTCTGATCACGGCTCTCCCTGAATGCCAGCTGTACCAGCAGGCCCATGGCAGCGGGCAACTCGCCGTCAATTATGAGTTTGGGTCCAGTGCGGCTGATGTGTGAGGTATGGAACAGCTGTCTGGGCGTCTGGCCATAGGTCTTGATCATGGTTTCCAGGGCTCGTCGCTGAACAGGATCCTCGACTGCTGAAACGTCCATGCCAAAATATGTCTGCAGGGACAAAATGATGAAAAAGACGAGTATGCTTTCTGCACTGTGAGAAAATGTGGAATGTTACAACACCGTACAACACCCAAGGCTTATCTCCCTCTCAAAAAGCAGTCTGGCTGTACATTTTCCACATAACAATATTGTTATCAATGTTATGATAACAATAACAAGAACAATAATATTAATAAATATAGCTACAAGCAGCAATTAAGGGGGCCAAGCACTTTCTGTCCCCACCTCTTAATTGTGACCATCAGTGCTTGTTCCTAAATTTGAAGGCAAAACATCAAGCTATTGCAGAGATATTGCTTCACTTCCTGTATTCTGTAGCCTTCTCAAGTTGCATTTCAAGTAAAATCTGTTTTTTAACTTTAAGTTATGTTATGTTGCTAATTGTATGTGGCAAGTTTGATGTTAATACATAAATGTGTTGCTGAGATATGACCTCACTTCCTGTTTTGTGACTTAAGTGTGGTTTATACTTCTGCACTAATGAGAGATACAGTGGTATTTGTGTATTTGTGTCATGATGCAGAGAGGGGGACCATAGGTAAATGTGGCACACAGAGACATGCTAGCGTGCCGTCCTCCCACAAAATATCTACGCATTATGCAAATCTGTGGTGCTATATGTCGAGCAAATACTGATTGGTTGGCAGGGAGATGTGTCCAGTTGCTGCCCAGAAATGGTATAATTAGATGTTGTGACATGGGTTTTATCAAATTCATATTGTTCAAATCAGAGTAATACACTGTTTAAAATACATCTGAAGTGGAAACAATAAAATGCTAAACAATAAAGTACAATAACATTTTCCCTCATTGCACCCAGCACTCTCTACAGACAATTTCTAAAGCATGTCCTCTATAGATGTGTTTATGTTCCAACACTACTTCCTGAAAGTGTAGTCCTTAAAAACCTAAAAATAATCATGATGTTAATTTCTGAGACCAGTCTCTTTTATAAAGATTTTTTTCTCTGTGATAAAACTCTTGCACTGAACACCTAGTATAAATGAACACAAGTGAGTTTTTCACCCTGCATTTTATTGTTTGCTTCACATCATGGTGACACTGAACTTGGTTTGACCCAAAGAATCAGAGGAAAGTGGAATCCTTTCTAGGACATTGCGTTGCGTTGCTGCTTTATTGTAGTAAATGTATGTCCAATTTTGCCTTATTGGTGGCTCTAGAGGTCTTGAGTGGTGTAGACCGAAATTGCTGTGAAGGTACCTGAGACTGTCCTCTATTACTGTGCCAAATTTCATAGACTCCCTTGTGGAAGTATAAAAAGAAGCTCCTGAAGAAAGTGCAGAGTGATTGCACAGGCAATGCAACTATATAGGGCATTGTCTGGCAGTGGCTATTTTATCACAGGTGGTTATTAGCTTGTTCTTAGGTGGTTGTAAGTGCATTTCAGCTTGATCAGCTATACAATATGAGAGAAAAATGCACTTGAACTAAACATTGCCCCCTAACTTAATGCACTTGAACTTTACCTTGCCCCACATCCCAACTTTAGCCTAGGAATCTAGTCCTGAATATTCCTTTAAACTTTGGTATATATCCATCTAATATATAATATGTTATAACTGTTTGAGTAAATTAAGCCAACCTCGGAATGAGTGATTGGTAGGCGGTGGCTACATTCACATTTACAAATATCCATAGATTTTTTAAAAAAATAATTATTGACAGATGCTCCTGAGTAGGAGACAGGAGCTACTTAATAATTTGACACCATAGGTTTGAAGATATGGCAAAAATCCTAGGAATAATTTGCAAAAGATGGGTTTGCATATTAATAGAATTTTAAGAAATTTGATTGGGTGGGGCTAAATGTTCTAAAAAAGTACACGTTTGTGGTATTAATTAATGAATCAGGAGAAAGAAGAAAATTCCCTGTCCACATTATTTTACATTAGGTATACTTGTTTCTAAGTGAAAAATGAATACCACCCCCAGTGGCTAATTAAAGTTACAATGCATCATTTATTTGTGGGGTGCTAGTGGGACTTATTGTTGAAGTTTCATAACGATTACTCATTTTTAACACTATCAAATGCCTGTTGAAATCTGACTGGCCGGTGGTGGCCAAGTTTTTGTTTAAGCAACATACAAATGAGGATAAAGATTCAGAATACCAAGTTTCAGCTCAATCAGACTTATGGTTCCTGAGAAACAGGTTTCTGAACTTAGCTCCACCCCTACTGATGACCACACAGGTGGCAACCACACTGTTGACAAATTTCAACATCTTTTTAACAAGTATTGAGGGAGAAACTCTCCTGAGCCTTGTGACACTAAAAATTGTGACCATGGTACGAAAATTCTATGAGTAGTTTCCAAAAGTAGGTTTTGTATAAAATAGGCTTTGCCTGTAGGCCTCATGTTGTTTGAGATATGGCCTAAAACATAAAATGGTACGCTATGCTGCACTATAGCACCACCATTAGGCCGATCCACCTCTTCTCTATTGCCTGAGTAGAGGGAGTGACTAGTATTATGTATGGTTTGGTCTGCACATTCTTCCAAATATTTTTTCTATTCATTCCTATGGGGATAAAATGCACTTCCACTGGCTGGAAGCACATGAACGATCGATACAATCACATCATTCCTGACCAGACCAAAAAATTTGGATTAGTCCCGTTCCGATATAAAAGACTAGATAGCAGAAGTTTTAACAGAAAAATTAAAAAAAAAAGTGCATTTCCTGAAGAAAATGCAGAGGTATTGTGGTGGTTGTAAGAGCATAATAGCAAGTTTCATAATGACTGCTCACTTTTAACCCCGTCAAATGCCTGCTGAAAGTCCAAAACTCAGCACGCCTCCTCAGGGCTTTGTCATGAAGGAGCCATTCACGTTGTGTTAAAGTGCATACAAAGAGTCATAAGTTACAGCTATTTGTATTTTTATATCTGTAAAGCTGCTTTGTGACAATGTCCATTGTTAAAAGCGCTATACAAATAAAACTGAATTGAATTGAATTTGAGACTCCGTACCATTAGAATTGATTGACAAGGGGCAGCCATATTGTTCATAAATCTTAAATGTGTTTGACCATTATGGAGGAATAACTCTCCTGAGCCATTTGACACCAACTGTGTGACGATGCAACAAGATTCTAGGACTAGTTCCCAAAAGTAGGTTTTACATATTATGCAAATTAGCAGAAAGTGGGCATAGCTATAGTGCGTTCAGAAAGTATTCAGGCCCCTTCATTTTTTTCCCCTAGATTTTATGTTGCAGCCTTATGCTGAAATGCTTTTAAAAATGTTCACATCACTCTACACTCCATACCCCATAATGACAAAGCAAAATCCAGATTTGTGATAAATCAATCGGGGGATAAGGGCCTTGGTAAGAGCTCCAGAGATCATGTGTGCAGATGGGAGAAACTTGCAGAAGGTCAACCATCACTGTAACACTCAACCGATCTGGGCTTTATGGCAGAGTGGCCAGACGGAAGCCTCTCCTCATTGCAAGACAGATTTTTTTGTCTCTAAGGTCTCACGGTTCTCGAGATATGGCCTCAAATGTAAAATGGGGTGCTATGCTGTGTTATAGTGCCACCATTCGGCCAATCAATGTCTTTTCTCTTGCCTGAGTAGAGGGAGTGAGTACTACATACTGGCCAAGATTCATGTCTGTGGCACATATGGTTTGGTCTGCACGTCCTTCCAAATGTTTTTCCATTCATTCCTATGGGAAAAAATGCACTTTGAATTGCTGCAGGAACCGCGTGACTCATTAAAAATCTGTATACAAAGTGCACCTTTCCCAACCAATCTGGCATTGGTCCCATTTCGATATCTCAAAAAATGTAGGATGAGACAGTGGATAAAGTTTTGGCAGAAAAATAAGGATAATATAAAATATAGTCATAAATGGTGATCTGTGGGGTCCAAGCACTCCTTGCAAATAAAGCCCCAAGTGGCCAGTTCATGCCAAGACACACGTAACAATAAAAAAACCATACATGAACATACTTATGTTTTCTGACAATAACTCAATGCTAGTTGAGTACACACTCGAATACAGATTAGCAAGTGGATGCAGCACACCAAATTTCAGCTAAATTGGACCAACAAGTGCCAACTCTTTGACAAGGTATATAAAAAAGAATTTTCACTGTACACCTTATTTTCCAAGAGATATGCTTGTTTTTGTGTACACAAACATGAATAGTGCCCCCCATTGCCAATTTGACTGAAACTACATCAAATAGTAGTGGGTCCATAACCGAACCTTCCAGCCAAATTTTGTAACAATAACTCAATTTTAATCCTGTCAAATGCCTGCTGAAAATCAATTGGCTGATGGTGGCCATGATGTTTAAGTAATCATGTCAACATCAAAAATGCACTGACAGATTAGCACATAGATGCAGCTTACCAAATTTCAGCTCAATCGGACTTACGGTTCCTGAGAAACACTTATTTGACTTTAACTCCACCCCCCATGTAAGATCACACCCCAAACTTTGGATCTGACCTCACAATCTTTTCCTGTATATAGCTTTCAAGTTGACAATTAAAATCTTGACAATTACAATAGGGTTTCAGCACTACCCTGTCAAATGCCTGCTGAAAGCTGATTAGCCAATGGTGGCCATGTTTTTAAATAATTAGCTCATCATCAAAAGTCTTACACATTAGCACACAGATGCAGCATCCCAACCTTCAGCTCAATTGGTTGATTCCCAAGAAACAGATATCTGACCTTATCTCAGCCCCCCATGTATAACAATGCCCCAGACTTTGTATATGACCTCAAAATCTTGTCCTAAATATGCCTTTCAAGTTTATTGCAAATCCATTCAAGCAATGATTTGTTACAGCTGTTTGAGTAAACTAGGCTCTGCCTCCTTAAATTAATTGACCTGTGTTGGCCATATTGTTAATAAATCTCAACTTTTTTGACAGTTGAGTTTCACACTCTCCTGAGTAGTTTGACACCAATTTTATGAAGATTGGCCAAAAATCCTAGGACTACTTTGAAAAAGTAGGTTTCACGTATTACGCAAATGAGCAAAAAATCCATCAATTAGTGGATGGGGTCTGGCTGAATAGAGCTGAAGCCAAGGAATAAAAGGGAAGTATGATATAGGCCATAATGTAAATATGTGCATTATAGTGCCACCATTACATGCCCCTTCTTGCCTGAGTAGCAGGAGGAATTCTGCACCATCTGTCAAAATTTGGCGCTTCTATGTCTCACGGTCACCTTCTATTGAATATGTTGTTCAAGTTTGGTTCAAATTCATATCAAGAATCACAGCTTTTTGAGTAAACCAACTCTGTCTCCTTAGAACTGATTGACACATGGTGGATATATTGTTTAAAATTTCAGCATGTTTTTGATAATTACTGGCCAGTAATCATCAGTGGCCAATTTAAGTGAGACTGCAACAATTAGAAGTAGGTCCCTACCCGAACCTACCTTTCAAGTTTCATGATGATAGCTCAATAGTACCCCTGACAAATGCCTGTCAAATGCCTCCTGAAATCTGATTTTTTAAGTTTTTTAAGTAATTAGATCATTAAAAATCCACAGATTAGCACATAGATGCAGCACACCAAAGTTCAGCTTGATGGGACTTACAGTTCCTGAGAAATAGTTATCTCACCTTAGCTCCACCCCTATGTATGGCCACACCCCAATCTTTGCAAATGTCCTCAGAATCTTGGCAACTTTGTTCAAGATATCTGCATTATCAACACAATTTATAACCATGAGTATCTTGAAATGATGCTGACCAAACTGAGTATGAATCTGATCAATGCTTAAAGAGGAGTATTGAAAGGTTGATTTATAAGCTTTAAATCCTGTTACTAGTTGGTGGTGCTAAGACAATGAATCAGTATTACCAGGTAAGTGTGATTAAAAATCATCACTGACTATGCATGTGAACTTTCAGGCTTTTGGAATTACACAACGCCTCCTCTTTCAATAGCATCATGGGTTAATTGATCACATTGCCATGGCAACACTGTTCAAAATCATGTCATATCTTTTTGCAATTTAACATCATAAATGTCTTATACCAAATCTGATATTAATCTGATTAACGCTCTACAAAGAGTATTAAAAAGTGTGATTTATAAGCCCCACTTTCTCCTACAATGTGGTTGCATTATGACAATGAATTACTAATATCATGTGTATGTAACTATGCCCCCTCATTTTAACATACATGGTAAGAATTTGATGAATCATCTAGGAGGAGTATAGAAAAATTTGGTTTATAAGCCTCACTTCCTGCATCCAGTTGGTGGAGCTATGACAATGAATCACTGTCATGTATTTGACTATTCCCCATCATTTAATATACATGCGAACTTTCAACCACATCACATAATGTACAGTGGAATAATGCCACGCTTTGTTTACATGGCATGACAAATTAAATTTAGCATCAAGGATATCCAGCATTTGCCAAAACATGATGGCATTCACTTCTGACCTGAATATCAATTTTCATTTTATACTAATTGATGGAATGCCAGTTTGAGGTTTTAAGCATGGTAAGCACCTCAAAAATGCCAAAAAGTTTTGAAAAATGATAATAATAATCCTGTCAAAAACAATAGCGTTCTTCACACTCTTGGTGCTTTGGGATGAATTAGAACGCTGACTGTGCCACAGGCCTTCTTGCTTGACATCAGTGCCTCACTTCACTAATGTTCCTGTGGATTGTGACAGCAGGCCGACAGCCTGCGCACGTAAAACATCAAACGCTCCTTGCGCGAAAAGACAGTGCCCTTTCAGCACCGTGTTTGTTTGACAGCCGGAGTGCGCATGGCTGCGGGGCAGAGCGACCTAATACAGCACGGCTGGCGGCCAATGAGTGGCGCGGCTCCTCTTCACCCTCCCAGAGAAGACGAGGAGCTATAAAAGGAGCTCGTGGCCATTCTAGCAAGAGAGATGTGAAATCTACTATTTCACTATTTCCTGTCTCTGTGTGTCTCTTAGATGCCGACATAAGCAAGGAAGACGAGCTCCTGCTGCTCCGCGACCGCTCCGCTGCATAAACCGGCCTGCTGCATCCTCACAGTCTTGCCCCCTTGCCGCCACTGCAAGTTTCTCACTACCTACACTACCTACCTACCTCACTACCTACACCAAGCCTCACTTCACACACGCTTCTCCTGCACCATCCCTCTCACTTTCACTTTGAGGATAATAAAGAGCACATTCCCCCACACTTATTGCCTCTGTGTTTGTGTGTGCAGCCTTCTGTGGTCCCGCATTGTCACAGGCTGAATGAGCAAATCCCCATAGTCATTCTCCAAAATCTAGTGCAAAGTCTTCCCAGAAGAGTGAAGATAATTATAACAGCAAAGGGGGGATGACATTTGGAATGGTATGTTCAAAAAGCACATATGAGTGTGATAGTCAGGTGTCCACAAACTTTTGGCCATAAAGTGTAGATGTACACAAGACCTCTCAGTCAAACAGAAAACTAACCGCAGGGTGAAACACATTGATGGCCTGGATAGCAGCCTTGCCCTTCTGCTTCAGTCCAAACACCAGGTCTATCCACTGGCAGAGCATCTGAGACACCTGCTCAGACTCGAGAGCCTGTCTGTGGATCAGCACGAAGAGCCGTGGGTCGTTCCTGGCCCATGGAGGCAGATTCACATGATTCACTCTCTCGCTATTCTGCCGAACCCCAAAGTCAAAACCTGGCATGGGAAAAGATGTGTGGTTAACATGGTATAGTGATAATATCTTTTCAAGATTTTCAAGAAAACAGAATAAAATCTTCATCTTATTTCCCAGCTTTTTACTAGAATATACAGTTGATATAAAAAGTCTACACACCCCTGTTAAAATGGCAGGGCTTTGTGAAGTAAAATAATGAAACTAAGATCAATTATGTCAGATCTTTTCCTACCATTAATTTGAAATTGCAAATTATACAAATAAAGTATAAACAATCAGAAACCTTTTTTTAGGAAAAAAAAGGAAAAATAAATAAATAAAAAGTAAAAATTTGTGGCTATTCATAATTCCCTCCACCTTGATAAAAATCCCAGGCCTTCTGTATTTTTTCTGCCACCCTACCCCATAGCTCAGACATGTAAAGAATATGAGGGATTGTTGTCACATGCAGAGAGTACTTGTCAGATATTCCTGCAGCTCAGATGTCAAGAAAATCCTATAGAAACAGCTGCATTATAGGGGTTAATCAGAATAATTTCACTGAGGACATAATTACTCAGTATGATAATTACTTTTGAACAAGAGATTGTTTCATTCTGAACACAGCCACATCCCCAATTATAAAAGGGTGTGCATACTTATGCAACCAGGTTATTGTAACTTTTTTTATTTTTCATATTTTTCCCTAAAATGTTTGTTTGTTTTTCACTTAGTGTGGAAAAGGTCTGACATGATTTATCTTGGTTTCATTTTTTTCACAAAAACCAGCCATTTTAACAGGGTGTGTGTAGACATTTTATATCCATTGTAGATTTCTTTCCCTATATGAGTGTAACTTTCTTAAAAACTGGCATTTGCTAGTGAGCCAGGTAAAAAGATGATGCAGAGGATGGTGCATTAGAAAATTTGAACACTAGGTAGAGATATATTAGGAAAGGAAAATTGTAGAGAATATGGAAACTAAAAAAAGGATACCTTCTCTGTTGACCAGGAATTCTGGCAGATAAAAAAACTCTGGGATCAGCTCCTTAACATCAGTCATTGACTCATAAGAGGATAGTCTCCATGTGGTCTTCATGGAGTGAAAGGTCCGGTCGGGAATATCAAAGCTCTGGTCTGTGAGCATGAGAGAAAAAACATTTTTACCATAAATAATCCATAGAGAGGAATGTTCATCTGTTTGTTCAAACATTTTTCCAAAGGGTGCTTCAATTTCGGCTTTTTAAATTTATCCATAGGACTTATTTAACACCAGTTCACCTCCACAAAATTTTTCCCAACACCTCTCAATTATGTTTTAAGTGTAAAGCAGCCACTGGTACTGTGATGCCTACATTTTGGGATTGTAAAAAGATTAAGACCTACTGGAAAGAGATTCACAAAATTATACAAAAGATTACTGGAAAGACTTTTACCATGTCTCTGATTATATATCTCTTGAATTGTACTTTGGTCGTAAATCTTAATGGTGATGATGAGTAGAGCACCTTTGTACTTTTCTGGCTAAAAAATGTATAGGCCTACTGTTGTTGTGTTCAGCTTCACAGATACCATCTGTCAGAATGCAGATGAGTCAGGCTGCTACTCTTTTGCTGTTAGAAAAGCTTACCTATGATCTTCATCACAGATCTGATATTTTCTGGTGCACTTGGTCTTCTCTTTGGGACTTTCTTAATGAAGACAAATAACTGTTTTATTCCATGCACTATTATACCTTTATTTATACAGTGAGAGTAAAAAGTATTTGATCCCTTGCTGATTTTGTTGGTTTGCCCACTAATAAAGACATGATCATTCTATACTTTTAATGGTAGATGTATTCTAACATGGAGAGACAGAATATCAAAAAGAAAATCCAGAAAATAACTTTAAAGAATATATATTAATTGATTTGTATTTCATTGAGGGAAATAAGTATTTGATCCCCTAGTATGCATTAGGAGTTCTGGCTTTCACAGACCAGTTAGACACTCCCAATCAACTTGTTACCTGAATTGAAGACACCTGTTCTAACTAATCACCTGTATGAAAGACACCTGTTCACAGAATCAGACAATCAGACAGATTCCAAACTCTCCAACATGGGTAAGACCAAAGAACTCTCTCAGGACCTCAGAGACAGGATTGTTGACCTGCACAAATCTGGAATGGGCTACAAAAACATTAGCAAGATGCTGGGTATTAAAGTAACAACCATTGGTGCAATTGTGAGAAAATTTAAGAAGTATAACATGACCATCAATAGACCTCGGTCTGGTGCTCCACAGAAGATTTCACCTCGTGGGGTGGCAATGATCATGAGAACTGTGAGAAATCGGCCTGCAACCACACAGCGGGAGTTAGTGAATGACCTCAAGGCAGCTGGGACCGCAGTCACCAGGAAAACAATTGGCAACACTTTGCGCCGCAATGGATTAAAATCCTGCAGTGCCCGAAAGGTACCCCTGCTTAAGAAGGCACATGTGGAGGCCCGCCTAAAGTATGCCAATGATCACCTCAAAGATGTACAAAGTGATTGGGAGAAGGTTCTGTGGTCAGACGAGACCAAAATTGAACTATTTGGCCTAAACTCTACTCGTCATGTGTGGAGGAAGAAAAATGCTGCCTATGACCCCAGGAACACTGTGCCCACCGTCAAGCATGGAGGTGGAAGCATTATGTTTTGGGGGTGTTTCTCTGCCAAGGGCACAGGGGTACTTCACCGCATCAGTGGGAAGATGGATGGAGCCATGTACCGTGCAGTCCTGAGGGACAACCTCCTCCCCTCTGCCAGGAAGTTGAAAATGGGCCGTGGTTGGGTCTTCCAACATGACAACGACCCGAAGCATACAGCAAAGGCAACAAAGGAGTGGCTCAAGAAGAACCACATTAAGGTCATGGAGTGGCCCAGCCAGTCTCCGGACCTCAATCCAATCGAAAATCTATGGAGGGAGCTGAAGGTCCGAGTTGCCAAGCGACAGCCCACCAACCTTAATGATTTAGAGAGGATCTGCAAAGAAGAGTGGGCCAAAATTCCCCCTGATATGTGTGCTAACCTTGTAGTTAACTACAACAAACGTCTGTCCGCTGTGCTTGCAAACAAAGGCTGTGCCACCAAGTATTAAGTGCTTTTGGCTAGAGGGATCAAATACTTATTTCCCTCAATGAAATACAAATCAATTAAAATATATTCTTTAAAGTTATTTTCTGGATTTTCGTTTTGATATTCTGTCTCTCCATGTTAGAATACATCTACCATTAAAAATATAGAATGATCATCTCTTTATTAGTGGGCAAACCAACAAAATCAGCAAGGGATCAAATACTCTTTACTCTCACTGTATATCTAAAGTTATTATTATAATTCTGGTACATTTGTTGTGTTGAAAATCAAAGAAAAAATAAAAAGAGAATATGTTTGAAGCAGCTTTTTAAGTCTTCGTGCTTAAGACAGACTTTTCAGTTCAAAGTAGCATATAAAGCATTAGCCTCTTTGGTAGCTCAGGAAATGCAGGTGTTAACATTAGGACTCGGTAATGCAGAATCCTAAATATGAATAATGCCTGTTAGGAAGAGCAGGGGGTTTGAATACACTGCCCCTGCACAGCATACTGCACAGACTTTGTAAGTGTACAGTTAGGTCCAGAAGTATTTGGACAATGACAGAGTTTTTGTGGTTTTGCCTTTATACACCACCACAATGGATTTGAAATAAAACAGTCAAGATGTGATCGAAGTGTAGACTTTCAGCTTTATTTTAAGAGGTCCCACAAAAATATGGCATACCATTTAGGAATTACAGCCATTTTAAGCAAGGTACTTCCATTTCCAGGGCTCAAAGGCCTTTGGACAATTGACTGACAAGATGTTAATTGACCAGGTGCAGTCCATTCCCTCATTACTTCAAGACAAATGAAGCAGATAAAAGGTCTGGAGTTGATATCAGGTATTGAGTTGGCATTTCGCAGCTGTTCGACTGGAGCTACCAATATGAAGTCCAAGTGGATGATCGCAGAATCCTTTGCTTGGTGAAGAAAAACCCCTTCACAACATCAACAGAAGTCAAGAATACTCTGGAGAAGGTAGGCGTATCATTGTCAAAATCTACAATCAAGAGACATCTTCATGAATGTAAATACAGAAGGTTTACAACAAGGTGCAAACCACTGGTAACATTCAAGAACAGGAAAGCCAGATTAGACTTTGCCAGAAAACATCTAAAAAAGCCTCCCGTGTTATGGAATAAGATTCTTTGGACTGATGAAACCAAGATGGACTTGTACCAGAATGATGAAAAGAGAAAAGTATGGCGAAAGAAAGGAACAGCTCATGATCCAAAGTATACTACATCATGTGTCAAACATGGTGGAGGAAGTGTTATGGCATGGGCATGTATGGCTGCCAATGGAACGGGCTCATTGGTGTTTATTGATGATGTGACTGCTGACAGAAGTAGCAAGATGAATTCTGAGGTGTATAGGGCTATACTTTCTGCTCACAATCAGACAAATGCTACAAAACCGATAGGACGCCGCTTCACAGTGCAGGTGGATAATGACCCTAAACATACTGTGAAAGCAACTCAAGACTTTTTGAAGGCAAAGAAATGGAATATTCTTCAATGGCCGAGTCAGTTGCCTGATCTCAACCCAATAGAGCATGCTTTTCACTTACTGAAGACAAGACTGAAGGCAGAAAGACCCACAAACAAGCAGCAACTGAAGGTGGCTGCAGTGAAGGCCTGGCAAATCATCTCCAGGGAGGAAACTCAGTGGAAACTTGGTGATGTCCATGGGCTCCAGACTTCAGGCAGTCATTGACTGCAAAGGATTTTCATCCAAGTATTAAAATTATGGTTATATTTACAATTATGTCACTTTGTCCAAATACCTTTAAGCCCCTGAAAATGGAAGTACTTTGCTTAAAATGGCTGTAATTCCTAAAAGATAAATGCCATATTTTTGTGGAACCTCTTAAAATAAAGCTGAAAGTCTACACTTTGATCACATCTTGACTGTTTTATTTCAAATCCATTGTGGTGGTGTATAAAGGCAAAATCACAAAAACTCTGTCACTGTCCAAATACTTCCGGACCTAACTGCATATTAGAGTGTGAGATTACCTTGATAGGCCAGGAACATTTTGGTGAAGGGAGGCATCCGGACTAGGAAGTGCAGAACGGTACCACTGTTGGAGTAGTGGGAACCATAGTGGTACGGTTGTACAGGGGGCATGGGGTCATCCTCACGTGCACCCTTCTTATATTCCTCTTCCAAATACTACAAAAGCAGGTCATATAACTGTTCAGTTATGATAAAGATTAAGACCATTCTAAGCATTATAGCCAGTAATTGATTCATGATATTTGAATTTTAAATGAAATACAGAAAGAGCTAAAGCAGTACCCTGTAATTGTCTACATATCGATCCTCTTTCTCTTTTGACTGCACTGCAATAGGTTTGCTCAGGTTTCTGCCAAAATACAATATACAATATAAAATATAAAGAATATAAATAAAAACATATTAAAAATATATACTTTTTCATAAGGTATTAAAAATTTTATGTGAGAAAACATTAAAAAACATAAAAACATATACATAAAGTCCTTATACTGAACAAGAAAAAAAATTAAAAATATGATTTTCTATTGCAATATCCACAATGACTGTATGTGGAAACTAACAAACAGCACATCGCTGAATACCTGAAAATCACGCTGTCTATATTTCAGTGACTCTTGCCTCATTAGTTGGTCTGTAATCAAATTTATGCAAAGTGTTACAGAGACTAACCGTTGTTAAAATGAATAAGGGTAAAGCCAATGACAAAGCAGTCCTGCTCTATGGCCGCACTGAATCTACCTCTAAATATAAAGGCTCCAGCTGCTAAGATCATTAGGGGCCAAGCACTGAATGTGCGTAGGGACCCTTTAGTGATTGTATGTTTTATTACTATTACGGGTCCAAGCACAAAGTGCTTGTAAACATATTGGAATTGTTAGGATTTTCTTCTTATTATTATTATTCTGAGTCTATGCTAGAACACAACGAGCAGCCCCATAAAGTCATAGAAACACCAAAATATGTTACTTGGTGCAAAATTCACACTGCTACTCAGGGAAGTAAATGGAACAGTATCGGCCTGATGGTGACGATTTGCATAATATGCAAAACCTACTTTTGCAAACTAGTCCTGGGATTTTTGACCAATCTTCACAAACCTAGTGTCAAGCTCTACTCAGGAGAGTGTGAACCTCAATAATCATTAAAAACATGATATTTGTAATCAATATGGCCGACACATTTTTTACTGACACATCAATTCTAAAAAGGCAAAGCATAATTTACTGAAGAGCTGTAACTCATGAATGCCTGTGCACATCGAGATGAAACTTGAAAGGTATATATAGGACAAGAATTTGAAGTCATGTGCAAAGTTTAGGGCATGGTCATGCCATAAGGGGTGGAGCTAAGGTCAGATAACTGTTTCTCAGGAACCGTAAGTCAGATCGAGCTGAGATGCAGTATGGTGTATCATTATGCTAATCTGTAATTGGAATTTTGATGATGACCTAATTACTTAAAAAAAAAAAAAAGGCCACCATTGGCCAATCATATTTCATCAGGCATTTGACAGGGTTAATGTTCAGTTATCGCCACAAAACTTGAATGGTATTTTTGAGTATCTACTACTATCTGATGCAATCTCACTCAAATTGGCCACTTGGGGGCACTGTTCATACTTTTGATTACAAAAACAAGCATACCTCTTGGAAAATACGTTTACAATAATAACTCCACAAAGGAATGTCATTGAAAAGCTATTCCACTTTCCTTTGATTCTTTCAGTTCAACAGATACCAAGATGTTAATTACCACTTAAAATATTTTGAAAAACATTTTTTCTCCCACAAACTTTGTCCATGTATCACCAGATTTAAATCAGGAGACTATCTCAGAAAAAGGTGTTTCTTTGATTTTTGATATGTGGAACGGTTCGTCTATTTTCCGCCATTTTTATTTTTTTTTTCTCCTCCTTACCTACAAATTTTGTCCAAGCATCATGAAATTTGGATCACAGCATTGTCAGTACAGCTAAAAAACCCTAGTTTCTCAGATTTTTGATATGTATGTGACATTTCATCCACAACCAATTAATTTTGGTGGCTATGTTGCCAAAGACAAAATGAAGGCATATCTAGGCAATAATGAGATCATACTACTACGTACTAACATCAAATTTCTCACATAAATTTACGAACGAAATCTAAAGTTAAGAAGCAAGACTTCATTTGCAACTTGGGAGGTCCGCTGAAAACAGGAAGTGAGGCAATATCTCAGTAAAGACTTGGTGTTTTGCCTTTAAATTTAGTATATCTCCTTGGGAGCTAGTGCAGATGGTCCCAATGGCTTCTGGTCTTCCTCAGTTGCCAAGGGGTGGGGACAGCACATGCTTGGCCCTTAACTGCTGCTTGCAGCTATAGTTAGCTTAAATAATTACTTTTAAAACTATTCATCACCAGTTTTATGACATAGTGATGTCTACACTCGCCATCCAATTTAACAGGAACACCTGTACACCTGCTCATTTATGCAGTTATTAAATCAGCAAATGATGTGCCAGCAGCGCAATGCATAAAATCATGCAGATACAGGTCAAGAGCTTCAGTTAATATTCTCATCAAACATCAGAATGGGGAGAAAGTGTGATCTCTGTGACTTTAACCATGGAATGGTTGTTGGTGACAGATGGGCTGGTTTAAGTATTTCAGAACCCGCTGATCTGGGAATTTCACACACAACAATCTCTAGAGTTTACACAGAATGGTGCAAAAAAACAAAAAACACTGAGTGAGAGACAGTTGTGTGGGTGGAAACACCTTGTTGATAAAAGAGGTCAGACGAAAATGGCTAGATTGGTTTGAGCTGTCAGGAAGGATATAGTAACGATGGACGATGAGTGTATGTCCATAAAGTAACAGGTAAATATTTTTTATTTTTGTATTTTAATCAATATAGTATTATAAACAATGTGGTTAGAAAAAAGATGCTCATGTTCATTCTGAATGGGAAAGTTTCACAGGACTGGAGCTTCCCACTATATTGTGACTGGCTCAAGCTATGTTCTTGATTAAAAAACTGAAACAATTTCACTTTATCTTTATTTGTAAAACCAAAAACCTGCCATTTAATTTCAAAATCACTAATGATAAAAAGTGTTCACCTAATATTGAGTAGAATGCAACCAAATTTAATTTGTCTTTTTCTGAATATTCAACAAGAAATTGGATTTTACAATTACAATTTACAAATATAATGATTTTGTTATTTAAAATAGGAGAACTTAAATCACTGTAAAGTTTTACCTGTAAATGGATGGGTCCTGCAGGTCCAGCATCTCACTGGTGTAGTCACTCAGGATGAACGGGAAAACAGGGTACTGCATTAAGTCATTAAAAGAGCGCCCTGCATGCTTATTGAGATGGGTGAGATACTCAAAATTGGTGATCTGGCTGGAGCCCCACAGGTGAGTGAGGGCATTTATATTATCGTATTCTAGCAGGTTGGGCAGCTCAGAAGTAAGGATGTTGTGGTAGACATCATCACGAACCTGAGACAGGAGAAAAAGAAATAAAAAAACAATAAATTTGATTTATATAGCACTTTTTAATTTTTTAAAAAGTATGCTGGAGAGTACATAAGAGAAAAATAAAGAGAAATAATAATAATAATAATAATAATAATAAAACCACATAAAAAAGATGGAGTATTAGTAACAATTTCATGGGGATAACTAAGCCTGCCATGTGTAGACCTTACGCCCTTTGTACATCCTTACACAATAAGAATAAAGATATATATTAATTGAAAACTTTTATAGTGCAGCTTCACTCATGGATGGAGTATCTGAAATTAAAATTAATTGAAACCTCTTCTTATACAAAAGAGTAAAACATAGTGTCTACATAATGTGCACTAGCTGGTCACGGTACAAACATACACTATATTACCAAAAGTATTCGGTCACCTGCCTTGACTCACATATGAACTTAAGTGCCATCCCATTCCTAACCCATAGGGTTCAATATGATGTCGGTCCACCTTTTGCAGCTATTACAGCTTCAACTCTTCTGGGAAGGCTGTCCACAAGGTTGAGGAGTGTGTTTATAGGAATTTTTGACCATTCTTCCAAAAGCGCATTGGTGAGGTCACACACTGATGTTGGTTGAGAAGGCCTGGCTCTCAGTCTCCGCTCTAATTCATCCCAAAGGTGTTCTATCGGGTTCAGGTCAGGACTCTGTGCAGGCCAGTCAAGTTCCTCCACACCAGACTCTGTCATCCATGTCTTTATGGACCTTGCTTTGTGCACTGGTGCACAGTCATGTTGGAAGAGGAAGGGGCCCGCTCCAAACTGTTCCCACAAGGTTGGGAGCATGGAATTGTCCAAAATGTTTTGGTATCCTGAAGCATTCAAAGTTCCTTTCACTGGAACTAAGGGGCCAAGCCCAACTCCTGAAAAACAACCCCACACCATAATTCCTCCTCCACCAAATTTCACACTCGGCACAATGCAGTCCGAAATGTACCGTTCTCCTGACAACCTCCAAACCCAGACTCGTCCATCAGATTGCCAGATGGAAAAGCGTGATTCATCACTCCAGAGAACGCGTCTCCACTGCTCTAGAGTCCAGTGGCGGCGTGCTTTACACCACTGCATCCGACGCTTTGCATTGCACTTGGTGATGTGTGGCTTGGATGCAGCTGCTCGGCCATGGAAACCCATTCCATGAAGCTCTCTGCGTACTGTACTTGGGCTAATCTGAAGGTCACATGAAGTTTGGAGCTCTGTAGCAATTGACTGTGAAGAAAGTCGACGACCTCTTTGCACTATGCGCTTCAGCATCCGCTGACCCCTCTCCGTCAGTTTACGTGGCCTACCACTTCGTGGCTGAGTTGCTGTTGTTCCCAAACTCTTCCATTTTGTTATGATAAAGCTGACAGTTGACTGTGGAATATTTAGGAGCGAGGAAATTTCACGACTGGATTTGTTGCACAGGTGGCATCCTATGACAGTTCCACGCTGGAATTCACTGAGCTCCTGAGAGCGGCCCATTCTTTCACAAATGTTTGTAAAAACAGTCTGCATGCCTAAGTGCTTGATTTTATACACCTGTGGCCAGGCCAAGTGATTAGGACACCTGATTCTGATCATTTGGATGGGTGACCGAATACTTTCGGTAATATAGTGTAGCTGCTTTACCTTTGTATTGTCAAACGCCAGAAGCAGAGTTCGGCCATTAGTGAGGAAGATCTCCACAGCATTGTCTCTGAGCTGCCACCAGCGTTTGTGCACCTCCTTAATCTCCTCATAAGTCCAGCAGAAGGATGCAGGCTCTGTCTCTCCCTGAGGAATCTGCTGATAAAAAAAGCTCTTTCAGGTTGAGCCACTCAACACTGACACACATGCACACTCAAAATCTTCATGAGATTGAGATCTGCTGAGCTAACCTGGCTATTGCTGGCTTCGGACGCATTATCCTCCACAAAGTACATCCCTGATTTCCCTACAGACACACACAGAACATTGCAATGGATCACGGTATTTTCAACCGGTGTCTTTATTTATTGTTGAACATAATGAGCTTACCCAGCAACAATTCTCCTGCAGTTTCTCTTGAGGGCGCTACATTCATACACTTCCTTGTGAACCTAAAAGGATGTACAAAACACCATGATTGAATATTTTCTTTCCCATGCCTTCAAGACAGCAAAATGCTTTGTTTACAGTACCACTAATTGATACATGATGCAATAGTGACATTTATAGATCGCTAAGGTGGCAGAACCTGATGGGCTCACTAGTGGCTTTATCCTTCACAGTGGAAGAATAAGATGAGTGGGTCTTCTCTTCAAAGAGGAAAGCAAGTGGGGCCTTGATAGGGTCTGTTCAGGGAACAAAATGCAACATTTACATAAACCCAATATCATAAAGCCAACTGACAAGTATTGCATTCCAAAATTCTTATCCTCACCTAAAATGAGGATAATTTTTTCCTGCCTTACCAACTGATCTGCACCCCTACTATTAATCCACAAGCTGCACACTATGTCTCCGTGAATTCTTCATAGCTTTAGCCACAGATATTAAAAAGCTGGATGCCTCAGTGTGCTAAGCCAGACAAGTCAATAACGCTGCCATCTTGGATGGATGGAACTTCCCAGAATAAGCTCAGTTACTGAATTTAGAATTAACCAGTTAGAATTTAGAGTTAACCAACATTTTCTCCACAAATGGCTGCACAAATCCTTCCTCAAGACTAGCAGGTCTTATCTTGCTTTATTGTCATTACTGTCCAAACTTACATTTACCCTATATACTACTGCTTTGCAGCACATACACTAAATCAATATACAGACAATGCACATGTACATTTACATTTACAGTACGCCACCTGCAATATGCAGAAATGTGTGGCATCAGTTCAGTAGCATCATTTTGAATTTTGAATAAGGCAGTCACAGCTGCTATTATCATGGTACACCCACATCTCCATAGACTTGCACTGGCTTACAGCTGAATTGCGCCCCTTCCAATATGACGGACATGTTGAGATATCATAGTACCTGCAAGATTAGCTAATGTGGCAGCTACCATTTTCATATACCTATGCCCTTGGTAGCCAAAATAGCACCACATCTCTACAACATTTTCTAACAGTCTGTCTAACACAGTTGCTCATTTGTATGACAGTACTGTGTACCTTCTGGTTTGCAACGGTCCTTGAGAAGGTATTTATTAGGGATGGTGAGGTAGCATCGCTGCAGACGTCTGCGCTCCCTGTTGGGGCCCTCAGTGGGATCCAGCTGCCACGATGTTGGGTAAGATGACTGGTCATACCACACTGCCCTAAAAGGCAGACAGACAGACATGCATGCACACACACACTTCACAGCACTAGTAATCTAATATATTGACAAAATTCTTGGGCTAAAGCCTAATGTGAACTCCACAAAATTATGTGGGTCAGGGACACATACAGTCAGGTCCATAAATATTGGGACAGTGACACAGTTTTGGTAATTTTGCCTCTGTACACCACCACAGTGGATTTGAAATGAAGCAGTCAAGATGTGACTGAAGCGTAGACTTTCAGCTTTAATTCAAGGGGTTTAACAAAAATATTGCATTAACCGTTTAGGAATTACAGCCATTTTTTTTACAGAGTTCCTCTATTTTCACAGGCTCAAAAGTAATGGGACAAACTAACAATCATAATTATTAGGATTATTTTTATTACTTGGAGGTAAATCCTTTGCAGTCAATGACTACCTGAAGTCTGGACCCCATGGACATCACCAAATGCTGAGTTTCCTCCCTTGAGATGATTTGCCAGGTCTTTACTGCAGCCATCTTCAGTTGCTGCTTGTTTGTGGGTCATTCTGCCTTCAGATTTGTCTTCAGTAAGTGAAAAGCAGCTCAGTTGGGTTGAGGTCAGGTGACTGACTCGGCCATTTAAGAACATTTAATTTCCAAGCTCTTGGGCTGCTTTCACAGTATGTTTTGGGTTGTTATCCATCTGTACTGTGAAGCGCTGTCCTATCAGTTTTGCAGCATTTGACTGAATCTGAGCAGAAAGTATAGCTCTGTACACTTCAGAATTCATCCTGCTACTTGTATCAACAGTCACATTATCAATAAACCCCAGTGACCCAGTTCCATTGGCAGCCAAACATGCCCATGCCATAACACTGCCTCCACATGTTTGACGGATGATGTGGTATGCTTTGGATCATGAGCCCTTCCTTTCCTTCTCCATACTTTTCTCTTCCCATCATTCTGGTACAAGTTAATCTTGCATCAGAACTGGTCAGGCTTTTTTTAGAGGTTTTTTAGCAAAGTCTAATCTGGCCTTTGTGTTCTTGAGTGTTACCAGCGGTTTGCATCTTGAGGTAAACCGTCTGTATTTACATTCATGAAGGTGGCTCTTGATTGTAGACTTTGACAATGATAGGCCTACCTCCTCCAGAGTGTTCCTGACTTGGCTAGATGTTGTGAAGGGGTTGTTCTTCAATAAGAAAAGAATTCTGCAATCATCCACTTTAGTTGTTTTCTGTGGTCTCCCAGGCCTTTTGGTGTTGCTGAGCTCGCCAGTGCATTCCTTCTTTTTAAGAATGTACCAAATTGTTGATTTGGCCCTCCTAAAGTTTCTGCTATCTCTCTGATAGGTCTGTTTTGGTTTTTCAGCCTAATGATGGCCTCCTTCACTTGCATCAACACCTCTTTGGACGGCATATTGAGAGTTCCCATGAACAGCTACCAAATGCAAATTCAACACTTGGAATCAGCTCCAGACCTTTTATCTCCTTAATTTATCATGATATAAGGAGGAAACAGGCCACAGCTGGCCATGAAACTGCTTATCAGTCAATTGTCCCATTACTTTTGAGCCTGTGAAAATGGAGGAACTCTGTAAAAAATGGCTGTAATTCCTAAACGGTTAATGCAATATTTTTGTTAAACCCCTTGAATTAAAGCTGAAAGTCTACACTTCAGTCACATCCTGACTGCTTCATTTCAAATCCACTGTGGTGGTGTACAGAGGCAAAATTACCAAAACTGTGTCACTGTCCCAATATTTATGGACCTGACTGTAACTAACTGTCAATCGATAGATTGACTTGATAGATTATAAAATGAAATGAGGTGAAGTGACTTATAGTGAACTGAAGTGAAATGAAATAAAATGAAATAAAACAGAACAAAACTAAATAATCAAAGTGAAAACAGGAGAAACAAGAAGGTACTGACCGATCATGGGTGAGTTGCTGCACCAGCTCTTGCCAGTGGCGGCTGGCACTCAGGTCAGTCTTGTAAAGGCTTCGGATGTGCTGAATGACCTTCTTTCTTTCTATGCCTTGTCTAAGAGACATGTTCTGAGTGATGTCTGCTGCAATCTTGGAGATGTCCTTTGACTTACCATCCAGTCTCTGCATTAGACTGCAGAGGAAATATTGAAGTAACATATATAGTATAAACAAGCGTAAAGAAGGGTGCAAACTGATGGCTAAGTTTAAAAGAATTTAACTCACATCTTTTGGGCACTGGCCAGTTTTTTCTCCCATGCACTTTTGCTTGTTCTTGCCTCTGACTCATATTTGAGTTGCTCCTTTGAAGAAAAAAAAGTCGAAATGACACAGAAAAGTTTAATGTAGTTTGTTGTTTCTTTTTGGGGAGTGATCAATTAAAAAACTCATGCTCCTAGAGATTAGAAATGTAAGGAAAACCTGGCAACCTCTGAGGTATGAACAGTAGCCAGGTAATATTAATAATCTGAATGGGTCACCCATAAAATCAAGTTAAGCTCCCACTTAGCACAAGTCTCTATATGGATAACTGTCTTCGTATATATGTAGTGAGACATCTGTGTGCTGAGCTAAGGGTCTTAGCCCAAACCTGCTTCAGCAAGACAGTGCCCCTGTACACAAAGTAAGGTCCATAAAGGCATGGTTTGCCAAGGTTTGTGTGGAAGAACTTGAGTGGCCTGCACAGAGCCCTGACCTCAACCCCACTGAACACCTTCGGGATAATCCCCGAATACAGTAATAGTAATAATGGAATGGGATGTTCAATAGCACATATGGGTGCAATGGTCAGGTGTCCACAAACTTTTGGCCAAATGGTGTATATTATAGGTGCATGCTTGCTTTCTCCTTTGCATTTAGTAAATGTTCAAGTTAAAGAGGCTGAATATAATTTAATACCACAATAACTCTACATTTCTAGAGCTGTTGGACTGCCCTACCTCTCTGATGGCTTTGAGTAGGTCTGATTTGGGTGGTGCAGTTGGAGGGATGCAGCGATAGCCACACAGCTTCAGTGATGTCATGAAGGTGTTAGCAGCTGCCTGTTCTTCCTTAGTGAGGCTCTCTTTGTGGTCATGAAGCATCTCGTACAAGTAGAGAGCCAGCTTGGGTCCATGCTGTTAAACAATTAAATTCAAGTTATACACACATTATACACAAATACTGTATATAATAACGTTGACCAAAAGCAATAAATAAAAACAGATTTGGAATGGATATTACACTAAGCTATTTAATTATTAACCCAGATACATGTGATTCTATTATTTTATTATACATGAATTACAAGACAAATACAGTGTCAAATCAACAGTCCCCTCCAAAAGTATTGGAATGGCAAGACTGTTTCTTTTGTTTTTGCTATACACTGAAGAGTGTGAGGTCAAAAGATGAATATGAGACAATAGATCAGAATTTCAGCTTTTATTTCCCCAGGTCTGAAAGAAGGCCTACTGGTTGTCAGTGGAAAAGCAAAAGGTCATCAAATCAGAAACTGAAGTCCTTTTAAGCAAAAGTATATTCAGACCATCAGTGAGCTTCCCCAGTGGTGAAGGTTCCAAAAAACAAGGGGGAACTTGGTTTTGTGTTGACTACCGAGCACTTAATGCATTTTCTATGCCAAACATCCAGGTGATACATGCGCTACACAGTGCAGTGATTTTCAGCACCCTCAACCTCAAAAGAGGATACCAGGAGTTTAACATGGCCACAGATGGTATGCAGAAGACTGCTTTCATAGCTGGAGACAATCTGTATGGTCTCCCGATTGGGTTAAAATTTTTTTATTATTTAAAAAAAAAAAAAAGGCTCATGTCTATGGTTCTGAGAGACCTGAAGGGAAAATATTGTTATGTACATATAGATAACACTGTTCTATATTCCCGTACTATCAACCAACATTTGATCCATCTCAGAGAAGTGTTTTGCAGGTTGCATGAGGCTGGGCTAACACTGAACCTACAGAAGTGCAACCTATTAAAAAACTCTCTAACATTTCTGGGTCACACAGTGTTGGCCTAGGGAATAAAAACCGAATCAGCTAAGGTGGAAGCAGTTGAAATTTTCTGTACCAAAGTTAATTAAAGATGTACAAAGATTTCTTGGGTTAGCCGGATGGTACCACCACTTCATACCTCATTTCTCAGAAAGGGCATCTACTTTACATGCCTTTACAAAGAAAGCAGAGTCATGGGCCTGGACTATGGAATGTCAGGATGCGTTTTGAAGACCTAAAACAATCACCACTACAGGCGCCAATGCTACTACCAACTGATTTTTCAAGACCATTCAAAGTCTAGATGGATGCACGTGAAGTGAGCTTATGTGCCCTCTTGACTCAAGAGTGTATTCAGTGTCCATATCTCATATCTAGGAGACCATATCTAGGAGACCATATCTCAACCTCAGGCATTTCGAGTACTCACATACATTACAATGTACAGAACGGGTACCTTACATACATTACAATGTACAGAACAGGATGTATTCCGAACCAACAGAGAAGGCACATGAATCAGTTAGTGGTTCCAACAAGAATGAGGGAAGCAGTTCTTTCACAACAACCCTCTTAGTGGCCATCTTGGACAGATGAAGACACTTCAAAGGATCCTCAATTTTGCATATTGGCCAGAAGTGATGAGAGATATGTGGATCTACTGGACAAACTGCGAAACCTGTACTTACTTATAAAAAAAAAAAAAATCTTTACATGGTGGGGAAAGCTGGTCTAACTGGTTTCAAACAGAGAGCTACAATTTACCTCTAGCCTTCTGCACAACACATGCAGATGATGGGGTGTTATCCAGAAACTAACAATCGCATATCATCCACAAACCAATCAGACTGAACGAATCAACAAGACTCTCAAAACAATGACTGCTTCATATGCTAATGACCACCATCGTACCTGAAACATATGGTTCCCTGAGTTCTGTTTCGCTATTAACACAGCATGGCAAGAGATTACAGGGGTTCACCCCAGCAGAGGTAGCCCTTGGCTGGAAACTCAGTGGACCATTAGTACGACATCTGTATCGCCCACCTAACCCTGAACAAGAAACATATCTTACAGAGACACCAATAACTATTCCAGCTTGTAAAGTCTCGAGTGGAAAAAGCTCAGTCTAAACAAGGGAGGTATTACAAATGCAGGAGAAGGACTGAGACCTTTAAAGGGGAGGAACTCGTCAGGGTGAGGACTCGCCCATTGTCAAGGGCCGAGGAAGGTGTTGCTGCTAAATTAGCAGCTCAATGGAAGGGTCCTGCTAAGGTACTTAAAAGTTTAGGCCCAGTAACTTACCGGGTCTCATTCCTAGACAACCCTCACCAATGTGACATGTATCATATGAAGAAGTTCCAAAAATATCATTGCTTAGTACAGCCTTCCACTAATGGAGGGGGTATGGAACCAACCTGGTTACAGGTTGTTGTAGTTTCTCTCTTATCCAGTGGTGGTAACCTTAGGTGAGGAGTCTCTGCTCGACATATGCAGAAGAAGCACACTAGGAAGAAGAACGTCTCCCAGCACAGATGTCTAGCTGTGTTTGGTGAAAATCTCCTCAAGGATCCCTTTGTTTCACTGATGAATTTTAAGTTTATGTTTATTTAATGCTTGCTCATGGTTGTATGCTTTATAGTACTGTTGGGAATGTCTAGGTTTAATAATATTATAGGTTGGAATGTTCACTACGATCTATATGTAGCACTAGCTCAAGGATAATAGAAGCATTTATGGCTTTGTTCTGTTTGCTATATGCGTGTATGTCTGCAGAGATTTTTGTTCTCCCCTTTATTGTGTAGTTCCACTGGTAGCGTCTAAGGACTAAAGTGACCAAAGGCGGTGACTTGCTGCATTTCCTCCAAACTATCTTAGGAGTTATCTTCAGTTTCCTGATAAACCTCAACCCCTGTAGCTATGTTTTTCTGCAGCGATCATTAAGCCATCCTCAAACAACCCAGTCACCCAGCTTGCTACTGTTTCTATGGTTCTGCATACTTCGGCTCTGCAACTCTTGTAGCTACAAGCAACACTGGAATATCTGGTGAGGACTATCAATTATATTCACCAAGTCCATGTGTCCAGAGACTGATTTCAGGGACAAAGACTGTTCTCTTTTGTGAATTTTGTGTATAATAGGTGGATGTGGGCAGGTAATGTTTTTCTATGTGTATATGACTTGGGTGTTGGTATATAATGCAGGTATTAAATGTTGTTTCTAGGTGTGTGAAAAATAAATAAATGAAGTGCTCGTGCTGTGACTGTGATGGGTCACCTCAAGTCCAGGGCTGAGGCTTTCTCTGAGGATGTCAGGATGATTTTGCTCATGGACAAACTCTAGTGCTTTCTTCCTGTCCTCTAGAGGAAGTGCAGGACTAAGTGTGTGCACCAGCAGCCGACCAATTTGAATCCGGAATGTGTCCCTGCAGGACCAGAGAATGCGACCCCATTGCTGTCGTGGTGCTCCGCTGTGTCCAGTACTGCCCTGAGGGATGAAAATGATGTGAACACATCAGACATAAGGCCTTTAGCATGAGTGCATCAGGTTATTGTTAATGCTGAACTATGTATATAATAAGATGATCAAAATTGTCTGCTTTTTGTCTCAGTGCATAGAGCTAATTTGATGACAGAACTGGAGATGGAATATATTTTGAATATATCAACTTGTTTCACTTCCTTTTACACACAAACATCATACAGTTAAGCTAGTAAAATCCTACCATGATCTGTGGCATGTGTAAAAATACTGAGCAGGCCCAAACGACCTCGATTTTGGAAGAATCTGAGGCTGTCATGTGCACAGACTCATCAAAGCTGGACAGTTGAAAATTAGAAAAAAAAATCACCTGGTCTTTTTTCAATCTTCAACTGTCCAGTTTCGATCATTCTGTGCCTCGATTATAGCCTCAAATTCCTGTTCTTGGCTGACAGGAGTGTCTGCTGTTGTAGCCCATCCACATCAAGGTTCAATGTTTTGTGCGTGCTGAGATGCTTTTCTGCTCACCATGGTTGTAAATAGTGATTATTTGAACTACTATATACTTCTTGATAGCTCAAACCAATCTGGCCATTTTCCTCTGACCTCTTATCAACTAGGTGATTCCACCCACAGAACTCTCACTCAAAAAACAATGTTTTTTGTTTCTTGCACCATTCTGAGTAAATTCTAGAGACTATTGTGTGTGAAATTCCCAGGAGAGCAGCAGTTTATGAAATACTCAAACCACCCCTTCTGGTACTAACATCTGTGCCACCATCAAAGTCACAGAGGTCACACTTTGAATATTAACATAAGCTCTTGACCTGTATCTGCATGATGACCTGTATCTGCTATTGTGCTGATGCCACATGATTGGCTGATTAGATAACTGAATGACCGTACAGTTGTACAAGTGTTCCTAATAAAGTGTAGTGAGTCTATAGTATAATGTATTAAACAAATATATGTATCAGTGTGGCATGTGCCACTAACCAGCCCGATTTTTAGGCCCTCCATCATGAGCTTCAGAAGATCTTTCTGGAAACATCTCATGTCAGCGAGTGGGAAAGGAGCAGGATTTGTGATGCTATTCTCCTCTGATATTTGCTCAGCATGTAAGGGTGTGCTCACTGTGCGATCAAGAGACTCTGGAAAGTTTAGTAGGTCAAGGAAATCCTTACTGATGTCTGTTGAGTAATAAGGTATGCACAAAAAGCAAATTAATCAGTGATATATTATTATATTCAGTAACATATAAGTAGCTGAATATGGAATCCACTTTTCAACTTTTTCTGCAGTTTAGTTTCCATTTGTACAGCCATGTAAGCATCAACAGATTAGCTACAGTATCTAATTAAAAATTATTAATAATTTTTAATTATTAAAAATATTAATCCTTTTAAATTATTCAAATTCTTTAAAAATTGTGGGTATTTTCAAACCAATTCAAACAATTCATTCATCTGTCTTCTAGGCTCAATAGTCTTTAGCAAATTAGCAATGATTTAATAACCAAATCACCCTGAGTGTCTAAGAGTACCCACTCAAAAATATTAGATTAAGAAAACTTCTGGATGTTATTTCATATCCACATTATCCCCACAAAAAATGAAAGAGAGAGTACAAAAGGTTGCTGGACATATATAATAGAGGTAAGCAGATGTCTATTTGGAGATTTACCATAGTATATTATTCTGTTGACAGCCAGCACTACAAGTCTCTGCAGCCTCTGAATAAACTCGGTCTCACTGGCTCTGATGGGGTTTTCCTGGCTCATTCTCCGTTGCATCATCTGGGTAAGCTCATCATTGGCCACAGAGCGCATCCGCATCAGCAATGAATCTGATTGTACTAAGGAACATTTCTGCTGGCCTGGGCCATATACACACACATACACACAAATAATGCTTATGGTCAATCTGATAAATCCTGTCAATTACAAGTAAAGACCATTCATTTTTCATTTATCTGTATATTTATGCTGCGTTCGAGGCGAAGTTTACAACCAGTAAAAGCAACTGAAAATGCCCCCTCAACTTGAAATTTCAACTTGTCAACTTGGGGTAGTCTTCCCTGTTTATGGAGTGATGTCAAATCAACATGGGCATGCATAATGTGAACAGTGTAATGTACCCTTCTCTACTTTTAAATTAGTTTATAGCAGTTTATGACTTTAGATCAGTTAGTATACAGAAACAGTACTTGGTTAAATATCTTAACCATATAAATTACTGTTTTGAGAAGGTAATCATCAATATTATCAATATAGTTATAGTTAAACTAGCAACGGCTAGTTTGTTGTTATGCTACTCATTATTTTTCCGCTGGATAACTTGCTGCTAAGCTACTCACTATGGTTTGCTGTTGTTGATATACTGCAATTTCAGTCAAAAATTTTACATGAATGTTTGAACAGCACCAGTAGCTACTCTGCCCTGTAACTGTAAAAGTGCAGTTAAAGTAGCTTCTCATGAGCGTTACATTCTCTGACAGAGCAAACAAAAGACATGCTTTCGTGGAGGCGTCCATGTTTTTTTCCCACTTTGCATGTAGAACATGCCGAGGTGGGAAATGACGTTATTACAGATTGCAAATTACCACTTACAAGGCACCACGAACGCAGCATTATTTTATGTTTTTCTGTCTTTCTCAGAACCAGTACATGAAAGCTATATAGGAAGACATGTAGGAGGTTAATGCCTTTCTCTGGCATTCAGTCAAACATGCAGCAGATTAAAAATAAATTGGTGATCACACATTTAGGCACCAGTAATCTCTTCGTGTACTGGGCAAAATACAAGCAATCATGCAGTTAAGTAAGTGAGTTCAATCATACCCCCTTTCCACTGAAAAGATGCTGTTGCCTTTTTTCAGGACTAGTCCATGTTTCCACAAGTTTGAGAACCAACTCATTAGGTAATCAGAAGTTGATCTTTCTTGAGTTTTAATTCTAGGACACATTTTACTATCTAATCTAACTCCTATTTAGGTTGTTGCAACTTCCAGTAAAATAGTTCTGGGATCACTGATTCATGTTTGCAATATTTCAATATTGAATATTGTGAATTTTGTTTAACATTAAATTTCAAAGCACCAAGCACTATTCCTATATTGTTTTAATGGCAGACATGAAATTACCTTGATTTAATTGAGTTGTTCTATGAACAAATACCCCACCAGTACCCCAAATCTCTAACTTATTAGTTTCTGGTTCCAGACCTGCAGTGCTGTAACTGAACTGATTTTACAAACTAACTCTGCACTCACATTGGAAGCAGTTTCTTGCTTCATGTTGGCCAAATCCCAAGTGGTCTTGTTGTTAGTTTACTGCCATTATTTCAATGGTAGCACCAGACTAGTGTGATATCCACATAAGTTAGCTACAGATCATATATAAAGCCACCTATTTGATCACAAATCTGATATTTTCCCACTAAAAAAATGTGTCAGAAGGACCGTAAAACACACCACCATCTCTCATCACTCTGGCAGTCACCAAATTGCTTTGCTTCTCATTTTCATAAAGCTCAACTTTGATGCATCAATCACCCCATCCACTTTGTGTCACTAATGATTGCTTCAGGTACTATCACCAGAAATTGCCAACACTCATCGAAAATTGAATGACATGCTGGATGCTTTGTTGCATCATGTTGCTGCCAGTGTGAATGCGTGGTATGAAACGATTCTTTTGCAGTGGAAAAGCATGGAACCGGCTCTGGAACAACCACAGCATCAGTGGAAAAGGGCCTTCAGTCCACAGCATACAGAGCCAGTAATGTGAGAGTTGGTGTTGTTGTCTATTAGGGCATAAAGGGGCCAAAAGGCTACCTGTTTCGGAGAGAAAAAAATAGGAGGAGAATTCAGTTTGGGAAGGGAGAGGGGTATCCAGGGACAGGAAGCTGAATGCAGAGGGTATCTGGCCATAGGAGCAGTAGTGCTGCCGGGGAATACAGGGAATTATGGAGTCTTTCAGGCCCACTGAACCTTGGGGGCAGGTAAGGTTAAAAACACAACAACAATTTGAGTATTTTATTGAAATCCTAGTTATATCATATTTGATTCCCACCCTTATTCTTAAGGACACCAGTCAGTCCTCATTTTTCATCCTATTTTTAGCCCCATAGATGAGTTAGGTAGACATGATTATTTAGATATGCATGCTGGGGTTTCACTTTGAACTTCCTTAATGGATTCAGTCTGAATACATATGCAGAGGAATAATAGTAACCTGACCGAACCAAGATATGTACAAACTTGTCAGGAGCTAGAAAATTGAAGTCCTTGATGGCTAGGAAACTATATACAAATTTCGTATGGAGCATACACCTTGAGATTTAATAACTTTTACAAGAGCATATAGAGGACAATACAGATATCAAATCATTCTACTGTGTGTTAACAGACCAAGTCTGAATTGTGCTTACAAAGCCAGTTCTCACCTGCAATGCTTTTGCGCTTCTGATGGACAGTGTGCTGCAGGGAGGCAGAAGCATGGATAGAGGCACTCAACTTCCGAGGGTCCTGATTGGCCGTTGTCTTAATGAAGTCAATGGCTGATAGGAGGACGCGGAACTGCAAGGCCCTAGCCATTTCTAATTGGTAGACGGGTAGTAGTTTTAATGAATAATTTGCTAATAATGTTATAATGACTTAAGTACTTAATGACAAGTGTTATTTACCCTGAGTGCGATATACTTTGCTGCCCTGCATAAAACCCAGCAAGGTGATGAGATCCTCAATGATGCGAAAATACTGGGAGCCAGATGAGCTGCAGGCGTGGATGGTCACTGCCACCAGCAGCTGCTGTATGTCACATACTAGAAGTCTGTAGTCATTTTGAGAAATTCTGTAAAAAAGGAATGCAAACATGACACTTAAATGCAGTATTTTACATAAAAAACAATACCTTTTAGATGTTAGATATTATATTAGATATTAGCCTGGGATTATTCTTCAAGGCTAAATCATGGTTTTCTTAATAATTATATCTATGCAGATAAAAGCATCCTGTGCATTAAATTACACTTCGCTTATAAATAAAATGTAAGGTTCAGTGCAGTATTTAACTTTCTTAATTACTTAATTGTTTAATTACTTTCTTAATTTATATTCCACTGAAATGGGTACTGTCTCCACTGCATAACATGGTCCCTCATTCCAAACTCTACAGAAGAAAAGATATTAATAATTATTACCCATTCTCTAGGCCATTGAGAGTGGACAGGGTGTTGATGAGTACATAGAGGAGGCCATGGTCTAGCAGTATATCAGCCAGTTTTGGGCAAGCATTCAGCAGCTGCAGTAGTACACACAAGGCATTGTGGACCAGCGAGTTTTCATACAAAGAGTTTTCCAAAAGCCCCAGTATGGGCACCACAGATCGCTTTCTGAATGGAGAAACACTTTCCATGTCCTCTAGGTCAAGGCTAGGTCAAGGGAAAACAAACAATTAAATCAGTTAAAGAAATAGCTTTTCTTGGTTTCAGTAGCATAATGAGAGGGATATTGCTAAATAAATACTTTTTTAATGATCAAGCACATAAAGATTTGAATAAAGTGAATTAAATGTAAGATACTCACTCCTCCTCTAAGCTTACAGTCTGGCTGAACAACATCCCCAGAAAACACTCCAACACGCCCTGAGTGCCCTGGTGCAGATACAACTGGTTGGCCAGCAGAGAAAAGCCATGGTTCCTTATGAACTTCTCTTTCTGTTCCTTTTGGGCTCGGCTAAAATATGCATCCAGCAGCTGTGTGTGTGTATTGGGAAGAGACCACAACATTTTTGTTGGAGTAACTAACCCATAGTCTAGACCCTGCCGCAATCCATCCTTTTAAACTTCCTTGACCAATAACAGTAATAGGAAATATATTACAGGTTAACAGTAAGCTAATTAAATGTGAAGAAGCCACAAGGTGGTCAGCATGCATCAGCACTGCAACCATAAATTTTTTCTTCCTGTCATGATTGCAGTGAGCGCATCTTGTTGTTATCATTCTTATCATTACTGTGTGCTGTGGCAAAAGCCTTTTTTCATATATAACACAAAACATGCTCCAAGCAACACTTTTCCATGCAAAAACACTACTATAGGTTTCACTTGAATCACGTGTAGTTTTTTCTATAATATCATAATTGTATATACAGCATTATATCCATTTCAGTATGGCATGTAGCTGTCCAAAAACTTGATCAAAGTCTGAAATTCATTGTGTGAGGAAAGCTTCTGAAAGAGCCGATATTAAAGAGTGGATAAAAAGAGAAAAGTTTTGACTTAAGTACCTTTATGACCCCTTGTTGTATGAGAGGGGAATGGTGGTTAACCAAGACAACAAGAGCTTCAGGCTGGATCAGTTTGTCCATCACCTCCTCCAGCATGAGATCTGGCAGCAGTAGCAGGACACCTCTGAGAAGATCATAAAGCCCACAGCAGATGAGAACCACACAGTCTTCTGTACCAGACCTGGAAAAAACCCCACAGAACACAGTCAGTAAGAAAATATGGAGAAAAGAGGGGAATAAGTGATTTGGACCAAAATCGTCTTACAAATCAATGGAAAGTTTGGAATTAATAATTGCTCTTAATAATGGATTAGAGGTTAACAACTATGGTTATGACTAATTGTAAAAAAATGAATAAAAATAGTGAATGTAGTGTACACCAGAATGGTGATTATAAGGCTCCTCATAATTCAGAAGAATAAAAAAACTGGTGAGAGAATTTCTACCTGTCACTGGCCTTGCTGTTTGTTCGGTCACAGCCAGGAGAGTAGGTGTAGCTCTCCACGTCATCATTTGGGGCAGTGCGATCAGTTATGCTGGGCCAGCGAGCAACGGCCATAGAACTGTTCTGTGCTGGAAAAGCCAGACCCAGGCTGGCAAGGTCGCTGTGGCTCCTTTGAAAAGACTGGATGCCTTTTAGACTGTCAGGCCTTCGCAGAGTCTCTTCTCCAACCAAGTCAGTGCTGCCACTGCCCTCCTGCTCTGTTTGAGCTTCCCGTTCTTCTCCTATGTTGATGGAGGATGTGTGAAGTACCTCATCAACTACATCGTGAGAATCACAGATTGTTTTGGCTGATTCACAGCTGTTTAGAAGCTGCTCCTCTCCACCTTTCAGCATCTCTGTGCTGTCAAGTACATGCTGTGCAGTCAGGGAGGCAGCCTCATCTAGTTCACGTGGCCTGGGGGATGCTTTGCTAGAAGCATGCTGCACCATGCAGGCTGAGAAGGCCAAAGAAGAGTAAGGAGAAGGAGTAAAGATGTTTGGGGTGTGAATCAAAATGTCACCTTCAGGATCTGGAAAGGGAGGCAGGTGCCCTGTCACGTGAGAGATTCAACTTGTTTACAGCTTACAAATAACCTTGATCTGGCCTAAAGTGTGTTTTCTATAGCTAGTCATCTTCCCGAATTACTAGCATTATTGATGAAAATGAGCAAAAATTACTATATAAAATTAATAATGTGTGGATTTGAGAATACAAATATACATAGTTGGTTTAGACCCATGGTTTTCAAGGTAAGGTCTGTGGACCCTCAGTGGTCTGTGAAGCATTGCTGGGGTCCATGATTTCTTTTTTTTAAATTTTGTTACAGTGGGGGGAATCACATCATACCATTATCAAAACAAGTGTAAAGTTTTTAGATTTATTATTTTGTTCTTATAGTTATTTGCCAGTTTGCCTGGTCACTTGAATTGAACGGGTTTAATTCAAACTTCAGACACTGTAGTCAATTTATAGCTTCACAAAGGCCATGAGTTTCAAATCATAGTGAGAAAAGAGGATTTATACAGAAAAATTAGGTAATTTGTTTATAAGGCTGTTTAAAATAGAATATAATTTCCTCTGTTAGTCTACTGGAACTTCATTTAATAAAGTTGAGCAGGCACAAAACCCTATTATCAAGATGAAGGAAACAAATTTGCTAAAAATCAATTCACAATAACATGATAGTCCATGGTAATGTTTTGGATACACAAATCATCTCCATTTATAATAACTAACATATGTATAGACCTCTGAGTGAGACACATCACTGTGATGTCAGCTGGTTGCAAAAATATAGCAGAAGCCTATAGTGATTTAAGCCAGAATTTATTTTCTAAAATGTCCTGTTGTGATGTTGGGTGTCAGAATCTGCAAATTGGACACCTTTCCAAGCCAACAGTAGAAAGTTGTGGTTACATGCAATTAAGAGGGATAATTGGTCTGAGGAGCTGCATTTTTGCAGTTCTTGGTGTTTTAATTGTAAAACTTTACATCTTGAACATACCCACAAGCAAAAAAATAAAGGCTCAAGAGACTTGTATGCCTTCAAGTTCTCTGTAGTATAAACGCTCAGAGTTTCTATGAGATATTGCATGCCAGACCACCACTTATTATCATTTAGCCACTGACAGGATGCCAAGCCATAATGTACACCGATCAGCCATAACAATAAAACCACCTATCTAATATTGTGTAGGTCCCCCTTGTGCTGCCAAAACAGCTCTGACCCATCAAGGCATGGACTCCACAAGACCTCTGAAGGTATGCTGTGGTATCTGGCACCAAGACGTTAGCAGCAGATACTTTAAGTACTATAAGTTGCAAGGTGGGGCCTCCATAGATCAGACTCGTTTGCCCAGCACATCCCATAGATGCTTGATCAGATTGAGATCTGGGGAATTTGGAGGCCAAGTCAATACCTTGAACTCTCTGTCATGTTCCTCAAATGATTCCTGAACAATTTTTGCAGCGTGGCATGGCACATTTTCCTGCTGAAAGAGGCCACTGCCATTAGGGAATACTGTTGCCATGAAGGGGTGTACTTGGTCTGCAACAATGTTTAGGTAGGTGTGACGTGTCAAAGTAACATCCACATGAATGCCAGGAGCCAAGGTTTCCCAGCAGAACATTGCCCAGAGCATCACACTGCCTCCGCTGGCTTGCCTTCTCCCCATGGTGCATCCTGGTGTCATCTCTTCCCCAAGTAAGTGACATATATGTACCCAGCCATGCACATGATGTAAAAGAAAATGTGATTCATCAGACCAGGCACTTTCTTCCATTGCTCCTTGGTCCAGCTCTGATGCTCACATGCCCATTGTAGGTCCTTTCGGCAGTGGACAGGGGTCAGCATTGGCACTCTGACCGGTCTGTGGCAAAGCAGCCCCGTATGCACCAAGCTACAATGCACTGTGTGTTCTGACACCTTTCTATCATAGCCATCATTAACTTTTTCAGCAATTTGTGCTACAGTAGCTCTTCTGTGGGATCGGACCAGATGGGCTAACTTTTGCTCCCCACGCGCATCAGTGAGCCTTGGGCACCCATCACCCTGTCGCCGGTTGTCCTTCCTTGGACCACTTTTGGTAGGTACTAACCACTGCATACCAGGAACACCCCACAAGACCTGCTGTTTTGGAGATGCTCTGACCCAGCTGTCTAGCCATCACAATTTGGCCCTTGTCAAAATCGCTCAGATCCTTACGTTTGCCCATTTTTCCTGCTTCTAACACATCAACTTTGAGAATTGACTGTTCAGTTGCTGCCTAATACACCCCACCCCTTGACAAGTGGCATTGTAATGAGAGAATTGATGTTACTCTCTTCACCTGTCAGTGGTTTTAATGTGCTGATCTGTGTAGAGTTACATTTGAAAGTTTTAACTGAATAGCAGTCCCTGTCTTTTAATTGTAATCCATAATAATAAGTGGATAATATTTTAGCTAATGTCAGTCTGATTCCTGATAGATCCTTTAGTCAAATTATAATCAAATAGCATCAGGTTGCAGCTACTCAGGTTTTTTTTTGCAACCAGGTGCATCTCATTTTGGTTACAAACACCAAAGGAGTCTATAGACATGTATAAATTGAGACCTCTATGTATGGAGTGTATTACCTTCAGCTTGTATCTCAGTGAATGGAGCTGGGGAGAGTGAGAGCACAGAGCTGCAGGTGGACTTCCCTTCACTGCTGGACTGACGCAGACACATCATGGACTGGACCTTCTCCTGGTACAGCTTACCATCTGATACAGAAATTTACACATCAGTAACATGAAATAGCGACCAAATGGTAGCAGAGACTTTAAGCACATATTTTGATTTAAGAATTTGAAGAAGAAATAAAAAAGAATTAAAAAGAAAGTGTATGCGGACAAGACAATGTCAAGACATTTGTCTATAGGATTTTGGACCTGATTTCCATCAGTGTCCTGGATCCTTATTGGTGGAACGAACTTCTCCCTCCCCACTAAACAGCCATATGTCTACACTGTTATTTAAGTCTGAAGACCTACTTCTTCCGTTAATAGCTAGATAACACACTTCACACTTACTTTTGTATAAATTGAATTGAATTGAATTGTCATATTGCTTTTTGCTTTTCAGAACTTTGTTTGTATGTTCTGTAAGTTACTGTGCGTAGAAGCAGAAGCGTGGACAAATCAGTAGCCTGGGCACCTGAGTCAAGAAGATTTCATGTTCGGGCTATTAGTTTGTAATTATAGTTGCAGGCCAGCAGTCACCAGTGTTTTTTCTTCTCTCGTTTAACAACTACAGAAAGAAAAAAACCCTACTCACTATTGACTTTCATAAGCCAAACATTTTCATTTGGTATGTACAGTACATTTAATCAAAATGCACATTACTGTGGTGTGACTCAACTATAGCTGTAACTATAGCATACAACACTTTTTCTGAATTCCACCACCTGTTGCTCCACACATATTGGCATATCCACATATATTTCCTAGCCTGAAGAATTAGCTTGCATGTATGACATATGACCAGGTAGATATATAAACATTGACAAAACTGAGCAAAATAAATTGCAGTGTAATGCTTTCTTTTAACTCTCTTCCTTACTGAATGCAGTCAACTCACAGTTAAACATATCATGAAAAAAATTAAGACAATAGCCAGACTCAAATAATACCTATTATGTGTGATCAGAGAACAAAACGCCACATTCTCAAAGCCGAATATTGGCCAGTGACTTGATGACATTCTACTGTGGGTGAAAATACAGCATGCTACCTCAGATACTTTAAGGTTATGGCTGAGTCTGCATTAATGCACTTAACTACCAAACTAACTTGCCATACTTTATTATGCTAGCTACCATTATTTTCCCTAGTCATTTAGGGATCTGGACAACCAAAACATGGGTCTGGGCAGCATAGTGGGATAAACAAATTTGTGATTTGTTCACCCCAGCAACTGCCAAATGACTAAATGTAAATTTTGTTATTAACATGCATGAAGAGTGTTTACTAATGTATCAGTGACGTACACAGATTAGTTTGATATGATATTATAGCCACCACACATATAGAAAAAGGTGTACTAGACAGATTAACCTATTTTGCTACCTACAATTCTATCAACAATTTTATACATTTTTCTTTTTTGCTTTCTTTTCTTCTTACGTTCCTTCCTTTTTTTTTAATCCATTCACACAACCATCCATTTACTGCAGTGGTATTGGTCCCCTCACCAATATGTAGAAAGAAGTAAAAGCTGGATGGCGTGTGGCACACATAGGTGTTAGTAGGCGGGTGCACGGCCAGCAGGAAGTTGTAGAGCAAACGCAGCAGGTCCAGGTCAGGGGGCGAACCGAGTACCTCCTGAATGATTTTAATGAAGGACAGGCACACTTCATGTGGAACAGAGGCAAGGTCCTCATCCTGATTCTCCTGTTATAATGAAAAAGATGAAGGAAATAGTTCTTTCGGAAAAAGAAAGTTCTTTCAGAAAAAGTAAATAGAGTTTGTATTTGGGGAGGGTGGAGTCTTGCCTGGAGCACTTGGCAGGTTAGCAGGAAGCGGTGCACCACTTGGGCTTTGAGCAGCTGCTGAATATTGAATGCCTGCTGAGGATGGTGCTCTCTGATAAGAATCTCCAGAGCAGCCAAAAGAGTCTCCCACACTCCACTCTGACCAACACAAAACACAAGACAAACCTTACGTAATGTGATGAACATCTGTAGGAAATGTCATTACTGTTGTATGTAAATCTGTGAATGTGTTTTAGCATGTTACCTGAGCTTTGGCCCATATCTTCCAGTCCAATAGTATTTCAGAGAGCAGTCTCAGGTCTTGCACCACAGTAGTGGACTCTGTGTCCAAATGCCAATGACCGTCCTCCTTTACTTTCAGGATAGAGCCACTGCAGCAGCCATCCAACAGAGTCTACACAAAAAACATGGACATTTAGCAAGTAAGTGTGGGAAACATATATCATTTATAACACACACACACACAAATTAAAGGGGGAAAAAACCTTTATGTAAACATAATGTGTCAACAATAAAGTAAAACTGTAGACAGGTGTGTGCATATTCTATATTCTTTATGCATATGCATAAAATGAATGAGCTTTATATGGGAGATTTATGTAGGGGAGCTCCGATCTTGACTAATATAGACTAAGGCACCTTTAGAGGCTAAACGTATGAAAGGCAAGACAAGTATAGAAGAGAAATTAGAAAATATTGGTAACCTATATGAACACACAGAACATGCTTTTATATACAGAATTAGTATGCAGCACTGTTTAATATGAGCTGGCAGTTGCTCTGATTATATGCTCATAATGCATTAGTAAGAAAACATTATAGTTTGACAAAAGCTACTGAAATTATAACTGTTTAATGCATGAACACCTTAAGAATATGATATCCCACAATGCATTTGGTCTTCATGAGGACTTGGTGGATCATGGAGTACCCATGGCAACACTCCATCTCATGCATGCGATGCTGATTGTGCTTAATCAGTGACAGCAAAACCTGCAGTGCCAATGCCTGAGTCTTCTCACAATCACTTAGCTCCACTGCCTGAGTGAAAGAGACAGAAAGAGAGAAATTGAAAAGACCAACAACTGACGTTATTATCTCAGCCTTCCTTAAAAATGACTATAACTTCACCATCCACTAACAATTCTAAACATCCTAAAATAGAGAATTTAGCTAAAGGCACGTGAAGCCATATTCACAGGTAATGTTTTTCAGACAATTTGTTATTGTTAGTTTTTAATATATGACCCACTTAAGTCTGTTTATAGACTAACTTTCCCTGCATATCTTTTGCAATATTTTTAAATTTAAGTTGCTGAATTTGAATAAAATGCAAATTAATATCAGCTTTGATTGGAAGAGGAAGTTTGTTACAACCTCCACATATTGTTTTTTGTGAAGTGGAGACTACCATAATATCCAAAAGTGCAAAACACTAACTATTACACTGATCTTCCCTTGATATCTGTTAAGTAAATCACAAAATCAGTTTTTAAAACCAAGGGAGGGGTTGCAATATTTTCTTTTCAGTTTTTCCATTTACAGAAAGTAAAAAGTGGTATTTTCTTGTGATGGGACAGAACTATTGTAGCTTATATATGAATGCCTATATTTTCTCAAACGTGCAATTTTCTTGAAAGTGTAATAAAGCCTGTGAGCATAAGCTAACCATTACAGTTTATGTTGAGCTGCGATTTTTGGAAAGAATTGGAAATTGAAAACAATTCAATTTTTCCTGAAAGCTCACATAAATACCCCTAAAAGCACATGGGAAGACAGAAAATGGATCTGTTTTATGTCAGTGAGCCAGGTATTTCTTTCTCCTGGTGTCACATTTTCCATGATGAAAGTGCTGTTGGCTCAGTATTCATTAACAGAAATTATTTCTGAAGTGTTTTTCAGTCTTGTATTGCACAGAACACCTACACTTTCTGGCCATTTTAATATGAACACTTTCCACTTTCAGTCTTGTAGGAAGGACAATATCAGTGATATGTCGCAGGAAATAGAATCGGGTTGCGCACCAGGCAGAGAAGACCGACCATTTAAGGGCATAGAGGCGTCTCGTGGACGGGGCTCTAGCCTGTGATATAGTACACTTTCAGGGAGATCTACTGATTCCCGTCGAGAGCCCAAAGATGTAATGCCCACAACTCGGGTTGGGGGTGCCAAATTGTCCTGTTCGCCTGAGAGAGAAGATCATGCCTCAGGGGAATGGGCCACGGGGCTGCCGTAAGCAGCTGAGATAGCTGCTCCTTGGTTCAGCAAGCCAGGGACATGTGCTGCCCTCAACGAACGCAGATTGAGATGTGCCCACTCCAAAAGGCGTTTTACTATCTCGAAAAGGCATTTTGAGGAGAGCCCGCCTTGGCGATTTATATAGGCGACCTATATTATATGGTGCTCCTTCAGGTCTGGCAAAAAGGTCTGAAGAGCTCGACATACTGCCGTCATCTCGAGGCAGTTGATGTGTAGCCGACCTTCCGCGACCGACCATGAGCCGAAGGTCGATTTGCCCTTGCACAGAGCTCCCCAACCCGTGTTGGAAGCGTCTGTCGAGACAACCTTCCTCCTGTGAACAATGCCCATGGTTACGCCCTGTTTGAACCATTGGGGGTCCTTCCAGGGAGCCAGAGCCGCAACGCAGGCCTGGGTCACCCTGATACGAAGGCAACCGTGACGCCACGCACTGGGTGGCACTTGTGGTTTCAGCCAGTACTGGAGGCATACGAAGCAGGCCCAACCGTAGTACTGGTGATGCAGAGGCCATGAGGCCTGGCATCCTTTGAAACGTTTTGAGAGGGCGAATGGCTCCAATTTTGAAGGAAGCCGTGAGCTGCTGAATAGCTAGCGCACGTTCTGGCGCGACTGCTGCCCTCATGCGGGCTGAATCGAAAACTGCCCCCAGGAACGAAGTTTGTTGGCTGGGGGACAGCGAGCGCTTGGCAAAGTTGACCCTGAGTCCTAGGCACTCCAAGTGGCTGAGGAGGAGGGCTCTGTGAGACACTAGCTCGGCCTCTGACTGGGCTAAGATGAGCCAGTCGTCGAGGTAATTAGAATGCGGATTCCTTTTTGTCTCAGAGGGGAAACAGCTGCATCTATGCACTTCGTAAAAGTGCGAGGAGCCAGGGACAGCCCGGAGGGCAGGACCGTGTATTGATAAGCCACTCCACCGAAGGCAAATCTCAAGAATCGTCTGTGTTGGGGGCTATCTGGATGTGAAAGTATGCGTCTTTCAGACCCAGAGAAAAGAACGAGTCCCCTGGGCATATTTGCGAGAGAATCTGATTCAAAGTAGTCATCCTGAACAGCCGCTTCATGAGCGCGCGGTTCAGGTGTCTGAGATCGAGGATGGGCCGAAGGCCGCCACCCTTTTTGGGGACGAGGAAGTAGCGGCTGTAGAAGCCTGACTCGCTCTGCTTTGGCAGGACCGTTTGTACGGCACCCTTTGCCAGTAGTGACTGGAGTGAATAACCTCGCTTTATAATCCCCAAAACCCAATCTGACACTCCGGGGATGGCCTGCCAGGCCTCTGCCCGTGTGGCGAGGGGTTGGATTGGTTCGAGTGGCAGATCGCCGTGAGGAGATCTGACACTCGTAAGTGGAAGAGGAAGTATGCTCTCTGTCTGAAATTGTTTGTGTTTTATTGTTCCTGCTATAACAGCGGCTGCTTGTGTGGGCGCTTTCAGAACAGGCCCAGTATCCATAACAGCGTTTACAAACACATCACCACCGGCATTCGGAACAGAACGGGGTGCTTGGGGGCATAACAGAGATTGTTTCGGGGTTGGTCCGGCGACAGCGAAACTTTGCCCCTTCCTCTTCCTGTCCAGTAAATCAGGATGATGCCCGAGGCGCAGGATCCAGCTTCAACTTGGGCCAGGGTCCTTGGCGTCTCAAAAATGAGTGGCGTCTAGCTGAGCGGGAGTGCTGCGGAAGCTCAGGCTGTTGAGTAGGCTGAGCGGGTGCAGGCGCAGATCTAGCCGGCTGCTGCGTTGTGGCGGGTTTAGGGCGATTGGTGGCACTCGCAGAGCTTGAACGCTTCAGCAAGAAGTGTCGCAGCGCTCAGCAAACCCTTCGACGGTGGGTCCGAACAGCCCCGTGGGAGAGACTGAAGAATCGATGAAAGGAACTTTGTCCGCCTCTTTGATCTCCGTCAGGTTTAGCCACAAGTGGCGCTCCAACAACACTAAATTGGCCATTGACCTCCCAATGGCCTGAGCTGTCGCCTTCGTAAGCTCGAAGGGCTTGGTCCGTCGCACTGACGGGAGAATCCTCTCTGCAAGGCGAGAGTGAGGCACGCGGGGTCTGAGCCGGCGTGAGCTCGCTTGCGGCCGGGCGCCGCGCTTCTCTACCCCGCCGTTTTTTCCTCGCAGGTCTCTGGGAGGAAGAAAACGGGGGGGGCGCGAGAAGCGGCATCACTTTCTGAAAAGAAAGCGATCCGAGCGCACAGAGAAGAGCGACTCATGCTCACACAATGCGAGCATTCCATCTCCGTCAGAGTGGCTTCCGCATGGGGACGGCCCAGGCAGGAAACGCACTCTGAGTGGCCGTCATCAGCGTGCAGGGCGGAGCTGCACAAGCTGTAATGACGGCGCGGCATTATATCAACGCCGCTTGCTCTTTTAGAGGAAGCGGCATTGATATAGAACAGAACGGGGTCTCTAATGCTCTTTAGAGAAAAAAGGCTCTTTTAGCTCTCTTAGCTCTTTTAGCTCTTTTCGCTCTTAGTTCTTTTTTAGCTCGCTGGATGGCGGCAGGGGACGAGCCGGTATCGGCGCCGGATGCTGAACGGCGGCTCGAAGCTCGGCGAGAACAGCGGGACAGGGTCGACGAGTAGCTCTTGTCCGCAGCGAGGCGTGTCACGAACCAATGGCCGTGCAGTTTCACTGCGTGATTGTAAAGGCTTCAGTCATCGGAGATAAAGGAGTTTTCCCCATAGCGTCTAGCGACGCAGTACGAGTGTAGTATCGAAAGGGAACTAAATTATTTGGACATACTTCTATGCCAGTAAAATATTTAATTAATAATAACAATAATAATAATAATAATAATAATAATAGAAATTGCTCAGATGCTAGGGGTGTCACTGGGGACACCTTTGTCTTTTTGGAGTGTTAGACTGTGTTGCTGTGACTTCCCATTATTGGGAGAGGCTGTTAAATCCTGTACTGGAGTCTAGACCACTGGCACTGGTAGTGTCAGGCTCTGGGGGTCTGTGCACCGCACATAGCTGACACTACTCATGCTGATCTCCCGGAATTTTCACGAAGAACAGTCTCTAGAATTGACACAGATGGTGTGAAATATAAAAACATCCAGTGAGCAGCAGTTCTGCAGTCAGAAACGCGTTGCTGATGAGAAAGACTCATTTGAGCTGACAGGAAGGCACACATCACAAATCACTTGAAAGCTAAATCACTCTTTATAACTGTGGTGAGCAGAAAAGCATCTCAGAACACACATCAAACCTTGTGGAGGATGGGCTACAATAGCAGAAGACCACAGTGGGTTACACTCCTGTCAGCAAAGGACAGGAGGTTATAGTGGGCACAGGTTTACTGAAAATGGACAGTTGAAGATTGAAAAAACAAAGCCTGGTCTTCTCTGCAGCTGCCCAGTTTGGGTAAGTCTATTTGTAAAACATCAGTAAGTTCTAAACTGCTTATTACACATGACTGAAGGGAAGCCTGAGTAGAGAAAACTCTTGTATATTCAGTGCGTTTTTCTTGTATATTCAGAAGTGTTTTTCATAACTCATAAATATTTTATGTTTAACTGTTAACCATAAGCAATGCCATGCTGATTAGCTTTTTACTAAGTAATTTACCCGAGCAAAGAGAAAGATGAATGCACCAGTGCCACCGATCTTATGCAGGCAGCTGTGGAGTCCAAGGGGCTGCAAAGCCTGCAAACGCCCGAGTGACAGAGGCTCCAGCACAGAGCTCTGCAATTCTTTAGCACTGAAGGGCCTCTGGAATGCTACAGGAGTCTTGACCTGACCTTTTAGGCGGATCACTGGCTCATAGATGGTGTAGATGGAAGGACTGCTGGGAGAGTAGACAACAGCTAGGCTCTCCTGGGTGATGAATTTATGCATTTACATAAGAGAAAGAGAAAAGAAGGTCATTAAAGCAAACAGACATTTGTATATATATTCACACAGCATCAGGAAAATTTATTTCTAAGAGACAATATATGTTGGTTTTTAAAAAGAGACTCAAACACCAGTGGATGAGACACTTACAGAGTAGTAAAACTTTTTTTTTTTTAATTATTATCATTTTGCTGATTTTGCAAGGTGTATGTAAACTTATGACCCCAACTGTGTGTGTATACATCAAGGCATGGACTCCATGACACCTCTGAAGGTGTGCTGTGGTATCTGGCACCAAGATTTTAGCAGCAGATCCTTTAAGTCCTGTAAGTTGCGAGGTGGGGCCTCCATGGATCAGACTTGTTTGTCCAGCACATCCCACAGATGCTTGATCTGATTGAGATATGAGGAATTTAGAGCCCAAGTCGACACCTTGAACTCTTTGTCATGTTCCTCAAATCATTCATGAACAATTTTTGCAGTGTGGCAGGGCACATTATTCTGCTGAAAGAGGCCACTGCTTTTAGGGAATAACATTGCCATGAAGGGGTCTGCTTGGTCTGCAACAATGTGTAGGAAGGTGGTATGTGTCAAAATAGCATCCACATTAATGCCAGGACCCAAGGTTTTCCAGCAGAACACTGCTCAGAACTGGCTTGCCTTCTTCCCATAGTGCATACTGGTGCCATCTCTTCTCTGGGTAACTGACGCACACACACCCGGCCACCCACGTGATATAAAAGAAAATCTGATTTATCAGACCAGGCCACCTTTTTCCATTGCTCAATGGTCCATTTGTGATGCTCACATGTCCACTGTAGGTGCTTTCAGTGGTGGACAGGGGTCAGCATGAGCACTCTGACCAGTCTGAGGCTACTCAGCCCTATATGAAGCAAGCTGCGATGCACTGTGTGTTCCGACACCTTTCTATCATAGCTGGCATTAACGTCGTCATAAATTTGTGCTACAATATCTCTTCTCTAAGTTTGGACCAGATGGGCTAGCCTTCACTCCCCACACGCTCCGGTGAGCCTTGGGCACCCATGACCCTGTCGTCAGTTGCCCTTCCTTGGACCACTTTTGGTAGGTACTAACTACTGCATACCGGGAACACCCCATAAGACCTGTTGTTTTGGAGACCCAGTCATCTAGCCATCACTACTTGGCCCTTGTCGAAGTCATTCAGATCCTTACGCGTGCCCATTTTTCCTGCTTCCAACACATCAACTTCAAGAACTGACTGTTCAGTTGCTGCCTAATATATCCCACCCCTTGACATGTGGCACTGTAATGAGATAACTGTCACCTGTCACTGGTTTTAATGTTATGGCTGATCGGTATGTATGTACTGTGTATATATATATATAGCCCATGTTTTCTGGATATAAAAATGAAAATACTTTTATTTATATATCAAGACAGGTGACAAAAGCAAAATAAAAAAAATGACAAAGTGTTTTAGTAAGGCCAACACAACCCACCAGAACAACTTAAATGAGCCTTAGCATAGATTCTACACATTTTGAACTGTACTGGAGGGATGAACATTTGTCCAAAAGACAAAGCTACGACTGTTAAATATTAGATCCCTTACATGCAAAGCGCTTATTGTTAATGAAACTATTACTGATCAGGAGTTTAATGTACTGTGTTTAACAGAAAGGTGGATTAAACCAAATAAGTATGTAGCATTAAATGAAGGTAGTCCTCCCACATACAGTTATATACATCAGCCCCGTTTAACTGGCAGAGGAGGAGCTGTCGCAGTTATTTATAATGATAATCTAGGTGTCACACATAAACCTAGTCATAAATTCAACCCGTTGGAAGTTCTTTACACTAACATATGTAGCCACAAAAGGTAAATGTACCCAGCCAATTGTGCTAATTATTATTTACAGACCCCCAGGGCCATATTCTGAACTCCTTTGTGAATTTGCAGATTTCATCTCTAACCTGGTTGTTTCTTTAGACAAAGCATTAATTGTTGAAGTAATAATATTCATTTTGATAATCCAGAAGACCATCTGAATACAGTGGTTGTTGGTTGTATCCATCCTAGATTCATTAGTGGTTAACGTAATAGGACCCATTCATAGTGGTGGTCACACTCTTGATTTAATACTAACATTTGGATTAAATATAGAAAATATAGTCTCATTTCCACAGACTGAAGCTATCTCAGATCATTATCTCATCTCATCTACAATGTGTCATAATATATGCACCTTGCCACGCTGCTGCATCAAACGTACATTCACGTCAGCAACTGCACAGAGTTTTATCAGTAATCTCCCAGAGTTACCAACCATGATTGAATCTTAAAGAACTTGACTTTGCAAATGAATGCTTAGAGTCAACGTTCCGCTACACTTCAAAGAAAAATAAATATAGAGAAAAAGATAGCACCCTAGTATAACGGTCACACACGTACCTTAAAACAGACCACTTGAAAATTAGAACTCAAATGGCATCAAACTAAATTGGTAGTATTTAAAACAGCATGGAAGGAGAGCCTTCTGAGCTATAGAAAAGCTCTTATGCTGCTAGATCAATGTATCTCTCCACCCTAATTGAAGATAACGAAAATAGTCCTAGATTTTTAATACTGTATAGGAATAAGACCACAACAGAAACATGCACACAATCATTATATTGCAGTGATGACTTCATGAATTTTTTCTATGGTAAAATTGAAAATATCAGGCAAAACATTTCAGACTATTAATTTAAACCCAGACAGCATTATAACTAACCCTGTAGATCAGATCAATGATTAGAATGTTTTACTCCCCTTCAAGAGACTGACCTAATTTCACTAATTTCCTCATCAAAATCATCAACTTATATACTAGATCCCTTACCTACATGCTTCTTCAAACATATAATTTCAGAAGCAATCGAACTTCTTCTAAAAGTAATCAATTCCTCCCTTAGGACTGGCTATGTACCTAAATCTTTTAAATTAGCAGTTATCAAACCCCTGATTAAAAAACCTGACCTCAATCCCTGTCAGTTGTCCAACTACAGGCCAATATCAAATCTCCCCTTTATCGCCAAGATCCTAGAAAAGGTTGTAGCACAGCAGTTATGCTCATCCCTACGTAGGAATAACATTCATGAAATGTATCAGTCAGGATTTAGGTGTCATCATAGCGCAGAGATAGAGCAGGTTAAAGGGGTAAATGACCTACTACTGGCCTCTGATCAGGGTTTTGTCTACTTGCTTGTGCTGCTTGACCTTAGTGCAGCTTTTGATACCATTGATCATGCTATTCTCCTTGATAGACTAAAAATTGTTGTAGGCGTTAAGGGAATGGCCCTCTCCTGGCTCAAGTCTTATTTGACTAATCATTATCAGTTTGTAGATGTAAACGGTGACTTCTCTACTCATACTAAGGTAAAGTTTGGTGTTCCGCAAGGTTCTGTTCTAGGCTGACTGCTCGTTTCTTTATATATGCTACCTCTGGGCAAAATTAGCAGTAAAAAAACTTTGGTGTGATTATTGACTCCAGTCTTTGAAGCTCATGTAGATAATATTACTAGGATAGCCTATTTCATCTCAGAAATATTGCTAAGATAAGAAATATAATGTAACTTCACAATGCAGAAAAAATAGTTCCTGCTTTTGTTACCTCTAGTTTGGATTATTGCAATGCCTTGCTGTCTGGATGTTTCTTTAGGTGCATAAACAAGCTCCAGCTAGTCCAGAATGCAGCATCAAGAGTCCTTACTAGAACCAGAAGATACGACCACATCACCCCTATCTTATCCACACCGCATTGGCTCCCAATCAAATTTCGCATTGATTATAAAATACTACTATTGACCTATAAAGCACTGAATGGGCTTGCGCCTCAGCACCTGAGCGAATCTTTGGTCTTTTATGATCCACCATGCCTACCTTGATCAGATGGTGCAGGCTATTTATTGGTAGTGAAGGCTACAGCAGGGGTAGAGCTTTCTCTTACAAAGCCCCTCTCTGTCTCTCTCTGTCGAGCTACACATGCTACTCCTGAGATACCAGTGATCCTGACCCCTTCTGCTCCCCGGACCTGCCTGATCCATCCTGAAGCCCTACTTCTGGTTGGAGTTCTCATAAATTGGATATCACTCTCTGCTGCTGAGGATGGCCCCACATGGACGGCCTGAAGATCACTGGGAGTGCTGGGGATGGTGCTGCTTGGGGGCCATGGAGATGGTTTGGGGCTCTCATATGTGGAGTTGAACTGTGACGGCTTGGGACTGCGGTTGCTGTGGTGGTGTTGGGGCTGCAGTTGACGTTAGCAGTTTTGCACTCAGGTCTCCATCAATGGCCAGTGGATAGGTTCAACAAACCAGACTTTATGTGAAAACTGTAATGAATTTACTGGTTGCACAATTGCACTATTTGTCCATGTAGTACACAGTTACATAAGGGATTTATTTATAATTGCACTACCCATTATCACCCAGACGAGGATGGATTTTGAGTCTGGTTCCTCTTAAGGTTTCTTCCTCATATCGTCTCAGGGAGTTTTTCCTTGCCACCAGTTCTTCCTTGAAATTGATAGTAGAAACTTGGCTCTGCTCCTATTTGTGGTTTTTCATGGAAAGGACAAGGGATGCAGGCAAGTTTGGAGAGGTGTCCTGTATGGAGGGCTAGAGGTAACATCCCTGTTATTTACAGATGATGACATTCTCTTGGCATCATCTAAAGTAGAACTGCGACAGACAATGTGTGAAGCGGGAGGAATAAAATGGTTCTCAACTTGAAAAGTGTGGGATGCTCCCATCAGGTGAGGGGAAACACCTTGCCTGTGGTGGAGTTTAAGTACCTTGGGATCTTATTTGCTCAGCTCTCTGTTTACTGGTTAATCTATATGGCCAAAAGTATGTGGACACCTGAACATCACATCCATGCCCATTGTTGAACATCCTACTCCAGATTTAGCCACCCCTTTGCAGCTATAATAGCCTCCACTCTTCTAGGAAGACTTTCCACTACATTTTGGAACATGGCTGTGGAGATTTGTACCCATTCAGACAAAAGAGCTTTAGTGAGGCCTGGCACACAGTCGCCATTCCAGTTCATCCCAAAGGTGCTCAGTGGGGTTGCGGTCACTCGAGGGGTACAGGACACTTGAGTTCTTCCACACCAACCTTGGCAAACCATGTTTTTATGGACCTCACTTTGTGCAAAGGGGCATTGTTATACTGGAACAGGTTTGGGATAGGCCCCTTAGTTCCATTAAAAGGAAATCTTATTTCTACAGCAAACAAAGACATTTTAGACAATTCTGTGTTTCCATCTTTGTGGCAACAGTTTGGGGAAGGCCGACTCAGCTTGTTGCCACCACAGTTCCACCAGAAAGAGTGAAAACAAAATAAAAATCCTAAGGGTATGTACACTTGCACTCAACTGTATTTGTACTCATTACATGTATAATGAGTCACAAATGTGTAAAGGTGAGTTATTATTTATAATTCAATTCTACTAAGCTCATGACAAACTGATATCACAACTCTAAGCAATAATCTTGATTTTGCTCTAAACTTACAATAATAAATGAAGCATCTATTTCAGAGTTCCTCATCAGCAGCTCCCGAATCTGCTCACACTGAAGCCCTTCCTGAGTAATGTACTTGGAGAATGTCCCACTTGGCTTTCCATACTTGCATGGCATGATGGAGGTAAGGTCAGGGCCATTTGTGTACAGATAAAAGGCTTCGGCAGTGTTTATTCTGGAGCCTTAAACAGAAAAGCAACAGTTTATCAGCAAAAAAGCAAAAATAGGTGTGGTGAGTTAAAATAGCAGAAAATGGTCACTTGCAGTAAGAATTATCATGGCATCGGTATATATCACAGTATAATGTGAATTCCTTTTAGTTTCACAATGACCATATTTACTGACTGATATTTTAGTATTCTTTAGTTACCTGTTATCAAAATCAAATGTATCATCCCATAAATATTGATTTTAAATCTAATTCCTTGCATAGTATGGAGAAAAACACAAATAATGTTTAAATTTGTTGTTTAGCAATAAATTCCAATATGTCAGTGTTTCATCATTCAGCAAGATATAGTTCTATAAATAACAAGTAGAACTCAACTGTAAAACTTAATGCTAACAGCGTCAACAGGGAATGCCTCCACTGCCAACAAGTCAAGTCGTTCTTGTTACTAATCTGTGTGAATCGAGTACCCTTAAAATATATACATCAAACAGGAAGGTAGAAAATTATTCAGACATTATTATTATTCAGAAAACTATTTCAGACATTTGACTTTGCTGTGACCTTGACCCTGTTGGATCAATTACAAATCTAATCAGTTCATCTGCTGGCTACAATGATAAGCCCATATAAATCCTTCAAACATTTAACCGATCGATCTCGAGAAATAGTGTCAAAGAATATCTGGGAAGGACAGATAAACGGACAGACGCACAGACAAGTAAAAACATAATTCCTTCACCAACTAGTGGCAGTGGCATAAAAACATTAATCTTTGTTTGAGATACACCAAAATCTCTGCGCCCCACTTATTAATGCTGCGAGCTAGCAAAATAATTTCCAGGAAAGGCTAATACACAAGTTAATCACAACATAGCAGGCAGCTCCAGTTTTTCATATCGCTCCATATTTTCCTATATATGAATTAACATATTGTTCATAACCACATTTTTCATAATAAAATTATTATATTCACAAAATAACACCTTATCACATGAACTTGATTACTGACCTACCAATGAGGCAAGAGTCACTGAAATAGAGACTAGGATTTTCAGGTGCTGAGTGATATCACTCTGTGCTCATTATCACATGAACCCATTGTGGATATTGCAGCAGAAAATCATGTTCTCTATTTTTTCTCCTTGTTTAGTCTTTCACTCTATGTTGTTTTATTGTTCAATACTGGTATAATCTATGCAAACAAAATCCATGCCCTAAGAAGAATTACAATGAGTACACTGGATCAACTTTCATATCACTCACTATTACAACAGTTCCTCCCTTATAAAGTGAATGTTCAATTAAAAAAAAAAAAAAAAGATATTCTGTTAAGCAACTTGAAAGGAAGCAAATATCTTATCCTGCTCTAAAGCAGGATTCCCTGTGTGGAGAAAATGTGGAGGACATGCTATAGGGATCTCTGTTACTGTGTTTAGAGCACTGACAGAACACACAGCAATACTTTATTTCAAGTTTTTATGCTCAGGACCAGCCAGAGTCTTCAGCTCTGAAAGCCTGCAGACAAGGGCATTCTTTTTATACTCGTCGCACCTAACGTTAGTGAAGCTTCTTCAATGTATAGAATACTGCATGATATTTATATTGCCAATCTATTTTCAACATATACTTGTTCCAAACCATATTTGGGACACAGTGAATCTTCAGCGCAGCACTTATTCAGACATCTCACATCAATACCTTTCAACACCAGCAGTGACATCTCTCTGACATCTACAAGCACCAACCAACCAGACTAGTGGCATCTAAGTTAATGAAAGAAACTTAGATATACTTAACTTAACTGAAATACTGCAATGACAAAAGCCCAAAAAATCAGATACTAAATATTTCCTAGAAATTATATATATATTTTGCAATGTCACTATCTATGACTACATAGCAGAACAAGCAGAACAAATTTGGATTTATTATGACAGTAGGCTGTCATACCAGTATAAAAACACATTCTGAACACTAAATAATAAAAATAAATACAAACCTAATATAATGAAATGTCAGCTACATTTTAAACCAAGAAAAATGCTACCTTAAATTTACAGTACAGTATGGCACACTGAGAGATATGAACAGAGAGATTTACACTTGTGGAACAAGATCTGTGAGAGAGGAGAGTCATACCATTAAACAGAAGCACACTGCCCATATCCAAATGGGAAGTCAAAGTTTGTGGTAGCTCTTCTGAGGTGTTCACGTAATGGCCCAGCATGCAGAAAGTCTTGTTATTATCAGATGACAGACTGGACTTCCTGGGGTGGGTGTAGTCTAGGGAGACCTCACATTTTCTGATGAAGGTATAGACAGATGTTACAGGAGACAGACATTACTGCAGCTTACTGTACTTTACATCAATCTTTTCATTGGATTGAATCAATTGAATAGCCAAAGAAGCAATGCAACATTGCTTTTTTTATTTAAGTTATCATTCACAGAGCCACTGTTTACACCAGGTCAGCATGAAACACTACTGATGATACTGCACTCAACTGCATTCTCAGTCTGTTATTTCTTGGGAAAGTCTATTATTTCTTCCAGAACATATGGTTTTTAAAATGCAATTATAGTTTGTTATGTAGACCTTAAATCTTAAATTGACTGTATAAGATCTTTTTTAAAAAACTTTTTTAGTAATTTTACCTAAATTCATTTAATTCTTTAATCATTTAACTATCCCATATAAAAAAATACTAGAAATTTATTACTCTAAATAGACTAATGTGAATGGTGATGAGAGTGACTTACTTGATGCCACACACCCAGACTGCCAAGCAACCATGGATGTTCTTCTTGCCCTCAGGCTGCTGTGTATAAGTGAGAGCAAGGTGCTGCCATCGGCCTGCACTCAGAACACCATGCAAAGACTCGGCCTGGGCCAGGAGAGCAGCCTTCAGTTCATCATTAGAATCGATGCAGACCCTTTGGCCACAAATCCAGAACTTAGTTCACATAATATGGCTTATTCATTATACTGTATAAAGCATTTATTTAACAGTGTAAAATCTACTAACACAATACATCCTAACAAGCACTGAAATCAATTTACACTTGATTCCTACCTGAAGGTGCAGGCTCCTGTAGAAATGTCAGCCCACACTTGCAGCATTAGGGCTTTGGAGCCAATGGAAAAAACATGAAGGAGGTTCTTTTCTCCTTGCCTGTCCACAAGATGGACTCCATCACCCCACATAATCTCAGCTGGAAAATATAACCATACAGACAGATACAGTCAGATATCCAGTAAATAAATATTCTGCTACATATAATGATTTAAATTTCCTTTTAAAGGGACCAAAAGTAATTGGACGAACTAGCATAATTGTAAATTATATTGCCATTTTAATACTTGGTTGCAAAGCCTTTGCAGTGAATGAATGACTGAAGTCTACAACCCACAGACATCACCAGACACTGGGTTTCTTCCCTGGTGATGCTCTGCCAGGCCTTTACTGAAGCTGTGTTCAGTTCTTGTTTGTTCTTGGGGTGTTTTGCCTTCAGTTTTACCTAAATTGAATTCAGGTCTGGTGATTGACTTAAGCATTGCAGAACATTACACTTCTTTGCCTTAAAAAAGTGTTAGGTTGCTTTCAAATTATGCCTCAGTTAATTTTCCATCTGTATTGTGAAGTGCTGTCCAATTTAATTTTTTAAGCATTTGGCTGAATCTGAGCAGATACTATATAGGCCTATAAACTTCAGAATTTATCCTGCTGCTTTTCTCAGCATTCAATAAATACAAGGGAACCAGTTCCATTTTCAGCCATACATGCCCAAGCCATAAGATTGGAGGTGGTATGCTTTGGCTCATGAGCAGTTCCTTCCCTTCTCCATACCCTTCATTCCCATACTTCTGGTGCAAGCTGATCTTTGTCTCATTTGCCCATGGGATGTTGTTCCAGAGCTCTATGGACTTTTTTTGTTTTTCAGACTCAAAATCTTTTGTTTTGGCAAACTCAAATCTGGTCTCCCTGTGTTTGAGGGTTACATCTTGTGGTAAACCCTCTGTAAACTGAAGACAATATTCTGTCACACTGTACTGTATATTTCATATGGACAAAATGACATTAAAAATTTGACTTTAAGAGAGATGGTTGATAAGGTATTAAAAGGGTGCAAAATAAACTCTTCTTAAATGTATATGATCATCAACTACTTTGTTTTAAAGACTAAATGAAATGCAAATTTAAACTAATTATGTTACCTATTAATGTGTGAAACAGCATATTTGGGTGGTAATAATGTAAAGCAAGATTTTGGTTTTATCCATTGTTATTTGATTAACCACCACCCTTGCTTGGCACCAACAATCCTGATAGTGTTGTTGCTTGCCAATCATGACTGGAGCAAGAGTTGACTCAGCCTTTTCTGTTCAATGCTAGCTGGGTATGGGGAAACATGACACCACATGATTTTCTTAAACCAATGTGCAAATGCACAGTGACAAACTCAAAAATCAGATGCCATTTAAGGGCAGGTAAAAGTTGCTGCAAGTAACAAGACTACTGACAAACAAGAAATTTGTCTTTTAAATGAATATTAAAGATGAATTATCAGTTTTAATTTAGTGAAAACCTGCTGAAACTTGTACTGCAACAGCTGTGGAAAACACTTCTTACCTCCTTGTGTAGGCCTCTCCTCATCGTTGCTCTTCACAGTTCGGATCCAGAGCGAGGCACTAAAGCCGCTCGCCATGTGTGGCCAGCAGTTCTGTCCGACCAGAGGCAGGTGGAGAGGAGCAATGTGCCAAGGGGAAGCCTGAAAATGCGTGGCATGAGTTTCCCCTTCACTCTTGCCTGTGCCAAGCTTGCCCCTCCAGAGAGTACCCACTGTCGCCCTGATACCAACCGCTCCATTGGTGCTGGTGTTGGGGGCACTGGTGCACAGGGACATGGGAAAAGACAAGTAATGTAGCGGCTCCATTTCTGTGTTAGCCTCCACCATCTGGAGAATGCCATTCAGCAGAACCTCCTAAAGGAGAAAAGAAAGAAACTATAGCACCATAACAAGTCAGCAGAATTATGATTTACTGCAGGTTTCAGAGAGACAAACTGGCAAACACAACCATATGTTTAAAATAAGCAAAAGGCACAAACACAAAATTCGGCTATTCAGATACGTACATTTGTAAATCCTAACACAATTTGTCCAAACATGGAAAAGTAAGCTGCAAGTGTCTTGGAGAAAACACTCTGTAGCTTCCCTTAGGACCTCACAGCACAACAATACTGTGCAACAATCATATATAGCCTCTTAACAGAAGTAATGTAGTTTTGGAGTAAAACATCCTGGTACTGAATTCAGTGTGGCATCTGTCTTTACAAGATCCCCTGAATGACCAGTCAAAAAACAGCCCAAGAGCATGATCCAATGGTCCAACACCATATTTTACAGTGGATATTAGGTGCTTTTTCCTGTATGCAGTCACCTTTATTTGCCAAAAATGCCAGTGGTGTGCGTGATAATGTAAGGTAGTTGAAGTGGGTAAATTAATGACTTTCAAGTTGATGATCAGAGATCCTGGATGGAAATCTAATACCCAACTCATGGAGATTTGTGAACTTTAGGATTTATACTGAGGCGTGATAAGGAATATGTGTTTTCCCTGCATCTCTTCATTCAGTGATGCTGATTCATCAGTCGATCATAGTGGAATTCCAACTCAAGGGCCAACTTTTTGGATTTTAATAAAATGCCTAGAGCATGAAACTAAGAACTTACCAAAAAGTTCCCAGTATGATTGTCCAATGCATTTGATATCAAACATGACCTTGCTGTTGAGTTCTCTGTGCCTCTTTGAAGTGAGCTTCAAAGTAAAGTTTATGACCATCACAGGCTCATAGAAAGTGGAGTTTATATAAACAATAAGTATCCTGTAGTGCTCTAATACCAGGATCCTGCTTTCTTGCTATGGCTGCATTGTAAAAAGCATATTTAGGGGCTATACCACTGGCAAAATTCCCACATCTTCCCCCTTCTGTTACTTTGCGAGGACCATTGTCCTGTTGACAGACCTAAAGAGACAGCTGAAACCAGCGAAGGATTTCAGAGATTCGCATTGGGAAATGCAGAGTTCCCTTGGCAGGTTTTAAATCAGCAGACTGGTAAGTGATTTCAATATGCTTAATGTAGAACTACAAGTCACGTTGACAGTTGAAGTTCCTGACTTTCCTCTACAGTCAAACACGGTTCTCTAGCTCAAAAGGAACAGCACAAGAAACATTCTGCTGGGCTAGTTGGCAATTTTGACCTTCATCACTATCATGTGCGAGAAAGGAATTGTGATGTTTTTCACTACTGGCTGATTTTTAAGACGCACTGCCAAATATGACATAGACAGAGTGCTGTCAATTGGCTACTATATCACTGGCTGATTGAGAATAATGTACTTCATGTTCAGCTAGATTCAGGGCAGAGAGAAAAGACTCATTATTATCTAAACTTTGAGTAGGTAAACCTGTGTCCTCGTCAGCTGCTGTAGGACTGAGCGCGGGGAATGACACATTTGTCAAAATTTCACATTTGTGGCCTCAGAGTTAGGGTTCGCTGAGGACTGCACAAAAGCAGAATCAGCCTGTAATATCCAACAAAGCTAGGGTAAAGCCCAGGCAGGTTTGCTGGCCATGCAGGGAGTCTCGGCATTTCCAGGATCAGTGTTCCCTCATGAAGGTGGGAGTACCACTCTGAATCCCTGACACCCTGCAGGCCTCCACCAATCAAGCGCGAATGTACCACATACCAGTAGGTAGCTAATCTAGGCATCACACAAAAACCTAGTCATAACTTCAATGTGTTTGAAGTTCTTTACACTAACGTATGTAGCCACAAAAGATAAATTTACCCAGTCAATTGTGCCAATTATTATTTACAGACCCCCCCAGGGCCATATTCTGAATTCCTTTGTGAATTTGTGGATTTCATCTCTAACCTGGTTGTTTCTTTAGACAAAGCATTAATTGCTGGAAACTTTAATATTCATTTTGATAATCCGGAAGACCCTATCAGAACAGCAGTTGTGTCCATTCTAGATTCAGTAGTCGTTCATCAGACCGTAACAGGACCCCCTCATCACACTCTGGTCTAATACTGGTGGTCACACTCTTGATCTAATAGTAACACTCGGTATTAAATATAGAAAATATAGTCTCATTTCCACAGACTGAAGCTATCACAGATCATTACCTCATCTCATTTAAAATGTGTCTGAGTCATAATATATGCACCTTACCATACTACCGTGTCAAATGTGCATTCTCATCAGTTACTGCACAGTGTTATCAATAATCTCCCAAATTTATCAACTACAATTGGATCACCTCCTGACCCCAAAGAACTTGATCAGGCAACTGAATGTTTAGAGTCAACATTCCGCTTGACACTAGATAATGTAGCTCCACTTAAACAATAAATAATTAGAGAGAAAATACGAACATGTTGGTATAATGATCACACGTACCTTAAAACAGACCACTCAAAAATGAGAACTTAAATGGCGTCAAACTAAATTGGTAGTATTTCAAACAGCATGGAAGGAGAGCCTTATGAACTATAGAAAAGATCTTAGTGCTGGTAGATCAACGTATCCCTCCACCCTAATGGAAGATAACAGAAATAATCCTAGATTCTTATTTCATACTGTACCAAAATCACCATCAAGCACCATCAATATGTAGCACCGATGACTTCATGAATTTTTTAATGACAAAATTGAAAATATCAGGCAAAAAATTCAGAATATACATTTAAAACCAGACAATTTGATAACTAACTCTGTAGATAATATATAATTATATATAATATAATAATATAATATATATTATACAATTATATAATATCTAATAATATAACCATAACAGATCAGCGATTAGAAAGTTTTACTCCCCTTCAAGATGCTGAACTATTTTCACTAATTTCCTCATCAAAATCATCAACTTGTATACTAGAGCCCTTACCTACGTGTTCCTTCAAACGTATAATTCCAGAAGCAATTGAACCTCTTCTAAAAATGATCAATTCTTCTCTTAGCTTTGGCTATGTACCTAAATCTTTTAAACGAGCAGTTATCAAACTCCTCATTAAAAAACCTGACCTCAATCCCTGTCAGTTGTCCAACTATAGGCCAATATCAATTGGCCTCTCCTTTATCTCCAAGATCCTAGAAAAGGTTTTAGCACATAAGTTATTCTCATCCCTACATAGGAATAACATTCATGAAATGTATCAGTCAGGATTTAGGCATCAACATAGCAGAGACTGTGCTGATTAAAGTGGTAAATGACCTACTACTGGCCTCTGATCAGGATTGTGTCTCCTTGCTTGAGTTGCTTGACCTTAGTGCAGCAATTGATACCATTGATCATACTATTCTCTAGACTAGAAAATGTTGTTGGTGGTAAGGGGACGGCCCTCTCCTGGTTCAGGTCTTATCTGACTGATACTATCTGACTGGTACGCATACTAAGGTAAAGTTTGGTGTCCCGCAAGGCTCTGTTTTAGGCCCACTGCGCTTTTCTTTATATATACTACCTCTGTGCAAAATTATTCGTAAACAATGTATTAGCTTCCACTGTTACGCTGATGACACACAGTTGTACGTTTCAGCAAAACCAGATGACAGACACCAGCTTAATAAAGTTGAGGAATGTGTAAAAGACATTAGAAACTGGATGTTTATTAACTTTCGGCTCCCAATCAAATTTCGCATTAATTATAAAATACAACTATTGATCTAGAAAGCACTGAATGGTCTCACCTGAGCACCTGAGCAAACTTTTGGTACCTGAGCAAACTTTTGGTCTTTTATGATCCACCACACCTAACTCGATCAGATGGTGCAGGCTACTTGTTGATACCTCGTATAGTGAGGGCTACAGCAGGGCTTTCTCTTACAAAGCCCCACAGTTATGGAACAGCCTTCCAATTAGTGTTCGAGACTCAGACACCGTCTTAGTCTAGACTGAAAACATATGTTTAGTCAAGCCTTTTGTGAACACATGCTACTCCTGAGATGGCAGTGATTCTGACCCTTCTGGCTCTCTGGACCTGCCTTAACTATGCTGATGCCCTACTTCTGGTTGGATTTCTCATCACTTGGAAACCACTTGCTGCTGCTGAGAACAAGCCTAAAGTTACATGAGTTTACTGTGGATGGTACCATTTAGAAACCATCAAAATGGCTTTGGACTTCAATTGATATGAACAGTTTTGCTACAGTGGCTTAGGACTACAGTTGCTTTGATAGTTTCTGCCTGTATTTGTTCTATGGGTCATGAAACCAACATGCTGGTGGAATTTTGGGAGCACAGATTTTAGAGGCTGAGGAAAGAACATCTTCCACCCTCCATCCTCACCATGTTCTACAGAGGGACTATCGAGAGCATCCTGAGCAGCTGCATCACTGCCTGGTTTGGGAATTGCACTGTTTCAGATCGCAAGACCCTGCAGCGGATGGTGAGGACAGCTGAAAAGATCATCGGGGTCCCTCCATCACAGACATTTACACCTCACGCTGCATCCGCAAAGCCACCAGCATTGTGGATGACCCCACACACCCCTCTCACACACTCTTCACACTCCTGCCGTCTGGTAAACGGTACCGAAGCATTCGGGCCCTCACTACCAGACTGTGTAACAGTTTCTTCCCTCATGCCATCAGACTCCTAAATACCTAGAACTGGACTGAAGGAACACACACACACACACACACATACATATACACACACACATATATACACACACACAACTGAACTGGTCCAAAGGAACTCACGCATACATACATACATACATACATATACACACAACGGAACATCCTCTATGCACATGCACTGCACATGTTTTGCACATGTCTTATTATTGCTGCTACTACTATGTTTACACTGTCTACACTACCTCAGCTGTAATATTTGCACTACTGTCACTTTATCACTTTCAACAGGACTGTGTACTGGTCGGCGTCGTAGTTATGTACTGTCTGTTCTGTCTTGTGCTGTCTGCACATGTTTGCACTTGTGCACTTTACGTTTAATTTATGTAATTTATGTAGTCCCTGTAGTTCTGTGTTGTTCTGTGTTGTCTTATGTGGCACCTTGGTCCTGGAGAAACGTTGTTTCGTTTCACTGTGTACTTGTATATGGCTGAAATGACAATAAACTCCACTTGACTTGACTTGACTTGAGATTTGTGTGGTTAAAATCTCAACCGACAGAGAAAAATCTGTTGACAACGAACACAGTGGTAATCTCTCTGGGGAGAGTGGCCATTGTGTGTTACTGCAAAGCTATCTCTCAGATTTGCACACTACACACTAATTTTATGGCACTCTAGGTCACACGTGGAAGGGACAATTATAAAAAAGGAACAAGAGTATTAAACAATTACCTGCAAGGTTACTAAATAAACATTAACTTCAAATACAGTACGGCCATGGCCAAAAGTTTTGGCAGTGACATAAATTTTGTGTTTTACAAAGTTTATTGCTTCAGTAATTGTAGATTTTTTTTTTATGTTTCTATGGTATACTGGAAAACAGTGATGAGCATTGCATAAGTTTTAAAGGCTTTTATTGGCAAAAACATTCAATATATGCAAAGAGTCAATATTTACAGTGTTGACCCTTCTTCAACGTCTGCGATTCCTCTGGCATCTGGTCAGACTGTGATTAGTCATTCAGGAAATGTGGGGGGGGGGATTCTCATCCACTATTAGCAGACATCTCCTGGTTTGAAGTTACTTTTTGGCCTGGTCCACTTCTGTCATTCTGTCAAGTATAGGCAAGTACAGGCAAGTACAGTTTTCTCCACCTTGTCCAGAATAAATTGGCAATGCACTGGATCAGACACCAGCATCATTGTTGGGGGAAAAAAATCCATGTGATCTTATTCTTTCAAAAGCAACAGGTGGCTAGGCGTTAATGCCGCCAAGCCATTGGTGTCATACTGATGATGGCCTTTAAAGATAATTTCAAAGATGACAGTCTGAAGGCCCGCCTCATCAAATGACTGTTGCTTAAGAATTTCCCATGCACCATATACCCTTTCCTGTGCTCAGAAATGAGCATTTCCTGTCATTTTGGGCAACTCTCAGAGTTACAAAACCTTCAGTATTTCTCTCCTGCCTTTCCAAAGCAGCAGTCAATCACCAGATCTTAATTGAGCTTGCATTTCACTTCCTGAAGAGGAGTCTGAAGGAAGAAACCCCCAGAACAAACAACAACTGAAAGAACCTGCAGTACTAGCCTGGAAAAGCATCACAAAGAAGAATGCAACAGTTTGGTGATGTCAGTGGGTCGCTGGCTTTATGCAGTTACTGCAACCAAGGGATATGCAACCAAATATTGAGTGTTATTTACATTAAGACTACAAAAGACTACAATGTTCCAATACTTTTGCTCACCTAAAGATTGGGTGGTCTGCCACCAAAGGTGCAATGTTCTCCATTGTTTCACACATCTAGATGTAAATATCAGGAAATGAAAGCTGCAATTCTGATCTATCATCTCATTCATCTATTGAGCTCAAACCCAAATATCTTCAGGGTAAAGCAAAAACAAAAAATTGGCCTTGCCATTCCAATACCTCCGGAAGGGACTTTATTTCAGCACTGTCACCTTAACAGATTCTTGGAATCACAGCTGCAGTGAGCTCCATACTCGGTACTGTGAAACATTTTCAACAATATTGGATGTCTTTTTGTCGTAGCATTGTATTTGCCTTTAATTACCTGCACCTCAGGTCTCCTCACGAAACATCAGTGCCTGTCCTCACTGAATGGGCACAGCCATGTTCCAAAATCTAGTGAAAAGCCTTCCCAGAAGAATGGAGGTTATTATAACAGCATAGGGGACTAAATTTGGAAGGGGACATTCAAAAAGTACATAAGGATGTGATGGTCAGGAGTCCACAGACTTTTCGACATATAATGTATATTGCAAAGATTGATTCAGGATGCTCGTTTGGGATCGCTACAACCAGTAAATCTTTGCTATGAAATTATAGACGTACAGAAATACAGAAGAAAGTAAATGTAAAAGTAGTTTGTGTCTGTAGTGCAAATTTTAAATAATTTGTCTTTTATGGACTTAATGTCTGACCATTATACTATCTGCTTTTGCTCCAGTGTTTTTTACAAGTACAAGTTGTACAGTGCTTTTTAGCAAGTATCCATCTGAGTTTTCCCTCACTGTTTACCCAATCATTGCATAAATTGAATACATGTTGAAGACTTGCTAGACCAGTTCAACCATTTATGTTTAACTGCTCTGGACACCATTGCGCCTTTCAAATCAAATTCAAAATTCACCGTTAAAGCTTCTCCTTGGATAAACACTGAGATATGTAGTCTAAAAATATGTAGAAGGACAGAGCATAAATGGAAAGTCTTGAGACTCCATGTCTATGACCTTCATTTGAAAGACTTAATTGTAATTAAAATGAAACCTCCTATTGCCCCACAGATATTTTTCAGGCTACATTTTTTTTAAAAGGATGCTATTGGGCCAAGTTTGTACTGGATTATTAATAGCCCCCTATCATCTGGATGTGACCCTGATGCTCTTAAGATGACCAGTGTTCAGCCTTTTTTTGGGAAAAAAACCCCAGACATATTGAAAGTCAAACCTTATCCATGTGAAATAAATTTAGGCCTATCTCTAAATTGCGCATTATGTCCAAGATTTTAGAAGAAGTTGTTTTAATGCAACTCGGGGAGGCCTTAAAGGGCCAGGGCCTCTCTGAAAAGTCTTAGTCAGGTTTTCACCCACATCACTCTACAGAGACAGCACTATATAGACTAACTAATGATGACATATCCAATAGCTGCATTATGGTGTCTAACAGTGGCTTCTCTTCCTCAGCATCACTCAACTTCTAAAACTTAACTACTAGGTTTCTGAACTGAATAAAGTGCTCAGCTTAATGTTAAATTCATATTAATCCAATTTTGGCCCCTTTACATTGGCTAAAGGAGAGCTACAGCATTAATTTTCAAATGCTTTCAAAAGCATTACATGGTCTTTCCCCTGAATATATTAGTGAGTTGTTAACTCTGTACTTTCCTGCTAGACCTCTCAGGTCATCACCCCTTCATATACAGTATGTCTGTATGTGTATAAATATATATGTATATCAAACACACACATACACACATACACACCGGTCATCCATAAAATTAAAACCACTGAAAGGTGAAGTGAATAACATTGATTATGTCATTACAATGGCACCTGTCAAGGGGTGGGATATATTAGGCAGCAAGTGAACAGTCAGTTTTTGATGCTTTTGTGGAAGCTTGAAGATGTTTTGGAAGCAGGAAAAATGGGCAAGCGTAAGGATCTGAGTGACTTTGACAAAGGCCCAGTATGCAGTGATCAGTACCTATCAAAAGTGGTCCAAGGAAGGACAACTGGTGAACAGGTTTATGGCTTTGATTGATGCACATGTGGAGCGAAGGCTAGCCTATCTGGTCAAATCCCAAAGAAGAGATTCTGTAGCACAAATTGCTGAAAAAATTAATGCTGGCTATAATAGAAAGGTCTCAAAACACAGTGTATCACAACTTGCTGCGTAGCCACAGACCAGTCAGAGTGCCCATGCTGACCCCTGTCCACCACGGAAAGCGCCTACAATGGGTACATGAGCATCAGAACTGGACCATGAAGCAATAGAAGAAGGTGCCTCGTCTGATGAATCACATTTTCTTTTACATCATGTGGACAGCTGGGTGTGTGTGTGTCGCTTACCTGGGGAAGAGATGACACCAGGATGCACTATGGGAAGAAGGCAAGCCAGCAAAGGCAGTGTGGTGCACTGGGCAATGTTCTGCTGGGAAACCTTGGATCCTGGCATTCATGTGGATGTTAATTTGACATGTACCACCTACCTAAACTTTGTTGCAGACCATACCTCTTCATGGCAACGGTGTTACTTAACAGCAGTGGCCTCTTTCAGCAATGCGCCCTGCCACACTGCAAAAATTGTTCAGGAATTTGAATATGAGGAAGATGACAAGAGTTCAAGGTGTTGACTTGGCCTCCAAATTCCACAGACCTCAATCCGATCAAACATCTCTGGGATGTTCTGTAGAAACAAGTCCGATTCATGGAGGCCCCATCTTGCAATTTACAGGATTTAAAGAATCTGCTGCTACTGTTTTGGTGCCAGATACTATAGAAGAATTTTCTTGATCAGAGAATGATATAATCCATCAGGTCCAAACAAAAATTAAAATAATCAAGTGAAAAATTTTAATCCATCAAAGACCTAAGAATCACTTTGAAATGCATTTTAATAATGAAGAGAGTGTGAATTTATGTTAAATCAGTGTTAAGCATAATTAAGCATAATAATTAAGCATAATTCTAATAAATTAGAAAAAAAAATTAATAGAGAATGTTTGTGTACGTGAATAAAGAAAACTAGGACAAACTGATGTGACTCTAGCTTGTGGGAAATCATTAAGCACACAGTTCTCATTCATAAATTGTATCTTTTCAGTCCAGGCTTGCTCTGTCATGTCTCAAGGGAAAGTGCTCTTTCTCTACCAGAGAACCTGAAGTTTGTATCTTTTTCACCAGTTTGACGTTTGTGATTTCTTACAGTGCATTGTTATGGTTGTGAAGAATGTTAAAATTTTTTAAAAAATAAACTGACTATGCTTGTGCCACAGTTAAAGAGAAGATAGAAGTACAATGAAATAATTGTGGTGAGAGATTAGGGGCATGATTAAAAGAAAAAACTCCACCTAATGAGATCATTGTTTTAGAATTGTATAAAAGCACGGGCCATGATTATGTAAATCAGATGATTTGCACAAACATCTCTGCTTTGTTGGCTTTTTCAATAAAGTCTGTTTTTTGGCATCCAAAACCCTTTGACTTTGGAAAGTTATTTTTCTTATATTTTGGACTGAGAAGATTTTCCACGACAGTACCACAGCACATCTTCACGTCAGAGCTATTTTGATGTCACAAGTGGGACCTACATAATATTAGGAAGGTGGCTGTTATGGCTGATCTGTGTGTGTGTGTATTGGACCTGACTGTGTGTGTGTGTATATATATATATATATATATATATATATATATATATATATACACACACACACACACACACACACACATATATATATATACACACATATATATAAGCATTTGGACAGTTACACAGTTTTTGTCCTTTTGCCTCTGTACACCACCACAATGGATTTGAAATAAAGCAATCAACAATGTGGGCTTTATAGATCATTGGACTATCTTTGAGGGCAAGGCTGGCCTTTAAGGGCGGGACGGTGTCCATCCCACTCGGGAAGGTGCTGCTCTCAGTTCTTGCAGCAAAGCACATACTCTCAGAACAGGCCTAGTTAATCGGTGAAAATCCAGGGCCAAGGCCAGGGAGCAGACAAGCAGGCTAAACCGACAGTCTGCTAGCTGCACTGAGTTGTCGCTTAGGTTCCACCGTATTGAAACTGTGTCTGTTCCCTGAGCTAAACAAAATTATATACATACTCAGACAGTTTGTTTTAGTAAACTAATTAACATAAAATTAAATCAAACCGAATGCATAGCCAGCACTGTTGATCTGAAGCTAGGACTGTTGAATATTAGATCTCTTATGTCTAAAGCCCTTATTGTTAATGAAACCATTACTGATCAGGAGTTTGATGTACTGTGTTTAACAGAAACGTGGATTAAACCAAATGAGTTTGTAGCATTAAATGAAGCTAGTCCTCCCGGGTACAGTTACATACATCAGCCCCGTCTAACTGGCAAAGGAGGAGGCGTCGCAGTCATCTATAATGATAATCCAGGCATCATACAAAAACCTAGTCATAAATTCAACGCATTTGAAGTTCTTTATACTAACATATACGTAGCCGCTAAAAATAAGTCTACCCAGGTGAATTCCTTTGTGAATTTGCGGATTTCATCTCTAACCTGGTTGTTTCTTTAGACAAAGCATTAATTGTTGGAGACTTTAATATTCATTTTGATAATCCAGATGACCCTCTAAGAACAGCAGTTGTGTCCATTCTTGATTCAGTAGGGGTTAATCAGAATGTAATAGGACCCACTCAGAGTGGTGGTCATACTCTTGATTTAATACTAACATTCGGATTAAGTATAGAAAAAATAGTCTCATTTCCACAGTCTGAAGCTATCTCAGATCATTATCTCATCTCATTTAAAATGTGTCTTAATCATAATATATGCACCTTGCCAGGTCACCGTGTCAAACGTACTTTCACGTCAACAACTGCACAGAGTTTTATCAGTAATCTCCCAGATTTATCAACCATGATTGGATGGCTGTCTGATCCCAAAGAACTCGACCAGGCAACTGAATGCTTAGAATCAACGTTCTGCAACTCGCTAGATAAGGTAGCTCCACTTGAAAGAAAAATAATTAGGGAGAAAAAGCTAGCACCCTGGTAAAGCTATCGCACACAAACTTTAAAACAGACCACTCGAAAACTAGAACGTAAATGGCGTCAAACTAAATCGGTAGTATTTCAAATAGCATGAAAGGAGAGCCTTTGAACTATAGGAAAGCTCTTAGTGCTGCTACATCAATGTATCTCTCCACCCTAATTGAAGATAACAGAAATAACCCTAGTTTCTTATTTAATACTGTAGCAAAATTAACTAGGAATAAAACCACAATAGAAACGCACACAATCATTATATAGCAGCGATGACTTCATGAAATTTTTCAATGGTAAAATTGAAAATATCAGGCAAGAAATTCAGACTATTAATTTAAAACCGGACAGTTTTATAAATAACCCTGTAGATGATAATATAATAATATCAGATCAACAATAATACAACAATATTTTACTCCCCTTGAAGAGACTGAACTAATTTCACTAATTTCCTCATCAAAATCATCAACCTGTATACTAGATCCTTTACCTACTTGTCTCCTCAAACAGATAATTCCTGAAACAATCAAACCTCTTTTAAAGATAATCAATTCTTCCCTTAGCATTGGCTATGTACCTAAATCTTTTAAATTAGCAGTTATCAAGCCCTTGATTAAAAAACCTGACCTCAACCCCTGTCAGCTGTCTAACTTTAGACCAATATCAAACCTTCCCCTTTATCTCCAAGGTCCAAGAAAATGTTGGAGCACAGAAGCTATGCTCATACTTACATAGGAATAACATTCATGAAATGCATCAGTCAGGATTTAGGCCTCATCATAGCACTGACTGAGACGGCACTGGTAAAAGTGGTAAATGACTTACTTCTGGCCTCTGATCAGGGTTGTGTCTCCTTGCTTGTGTTGCTTGACCTTAGTGCACCTTTTGATATCACTGATCATGCAATTCTCCTCGATAGACTGGAAAATGTAGTAGGCATTAAGGGAACGGCCCTTTTCTGGCTCAGGTCTTATTTGACTGATCGTTATCAGTTTGTGGACGTAAATGGTGACTTCTCTTCTCATACTAAGGTAAAGTTTGGTGTCCCGCAAGGCTCTGTTTTAGGCCCACTGCTCTTTTCTTTATATATGCTACCTCTGTGCAAAATTATCCGTAAACATGGTATTAGCTTCCACTGTTACGCTGATGACACACAGTTGTATGTTTCAGCAAAGCCAGATGATAGACACCAGCTTAATAAAGTTGAGGAATGTGTAAAAGACATTAGAAACTGGATGCTTATTAACTTTCTCTCACTTAATTCTGACATGATAGAAGTACTTGTACTAGGACCACATGCAGTTAGAAGTAAGCTTTCTGATTACATAATAACTCTGGATGGCCTTTCTGTTTCATCATGTGCAGCAGTAAAAGACCTTGGTGTGATAATCGATTCTAGTCTTTCTTTTGAAGCTCATGTAGATAATATAACTAGGATCGCTTTCTTTCATCTCAAAAGAAATTGAGCTTTAATTCAAGGGGGTTAACAAAAATATTGCATTAACCGCTTAGGAATTATAGTCATTTTTTTGCAGAGTCCCTCCATTTTAACAGGCTCAACGTAATTGGATAAACTTTCATAATTATAAATATAAAAATTATTTTTAATAATTGGAGGCAAATCCTTTGTTAGTCAATGACTGTCTGAAGTCTGGAACCCATGGACATCAACAAATGCTGAGTTTCCTCCCTTGAGATGCTTTGCCAGACCTTTACTGTAGCCAAGCTTCAGTTGCTGTTTGTTTGTGGTTCTTTCTGCCTTTAGTTTTGTCTTCAGTAAATGAAAGGCACACTCAATTGGGTTGAAGTCATCTAAGAACATTTAGTTTCTTTGCATTAAGAAGAAGGTTGCTTGGATGGTATGTTTTGGGTCATTATCCATCGGTACTGTGAAGCACCATCCTATTGAACAGATGTTGTGAAGGGGTTTTTCTTCAACAAGGAAAGAATTCTGTGATCATCGACTTTAGATGTCTTCTGTGGTCTTCCAGGTCTTTTGGTGTTGCTGAGCTCGCCAGTGCATTCCTTCTTTTAAAGAATGCTCCAGATTGTTGATTTGGCCACTCCTAAAGTTTCAGCTGTCTCTCTGATAGGTCTGTTTTGTTTTTTTTAGCCTGATGATGGCCTCCTTCTCTTGCATCCACACTTTTTGGACCACATATTGAGAGTTCCCATGAACACAACCAAATGCAAATTCAATGCTTGGAATCAACTCCAGACCTTTTATCTCCTTAATTTGTCATGAAATAACGAGAAAACCGGCTACACATGGCCATGAAACTGCTCATCAGTCAATTATCCAATTACTTTGAGCCTCTGAAAATGGAGAGACTATGCAAAATTACTGTATTTATGTAAGCAATAATTCCTAAATGGTTAATGCAATATTTTTTTTAGACCCCTTGAATTAAAGCTTAAAGTCTACACTTTAGTCACATCATGATTGCTTCATTTCACATCCATTGTGGTGGTGTACAGTGTCACAACAGCCTCTTGAGAGAGCTCTGCAGGGGAGGCCGCCCCGTGGGCCTCGGGCTGGAGCTCTGCTGGAGACTTTGCAACAGTCAGTTCTCAAAGTTGATGTGTTGGAAGCATGAAAGAGGGTAGTGTATGGTAGTATCTGAGTGACTTTGACAAGGGCCAAATTGTGATGGCAGGACGACTGGGTCAGAGCATCTCCATAATGGCAGGTGTTGTGGGGTGTTACCAGTATACAGTGGTTAGTATCTACTAAAAGTGGTCCAAGCAAAGACAACTGGTGAACCAGCAACAGGGTCATTGGCACCCAAGACTCATTGATCTGTGTGAAGAGTGAAGACTAGCCCATCTGGTCTGATCCCACAGAAGAGCTACTTGCTGAAAAAGTTAATGCCAGCTATGATAGACAGGTGTCAGAACACAAAGTGCATCACAGCTTGCTGCATACGGGGCTGTGTAGCCGCAAACTGGTCAGAGTGCCCATGCTGACCCTGGTGCATCGCCGAAAGTTCCTACAATGTGAACTTGAGCATCGGAACTGGTCTGATGAATCACGTTTTCTTTTACAACATGTGGATGGCCAGGTGCGTGTGCATCTGGGAAGGCACCAGAATGCACTATGGGAAGAAGGGAAGCTGGCGGAGGCAGTGTGATGCTCTGGGCAATGTTCTGCTGGGAAACTTTGGGTCCTGGCATTCATGTGATGTTATTTTGACACATACCACCTACCTAAACGTTGCTGCAGACCAAGAACACTCCTTCATGGCAACGGTATTCCCTAATGGCAGTGGCCTCTTTCAGCAGGATAATGCACCATGCCACACTGCAAAAAATGTTCAGGAATGGTTTGAGGAAGATGACAAGGTGTTCAAAACAAGAGTTCAAGGTGTTGACTTTGCCTCCAAATTCCTCAGATCTCGATCCAAATGAGCATCTCTGGGATGTGCTGGACAAACAAGTCCGATCCATGGAGGCCGCACCTTGCAAATTACAGGACATAGAGGATCTGCTGCTAATGTCTTGGTGCCAGATACCATGCCTTGACGGGTCAGAACTGTTTTGGTGGCACAAGGGGGACCTACACAATATTAGGCAGGTGATTTTAATGTTATAGCTGATCAGTGTGTGTGTGTGTGTATATATATATATATATATATATATATATATATATATATATATATATATATATATATATATATATATACACACACACACACACACACACACATATATATATGCATATGTATGTATATATATATATATATATATATATATGTATGTGTATACACACACACACACACACATACATACATACACAGAATGGTGAATTGCTAATTGTTTGGTGATGGCCTTATAACCCTTCCGAGATTGATGAGCAGCAACAATTGCATCTCTGAGGTCATGGTTGATGTCTTTTCTTCTTGGCATGATGACACATACCTGCGTGCTCCAGAACACCAAACTGCCAAAAGCTCACACTTCTTGATGATTAACTAATCTTGTGCATTTCACTAGTAACACCTGGCTGCTAATTACTCTCTTAGTGATTGTGGAAGTAGGAAGGGTGTATTTATTCTTCCCACCTGGTTTCTGAATGTTGGTTTACTTTTTGGGAAGAAATTAATACATATTGAAATAACTTGTGTTTTTTGTTGTCACCTGAGGTTGTTGGTTTGTTTATATAAGTTGGTGAGGACCACACAATAGCTGTTGTCCTAGAATTGAACATAGAATTGGTCATTCTTTTCACCATGACTGTGTACGGCCATAAAGTATGTACAAAAATCTTATAAATCCCTATTTTTTAGTACAAATTTTGTTATAGATGTTTATTTTGACTTCTGCACTATTAAGTCAGTACAAAAACATCTTACATTTCCAAACATTACTTTTCCAACGAAAAATTAAATATTACAGAAAAGTGTTTGTACATCACTACAGAAAGTAAACCACTTTTCAGACGAAAAACATAATAAAGGTGGCCAATCCTTTGTTGACTTACATTTGCGCTTTGGGTTGTTATTGGCCTGGAAGGTGAAATTTTTGTGTAACAGAGGCCTGCACCTTTAGTGCCAAAATAAAAATAAAAAGATGTTAATAAAATCCTACAGAAACAGCTGATCTTTATTTGGGGTAAATCAGAATGAATTTATTGACTATGTATATGATATATGATGCATCTGGGTTATTGTAAGTTTTTTTCTATTTATTTTTATTTTTATTTTGGAAAGCTTTCTATCTTCTATCTGATGTGACTGAATCAAGAAACTGTTATTTACAGTTGACAGTAATACCCATCTAGTAATATTTTATCAGATTTACTTTAGTTTTTAGGTTTCTTACCTTCCAGAATGATCAGAAAACTTCACTGGACATGCTATCAAAATCTTCTTTAAAGCTGGATGCACTCTGAGTGCTACTGTGAGTCAAAATGGGATCCTTTAAGCATGCATCCACCTTCTCCTATACAGAATATTTTGCACCAATTTCAAGTCTTTTAGTGCAGTTCTTGAGTTGTAGTCAGGGTGGGAATTTTGCTGAAACCTGCCAACCCTCCCCACGATCATCAGTGAGAGTTTTTTAAACCCACAAATTTAAGTAAAAATCTCACTCTTGTGACTTTTTATTGTTTCATTCTGGAGGATCTCAATGGACACACCAAGTCTGAAGCAGGCAATCTTTCTAGGAACAAACTTCATCACAAATACTTCATCTACAATATATGTATTCATATTTGTTTAGGGCACATTGTCTTTTCAATCCAAATAATGCAATCGGTTACAACTCTAATACAAAGTACTGTGCAAAGGACTTTGGCACATGCAAAGAAACGCTGTAAAGTAATTATTCCTTCAGTAATAATAAAGTTAAATACTTGGTCTGCAATAAAAAAAATACTGGCTGAAACAATCTGTATAAGTGTCATTTTAAATCCAGACAAACCTGAGGAGTTTTATGGGAGGTGAGTTTTAAGGGAGGCGAGTTTTAATGGAGGCACTGTATTTGAAATTTCTGTCTGCGCCACTCATTACATGGTATGCGTCTTATGGACACGTTGTGATCCGATGACTCGAACCACATTCGGAGGTGGTCTGGGACATACATCACATTTGTAGTGTGAACATGAATGCGTCTCTGTGCATTCCATGCAGCAACGAATGATTACATGATCAGCTGTGTCATCAACTGATAATAACTCACTACTATCCACTGATATTAACTCTCTGCTTTTTTTTTTTTTTTTTTTTTTAATAGATGTTTTTGGAAAACTCTAATCTGGTCTTCTCAATGTCTTGCATCTTGTAGTCGACCTTCTGTATTTTTTATTTTGGAAAGGCTTCTATTGATTGTTGACTCTGACACAGGTATGCCTACCACCTGGAGGGTGATCATGATCTGGCCAACTGTTGTGAAGGGTTTTTTCTTGACCAGATAAAGAATTCTTCTGGGCCTTCTAGCTCACCAGTGCATTCTTTCTTTTGAAGACGGGTTTCTCTGTTGGGTTTGTTTTGATTTTTTTCAGCATAATGACGGCCTGCTTCACTGGTAGTGACCGCTCTTTTGACTTCATATTGGACTTCATATTGAGAGTTAACAGCAACAGATTCCAAATGCAAATGGTACACTTGAAATCAACTCTAGACATTTTATCTATAATGTGGGAATGATGTGGGAAAAACACACACCTGGCCAGCTGAGCAGCCAACTGTCCAATTACTTCTGGTCCTTTAAAAAGTAGAGGGACCACATACAAAACGTGTTGTGATTCCTACAATATTCACTCATTTTGGATGTAGATACCCTCAAATTAAAGCTGAAAGTCTGCACTTTGAGCTTATTTAATTTCAACTCCAAAATATTGTAACAGACAATATAATATATTTTGGTGAATTAACAACTTTGTCAAATGTCCAAATATTTATAGACTTGACTGTATATTGTTTATTTAATTATTTAATATTCAACACTGTTTTTTGGTTCATGTCTCCATTTATGTAGTTATAAACTTGTTCATTATAAAGTGATGTGGGAGGAGTCTTACAGTAGGTGGAGTCTTCTCCAGGAAGAGATGGAGCAACAGAGCCACTTCCTCTGCTGTTATCCTGTCTTTCACCATTGAAATCAGCAGCTCCACCAGTAGAGTCTGGCACTCTGTACCGAAGAATAGACAACCAGTTAGACCTGCATGCTTCCACATACCCACAGCATGGTCTTGTGTGTTGCACAATCATACAGCAAAAATACAATATGCATACTTTTGTATTACTCCATCTATATATTTTCAAAAGAAAATTAATCTTGTCTTGATAAGAGCATCCTCCAGATAATTATAGAGAAAACTAAAAGTTAACCGCCCCCAAGTATATTCGTTTTTATATTAATTACTATTACCTAACACCTACAAAACTGTAGAGCGACCTGTAGAGTGAAAGCAAGCATCATCATAGATAAAACAATGTGTGAAATAAGCTCAATAATAAAATTCTAAGCAGCATTTGAATGGCCCAAGCACCAAGAGTGCAGCAATACCTGTTGCATGAACAAGTGCTGCCATATGGCTGTATGTCGCATCATTTAACACACATGAGCACTTTGAACTGCATGGGAAGACTGTTTAAGGTATCAAAAATTCCTTTGCAATTTAGCATCATCAATATCGTGACATCATGCAGACCAAATTTGGTATAAATCAAATTTGGTGTGAGCCATCTAGGAGGAGTATTAAAATTTTGGTTTATAAGCCTCACTTCCTGCTCCCAGTGTTAAATCACCATTGGCCTGTGTATGTGATTACACTCATCAGTGAACATTACACTTATACATATATACATACATACATACATATACACACACGCACATCATTGAACAGAACATGAACTTTGGACAACCTAGCATGATATGCTGTGGAATGCCACACCTGACTGATTACATGATGTGACATATTAATTGATTGAAAATTTCTTCAAAATTTTGCATCATGGAAATGGTGACATTGGTTTGAATCTGATGAATCCCCTAGGAGGAGTATTTACAAGTTTGATACCTGCTAAACTGTCCGTCTTGAGAAGACCCATATGCCTACCAATTTGGTGCGGGTAGAGGAAACTCAATGCTCATATTTATCAAAAGGGATGCTTTTGAGCCCAAGGGCCACGCCTGGGTCCAATTTTTTGCCAGAACATGATGGCCAACACTTTTGATGTGTGTGCCAATTTTTGTGAGTTTTTGAGCATGCCAAGCACCGCATAAATGCAAAGTTTAGAAAAGAATAAATATAGCTGCGACCAGCAACTGGCAGGGCCAAGCACCAAGGGTGCAACAACATAGGTTGCACAATGTCATAATGTGGTACCATAATGTGTAAGACAACCCACAGTAAATGTCATCTAAAATCAATAAACAGTGTGTTACATGAATGTCACTTCTTGTCACTAATAGAATACACTATTAAGTTGTTTTGTTAAAGGCACGAAGAACAGTACATTAAGAGACATCTGAAACATAAGCGCCATCACATGATGCAGTGTGAAAAAATTAAGGAAGACTTTCTGTTTAAACAGTGTCAAATTTTATTGAATTGTGTTGCCATGCCATTGACATTTAACATATATTCAATAACAAAATTTTTGCATTTTCAATGTTGTCAGGGAGCACTCACAACATTGAAGGAGGAGTGTGCTTTTTAGAAAAGAATGTATAAAACTGTTATTTATACTTCATGCTCTATTGCCAGTTCGTGGTTCTATGACAAAGTGTTAGTATTGGCATGTGGGTGTTGGTTGGACTGTATATGTAAATCTAAACGACATCCTATGATGTATAGGGGAATTACACAACACCTCCTCTTTGAACTGTGTCATGGGTTAAGTAATCACATCACCATGGCAACACTGTTCTGTTCAAAATATTGACAATTCTTTTGCAATTTAACCTCATAAATGCCTTTACATCATGCTAATTAAATTTTATATTAATTGACAAAGAATATAAAAAAAAATTATTTATAAGCCCCACTTCCTCTTACCAGGTGGTGGTGTTACAATAATAAATGAGTAATCCCCTGTGTCTGTAACTATGCACTCATCGAAAAAGAGTATTAAAAGGTTTGATATCTGAGCCCCACTTCCTGTTGCCAGGTGGTGACAATATGACAATGACTCGCTAATCTCATGAGTATGTAACTAGGCCTCCTAACTTAACATACATTGTAACAATCTGCTGAAACATCTAGGATGAGTATTGAAAAATGTAGTTTATAAGCCTCACTTTCCAGTTGGTGGTGCTATGACAATGAATCACTCATGTTGTGTATGTGACTATTCCCTGCCTTGGAATGACTGATTTGTAGGCGGCAGCCACATTCTTTTCAAATGTCCACAGATTTTTATTCATTACTGAAGGACAGATAATTTGACGCCACAGTTTGGAAGATCTGGCAAAAAAGCTAGGAATAGTTTGCAAAAGATCAGCTCACATATTAATCAAATTATAATGCATAAGTGACTGAAACAGGATTGAAGAGAATATTCTCTGTCCACCTTAATTTACATGAGATATTCTTGTTTATAAGTGGAAAAAATGAATAGCAATAGCAAAAATGAATAGAGTGGCAATGCAGTATTTTTTTCTGGGTCGCTAGAGGAACCTATCATTCAAGGTTCATAAAGATTGCTTATTTTTTAACGCTATCAAATGCCTGCTAAAAACTGAATGGACAACTGGAGCCATGGTTTTTTTAAGTGACCAAGTCGTCATTAACAATACACACAAATAACCGTAAAGATGCAGAGTACCAAGTTTCAAATATGATATTTCACATGTCTATGTTGCGGTAGTTTTGTGATTTTACTTATTTTCTGGGTTAACGTGCATGTGACATGAACGTGACATCACTCAAATACCCATAACACAATTATCCTCAGTCAGCCGAGCGTTTTGATATGCCATATGTCTATGCTGTGGTATTTTTGTGTTTCCCCTGTATTTTTGTGATTGACCCCTGTCAATTGTCTAACTATAGACCAATATCAAACCTCCCCTTTATCTCCAAGATCCTAGAAAAGGTTGTAGCACAGCAGCTATGCTCATACTTACATAGGAATAACATTCATGAAATGCATCAGTCAGGATTTAGGCCTCATCATAGCACAGAGACAGCACTGGTTAAAGTGGTAAATGACTTACTTCTGGCCTCTGATCAGGGTTGTGTCTCCTTCCTTGTGTTGCTTGACCTTAGTGCAGCTTTTGATACCACTGATCATGCTATTCTCCTCGATAGACTGGAAAATGTAGTAGGCATTAAGGGAATGGCCCTTTCCTGGCTCAGGTCTTATTTGACTGATCGTTATCAGTTTGTAGACGTAAATGGTGACTTCTCTTCTCATACTAAGGTAAAGTTTGGAGTCCTGCAAGGCTCTGTTTTAGGCCCACTGCTCTTTTCTTTATATATGCTACCTCTGAGCAAAATTATTCGTAAACATGGTATTAGCTTCCACTGTTACGCTGATGACACACAGTTGTATGTTTCAGCAAAGCCAGATGACAGACACCAGCTTAATAAAGTTGAGGAATGTGTAAAAGACATTAGAAACTGGATGTTTATTAACTTTCTCTCACTTAATTCCGACATGACAGAAGTACTTGTACTAGGACCACATGCAGTTAAAAGTAAGCTTTCTGATTACATAATAACTCTGGATGGCCTTTCTGTTTCATCATGTGCGGCAGTAAAAGACCTTGGTGTGATTATCGACTCTAGTCTTGCTTTTGAAGCTCATGTAGATAATATAACTAGGATAGCTTTTTCATCTCAGAAATATTGCTAAAATAAGAAATATACTGTCAACAAAGCTCCAGTTAGTCCAGAAATATACTGTAAACAAGCTCCAGTTAGTCCAGAATGCAGCAGCAAGAGTCCTTACTAGAATCAGAAGATATGACCACATCACCCCTATGTTATGCATTGGCTCCCAATCAAATTTCGTATTGATTATAAAATACTACTATTGACTAAGCACTAAATGGTCTCGCGCCACAGTACCTGAGCGAACTTTTGGTCTTTTATGATCCGCCACGCCTACTTGGATCAAAAGGTGCAGGCTATTTGTTGGTACCTCGAATAGTGCGGACTACAGCTGGGGGTAGAGCTTTCTCTTACAAAGCCCCACAGTTATGGAACAGACTTCCACTTAGTGTTCGGGGCTCAGACACAGTCTCAGTGTTCAGTCTAGGCTGAAAACATATTTGTTTAGTCAAGCCTTTTCTGAATAGTTTTTTCTTAGGTACAGGGGCAGGTCTGGAGGGTTCACAGGCATAGAGTGTTGTGGTGAACTGGGATGTTTGGATGCTGTCGCCCCCCCACTCTCATACGTTCACTCAGGTTTGTCAACGGTGGAGTGGCTGGCTGGCTTATGTCCCAGGGTGCCCTCATGTCTGTTTTAGCTTCTGGCTCTCCCTTTTAGTTATGCTGTCATAGCTAGTCTTGCTGGAGTCCCTGCTTGCACTCTGCATGCAAAGTACATTGTCCTTAACCATTAGAGGACAAAAGCTTACCCAACAATCTCTCTCTCTCTCTCTCTCCCTCCCGCCCTCTCTGTCGAGCTACACATGCTTCTTCTGAGATGCCAGTGATCCTGACCCCTGCTGCTCTCCGGACCTGCCTGACCTATCCTGATGCCCTACTTCTGGTTGGAGTTCTCATCGGTTGAGTTGACTCGCTGCTGCTGGGGGTGGCCCCATATGGACAGCCTGAAGAACCGTTGGATTGCTGGGGATGGTGCCACTTGGGGGCTGTGGAGATGGCTTGGGGATCACATATGGGAGCTGTACTGTAATGGCTTGGGACTGCGATTGCTGTAGTGGCTTTGGGGCTGCAGTTTCCACAAACACCTTCGTACTCAGGACTCCATCAGTGGACGGTGGACAGATTTTAACCAACCAGTCTTCTTGCAAAAACTGTGATGAATTTACTGGTTGCATAACTGCACTATTTGTCCATATAGTACACAATAAGAGAAAGGATTTATTTATAATTGCACTATCCACTGCACCCAGATGAGGATGGGTTCCCTTTTGAGCCTGGTTCCTCTCAAGGTTTCTTCCTCATATTGTCCCATGGAGTTTTTCCTTGCCACCATCGCCTCTGGCTTGCTCATTAGGGATAAATTCACATATTTACAATATATTTTTTGTGAATCCATTTATTTCTGTAAAGCTGCTTTGTGACAATGTCCATTGTTAAAAGTGCTACACAAATAAAACTGAATTGAATTCCACTTATTTTGGGGGCTAACATACACATGCCATCACTAAAATACCCATAATGCAATTCTGCATGTTGAGTTGAGGGTATTGTCATCCCCATAATGCAATTCTCCTAAATGAGCCAATCACTTTGATGTATGACATGGCTGAAGTATCTTGGTGATTAGACTCAGTTTATGGCCTGTTAGATCCTGCTACTGATTTCTACCGAGCGTGTATGGGGGAAATTGGATCGGACATTTCACGACACGTATGTGGGAATGGTGAGAAAAGTAATGGTACACATCTCCTGAGAATTCTGAGTGATTTGAGTTATGAACCATGTCTGAGTCAAATGGAGTGGGACTAGTTAGGTGCTGAAGATTTTCTATGGAGATCCTAACCTGTTCGCTCCTCTAGAGCAAACATTAGTGTGCATTGCAAATCCTGTCAGGAAATTCCACGTGACATGCATGTGGGATCAATTCCCAAATGGGATTTTCTGATTCTCTGAACCAAGCCGAACTCTTGGACATGTCATTCATGTCTGTGTCACTGACGAGTTGGGGGGTCCACAATTTCCCATTACTGTCTATGGGGCCAGAATAACACCATTTTCAGGACATTGCCTCTCTGAATTTTTGCCAGAAATGTGTATATGCCAGGTCTACTCCCTAAGACATATGAGAGGATATATGATACGAGCATATCAGCCGAACGACGGCCGAGCTGTAACACCCGTGTTTTATTCCCCATTCATTCTCTATGGGCTGAAACCATGTGTTTTTTGCCACGTGCACAATAAATGAACACTGGAACGCTGAGAAAAGTAATAGCACACCTGTCCCAATTGGGCCGCACGTTTTGAGGTATGTTTGTGACGCTGACGCAAATGGTGCGGGACTAGTTACGTGCTGAAAAAGTGTCCAGAAGAATAAAAAAGAACTAAAAATGTACATTTTCTGAAGAAAATGTGAGTGATGCTTGCCCGTGCAAAATTCGACAGTAACATGCAGCTGCACATGCCGGTCATTAGGGTGAGCTACATGTGTGTACGTGTTTGCTGAAGCACAACTAATATGACCTATATTGGTAGCTGTAATGATTGTATTTAAGTCAAGTTTTTAATATAATAGGCTTTATGGCAGTCCAAATACCCATGACACAATATTCCGCATTGAACCAAGTGTTTTGATAAGTCACATGTCTATGCTGCGATGGTTTTGTGATTCCACTTATTTTGGGGGTTAACGTGCACATGATGTGCACATGACATTCACATGATGTCACTAAAATGCCCATTATGCAATTCTCCTAATCGAGCCGAGCATTTTGATATGTCACATGTCTATGTTGCGGTAATTTTTGAATTCCACTTATTTTCGGGGTTAATGTGCCCATGACATCACTAGAATACCCATAATGCAATTCTTCTCATTGAGCCGAGTGTTTTGATATGTCACATGCCTATGTTGGGGTAGTTCTGTGATTCCACTAATTTTGGGGGTTAACATGCACGTTAACGTGCATGTGATGTCACTAAAAGGGAACCCATCCTCATCTGGGACCAGAAATCTTTTTCTTCTTGCAATTTAAACATCTAAGGTATTTATGTTTTTTTCTCATCAGTCTTGGCCTTTTTTTCTCCACTTTGTGCATTTGTTGGCACATTACAGGCAAACCGTTTGGAATATCAACATTCTTTTGAAAACTTTTTTCCAGGTTGGTCTGAATATGATGTATGCCAAATTTAGTGTTGATTGAACATAATTTGTTGATGATTGGACAAAATCTGTAGGAGGAGTAGCAAAAAAACTTTTTGACAAAACGCAAGATGGTCGACAGAAAGTACACTTGAGTTTCAGATGTTGGTGTGCGTTCACTTCAGCATACCCCATGGAATTATAAGGAAAAAGAACTGTGAATTTAGTACAAACTCTTCAAATGATATAAGGAAAAAAAAGTTGCTACAGTTCTTGACCACAAGGTGGCACAGTCACAAAACATCTTAGGTTCAATTCAGGGCATGGTCCTGAAGATACTTAAGTGTAGATGCATTGCTGAGATACACCCTCACATCCTGTTCTTTGCATTTGTCAGCATGTTACAGGTTTGAATACAAAAATTCCTTTGATAACTTTTGTTCAGACAGGTCTCAAGATGATGTGAGCCAAATTTGGTGAAGATTGGACAAACCATTTGGAATATCAGAATTCTTCTGATATTTTGTGAGGAAAACTTTTGTGAGGCTTACTCTGAAGATGACGTGCCAAATTTGGTGATGATTGAACAAAATTTGTAGGAGGAGTAAAAGCAGTTTTGAAAAATCCAAGATTTAAATCCAAGGCAGAAATTGATGCCATAGGGTGTGCTCATCTCGACCTAGGGAATCGACGGATGCCTGTCTTTTAAAATTTGAAGACACGGTTCAGAAGTTATGACCATAAATGTACTTCCAAATTAGGCCAAAATGTGACCCAATAGTGTCACTAGAGCAGCCTAAACTTGGTTAGTATGTTCCTTAGACCCTTCCCAATCAGTGTGCCAAATTTCACAACTTTCACAAAATTGCCATAGACACCCTAGCCAGAAGAAGAAGAAGTGGAAAAAGAAGAATAAGAAAGGGTAGAATAACAATAGGATGCCTACTCACCTTCAGTGCTTGGCCCCTAATAATAATATTAATAATAATAATAATAAGTAGTAGTATTGTCAATTTTAAAAGTGATGCTTGCATTGCCTAGCAAGCACCACTAATAAAAAGTGCAAGCGTGAATGCCGATAAAAGTAATGGGGCCGCATGTTTTAAGGTACGTTTCTTGACGTGGGGCAAAAACTGAGGGACTAGTTATGTGCTAGAAGAAGAAGAAGAAGCTATGAGCATGCATTGCATAGCAAGCACCACTCATAATAAGAAGAAGAACTAGAATTTACATTTTCTGAAGAAAATCTGAGTGGTGCTTGCCCGTGCAAAATTCGACAACGACATGCAGCTCCACATGCCGGTCAGTAGGGGGAGCTATATGTGTGTTGCTGAAGCATAACTAATTTGAAATCAGTAACCATAATGATTGTATTTAACTCAAGCTTTTAATATAACAGGCTTTATGGCAGTCCGTTCGCATGCACATGATGTCATTAGAATACCCATAATTATTCTCTATTGGCCGAAAACCGTCATTTTTGGCCACTTGTGTAAAAAGCGTACGTGGGAATGCTGAGTAAAGAAATAGCACCTGTGTCCCAATGGGGCCACACGTTTTGAGGTACGTTTCTTGACATGGGGCAAAAACTGAGGGACTAGTTACGTGCTAGAAGAAGAAGACGAAGAAAAGAAGAAGAAAAAGAAGAAGTAGTAGTATGAGCTTGCATTGCATAGCAAGCACCACTAATAATAAGTATGCACAATTATAATAGTGATGCTTGCAATGCACAGCGAGCACCACTAATATCTACGCACAATTATAATACTGATGCTTGCATTGCATTGTAAGCACCACCAGCAATGATGCTTGCACTGCATAGCAAGCACCATTAATAATAATAATACTAACAGAAACACACCCACTTCAAACCCATGGTCCTTGGCCCCAAATAATATATAAATATATAAATACTGCTCTTGAAAGTGCTGGATAATAACAATATTCATTGATGTGTGTTCTCTAAGTATCCTGAAAAATCATTGTCATGTCTCAAAGATTACACAATTCTTTCTTGCATCACTGGATTGCACTGCCCTACACTAGATATTCCAAACAGTGAGTGGTTTTAAACTGTAGGGATACATACCTTTATAGCAGGGATTTGACTGACTGAGAATGTTTGCAAAGCCAGTCAGAATGGTTTTTACACCACCCTGAAGATAAATAAAAGAGAGATGTCAAAATACATATGCTATGAAAGAATATAATTCCTGGCTAAAACTAATGAATGTAAAAGTTTAAAGATGCAGTTTACAGTTACAAAGAGTGTTTCTAGACATATATAATTTCAAAGATAATTTAGAAAACCTGTGACCCAAAATAATGCCATGCAATTGTTTTTCTAGTTACATCATCAGGTTACACTTTAAATTAGTAGTAACATTTTGAAAAGCAGAGAGAGTGTAACCTGTTGGTAAATCATTGCAGCATTGGAACGGTGCATTTTCACAGCTCCCAGAAGGCTTTGCAGTACGTGACCTAGCACATCTAAGTCTGGAGAACTGTTGGCCAGCAGCTGCAGCTCCATAAGGCATATTTGTGGGAAAAGCAAGGCTTGTCCACAGCCATGTGCCATAGCAGCAGATCCAAGCACACATTCCTCTACTGGAGCCAACACTTCCATCTTCACACCTGTGAATAAGAGACAATAATAATCTTTCTCGTTCTTGTTTTGGTTTTGAAGACCATACTACAGACTGTCATGGATACAATTCAGTGATTTTAGAGCTAACAAAGCAGCGCACTTTTCAGCTCAGACAAAGATGCAAAATACACTTAAATGTAACTGATCTGCAGTAAAAATTCTGTGATAAATTTCATGTAAATTATACATTCTCTGTAAATTAAATTATAAAATATGAATGGCATCAATTCACCAATTCTAAGTTGTGGCAACATCGAAAACCATCAGTTCTAACATAATATGGTCATAGATGGATTATGAGAAAATGGGCCCTTGTGCACGAATGCACAAAAGTTTTTTGTAGAGTTTTGCACTGAAAAGCACTGGGGGAAAAAATGGAACCTGGAACTCTGCTGAAATTCCACCTGCCTCCTGAGTTTTCCTCCACACACATACAAAATGAGTTATACAAAAACATATGGCAGGGAGCCTGAAGTACTTCATTATGATACAAATATTATATTTCATTGGCAAGCACGATTGTAAAAGATGCCCATCGGACATTTTGACATTTTGGCACCCCCAAATCTGGCCATGAACCACACTACCAAAGTAATGAGCCAAAATATCTTTCACAAACAATATTGTATCTGCAATTACATGGGACATCCCCTGAAGGGATCGATGCTATAAACAATTTTAAAAATGTATTTGTTTCAGTTTAGGCCTAGCACTACATAAGCGACACCACAAGAGCAGAATGCTTCAACAGGTAGAACTCTCAGCACTTCTAATGGTCCACACTGCCCCACAAAAATCAACTCTATTGTCAAGTGACAATGCAGTTGTAAACTGGTCTGGAGGACCATGCTTTTATGATTTTGGGGTCCCTAGACAAATTGGGGTGGAAAAAAAACTTGTTTGTTGCAGGGTCCATGTTGAATGGCATCAGTATCAGCCCCCAAAGTCCTACACAAAACTAAAGTGATAAACTCTAACTTTGAAGGTATAATAATGGTTGTTTTCTTGTGACATCTTCAAAGGTACTGTGTATTCAGTTTTTCAGGGAGACTTTTGAATCCTAAGAATGACTTGAGAATGACTTTAAGCAGAGGCTCTGGCCCCAAAGGGCCTGTGCCTGGTAGGCCCATTCGGTAATCCTCTTTGGTGTGTGTGCGTGTGTGGCATGGGGGTACTGTATGTGACCAGGAGAACAAAGGGTGTGCTTATGCTTGGTTTGAGAACAAAGGGAGTGTTTTGATGCCCATTCATCCACACACAAATGAGGAGCGAGACAAATACAGGGAAATTTTAAAAGGGAGGTTTTCACGCCACACAGGCATCAAGAATAAACCTTTAAATAACTGTTATGGATTTATACAGAATGCTAGCTCCAGTACAATCATGTGAAATTCAGGTTACAAAATAATAAATCACTCTATTCAAAATAGAAAGTGAGATAAATTTTCTAGAGTTAATTCAGCTACAATGCGAAAGTTGGGGGAGTCGCATTCGCTGACTCAAGTGGTCTGAAACGCGCTGGAGCAAGGGGGGTGCTAGAATTGACGCCTCAACACTCTGAAGTGATTCGTGATCTGAGGAGTGGTCCATCTTGGCAGGAGATCTATGCTGTAGATTTGTTCTTCCCAGGGAAAATTAAATGTAGAGATCTCATTTTGAAGTTCACAGAAGGGTTTCAGCCACTTTGTGCTTTACTCTATACCATTTTGCAGCAGTTGGACTCAACTTGCAAGTAAAAAGTATATAAAAAAAAAAAAAAAAAGTAAAAAAAAAAAAGTCACATTTCATGTGTTGAATTTCTTTACAGTAATAAACCGTAAAAAACAATTCTTTGCCGTATTAAAATATGTACTTCCAGCAGGCAATAAAGTCTGCTGGTCCTTTACAAGTAACTAAATACTGTGAAAAAGATCACACTTGACAACACTGGCTATACTGCAGTTCTAAATAAATGGATGCTGGAAGGTAGATAAAATTATATGTGAAACCAGCCTACATTACTTGCCCAAACATTTCTAAATCAGAATATGCAATTAAACATGCAAGACTTCCACATGGTTTTGGACCAATTAGCCATATTTTTTGCATGATCCTCAATCAAATTGTGAATTGTGAATTGTCAAATGTGAAAGAGAAGTACACTGTGTGTTTAGGATGGTATAATATAATACACATGGTTTTGCCAGGCAGAATGCATATTAATTGTGCCTGAAAACTAGTGCAAAAATGCTTAGTACATCTGCCTAAAAGTACTAGCTGTGCTAATGTAACTGATGAACAAAACTGGGACTGGACGAGCATATTTGGAAGGTTAGGCTACTATACGCTGAGAGATGACACTAAAATAGGAACGTGGACACTGAAACTCCACTCATCTTTACCAGTGACAAATGTGACCTTGTTTCTAAGCAGTTAGCTAGTCTTCTCCCTTAGTGCAATGCAAGCTAATCAGGGATGTCTCTTCCAGAAAACAAATTAGAGCAGTTAGTGCAGTCCTCCAAGTGTGTTCAGCTGCTCATTCTGTTATGCTTTGGGAGTGGCAAAAAGAGGTTCAAAAAGAGGTGATTGGTCTCTTGTTAGACTTCATCCCAGGTTTGTAGCAGTGCTGCAATATAGGCAGACCTAGATGATGGGGTTGGAATTGACAACAACTTAAATTAGAAACAAAAAAATTGTGTATTAAATATCAAATTCTAATACAGCTATTAAACATAATTCTAGCTTGTTAGGAAGCCGTGACAGAGAGCAGGGATACGACACCTTGTAGCCTTGTAGTGCCAGTTTGCTTCTACTCTCTTCTACTCTCTTCTTCTATTCTCAAGCCCAAAGCCTTAAACCACTAAGCCAACACTTACATAATACTGGTTGTGATTTTCTATAGTCATAAATCAGGATTAGCTTTGGCACAGTATTATGAAAAATAAAAGCTTAAAACCACCTAGTTTGTGACAGAATGCAAACTATAGAAAGACATAATAAACTCTGGAAAGATAAGAGCCCTGTAAGAAACATAACCTAAACCTAATTACCACCAGTATTCAAGCTGGCACCTCCACTAAGACTATCGTAGACACTCAGAGAAGAGTCCTAACTAGAAAGTGAGGCAAAATACTATCCAAGCTGAGGAGGATAGAGCTCAAGGGAGCAAGGCAGCTGCTCAGCTTGGATAGTATTTTGCTGATTTAACCCAACAATGGATCCCTGGGACAAGAACATTGAACATTTCTACAGTTAAATAATGATTAAATAATATTGTTGCAAACAACAATCGAAAGACCCAAGCACAAAGCAACAATGAATGTTTCACAAGCAAGTTTTTGCATGTGGATGATTTTGTCATGTCACTGAATACACATGTGAACTTTGAGCCACATCGCATACAGTGGAATGTGGCGTACAGTGGAATTACATATTCAGAAGACGTATGAACCTGTTAAAGATTACTTTTGGACAGTCAACAATCTAATTACTGAAAACATTTTATTTTGTTTAAGCGGCTGCAGTTCAAGATGTACAGTGGAATTATGGGACACTTCCTCTTTGAGCATAATCGCATGTTAATTTATCACCTCACCATTACAACACTGTTTAAGATATCATACGTTTCTTTCACAATTTTGCATCAAAGATATCTTGAAATCATCTTGAAATCATCTTGAAATGGAGTTCTCTTCAGTTGAGATCGCGCGCTGCTGCTGGGGGTGGCCCCACATGGACGGCCTGAAGATCACTGGGATTGCTGGGGATGGTGCCACTTGGGGGCTGTGGAGATGGCTTGGGGATCTCATATGGGGAGTTGTACTGTGATGGCTTGAGATTGTGATTGCTGTTGTGGCTTTGGGGCTGCACTTGCCACGAGCAGTTTTGTACTCAGGTCTGCATCAGTGGATAGTGGATAGGTTCAACAAACGAGACTTCATGTGAAAACTGTGATGAATTTACTGATTGCACAATTACACTATTTGTCAATGTAGTACACAGTTATAAACAGGATTTATTTATAATTGCACTTTTGGATTCCCTTTTGAGCCTGGTTCCTCTCAAGGTTTCTTCCTCATATCGTCTCAGGGATTCTTTCCTTGCCAGAGGTGATGACCTCTGGCTTGCTCAATTTATTTTGACTTAATTTAATTTTAATGTATTTATTTCTGTAAAGCTGCTTTGTGACAATGTCCATTGTTAAAATGCTATACAAATTAAATTGAATTGAATTGAATCTTGATATTATGACAATGAATCACTATTGGAATGGGTACTGGACTATGCACCCTCATTTGAGGTGTGCCACATTGCATTATATAAAGCTGAATTATTTCATACTTCCAATTTGAGCATCACATTAGTTTGTCACCTCTTCATGGCATCTCTGTTCAAGATATCAACATTTCTTTCACAATTTAGCATCATGGATAATCTGTAATAGTAATACAAAATAATAGTTTATTTAATTTAGTCAGGAAGTCTTTCTCATACCCAAGGTCGCTGTACAACCAGAAAACACACAAAATACACAGTGCAATGAGAAAAAGAGAGGGAAAAACCATCAGTGAGAGTGAGAAGACAAATGAAAGTGTTGAGAAAAGAGAAAGGTTTTACCTGGGCCTTGAAGGTGGAAAGTGAAGAACAGAGTCGAAGACATAGAGATAAAGGGCTTCATAGTTTGGGGGCCATGATACTAAAATATCTACCACCAACAGTGACCATTCTGAATTTTGGGACGGCTAGTACCAGCAGACCTGAGAGTGCGAGCAGGGGATTACAGGTGAAGAAGCTCAGTTAAATTGGGCTTTATTTGTGAGGACATTAAATAATTTCCCCCAAGATAAATAAAGTTTAGATCTATCTATCTATCTATCTATCTATCTATCTATCTGGTTGCATAGTAAAACAGATAGCCATTATAACTGATAAAGGACCGGGGTGATATGAGCAGATTTTTTTTAGTGTGAGAGAGAATTCTGGATGTCAAGTTGTAATATAGATATAATGTAGAGGATGCAGGTTTTTGTCAGGAATTCCAATAAAGAGAGAGTTACAATAGTCGAGATGGGAGTACATGAAGGCAGCCTAGAGTTTCTGAATCTGTCTTGAACTAACTGGCAACAGGAAGTGAATATTATAAACCAAACCTTTTAAGTCTTTTAGAGGGCTCATCCCATTCATACCAAATTTGGTCAGCATGGGAAGAAATGTATGATGCTCAATTGTGAAGGAAATATTAAGTGATCTTGACATAATGCTGACCAAACTTGGTATGAATCTGATAAAACCTCTGGGTGGAGTATTAAAAAGTTTGGTTTATCAGTCACATTTCCTGTTGCCAGTTGGCAACACTATCACAGTGAATCACTCTTGGCATGTATATGGGACTATGTCCCATCATTAGCCATACATGTGAACTTTGACCCACACTGCATGATGTACAGTAAAATTCTGTCATACATTCTGTTTGTGTGGTGTAATGTGTAATTTATTGCCTCCCCATGGCAATGACATTAAATATAACAAAAACTCTTTCACAATTTAGTATTGGGGTAAATTATGAAATTTATTTGTTTTAAGAAGACCCAGATGCCTACCAAATTGCTGCATGTAGGTGAAACTAGATGCTCATACTGAAGAAAAATTTCAAAGGGGAGGGGGGTGCTATCAAACATGGGGGCTTGACTATTGGCATGTGTACGTGATTATGCCCCATCATCGTACATAAATCTCTAGAAGAATCCTCTAGAAGAATATTAAAAGTTTGGTTTATAAGGATCACTTTCTGTTGCCAGTTGGTGCTGCTATGACAATGAATCACTACTGGCATGTGTATGTGACCACACTCCATCACTGAACATTAATGTGAACTTTTGGCCACAGCGCATGATGTGTATTGGAAATATGCCACACTTCCTTTTGTGTGGTGTAATATGTTAATTGATTGCCTCACCATGGCAAAACCTTTAAATATATAAAAAATTCCTTTGCAATGTAGTGCCATGGAAATCTTTACATCATACTGACAAATTTTATTTGAATCCAGTGAATTCCCTAGGAAGAGTATTTAAAAGTTGGAAGAATTATATTGGCCATACCACAAGATGCAAACCACACATCAGAAGTAAGAATTGGAAGGCCAGATTGGAATTCACAATGAAATACAGAGATAAGCCTCAGAAGTTCTGGAACAGAGTTTTATGGACTGATGAGACCAAGATTAAACTCTGCCAAAGTGTGAAGAAAGAAAGGATCTGCTCATGAAACATATGAGCTCATTGGTAAAGCACGATGGCTTGGGCTTGCATGGCTGCTTCTGGAATACGCTCACTAATTTTTATTGATGGTGTAACTCATGATGGTAGCAGCAGAATGAATTCAGAAGTCTACAGAAACGTACTGTCTGCCAATTTACAGTGAAATACAGCCAATCTAATTGGGAGTAACTTTACCATGCAGCAAGACAATGACCCAAAACACACTGACAAACACAACAAAGGACTTCCGATTCAATCACCAGCGCTTAACCCAACTGAGCAGGCATTCCACCTCCTGAATAGGAGCCTGAAGAGGTTCAAAACATCAAAACATGAAAAGTGCCCCTCAATGGCCAATCTGAGTGAGACTGTATCACATAGTAGGTAAGTCCATACTTTAACCTACCATTCAAGTTTCACGACAATAGCTCAGTGTTAACCCTGTCAAATGCGTGCTGAAATCTCAGTGACCGATGGCGTCCATGTTTTTTTAAGTAATTAAATTTCAGCTTGATCGGTCTTACGGTTCATGAGAAACAGTTATCTAACTTAGCTCCACCCCCTATGCATGGCCACACACAAAACACTGCATTTCTCCTGTATATGCCATCCACATTTCATGTGAATGCGTACAATCATTCATGAGTTACAGCTGTTTGAGTAAATTAGACTTCACCTCAATAGAATTGATTGACATGTGACAGACAGATTGTTTACAAATTACAGCATGTTTTTGATAATTATAGAGTTTCACAATCTGCTGAGTAGTTTGACACAAAAATTGTGAAGTTCTCAAAAGTAGGTTTTGCATATTAAGCAAATTATCAAACATTTGAGTGGGTAGAGCTAAATGGTCCAAAAGGCACAATTTTGGTGCAGGGGCACCTATAGGGCACCTTTAGGACACTTATGCATGACCATAGCCCAAACTTTGCATCTGACCTCAGAATCTTGGCTTGTGTATATGTTTCAGGTTTTGTGCAAATCCATGCAAACAGTCATGAGTTAGAGCTGTTTGAGTAGATTAGGCTCTGCCCCATTAGAATTGGGACAGATAATTATTGAAGGTCAGATTCTGCTGAGTAGTTTGACTCCAACATGAACATAGGACAAAAATCCTAGAGCAAGTTCTCAAAAGTAACTTTAGCATAATATGCAAATTGGGTAAAAATCTAAGTGTTCTTGGCGACTGTTCCCGGAGAACCCAAGGAATAAGTAGCAAAAAGAATTTTCACTGTGGGTATTCGAGATATGAGCCAAAACGTAAAATGATTCACTATAGCACTACCACTATGGAGATCAGGCTCATCCCTCTTGCCTGAGTAGCGGGAGTGAGTACTATGTACTGATGAAGTCTGTAGGAATTAAGATTTGGTCTGCACAATCAGTTTTAGCAGAGAAAAATAATAATAATTAGTAGAAGAAGAAGAGACAAATCCTAAGAAAAACAATAGTGCTCCAAGCACTGAGTGCTAGGCCCCTAATAATAAATATAGCTGTAAGTGGAAAATTGCAGGGTGTAAGGACTCCTTGCAAATAGTGCCCCCAGTGGCCAGTTCTTGCCAAGAAACATAGAACAATAGAGACCACAGATGAACATACATATCAAATTTTGTGACAACAGCCCAGTGCTAGCTATGTGAGATGCCTGCTGAAATCTGATTGGCTGAAGGCAGCCATGTTTTGAAGTAATTCAGTGATTAATAAAAATACAGTTACAGATTATCAGTTCAATGCAGCACACCAAATTTGAGCTCAATTGGACTTTTGGTTCTTGAGAAAGAGCTAATTGAACCTAACTCCCCCCTTTCAATGACCATGCCCCAACCTTTGCATATGTCCTCAGATCCTTGTACTGAACATGTCTTTCAATTTTGGTTCAAATCAATTTTCACTAATCATGAATTACAGCTTCAAAGTACAAACAGCTTTATAGCTACAAACAAAGTAACTTTAAAAAAGAATTTTTATTGTAAACCATATATTCAAAGAGATATGCTTGTTTTTGTGTGCACAAACATGAATAGTACCTCAAGTGGCCAATTTCAATAAGACTAGAGTAGGGGGTCCATACCTGAACCTATCATTCAATTTTCGTGGCAAGAGAACTCATGTTACCCAAATGTCAAATGCCTCTTGAAAGCTAACTGGCAGATTTGGAACACATTTTTTATGTAATTAGGTCATCACTAAAAATCCACTTACAGCTTAGCATATAGATGGACCATACCAAATTTTTAACTCAATCAGACTTACGGTCCCTGAGAAATAAGCCCTGACCTCGTTACATGCCCATGCCCCAAACTTTGCAAATGACTTAAGATTCATGCAAATCTGCACAGTCATGGTTTACAGCTGTTTAAGGAAATTAGGCTCCGCATCATTACAATTAATTGACATGTACTGACCATACTGACTACAAATTTCAACATGTTTTTGATAATTATTGAGGATCACTGTCTGCCGAGTCATTTGACATCAAATTTGTGAAGGTAGACCAAAAATCCTAGGACTAATTCACAAAAGTAGCTTTTGCATATTTTGCAAATTAGCAAAAAAATCTAAATGGCAGACCTAAATGGTTCTTGATGCTTTTTTGTTTGGGAGAACCCAAGGAACCAGCAGAAAAAAGAATTTTCTTCGTAGGAATCAAGGTTATTGTTCAATAATCATTAAGTTTCACACTCTCCTGAGTATTTGACACCAAATTTGTGTCAATCCGACAAAAATCCCTGGATGAGTTTGCAAAAATAGGTATTCCAAATTACACAAATTATTGTAAATTTGAGTGGGTGGTGCTAAATTATTCCAATTGGAAATTTATATGAGTTGAGCCAAGGAATCAGAATTAACAAGAAATTTCACTGTGGCTCTTATTTTCCAAGAGATATGCTCATTTTTTTAAGTGAGTGAAATTGCCTCAGATAATAGTGAGTCTATACTCAAAGCTAACAATCAAATTTTGTAATGGAAGCTCAATGTTGACCCTGTCAAATGCCTGCTGAAATCTGATTGCCTGATGGCAGCCATTTCGTTTTAAGTAATTAGGTCATCATCAAAATTCAAACTACAACAAATTAATAATTTAATCTCTAAATTATGTGATCCCAAAACAAATCAAATTAAACACGATCCAAAAGATATTGAAAATATTTTTAAGAATTATTATGAAGAACTATACAAACAGACCTCTGAAATGGATAGAACAAAAGTACTAGAGTTCCTTAATACATTAGATCTGCCCTCTATTGGCGATTTACAAAATAAAAACTTAACTGCAGAAATAACCACTGAGGAATTACAACAAGCCATGGGTAAACTAAAGTCAGGCAAAGCACCCGGGAGTGATGGATTCCCTTCAGAGTGGTACAGAACCTTTAATAAAGAACTCGTGCCATTGCTAAGGGACACTTTCAACTCGGTCATAAAAGAAGGAAAAATTCCTCCGTCATGGAAAGAGACTATAATTTCCGTAATCCTGAAGGGAAAAAAAGATAGGGAACACTGTCAAAATTATAGACCTATATCACTCCTAAATTATAAAATTTTAAGTTCTATTTTAGCATCCAAAATACAATTGCTCTTACCAGATTTGATAGATGAGAACCAAACAGGTTTTGTTAAAGGTCGACAAACATATGAAAATATTAGAAGAACTCTTCATATAATAGATAGGGCTCATCGAAATAAACTACTTGTTGCTCTAATCAGTCTCGATGCTGAGAAGGCCTTCGACAGGGTCAGCTGGGAGTTTCTTTACTTATCGCTAGAAAAGTCGGGTTTTAACGGTAAATCTATCCAGTGTATAAAGTCAATATATCAAAACCCAACAGCTAGTGTGAGAGTAAATGGGTCTCTATCAGAAAGATTTCGCCTGGAAAGAGGAACTAGGCAGGGTTGCTGTCTTAGTCCTTCTCTCTTCGCCATCTATATAGAACCACTGGCTCAATTAATCAGACAGCATTTGTTGTTACCAGGGGTGGAAATGAATGGTATAGAACATAAGATTAGTCTGTTTGCAGGTGATGTTATGATTTATTTAGCTGAACCCAAGAAACATTTCACAAACCTTATGCAAGTATTAGAGCAATTTAATGAATATGCCGGATATAAATTAAATGTAACTAAAACCCAAATTTTTATGTTTAATTGCAAACCAAACAGGGAACTCAAACAAAACTATGACATTAATTGGGACGCAAAATGTCTAAAATACCTAGGTGTAAATTTAACTAAAGACTCAACAAAACTGTATAGGGCCAGTTACAAAATTCATTGACAGAGAAAAGACAAACTGGGCCCAATAGTGACATTTTCATTGAAGATCTGGCATTCTATTGTCAAACATTTCAAATTGGAGAAAGAAATTGGAATATTTAGGTGGATTACGCATGATGAGGAATTTAAGTCAGGAAGGGAAGATCCAATATTTCAACAATGGAAGGAGAGGGGAATAACAACATTGTGCTGTGTAATTACAGAGGGTGAAATTAAAAGTTTCCAGGACTTAAAGGATGATTTTGGAATCAGAAATCAGGACTTATTAGATATTTCCAATTAAGGGATAAAAAAGGAAAATTAGAGTAAATTATATCCATTCCCTTACTAAAATGATGATGGATGCCTATAATCATACACTACCCAGAATAATTTCTTCCTTATACGAGGTATTAATGTGTTGCAGCCCCTCCTCCACACTATATATAAAATTGAAATGGGATAAAGAATTAAAGACTGAAATACCAAAAACGGATTGGTACGATATGTGGATAATACACCAAACTACCACTAGCTCACAAATATGGAAGGAGTTTTCCTGGAAGTGCCATATTCGCTTCTTTATAACACCTAAGATCAAAAGCAAACAAGTCTCCAGGCAGCAGGTTTGCTGGAGACAGTGTGGACAGTTAGAAGCAGACCACGCACATATATTTTGGAGTTGTGAGAAAATCCAATCTTTTTGGGATGATGTGCAGGTAGTTATGTCTGAAGTACTTGGATATAGAATACCCAGAACCTCTTTATTTTTGCTTATGGGAAATACTAAAGGCATAGTACCTAAAAGTGACCAATATTTATGTAAGATTCTTCTTGTGGCATGTAAAAAGACTATAACTAGGAATTAGCTTAAAGACATCACTTTGAATTGTAAACAGTGGTTTGAGATTATTGAAGAAATCCTGGTGATGGAAAAAAGATGAAAAAAAGTTAAAGATGAAAAAAAGTGCTTTCAGAATGGACTGGGAAAAGTGGTTGATATATAAAGAATATAAAGTAAACTGTAAATGTTATAGAAATGATAACCTCATCTGTTTGGCTTTGTTGTTATGTTTTGTGTGTGGAATAATCCCCCCTTTTCTTTTGCATTGTTAATCTTGTATATTAAACTAAATAAAAATAAAAGTAAAAAAATAAAAAATAAATAAAAATTCAAACTACTGATTAGCATAATGATGCACCATACCTAATTTCAGCTTGATCAGACTTAATATGTATGAAAAAGTAGGTTTTGCATGTTATGCAAATGATCTTAAATTGGAGTGGGCAGGGCTAAGTGGTCCAAAAGGCAAATTTGTGTACTTTCAGCCACAGAATCAGCATAACGTAGCATTTATGGTACACCTTATTTTACAAGAGATATGACTCAACAGGAACCTACCTTTCAAGTTTCGTGACAATAGCTCAGTGTTAACCCTGTCAAAATTCCTGCTGAGAACTGATTGGCCAATGGTGGCCATCATTTCTAAGTAATTGGGTCAAATATTATTGACCATTCATTTACAGATTAGCACATAGATGACGTATATTAAATTTGAGCTTATTCTGACTTACGGTTCTTGAGAAACAGGTATCTGACCTTAAATCCACCCCCTATTAATGAACACGTCACCAACTTTGTTTATGACCTCAGAATCCAATCCTGTATATGACTTTCACATTTCATGCAAATCCATTCCAAGCAATCATGAATTATTGTTTGCAAATTTAAAATGTTTTGGTTAACTTTTAAGGTTCCCACTCTTACGAATAATATGACAACAATTTGTGGCAGATTTGGCATATAATGCAAATTATCTTTAATTGCAGTGGGTGGGGCTAAATGGTTCTATTGGCTTTTTTGTTTGCAAGAACCCAAGGAATCAAATGAAAAAAAATTGTCTGTAGGTCTTTGCCGTTCATGAGATATGGACCAAAATGTAAAACCTTGCGCTACTGCGCCACCGTAACGCCGAACGGGCCCATCTCGCTTGCCTGAGTAGTTGGAGGGAGTACTACCTATTGACCAAGTTTTACATCTCTATGACTTACTCAAGCCTATAAACACCTAAATCAGAGAAAAAACAAGATAATTTTAAGAAATATATGGTAATTTACCACAAACAAATAGTGTTTTTAAACATTTAAACTGTTGTAGAGCTATCTATTGTCCAAACTCCATTAAATTTTCCATGTGTCTTAAGTTCATGTGTCATATATATTGCATGTGCTTACTTAATTTCATGCAGTGTTGAGCTTCCCTTTAGGAGTTATTGACTTTGTGTACACTAAGCCACATTCATTTTTGGAAATAACCCTGTTATGACTATCTAAATAAAAAATTTCAACATATGTTTTGATTAATTATTGACTTAGAGAGTCCAGAGAATTGTACTACACTGGATTTGTTGTGATTAAGTAAATAACCTAGGACTAGTTCACAAAAGTGTTTTCTTTTTTTAAATAATCTCAAATATTTAATGAACAATTTGATTGACACCAGTGGTTCATGAAAAGTTGCAAAGTTGTTCACAGTGAGGAGCTCTATTAAACATGTACAACATGATAGCATCTCCTTGTGGCCATTTTTTTTTTTTCCAAATTTTGCACAGACCTCTGGGGCAGGGGTCAAACAGGACCCAGTTTTGTTCTTATTGGCCTTCATTAACTTTGTCTAATAGCTGCTGAACATTGATGGGCCAATGGCGGCCATGTTTTTCAAGATTCACAACTGCCCTTGCAGACACTGATGGGACTTTGAACAAAAACATTTCATGCAAGATTTCAATTCGATTGCCCAGTGGTTCCATATTTAGCGCCAATTTCATATTTTGTCCTGTTATAGCACCACAACCTGGCCAAGCTCCACCATTTTGTGCAGGTGACCTCAGATTGAGCCCATACATAAGTGTGTCCTTCTGTTCAAGAGTTATAGCCATTTCAGTAGAAGCGGCCATGCCCTCTTCAAACATTTTTGATTGCCGTCACAGCGATGAATTGAAAGTTCAACTTTTTTTTTGATAATTTGATCCAAGCAGTCCAAGCAATTGTCCTGCACTGGTTTTATTTTGGTTCAGCAAAAACCCTAGGACTAGTTCACAAGAGTATGTTTTTTAATTAATTGCAAATATTTAACGGATGAGTTGACTGAGTCCAATGCTTCTTGAGGCAAAGTTGCTCAGAATGATGCGCTCCATCAAACAGCATGAATTACTTGTATTTGTGTGAAACACTGCAGTATATAAAACCATTTATGTGCATGAAAAACTTGATAGTGTCCGCCCAATGGCTGATTAGTTTGAACTTTAACAGATTTCTTACTCTGGGGCCAAGAGTAAAGCAAGTCCACCAAGTTTCATTCCGATCGGCCTTTGTTAACCTTGTCTAATAGCTGCTGAAATTTAATTGGCCAATGCCAGACATGTTTTTTGAGATACGTGAATGTCCACAAAAATATAGACTGGACACTGCATGCAAATTTTCAAGTCAACTGGTTCCATCGTTAGAGCCAATTTCATGGTTTTTCCTGTTACAGCGCCACCAACTGGTCACTCTTGTTTTTTTTTACTTTTTTTTTTTACGTGTCCTCATATTGGGCCCATACATAAGTGTGTCAATTTTGGTGAAAACATCTCATTCCGTTCAAGAGCTATAGCCATTGAAGTAAAAGTGGCTACGCCCACTTCAAACATTTGTCACAAAGTTAAATCAAAAGTTTAGAAGACCTTTCTGCACTGGTTTGGTTCCAAGTGGATGAAGTGGCAGAAATGAAATCATATGTTTTGTTTGTCTTGACCCACAGACTCCAATAGTATAAAACACATGAATCTGTGACAAACGGTTCAAAAGTTATGGCCATTTTTGTAAAATTTTTTGTATCGCCACCATGTGGCCAACCGGGCAAGACTTTGTGCCACTGTAGACTGGTGCGGTACTACTATCCATTAAATTTTCATGTCTCTAGGCCCAGCGGTTAATAAAATATTAATAAAAATCCTTACAAAAACAACAGGATTTCACCACTTTGTGCTTGAGCCCCTAATAATAATAATAATAATAATATTAATAATAATAATAAAAATCCAGCATTTTCGGGAGCCAAGCACCCAGACTCGGTGAGCCGCACATTCACAGACTCGCTACAATTGTTGCCTGAGCAATCACAGGAAAGCAGAGCCATAATTTTAGGCTTTCAAGCGTTGATTCAAGCGTGATTTGTAGTTTCACTCATGACGGTTATGTTTTGATCATGGACAGTGGTGGAATTCTCTGACTGTAGGAAGAAAGGTCTAGATGAACAAATGGGCAGCAGGGTGGCATTGCTGCTGCAGCTGCCACTACTGCTGTGACCTGTGGAGTTGGCTGTTGCTACTTTGACCTTTGGTCATGATTGCTACTGCTCTGACCTAAAATCTTTTTCTTCTTGAAATTTAAAAATATCTAAGGTATTTATATTTTTTCCTCATCAGTCTGGGCCTTTTCTCCCCCCACTTTGTGCAAGTTTCTGACAATGATGTGAGCCAAATTTGGTGAAGCCTGGGCAAAATTTGGAGGAGTAGTAGCAAAAATGGAAGCATTTTCGGCATGTTATTGTAACTGATGCTGTCACAAAATTTGTTGTATAGCCTCAGGGCACAGTCCTGAAGATGCCTACCAAGAATTGTATCAGTGTGCAATGTTGTTGTTGAGATACTGCCTCACTTCCTGTTTGGCGGCTTTGCTGTCAGATTTGTTGGCACATTATGGGCAAACCATTTGGTTTTGAAAACTTTTGTCCAGGTTGGTCTGAATATGATGTATGCCAAATTTGGTGTTGCTTGGACTTCTACTTGGTGTAGAAGTGGTGGAAAAAAACATTTTTTCACCAAATCCAATGAAGTGCACTTGAATGTCAGATCTTGGTGTGCATTCACTTCAGCATACCCCAGAGAATTATAGTAAAAAAGAACTGTGAATCTAGCACAAACTCTTCAAATGACATAAGGAAAAAAAATAAAAGTTGTTACAGTTCTTGACCAAATTTGTAGGAGGAGTCACGAAAAAAAGTTTTTGACAAAAATACATGGCGGAAAATCTAATTAGGCAGACATTGACATCATAGGGTGCATTTAACTCGTCTTGACCCAGGGAATCCAGGGATTCCCGCCATAGTCACCCTAGCCAGAAGAAGAAGAAGAAAAATAAGAAAAGGTACAATAACAATAGGGTGCCTACACACCTTTGGTGCTTGGCCCCCAAATTACAAGAAGAAGAAAAACAATAGGGTTCAGTGCTTGGACCTCTAAGTACAACTGTAAGTGGTCAACAATAAAGAGATCATACTGGAACATATTTATCAAGGTTTAGCATATTATGCAAATTTAAGTGGTTGGAGCTAAATACACCAAAAGGCAGTTTTTACAGTTTGAGCAAAAGAATCAAAGTAAAAAAAAAAAAAAGTTTTTTCCCAAGAGATATGTTTTTTGTGTGCACAAACATGAATAGTGCTCCCCAGTGGCCAATTTGAATAAGACTGCATTAATTGCAGGTCCCAGCACAGATCTACCCTTCAAGTTTCATGACGATACCTCAATGTTAACTCTGTCAAACGCCTGTTGAAACCAGTTCGCCCAATAGCAGCCATGTTTTTTTTAAGGAATTAGGTCATCATCGAAAATCTATTTACAGATTAGCATATAAATGCATCATACCAAATTTCAGCTCAATTGGACTTAAGGTTCTTGAGAAAGTTATCTGACCTTAGCTCTGCCCCACAACCCAAACTTTGATCTCAAAATCTTGTCCTGGCCATGCCTTTAAAGTTTTGTGTGAATCTATGCAAGCAATCATGAGTTACAGCTGTGCCAGTAAATTTGGCTCTGCCTCATAAGCATTGATTGAAGTGGTGGCCATACTGTTTACAAATCTCAACATTTTTTTTTTGATATTTAGTGAGGTTTACACTGATTAGTATGAAACCACATTTGTGAAGATGTAAAATAGGACTAGCTAGCAAAAGTAGGTTTGAAAATTATGCTGATTAGCAAAAATTCTACAAGGGTGGTGCTAAAAGGTTCAAAGAATTTTGTGTGTAGGGCTTACGATTCACGAGATATAGCAAAAATATAACAAAATGTAGCTCCCCCAATGGCCAGTTCTTGCCAAGATACATAGAGCAATAAAGAGATCATACATGAACTTATAAGTTTTGTGATGATAGCTCATTGCTAGTTGTGTTAAATGCCTGCTGGAAGCTGACTGGCTGAAGGAAGCCATGTCTTTGATGTAATTTTTGTTGATGATTGAAAATTAAACCCACCCTCCCCCCACACCACTACCCAATAAACAAATTTGAATGAGATTGCAACAGATAGTAGTGGGTCCCTCCCTGAAAATACCATTAAAGTTTCGTTACAATAGCCTAATGGGAACTTTCTTAAATGGCTGCTGAAATCTGTTCGCTTGTCTATTCAGTAATTGGGTCGTCATTAAAAATCCACTTGCCGATTAGCACATACGGTGCAGATGCAGCATACCAAATTTCAGCTTGACTGGCCTAATGGTTCTTGAGAAACAGTTTTCTGACCTTAGCCTCACCCCTACGTATCACCTCACCCCACACACCTGTCTAATTAAATAAGGCTTTACCTTCTTAGAACTTACTGAAGTATGGTGGCCATATTGTTTATAAACGTCAACATGTGTTTGATAATTACTGAGAGTCACACACTCCTATTTTGACATGACAATTATGAAGATTGACCAAAAACTTAGCATTAGCCCTTAAAAGTAGGTTTTGCATATTATGCAAACGATCACAAACTTAAGTGGGTGGAGCTAAAAGGAATTTTTTAGATTTTGAGGATTAGAAAGAATTTTCACTGTATACCTTACTTTCCAATAGAAAGTTTTTGTGTGCACAATAATGAACAGTGTGTGTGTGAATGTGTGTGTACAGTACTACCTTCCTCCAGCTGTGCAGAATCCTCTGGGTTGCTTTCACTATCAGCCTCATAGCCTTTCTCCTCTTCCAGCGCTTGAACATCACATACCTGAACTTCATCCACTTCATCAGACAGATCACCAGCTGGAGCCTGGACCTCACAGCTGGCTTGACACTTCATAAAAATCGAGCAACATAAAAGCTGTTAAACAAGCAAACTGATTTCATAACAAATAAAAATATTTAAAAGATAAGCCCAAATATAATACTTTTAGTATTCCAACTACATAGTCTTCCTTAACACCTAATATAGCACAGCTGCATACACAACTACTTCCAAAAGCAAATTCCTTTTAACACTGCAAAAAGTGACACCTTAGCAAGGGACAATATCTTGAATATAGTCAAAATAATCTACAAATTCTTATTACAAGATTACAATAAGTCAGATATATGATTATTAAGCATATTTTTTAGACATTCTTTACTTATTTCAAGCTTGAAATCTTGTTCTATTGGCAGATAATTTAGCTAATTTTAAACATTTATTTCTGGAAAGAAACAAAATTATCTGCCAACAGAATAAGAAACATTAAAGATTGAAATGAGTAAAAACATCTAAAAACAGGGGGAATACTCATGTTTGATTTATAACAATCGTATGACAAGAAATATTAGATAAATGTGCCCATATTCAAGATTTTTTTTGAAGAAATAATTTTTGCAGTGTTCTTTTTACTTAATATGAGAAAAATTAAGATAAGTAAATAAATAAATAAACACTCTGGTCAGAAGACCAAATCAGCTGACTGTAGCATGTAAAGATAGGTCAAAGCCCCAGGAGGAATTTAGTCACTCACAAATAAATGAACAGAAGTTTTATTCATTTATCCATGGCCAGTAAGCAAAGTCAGGTTTTAATAAAGTATTTTGACACGTTTAATCAATGTTGTAAACATTGAACCTAAAAATATAAACATATGGAAAGCACCATTAATATACGAATATAAACATACGGAAAGCACTATTAATATATGATTTTAATAACTGAATTAGTTGATTAATTGTTCAAAATCATTTATCAGATAACGTGCTGTTTCTTGCTGTTCAAAAGAAAAGAAAAATGCTAAGCAATACTGAAATTTGCTTCTTGTCTCCAAGAAAACTCCACAACATAAATTAAACAGGCACCAGTTAGAATAGACTTTAAACAGTTACATGACAGTATTGAGTTTATCACCTCTGAGGTAAATGTAAAATGTTAAAACAAAAACCCTTACCCTTTCGGGTTTCTCCTCAATAGCAGTGGCTGGGGCAGACACTTGAGCCAGAGCAACACGCAACAAGCAGTCAAACAAGGGAACAGCCAGGTCAGAGTTCACCACACCAGAGAGAGACAGCTGATCCTTCACCTCACACAGGGTGTCCTCTACAGACTGAAGCAATGTAGAGAAAGAGGAGTAGAGAGACACAGAGAGAGTGAGGGAGCGAGAGAGAGCAAGAGGAAGCAAAAGGGAGAGAAAAAGAATATGAAGTTTGGTCAAAGGCTCCTATTAGAAATCCAGTAATAAGATTTGAAGTCTAATGCAGCTTAACAGACTAAAACATTGGATGAATGCAAGTATGAATTCTTGTGTTGTTTGTAAAAGAATTATTTTGCAATAAATTGTACATTAACTACCTGGAATGAGATGTTATATTCAGGTTTCTGGAGCACAGACTTGGAGCTGTGTAGACAGATGGATAGAAGTGCTTCCAGAAGGCGTATACTCTGTAAAGGCCACTCTTCTTCTAGCTCATGTGCTGGAACCTTGGTCTTTACCTCCATATGACCAGGACTCGCTGAATTATTATAATCTAGATGTTGTGTTTCATGTGTCCCAACGACTATGGCCTCCAGAGCAGTCTGTACTGGTTTTAGGGCTGAACAGTCTGAGTGTGGTGGGCTTGCTTTGCCCTTGCCATCTCTCTTTTTCTTAGATTTGACTTCTTTGGTTTTTGAGGTAAGATTCTGAAGGACCATAGTCATGAGGCGACAGCAAACATTCAGGCCGCCTAACCTGAAGAGCTGTCTCTGGAACACTGGGCTCTCCAGATACATCCAGTGGCATACGGACCACACATCTGCTGCTCGCCTTACTTGCTCCTTTGATGGCAGTGCCATGCTATCTGGTAAGAGGAAGGGTAACTGCCCACCGAGGGGTTCACTGGCTGTACTGTCATAGCCTGAGGTGTCCTCAAACTCATTAGCAGACTTCCTATCACAGTCAGCCTCCTTGCTTACACATATGAAGGCCACACACAAAAAAAGATTAATAATGTTCAAATATGCTCCTCCATGGTTCCATCTGATTCCTGCACTCATACTGCTTTTGCCCCTCCAATTTAGACATGACTCTTTTAGATCCTCATAGAATTTATTGAAACTCTGTGGACCATCGCCTGTCCCTTGAGACTCTTGGTATCCTGTTTTACCCAGCCCATGAAGGGCAGCATCGGTCTGATGGTCAGAGCCACTTAAAATCAAAGTCTCAAACACCTTAAGTGCCCAAGGCCTAGTGGAGTCCAGATAGATCAACTCTGTCACCTGGTTCAGCCCAGTACTGCTTAGGAACATGTCCCGCACCACTGCGCTGTGGGCAGAAGAGATCAGAACCAGTAAGGATAAAAGAGAATCAATTATGTAAAATAAGGACCTCATGGTACAGAACATTGTAGTTTTATTTAGGTAACAACCATGGCAACATTGTGTAGTGACATATCTAGCCATATATTTTACCCTATAGAAAATATAGAAAGTCTGTAGAAAGCATTAGCCCAATAAAACACATTTATGCTACACTTTATTTCAAGGTCAGAGTGGAAAGAAACTGTCAGAGAAACACATTTTTACGAAGTCAACCAATACCAAAGAGAGTTAGGTGCTAGAATATGAATAGAACAACAGCCTGAGGTCAAGCATGAATGAAAGAACAAATAGGGCTTGGCAACATACAGTAAACATTATTATCATTGTGGTATTTCTTAAATATAATTTTAACCTAGGGTTTTGCCAAAATGTCTGCTCATTTTATATTTAGTATCATTATTCTCACAAACAAAAGTCTCAGTGCGGTTTCAATTTCTAATTAATATTCATCCAGCTCAAAATAAATGCAACAGAAGTATAAAGGAAAGTAAATCCTACCTTGACTTGAGTAAGCAGGGCAGCACCTGAAGATAAACAAGCAGAACTTCCACAGGGAGGCAGTGGGTGTGATAGCTACAGACCTGACTGCATGTCTTGGACACACCTAATTTTTGAGCATGGTGGGCTAGCTCCACACCTTTCTGAAGCATAGGATAAAAAATGTAAGTGTACAGTTTTGACTGTATCACTGCATTTCCCCTTAAAGTCAGTTGGCATACATGACTGGCAATCTGCTTACTCAACTGCCAATCTTTACCAAAGACTATTCCCTGGTATGCTTTTAAAGCATCCCATTTCCAAAGCATGTCTTCAGACCCTCTACTTGGTAGAACAACTTCTGATTGGAAGGAAAAACAGGGAGAAGTAGAGGAGGCTATCTCTCTTCCAAGCCCACAGTCTTGCAAAGCCTTTTCAATATCAAGTTTCTGGCTGCTGTGCAAGAGACAGATATCGCAAGAGTTAAGTCTGGCCTTCGCTGAGGGTTGTTCCCCTCCCAGCTGTTCCAACACAAGTCCACTAAGTACATTGAGAATATAGGGCTGATAGCTGCACAGACTTGGGGCTTGAAATACTTGAAGCAGAGGAGCCACCACTGAATGTGGTTCCATACAGCAACAAATACCAACAGCTTGTATGCCAGACAGCACCTGCAGCACAGCAGGCCCAGAGGGTGAGAGACATTGGAGCAGTCGCAGACACTGGTGAGCACAGACGGCCAGAATGCAACAACTTTCAGGGTAACACACTTGCCAATCATTACCCTCAGGTTTCTCCTCAAGGTTGTGCTGAGTTGCCTGCTTGAAGGCAGTGATAGGCAGTCCTGATATGTCATGGTGATGGTGCAGCAATTGGGAATATTCACAACGTCTGTGACGGCGTCGTGCACATGATGACTGGTGTATTTGTTCTGATTTGGCCCTCTTCACTACACTGATTATCTTAAGGACACCAGAAATAATGCCGTGCAGTCGTTCTAAGACTTCACCACTCATCTCAGAATCACAAGTATTACCAAGGGCTTCAAGATGAAGGCAAGTTTCCTCAAACAGCTCAAGGCCATGGTGCTGCACAAACTCATGAATTAGTTCAAGAGCCTGGCTGAAAAAGAAAGGATTTGGGGCAGAGGCTTCTAAGCAGCCAAGCAAAAACTGAAGGACACCCTCAAGGAGTTCTGGCAGCAGCAGAGCTTGGTGACGGTATCTAGAAAACGCAAAGTCTTCTTGCACCTCCTGTAGAGTCTTTTTGGTTTGAGAAGCAAATGGATTCACACCTGCCTTGAAGGCTTGCCTATCAAGGCAGGTGCGTATCTTTAGGATGGCTCTCAGCAGATCATTTAGGCTTTGCCGCAGATTATTGGGTACTACCTCACTCTGACCCATATCTACGGACATTAAATGCAGGATAGTGCGCAATAACATTCTTTGAACAAGGGCAACTGGCTCCCCAGCCCAGCCTGCAGCTAGTTCATCAACCCCTTCCCGACCACTTCCCCCTCCCGGTCCACAACAGTCACAGAACTCTGTGAGAATTTCAGTGAGTTTGGGAACAACACTAACAGTTAAGCCTGGGTTGTGATTGACAGTCATGTCAAATTTGCATATTTTCTCCAGTAAGGACAATAAAACTTGACAGAGGTCAAATGGAGAATTTGCAATACCATTCAAAATAGAAAAGGCTGTAGAGTCAGTTAGCATTTCCGTGTTGGGTGGCAGTGATTCAAAGTGCCTTATGTAAGGCTTGGATCTTTCAAAACTGCTCATGCCATCCACACAAGGATACTGCAATGGCTGCTGCAGAAGAATAACTAACTGGTGATGCTGGTGACTAGCACGACTGGATGAACCAGGAGACCTTCTATGTTTAGACCATGTATTTGCTGCTTTTTCATCAGAATTAGATTCAGAATCAGACGTGGAGACCTGGGATTTGTACACATTGCTCACTGAATATCTCTGAGCAGTCTTTCGTATATGCCGTGACTTCCAATTGTGAGAGAAGTGCTTTCCAGAGTTCTGTGCATCACAACAAGTTTTCTGCTTTCCCACATTCAGAGTGGCAGCCTTTTCCTCTCGACAAGGATGCACTTCCAGGAGTGAAGGCAGGTTGAAATCTATGAAGATTAAAAAAAAAATGCACAAATTGTTCAAGAAATTTAGATCCTAATTCTTTGGGAACAACACGGGGCAATAAATGTGTTCTGTGATATACAACCTGAAACAGATTCTCTAAATTTGATTAATGAGCAACCTGAATAATCTTGTTTAATCTGGTTATTAGACTGTAGGATGTATGTATGTTTCTGGGAAAAAAGACTACACAAATATGGGAACTAATAAGGAAACAATGTAAGAGACACATGTTAGAACATATTAGCATGCCAGCACTAAATACCTTAGATAACCATAAACAGTCCAAGTGAAACAGTCCAAAAGTCGCTAAATGGAGTTATCTCAATAATACCTCCTTCAAATGCATTTCACATGTTTCCATAACGCATAAAATGCCAAAATGAATATTAAAACAATTATTTAATGAGGGCCAAATGACAAGGCATAAATGAAACCAGAGTCATGGAAAACTACAAAATGGAAATGATCTTTATCTAAATGAACTCTGTCAGTCCAATTTTCTATGTGAAGTATTTAGTTTATCTGCCCAATTGAAATACATATTCCACTATGTTATCCAAACTGTTTCTTTATAACAAAACAAGAGCTCATGCTCAACTAGTCAATCATAGACCTCCCCATGTGCTAGAATTCTTTTAACATATAAGCAAAAGATAATTTTACAATTAATTGACACTAACCAGGGAGCTTTTCTTCCCGAATTGGAATCTTCCACACAAGTGGTAGCAGTGATAACAAGAGTGTGAGCAGCTCTTCCCGACACGTCAGTTCCTACAGAGAAAACATAAAAAACCTCCATCAAAAATTATCTCTGCATATCCTGTTTGTATGTCAGGTCCAGGAAACACTAGCTGATGGTCAATATAAATAGAAGAATGGTATATTTTTAAAGAAAAACAAAACAAAACAAAACAAACAAACAAACAAAAAAGACTTACAAATGCAATTTCACTTTCTAGTTCATTGTGCCTACAGCAATTGGCACTCATCACCCAAAAAAGAAAAAGGGGACAGAAAAATAAGTGATAAACAAACAAATAACACAAATGCACAGTGACCACTTGACTACATTGAGATATTTAGACATTAATACAGTGAAAGAGTGTCCCTAAATACTAGCTCCACCCTGGACATTCTGGGAAAGCATTCTTCACATGGAGAAGAGAAAGTGTACCAGCATGTGTGAATTAAAAGTAAATATGGGGGCTTGCTGTTTCAGTTGCCTGTGACTCCAGGTAAACCACCACCAAGCTATGTTCACCACAATAATTAAAGGAAAAAAAATATCATATTAACCAAACATAGTGGTGCCTTAGTGTGTGGTCTAAACTTACTCACCAATAATACTAACAAAAGCGTAATGTGGTATAACAGTTTTTCCTCAATTGCTTAAGCACAATCCTCAAATGAAAATCATTCTTTTCTAAACATTGTGTGAAATACTTCACATCAATAGCTCATTTGATCAAAGGTATACACATTTCTCATCGTGCTCACAGAACTTTAAGTACATTTCTGCAAATTCTAAATACATTTGTCTCCAATTAACAAAGAGATGAATTGAGTATAAGCCTTAGTGAACAATGGATGACACTGCTTTTTTTTCCACATGTATTTAACCATATACTTATTTTATAAATCCTTACATGCAAAATAGGAGAGCTAACAGGTGTAAACTCAAAAACACACTAAATTACATAAACTACAGTGTTCTGGTATTGCTCTGATCTGATAATGTCAAACAAGCTGATAACACAAGCGTGTTGTCTCACATTTTAGAGCAACCATTCAGACATGCTGTCAAATTTAGCTTTCAGGTGCAACTCAGGTACTACCAATTTTCAAAACACATATAGCCCAGAAAGGGGAAACTGAACTGCTGTGCATGCTATAATTCCTGAATGTGGAACAGTTAGAAAACAGCCTGCTTTTGCAAAAGGAAAAAGAAGAGGCGTTAGAATAAATGGTAGCTGGGTAAGGGTGAGAGGGGTAATTGCAGGCAAGGAAGAAACAGAGGGAAGCAAAGAGTTATTTCAAATGACATATGGGTCACAGTTATAGTCCTTGTAATAAAACACACCCTAACTACGGTCAGAGAATGCAGCCTAAGATGAGCCGGTCCACAGATCATCAAAATTCCAGACAATCAGTAGAGAAAGCTAATGTGAAAACAAATCTAAAAGTTCTTCTTCATGGTACTTCAGTCAACCCAATCAATGTTTGTTTCAGAACTCATAAAAACATGTACTTACTGTACTTGTTCATCAGTTCCACCTGTTTTACTGTTTCACTGCTAGTGGTAGAAAAGCAGCTTTCACTTCTCAACAAGAAAAAGAAACCTATAACATAGCTGCAAGCAGCAATTACAGGGCCAAGCACTAGAGAGGCAAAATAAGGAGCTAAACAAGCATCAGAGCATGGTCATGATATTACATATCAAGTTTCAGTGCAATAGTCAGTAGGCTTGGCAAGATATTGCACAAAACACTATGTGGCGCTTTGAAGATACGTTATATGGAAACAGTTTGAGATATCAAAAAGTTTTTGGCCAGCATGCTCTGATGATGATCTATGTGAAATTTGGTGAAGATTGGATAAATGGTCTAGGAGGACTCCGAAAAAGTAGGTTTTTGGCTCAAAATGGCAGACAGACAAAATTTTCCATCTACTGTGGGAAAATGTGTATTATTGGTTTCGGACCAACAGTTCGGTTTGGTCTATCAACACGAAATCCATAACTTATTGTTGACATTGACTGAAGATGATCTGAGTCAAATTTGGTGAAAATCGGATGAATGGTCCGAAAAGCAAAAATATGTTTTTTTACAGATCTGTTAAACATTAGGTGGCGTTGTTCCAAAACTGTGCAGATACCCTTGCACGACGGCTATGAAACACACTAAGTTTGGTCTGAGTATGCTAGAGTTCATTTCAGTGTGCTCATCATGAAATTCGTTTGCATGTTATTCGAGAATGGTTTGACTAATCAAATTGAATTCCATAACTGTTTGTCAGCATCTTCTGACGATGATCAGATTAGATTTTTGAAAATCAGACTAACAATCTAGAAGGAGTTCGAAAAAGTAGGTTTTCAAAGCATTTCAAAATGGCAGACAACAAGTTCGGCCGACCATGGCATAACTGGTAGCATTGTTCTCGGCATGAAGCAAGGAATCTAACAAGACCATTCTCATGACAATAGGCAAAAGCAGTAAAAAGCTATTAGCATTTTTGAAGTTGCATTATAATTTTTGACCACAAGGTGGCTCTGTCCTGAAACTTTTTGGGTACCTTCAGGGCATGGTGCTGATGACACATACTAATTTTCATAATGAGACGCCAAGGCATTTGCAAAATACAGCATTTTATGTCTAATTCAAAATGGCTGACACATTAAGTGGCCAACATAGGAAAATTATATCATTCGACTCCTTATGCTGTACAGAATCTAAGGAGACCAGTTTCATGATTTTATGACAAACCATTCAGAAGTTATAAGCAAAAATATGCTTTTTTCATATCTCATGAGCACTAGGTGGCACTGTTCTGAAACTGTGCAGGTACCCTCAAGTCATGATGGCTATGACATACACTAAGTTTGGTCTGAATATAGACTGCTCAAAAAAATTAACTGAACACTTTTTAATCAGAGTATAGCATCAAGTCAATTAAACTCCTGGGATATTGATCTGGTCAGCTAAGTAGCAGAGGGGGTTGTTAATCAGTTTCAGCTGCTTTGGTGTTAATGAAATTAACAACAGGTGCACTAGATGAGCAACAATGAGATGACCCCCAAAACAGGAATGGTTTTACAGGTGGAGGCCACTGAAATTTTTTCACTTCTCATCTTTTCTGACTGTTTTTCACTAGTTTTGCATTTGGCTAGGGTCAGTGTCACTACTGGTAGCATGAGGCGATACCTGGACCCTACAGAGGTTGCACAGGCAGTCCAACTCCTCCAGGATGGCACACCAATATGTGCCATTGCCAGAAGGTTTGCTGTGTCTCCCAGCACAGTCTCAAGAGCATGGAAGAGATTCTAGGAGACAGGCAGTTACTCTAGGAGAGCTGGACAGGGCCGTAGAAGGTCCTTAACCCATCAGCAGGACCGGTATCTGCTCCTTTGTGCAAGGAGGAACAGGATGAGCACTGCCAGAGCCCTACAAAATGACCTCCAGCAGGCCACCGTGGAGCTCGATTGGCACTTGCCATTGAACATGAGAATTGGCAGGTCCACCACTGGCGCCCTGTGTTTTTCACAGATGAGAGCAGGTTCACCCTGAGCACATGTGACAGATGTGAAAGGGTCTGGAGAAGCCGTGGAGAACGTTATGCTGCCTGTAACATCGTTCAGCATGACTGGTTTGGTGGTGGGTCAGTGGCATATCCAAGGAGGGATGCACAGACCTCTACAGGCTAGACAATGGCACCCTGACTGCCATTAGGTAGTGAGTCCTGGGTTCCTCCTGGTGCACGACAATGCCCGGCCTCATGTGGCGAGAGTATGCAGGCAGTTCCTATAAGATGAAGGAATTGATACTATTAAATGGCCTCGCCTGACCTAAATCCAATAGAACACCTCTGGGACATTATGTTTCAGTCCATCCGAAGCTGCCAGGTTGCACCTCAGACTGTCCAGGAGCTCAGTGATGCCCTGCTCCAGATCTGGGAGGAAATACCCCAGGACACCATTTGTCGTCTCATTAGGAGCATGCCCCGACGTTGTCAGGCATGTATACAAGCACGTGGGGGCCATACAAACTACTGAGTACCATTTTGAGTTGCTGCAATGAAATTTCAGCAAAATGGACTAGCCTGCTGCATAATTTTTTCACTTTGATTTTCGGGGTGTCTTTGAATTCAGCCCTCTGTAGGTTGATAATTTTCATCCTTTCATTCCTAACACATTACCCAGTCCATATCAGTATAGATATCCAGCATGATATTTTTCCCCATTGAGATTTGATGTGTTTTCAAAGTGTTCCATATATCAGGGGCGTTTCCTCCGAGGCGGCAAGGGAGGCAGTGTCTCCTCAAAAAATTGGATGAGAAAATAATCGATATTACAAAAATAAAATGATGCAAATATTACTAAAAATGACATTAAAAGTATAAAAGTCACTCGTTTTTATAAAGTAACACTGTCCAACAGCGACACCCGCAGGTAAAGTTACAGCGGAGGCTTGCCTCCCCTCAGCCCATTGATTTATAACAGAGACCCCATAACGTGCCATGAGTTTAGTGGGGGGTAATTGAGAATGAATGGGGAAAAGTCACGTGAGAGGAGGCAATGCCTCCATCGCGCTATAATTGGATATGATCGGTTATGATTGGATGTGATAGGTTCGTTCGATAAATCCCGCCTCTTGTTTTCGTGCGAGCTCTCGGCCTGAATGGACAAAATGATGGCGTTACTGACTAATTATAAAGTAAGTAAACAACTCACACTGCTATGTGTCACGTCAAAAATGAAAACTTGAAATGGCCTGAAAACGTGATGACTGTTAGTTTTTAGTGAGCATTCAGCTTGATGAAATGAAAGATATATCTTCTTCTGTGTTTGTGTTTGCAGAGCTTTTATGACGATGACCCGAAAATAAGTTGACTATTAAAAAGAACAGCCGAACATCAGTTCACAAATAAAAAAAATATTAGTAACACTTTACAATAAAGTGTCATTTGTTAACATTAGTTAATGTGTTAACTAACATGAACAACGAACATTTATTACAGTATTTATTAATCTTTGTTAACGTTAGTTAATAAAAATACAGTTGTTTATTGTTAGTTCACAGTGCTGATTTGAAGAATGCATTAGTAAATGTTGAAAATAATATTAAATAAGATTAATAAATGCTGTAGAAGTATTGTTCATTCTTAGTTCATGTTAACTAAAGTAGTTAACTAATGTTAACTAATGAAACCTTTTTGTAAAGTGTTTCCAAAATATTGTTCAAATTGTTACTGCAATAATTGTTACTTTAGTTATTATTTTGGAATAAATGTAAAAATGCATAAAAATACTATGAAATGTATAATTAGTATTAAAAATATTAAATAAAATAAAAAAATAATAATAAAAGACAAAATAGAATTATATTTGTTCTCTCTTCTTTATGTAATGTATATATATATATATATATATACATACATATATATACACACACACACACACACACAGTCAGGTCCATAAATATTGGGACATCGACACAATTCTAACATTTTTGGCTCTATACACCACCACAATGGATTTCAAATTAAACGAACAAGATGTGCTTTAACTGTAGACTGTCAGCTTTAATTTGAGGGTATTTACATCCAAATCAGGTCAACGGTGTAGGAATTACAACAGTTTGCATATGTACCTCCCACTTGTTAAGGGACCAAAAGTGATGGGACAATTGGCTTCTCAGCTGTTCCATGGCCAGGTGTGTGTTATTCCCTCATTATCCCAATTACAATGAGCAGATAAAAGGTCCAGAGTTCATTTCAAGTGTGCTATTTGCATTTGGAATCTGTTGCTGTCAACTCTCAAGATGAGATCCAAAGAGCTGACACTATCAGTGAAGCAAGCCATCATTAGGCTGAAAAAACAAAACAAACCTTCAGAGAGATAGCAAAAACATTAGGTGTGGCCAAAACAACAGTTTGGAACATTCTTAAAAAGAAGGAACGCACCGGTGAGCTCAGCAACACCAAAAGACCCGGAAGACCACGGAAAACAACTGTGGTGGATGACCGAAGAATTCTTTCCCTGGTGAAGAAAACACCCTTCACAACAGTTGGCCAGATAAAGAACACTCTCAAGGAGGTATGTGTATGTGTGTCAAAGTCAACAATCAAGAGAAGACTTCACCAGAGTGAATACCACAAGATGTAAACCATTGGTGAGCCTCAAAAACAGGAAGGCCAGATTAGAGTTTGCCAAACGACATCTAAAAAAGCCTTCACAGGTCTGGAACAACATCCTTTGGACAGATGAGACCAAGATCAACTTGTACCAGAGTGATGGGAAGAGAAGAGTATGGAGAAGGAACGGAACTGCTCATGATCCTAAGCATACAACCTCATCAGTGAAGCATGGTGGTGGTAGTGTCATGGCGTGGGCATGTATGGCTGCCAATGGAACTGGTTCTCTTGTATTTATTGATGATGTGACTGCTGACAAAAGCAGCAGGATGAATTCTGAAGTGTTTCAGGCAATATTATCTGCTCATATTCAGCCAAATGCTTCAGAACTCATTGGACGGCGCTTCACAGTGCAGATGGACAATGACCCAAAGCATACTGCAAAAGCAACCAAAGAGTTTTTGAAGGGAAAGAAGTGGACTGTTATGCAATGGCCAAGTCAATCACCTGACCTGAATCCGATTGAGCATGCATTTCACTTGCTGAAGACAAAACTGAAGGGAAAATGCCCCAAGAACAAGCAGGAACTGAAGACAGTTGCAGTAGAGGCCTGGCAGAGCATCACCAGGGATGAAACCCAGCATCTGGTGATGTCTATGCGTTCCAGACTTTGGGCTGTAATTGACTGCAAAGGATTTGCAACCAAGTATTAAAAAGTGAAAGTTTGATTTATGATTATTATTCTGTCCCATTACTTTTGGTCCCTTAACAAGTGGGAGGCACATATGCAAACTGTATCTATCTATCTATACATACATATATATATATATATATATATATATATATGTACACTGCCTCCTCATTTTAAAACACCACCGCACGCCACTGAGTATATATATATATATATATATATATATATATATATATATATATATATATATATATATATATATATATATGCTCGCCTTCAAATTCGTTTGTGCATTATTCAAGAACACTTTGACTATTCAACTTGAATTTCACAACTTTTTGTCCACATGGTATTAAGATGACATGATTCGATTTTGGTGAAAATCAGATGGAGGAGCTCGAAAAAGTAGAGTTTTCAGAAAATTCAAAATGGTGGAAAACCTACTTGGGTGGAAATTTAAATCATGGTGTGCAACTGACTTGGCAGGAGTCAAGGAATCAGAAGAAAATTTTGTTTCTAGCCCTTACGGTTCAAAAGTTATTAGCAGAGAAATTAGTGAAACTTTGACCTGTTGGTGGCACTAGAGATTTGGAGATAGAGATTTCAAACTTGCTGTGTTCACAGTTCGGACTGTCCTCTTTTTACCATATGGTTCTATAGGTTGCCACAGACTTCCATGGTGGAAAAAGAAAAAGAATATGAACACTAACGAATACAAGAGGGGTCTTTGCCCTTTCAGGGCCGGACCCCATAGAAATACTCAATTCAATTTTATTTGTATAGCGCTTTTAACAATGGACATTGTCACAAAGCAGCTTTACAGAAATAAATGGATTCACAAAAAATATATTGTAAATATGTGAATTTATCCCTAATGAGCAAGCCAGAGGCGATGGTGGCAAGGAAAAACTCCCTGAGACAATATGAGGAAGAAACCTTGAGAGGAACCAGGCTCAAAAGAGAACCCCATCCTCATCTGGGTGCAATTTACAGTGCAATTATAAATAAATCCCTTCTATTATTGTGTACTATACGGACAAATAGTGCAATTGTGCAACCAGTAAATCCATCACAGTTTTTGCAAAAAGTCCGGTTGGTTAAAATCTATCCACTGTCCACTGATGGAGTCCTGAGTACGAAGGTTCTCGTGGCAACTGCAGCCCCAAAGCCACTACAGCAATCGCAGTCCCAAGCCATTACAGTACAGCTCCCCATATGTGATCCCCAAGCCATCTCCGCAACCCCCAGGTAGCACTATCCCCAGCAAACCAAATGGTTCTTCAGGCCATCCATATGGGGCAAGCGAACTCAACCGATGAGAACTCCAACCAGGATGGGTCAGGATCACTGGCATCTCAGAAGTAGCATGTGTAGCTCGACAGAGAGTGAGGGAGAGATTGTTAGGTAAGCTTTTGTCCTCTAATGGTTAAGGACAATGTACTTTGTGTGCAGAGTGCAAGCAAGGACAGCATAACTAAAAGGGAGAGCCAGAAGCTAACACAGACATGAGGGCACCCTGGGACATAAGCCAGCCAGCCACTCCACCATCGACAAACCTGAGTGAACGTGTGAGAGTGGGAGGGCGACAGCATCCAAACATCCCAGTTCACCATAACACTCTATGCCTGTGAACCCTCCAGATCTGCCCCTGTACCTGAGAAAAAAACTATTCAGAAAAGGCTTGACTAAACAAATATGTTTTCAGCCTAGACTTAAACACTGAGACTGTGTCTGATTCTGAACACTAAGTGGAAGTCTGTTCCATAACTGTGGGGCTTTGTAAGAGAAAGCTCTACCCCAAGCTGTAGCCCGCACTATTCGAGGTACCAACAAATAGCCTGCACCTTTTGATCTAAGTAGGCGTGGCGACCAAAAGTTCGCTCAGGTACTGTGGCGCGAGACCATTTAGTGCTTTATAGGTCAATAGTTGTATTTTATAATCAATACGAAATCTAATTGGGAGCCAATGCAGTGTGGATAAGATAGGGGTGATGTGGTCATATCTTCTGATTCTAGTAAGGACACTTGCTGCTGCATTCTGGACTAACTGGAGATTGTTTATGCATCTACTGGAACATCCAGACAGTAAGGCATTACAATAATCCAACCTAGAGGTAACAAAAGCTTGAACTAATTTTTCTGCATCGTGTAGTGACAGTATATTTCTTATTTTAGCAATATTTCTGAGATGAAAAAAAGCAATCCTAGTTATATTATCTACATGAGATAATAGATATCGAATAGATAATAGTCCTTCAAAAGAAAGACTAGAGTCGATAATCACACCAAGGTCTTCACTGCTGCACCTGATGAAACAGAAAGGCCATCCACAGTTATTATGTAATCAGAAAACTTACTTCTAACTGCATGTGGTCCTAGTACAAGTACTTCTGTCTTGTCAGAATTATGTAAGAGAAAGTCAATAAGCATCCAGTTTCTAATGTCTTTTACACATTCCTCAACTTTATTAAGCTGGTGTCTGTCATCTGGCTTTGCTGAAACATACAACTGTGTGTCATCAGCGTAACAGTGGAAGCTAATACCATGTTTATGAATAATTTTGCCCAGAGGTAGCATATATAAAGAAAAGAGCAGTGGGCCTAAAACAGAGCCTTGCAGGACACCAAACTTTACCTTAGTATGAGAAGTCACCATTTACATTTACAAACTGATAATGATCAGTCAGATAAGACCTCAGCCACGAAAGGGCCGTTCCCTTAATGTCTACTACATTTTCCAGTCTACTGAGGAGAATAGCATGATCAGTGGTATCAAAAGCTGCACTAAGGTCAAGCAGCACAAGGAAGGAGACACAACCCTGATCAGAAGCCAGCAGTAAGTCATTTACCACTTTAACCAGTGTTGTCTCTGTGCTATGATGAGGCCTAAATCCTGACTGATACATTTCATGAATGTTATTCCTATGTAAGTATGAGCATAGCTGCTGTGCTACGACCTTTTCTAGGACCTTGGAGATAAAGGGGAGGTTTGATATTGGTCTATAGTTAGACAGCTGACAGGGGTCAAAGTCAAGTTTTTTAATCAAAGGCTTGATAACTGCTAATTTAAAAGTTTTAGGTACATAGCCAATGCTAAGGGAAGAACTGATTATCTTTAAAAGAGCTTTGATTGTTTCAGGAATTATCTGTTTGAGGAAACAAGTAGGTAAAGGATCTAGTATACAGGTTGATGATTTTGATGATGAAATCAAAACCAAGTAAATTATTTGCAAATAAAACAGAGCATTTTTGCAGACTGTCATCTGCAGAGAGCAACAATCAAATAGCCTATATAAACACTGAGTTGATGTGGGAGGGGTGCAAAATTTTATATTGTCCATTGTATAATACTGTATCTTATGAAAGCTCAACTTCCACTCTTTCACATGGTTTTCTCAGTTTGTTTCTTCCTGCCATGATCTCAGAGTTATTTGGGAGAATGTTTTGGACATGTTTCGAATGTGCAAAAAGTTGTCCCCAAAGTGCACTCCTTGGGGGTGTAAATTGGAATCCACCCTAGGACTTCCCTTTGAACAACAACCAATCAACAGCACTGGGTGATGAAAGACAGGAACACTGATCCACCTCCTCACACCTTGATTGCAAAGGAAAACTGTCCACACAGAACCATAAGCCTTCTTCCACAATGCCAGGAGAACCATGTGATGCTATGGCTAGACATTCAGTACGATCTCTGCTGAACTGTGCCACACTGAGGGCTCCCTCGCTGCGATCTCTATTGATGCCATGGTTGACTACACTTAAGTCAGTTTAGGACCACTCAAAGAGTCACCATCGTAATGAAAAAGCTTCTTACCGCACCTTCTTCATTATCAGTGTTGGCAATGTTAAGTTGATCCACTTTTTTGCCCACTTCATATAATAAGATCCAAACAGATGCCTACACTCACTGTTTTTAGGTCTGCTATTAAGCTATTATTTTCGTTACAACTGTATATATTTTCAATTGCCATATATATGCCAAAACTGTTTGTGGCAATTGCAGTCCTAAAGCTATCTTAGAAATTGTAGTCCTAAGCTATCGTAGCAAAACTGTTTGTACCAAATGCAGTCAAAAGCCATCTTCAAGGTTTTCAAGTGGTACCATCCACTGTAATCTCATGTATCTTTAGGCTGTCCATGTGGGGCGATCCTCAGCAGCAGCGAGTGATTTCCAAGTGATGAGAACTCCAAACAATGATCCTGACCCCTTCTGCTTTCTGGACCTACCTGATCCATCCTGATGCCCTACTTCTGGTTGGAGATTTTATCACATGGAAATCACTGGCTGCTGCTCAGGAGTAGCATGTGTAGCTCGAGAGAGAGAGAGAGAGAGAGATACCCCCGGTCCCTGTGTCACACCTGAGATGTTACGTCAGCTGTGTGAGCTTGATATTGAACGTTATGATTCTGAGCTGCCTAACAGCAACACTGACTTGTATCTCTAGGAGCTTGATTATGCCTTGTCATACCTTCCAGAGACTACTTCAGCCAATAAGGTATTTATCCTCAGAAAGACAAGTAGCAGAGAAGTTCATTGTTTTATAGAGCATCAGTCAGAAACCATAATGATTATAACTTACTCTGGCAAGTCCTAACCCTGTCTTCCATGACCTGGTCTTTTCCCTTATCTCTGCCATTCAAGTTAATCAAAATTTGAATGAATTCCAAAAAGCATATTATGATCGTATGCATAAGGTGTACTTTGCAGGCCAGTGCTATGCTAGTATAGAAGATGATCCCACATTGAGGGGTCTTTTTGTTAACAATCTATATCCACTCCCGAAATACTACCTCTCACTTTTTTTTTCTCACTCAGACCATGCCTGCCTCTGAAATCAAACAATCGGCTACTAAAGCATGGGAGATACTAAAGTTTCTGACCACAACAAATTCTACAAGGATTGACATCTTCAATTAGAACTGTGTAGAACTATGTACTGTGTACATTCTTACTGTGCCTATTGTCCTGTTTTGGTAGTTATTGTACTGTCTTGTGCTGTTTAGCACCATGGTCCTAGAGGAATGTTGTTTCGTTTCACTGTGTACTGTACTTACTGTATATGGTTGAAATGACAATAAAGCCACTTGACTTGAATTAGAAAGTGCAAAATGGTTTCCGTATAGCCTCTCTTGGAGTTAGTAAGTAGCCTGTTCTCAGTCATATGGAACTTGCCGCAATTCTCCATATCAAAAGAAAAATTCTCTAAGACCTGTTTAAAGGAGATTCCAGGAAAAGAAAACTGTAAAATACTTTAAAGAGAAGTATTGAGAACACATTGATACTGCAATCTTCTCACATTGATACTGCCTTTATCTTCTTCAACAGGCACTCAGACACCTAGAAGAAAAATATAAGAAACAGGATTATTCCTGTCCTTGCCCTCACCCAACTTTTAAGATATACTTTATGTAACCATAAGGGATCCACAGGGGAAGAGAGTTCTGAGGATTCTGTGTTACCCCTTGTGTTTCCTGACACCTCTAAATCTGAAAAGCCTCCCTGTCTCCAATTTCTTGGTGACCTAATAAGGAAAGACAGTTCAAGCCAAATGTACACAAATGTTATCTTGGAAGGCAAACTAACCTGTTAAGCACTGCTAGATATAGGAGGTGAGATTAATCTCCAACACACTATTTGAGGACATTCAGCAGAACTTTTAAGGTAGAAGGCAAAGGTTGAGTACCGCAAACACAACATAATAAGCTTCACACAAGGCCAAATTCCATTCTCTAAAAAGGTATTCTTATAGATTACATTGGGCAAGATAAAGGTTGACAATCCATCTGTGTGTGTACTTTAGAAACCCTACCTTTACTTATTGTTCAAGACCTGCTTGATCGTGTTACACCTGCAATTGATTATCACAGGAAAAAGATTTGGGCTCACGAACAGGTCTCTAACCTTTTCGAAGCATGTGGTACACAGCATACTTATTGCGGATACATTACAGGCTGACTCTGCCCGTGTACAGTTCACAGCAGATCCTAAGATGTGAAACCTCTTCTTTCAGTCCCCAAGGTCAGTTTTTCGGCAACTGATGAGGACAGAGGTTTATCTACTCAACTTCTGGACAACAGTGAGTCCTTCCGCTGTGCTCTGAGTTAATCTGAACGTGAAGGCCATCACAATTGTCAAGTTATGTGGTAGCCCACCAACAACTTTATAATTTCACAACTAGCTATGCATCTACAAAGTTAGCCATTAGTGAAAAATTTTGAAGTTCCTTTCCATCACACAAGAGTGAGGAAAGTCAAACTTGCTAACTATCTCAGCAGAAGGCTTCAATCTTTGGCACATGTGATGTTCCTTTTGAGCAAGAGAATGAGCAAATGCCTCCAATGCCTACAGAGTCTGTTAGCACTGGTGAGGACACATTAGTTCAACCTAGTTTCAAAACTGATAAAGAGGGACAGACTGACACTAGTGTGACATTCATTAAAATCAGATAATCCACCCAGATTGTCAAGGATGATCTTGATTTGTCTGAAGCTGATCAATTTTCAGTGTGCCTAAACCAAGATTAACTGAAACCCAACACCCTGCCCGCCTCTCATCCACTCTGTCAGTGGCGTTTCTTGGTTCTACATTAATCATATTAGAGTTGATATTCTTCAACCTAACTGCAACTCAAAAAGCAAGATGCCTTAGCAGATTCTTTGCCATTACGCTTTATGGCATCCCACAGAATTGTTCAGTGATTTTTCAACAGTAGTCTGAGAAAATCTATCTAAGGCACATGTTTTAGAATATGACCCACACATACAACAGTTACAACTGCCTGTTGTTGTATGATTCCAGAGTTGGGTGTCATCCACATGTGAACACTGGGCACTCCATAAAGGAGTTCTGTTGAGATGTTAATGATCTTCCTTAAAGAGACCGCTGTCAAGGACCCCTGTGAGATAAACCCCTTATGATTCATGTATAGAAAAGACAGCCCTGAGTTTGTGAACTGTTGTGCTCATTGTCATTTACAAAAGTAGATTAGAGTTTATCTTTTCAAGATAACCTCAAACATTGCTCATGTATCATGAGTAAAAAGGCAGGTGAATTATTATATTAAATATTAAATTAAATATTCGTAATTATTATTAATTTTAATAATAATAATAGCAATAATTCTATTAAACAGGGCACCAGTCCAATCGACAAAAGAATGAGACATGACTTGATGGTGGTTCCGTCACCAAGATAAGAAATAGTAATAATTTGCCAGATATGTGAAACACACACACACACACACACACAAAACATACAAAGTTTAATAATAAGAAGAAAGGCATGCATCAATATTACAAATACACTATATTACCAAAAGTATTCGGTCACCTGCCTTGACTCACATTCCTAACCCATAGGGTTCAATATGATGTCGGTCCACCTTTTGCAGCTATTACAGCTTCAACTCTTCTGGGAAGGCTGTCCACAAGGTTGAGGAGTGTGTTTATAGGAATTTTTGGCCATTCTTCCAAAAGCGCATTGGTGAGGTCACACACTGATGTTGGTTGAGAAGGCCTGGCTCTCAGTCTCCGCTCTAATTCATCCCAAAGGTGTTCTGTCGGGTTCAGGTCAGGACTCTGTGCAGGCCAGTCAAGTTCATCCACACCAGACTCTGTCATCCATGTCTTAGGTCTCACCTTGCTTTGTGCACTGGTGCACAGTCATGTTGGAAGAGGAAGGGGCCCGCTCCAAACTGTTCCCACAAGGTTGGGAGCATGGAATTGTCCAAAATGTTTTGGTATCCTGAAGCATTCAAAGTTCCTTTCACTGGAACTAAGGGGCCAAGCCCAACTCCTGAAAAACAACCCCACACCATAATTCCTTCTCCACCAAATTTCACACTCGGCACAATGCAGTCCGAAATGTACCGTTCTCCTGGCAACCTCCAAACCCAGACTCGTCCATCAGATTGCCAGATGGAAAAGCGTGATTCATCACTCCAGAGAACGCGTCTCCACTGCTCTAGAGTCCAGTGGCCGCGTGCTTTACACCACTGCATCCGACGCTTTGCATTGCACTTGGTGATGTGTGGCTTGGATGCAGCTGCTCGGCCATGGAAACCCATTCCATGAAGCTCTCTGCGTACTGTACTTGGGCTAATCTGAAGGTCACATGAAGTTTGGAGCTCTGTAGCAATTGACTGTGAAGAAAGTCGACGACCTCTTTGCACTATGCGCTTCAGCATCCGCTCTTCCATTTTGTTATGATAAAGCTGACAGTTGACTGTGGAATATTTAGGAGCGAGGAAATTTCACGACTGGACAGGTGGCATCCTATGACAGTTCCACGCTGGAATTCACTGAGCTCCTGAGAGCGGCCCATTCTTTCACGAATGTTTGTAAAAACAGTCTGCATGCCTAAGTGCTTGATTTTATACACCTGTGGCCAGGCCAAGTGATTAGGACACCTGATTCTGATCATTTGGATGGGTGACCGAATACTTTTGGTAATATAGTGTATATAGCAACTGAAAATATATACAAATGTAGTGAAAGTAATTGATAGACAATTAGATAATGAGTGGAACAGAGCTTAATGGCAGACATATACAAAGAGTGTAGTCAGCTGTTTAGATAGTCTCTCTCTCTCCCCCTGCCAAACTACACATTCTATTCCTGAGATACCAGTGATCCGGACCCCTTCTGCTCTCCGGACCTGCCTGATCCATCCTGATGCCCTGCTTCTGGTTGGAGTTCTCATTGGTTGAGATTGTTCGCTGCTGCTGGGGTTGGCCCCACAAGGACAGCCTGAAGATCACTGGGATTGCTGGGGATGGTACTACTTGGGGGCCGTGGAGTTGGCTTGGGGATCTCATATGGGGAGGTGTACTGTGATGGCTTGGGACTGTGTTTGCTGTGGTGGCTTTGGGGCTGCGGTTGCCGCGAGCAGCTTTGTACTCTTTTCTATAAATGTGGACAGTGGATAGGTTTAACTACCTGGACTTCATGTGAAAACTGTGATGAATTTAGTGGTTGCACAATTGCACTATTTGTCCATATAGTACACAGTTATAGAAGGGATTTATTTATAATTGCACTGTCTGTTAGCATCCAGATGAGGATGGGTTCCCTTTCAAGTCTGGTTCTTCTCAAGGTTTCTTCCTCATATCGTCTCAGGGAGTTTTTCGTGGCCACCATTGCCACTGGCTTGCTCATTATGGATAAATTCACATATTTACAATTTATTTTGGTTTACTTTAATTTGAATCTATTTATTTCTGTAAGGCTGCTTTGTGACAATGTCCATTGTTAAAAGCGCTATACAAATAAAACTGAATTGAATTGAAATGAATAGACCTTAGGTGAAGTGGGGAAAAGAGTGGAACTACTTAATGTTCTAATTCTAGTTATACTATCATGCTAATACTGAAGAAGATGCATAGAGAAGCTTTATATTTATGTTCCTTTCACATTGCTGTCTCTTTGATTGGTCCTTATCCGTGAAGTAACTTAAGTATAGTCAGTCGTGGCATCGATAGAGAGCACAGAGAGAAGGTGCACAGTGTAGCACAGTCCTACAGAAATCAACTACGTCTAGCATCACATCTGCTTCTTTGGGGGTTCTGGATATAAGCCTGTGACTCTCTGTGGACTGTTTTCAATGGCGATCGTGCCGAAGGTCCAGCCATATCCTTAGGCGAGTCAGCTTGTCCAAAGACTGTGGATTTTGTGACTTGCTGTGCACAATTGCTATCTTCACTGAATGTCTAAAGTTCTCCTGCCCCTACATCTTGTAACAGTGAACATTTGGCTGAGGTTCATGTGAGATCACCCAGACTTAAAGTCGAAAATCCGTCTCTGTAGTTGATTATGAGAGATCCAGTTGGATGCAAATCTAATACACAACTCAAAGATGTTTGAGAGTTTCTGGATTTTATACTGAGGTGTGATGAGGCAGGGTTCCTGCATCTCTTCAGTTACTGCTGCTGATTGGTTGTTGTTCAAGGGTTTGTCCTGGGGTGGAATTCACACACACCCCCTAGAACTCCACTTTGGGAACAACTTTTGCACGTTCATAAAATGTCTAGATCATGAACCTGTTGTGTTCTGCATTCAAAGAACTTACTCTAAAGTTCCAGGCATGATTTACAATGCATATGACACTAAACATGACCTAGTTGCTGAGCTCCCTGTGCCTTTGAGAAAAATAGGTGTATTACACATCTACATCCACTTTCTGCCTGCCTGGGATGGACAGAGACTGCCCTTGGAAGCTCACCTGAGGTTATCTGCAAGACGAACAACCAGCGTGACCACAACACACTCAAGACTCCAGGCCTCATCGCTGCAATGGGAGCAGAGCCAGGAAAGATTAAATTTTCTCTCCAGGAAGAAAATGGGAGAGAAACCTATCCAAACCACCGGTGTTAGATCTTGAAAAACACTTGCTTTCAAACACATCAAATAAGAAAATGGTTGTTTGTGTGATAACTGCATGCTTACTGAAAGTTTAAGCTTTCCATTTTCCCAACATGCTCAGGAAACTCAAAAACTAAAGTGGATATGAAAAGTCTACACTGCCCTGTTAAAATGGCAGGTTTTTGTGATATAAAAAACATGAAACTAAGATAAATCATGTCAGAACCGTTTCTACCATTATTTAAAAAAAAAAAAAAAAGTACAATAACCTGGTTGCATGTGTGCACACTCGTAAACTAATAGTTAGGTAAAACACCTTTAGATTTTATCACAGCAATCAGACTTTTTGGGTAAGAGTCTATCAGTTTGGCACATCTTGACTTAGCAATATACTGTCACTCTTACTTGCAAAAGCATTCTAACGCTGTCAAATTGGCAGGTCACCCCACAGATTTTGGATTAGATTTAGATCTAGACTGGGCCATTCCAAAACACTGATCTTGTTTTGGTGAAGCCATTCCTTTGTTGATTTTGAGGTGTACTTCTGGTCATTGTCATGCTGAAAGGTGAAATTCCTCTTCATCTTAATTGTTTTAGTAGAAGCCATAAGCTTTTGTGCCAAAATTGACTGGTATTTGGAGCTATTCATTATTCCCTCCACTCTGATTAAAGCCCCAGATCCAGCTGAAGAAAAAAGTAGCCCCAATGCATGATTCTGCTGCCTCCATGCTATATCGTGGGGGTGGTGTTGTTTTGGTGATGTGCTGTATTTTTTATTTTTTTTGCACCTTCTTTTGGTATTACGGCCAAAAAGTTCAACTTTGGTCTCTTCACACCATGAAACTTTTTTTTAGGTGAGCTTGGATGTTTTTTTTTTTTTTTAAAGGCTTCTGTCTTGCCACCCTACCCCATAGCTCAGACATAAAAAGAGTTCAGGAGATTGTTTTCACATATAGGGAGCAACAAGTACTTGCCAGAAATTGCTGCAATTTTTTTTTATGTTGCTGTAGGCCTCCCTGGCAGCCTCCCTGACCAGTTATCTCCTAGTCTTCTCATCAACTTTAGAGGGATGTCCTGTTCTTAGTAATTTCACTGCTGTGCCATATTTTCTCCACTTGTTGATTATTGTCTTTGCAGTGTTACATGGTATATCCAATGCCTTGGAATTTTTTTTTTGTAACCTTCTCCCAATTTATGTTTTTCAGTGAGATCCTGTACCTGCTTTGTAAGCTCTTTGCAGTGTATGGTAACATCCAACTGTAAAAGCCAACCTGTCAGGAAAATCCTATAGGAACAGTTGTACTTTATTTGGTGTTAATCAGCCAATTATAAAAGGGTGTGCATTCTTATGCAAGCTGGGTATTGGAAGTTTTTTGTTTTTCTTTTTTTCCATAAAATATTTCTGGTTGTTCGTCGCTTGATTTTTATATGTTGCAATTTCACAATAAAGGTGAAAAAGGTTCTGACGTGTGTTAACTTAGTTTAATTTTTTTTTTACTTCACAAAAACCTGCCATTTTAACAGGAGTGTGTAGACTTTTTATATTCATTGTACATCATGTTTAGTGTCAAATCCATTGTTAAAATCATGCTTGGAACTTTGGAATAGGTTCTGTGAATGCGAAACACTATAATTTCATGAGCTAGGCATTTTATGAATATGGAAAAAGTTGTGCCCAAAGTGCCCCAGTCCTTTTTGGGGAAAGGGCACAGTCCTTGAAAACTTGCAATCGCCAAACGATAGGGCAAATGTCTTTCTGCTGCACTACTCAGGAGCCCTTGTTGTGCAGCACAGAAAGAAGTGTGCTTAAAGATTTGATAATTTCAACAATGTTTCAGAAAATGTGCCAAATCAACTGAGGAAAAACTGTAAAAACACTTAAATGAAGAAAAGAGAAGGGGAGACATGTATCTCTGTGATGCCCTGTTAGTAGGAGGGAACAAACTTTGACTTTATTTCATACTCACCATGGTAGTTTAACAAATCTGTTAGATGATTACTGTTTGATGATTACATGAGCATTTACAGTCTATTTAGGAATATAAAATAATCAACGATACAATTTTAAAGTATGAGATAATTTTTAAAAATGTATTAACTTAAGATAAATCAACATAACATAAAAAAAAGTCCAAAAAAAAAAAACAAAAAACAACAACAAAAAACACCCACTGCATTTAAATTGTCATGCTAATGCATTTAGCTGGGTTTAGTGTCATTTTACTGCTGAGGACCCAGTTGTCTAAGGTATCCGGAACTGTCTGGAGAGATGTTACCTTTGCTACGTGGCACATGTGAATGAGGTTTAAATCATCTACGTACTGCCAGCTACTTTCAGCATTGATTAGGGCAGGAAAGATGAGGAGCCCCTGTGAGCTCTTCCCAGTCAAAATAGCAATCTTGATAACATGCTCTCTGCCTACAGCCAGACACAAAACTGCATACCCACGGCATTAGTACAGTCCAGACGCCTAGCTGCAGGAAGCGTTTCATGACTATAGTCAGATAAACTTTGTCAAAGGCTTTTGAAAAATCAGTGGTGATTGTACAAATAGTGGACGGAACATCAGAGGCTTTGTACAGTGTGTGGATTGGTAATGTAATAGCTGTCTGCCACAGAGTGCAGGAGAATAAATGCATGTTCACACAGCTCTGTCCACTGGACCAGAGCTGGTACTCCCTCTATAGTGAGAACAGTCAGAGCACTGGTGACATCCAAATAATTAGGCACAAATCTGCACAAATCTAGTCATCTTTTTGGTCTTGGGTCTTGCGCATGTCACAATCACTGTTGTTTTCTAAATTTGGGAACGCATCTGACCGTTGCCCAAATGGAAGTCCAGATACCGTACTTCTTGTGAGTCTTGCCCATCTCAAGCATCTCAGGACAGCCTTTTATGTGCAGCTGCCAATAATTACTATGGACAATAATGTCATCTAGATAGGCAGCAGCATATGTGGGATGAGGGCGGTGAACTCTGCCCAAGAGTCATTAAAACATGGCTGTGGCTCTTAACAAACTGATAGGATGAATGACAAACTGGTAGAAGTCAAACAGAGTGAAAAAGACTGTTAAAAACCCCTTAGTTAAATCCAGTGTCAAGTAAAAACGTCACCCCTAACCAATCAAGCAGTTTAACAATACGTTGCATTAGGTAAGCGTCAAATTTTGACACTAAGATTACTTTTCTAGTATGGAGTGAAGCACTGCCTAAACCAGCTGTTTTTGCACTCAGGCAAATGGTAGGGGCCGCAGCATACATCCACCCATTGACATTAGTGTGAGAAGGTAGAAAAATTTCATTTTCATTTTGCAAATGGACAACCTCTGTTCTTTGGAATGGGGAGAGGTGGTCTCCACAGGTGGATTTTTAGGTTCACCTCTGGTACCAGCTCCTCCCTCTCAGAAGAGCCACAGAAACTGCCTCTCTCTATCATTTCAGGACTTTGAGATGATATATTTGCAGTGCATTTCCCCTGTTTGTGTTACTGCACAGTCAGTGTTTCCAACTTGCCATGTGACCTTAAAGGGCCCCTGCAACTTGGCGAGTAATTTAGAGCTCGACAGAAAAAGTAACTACGTATTGAAATCTGTTGTGTTTTCTGTTGTCACCTGAGGGTATTTGTTTATTTACAGAAGTTGGTGAAGACCACAAAATTGTTATTGTAAATAAAAACATAGAAATGAAGGAGGGTGTACTTTCTTTTTCCCATGACTGTATGTATACATTCACTATATGGCCAAAAGTTTGCGAACACTTGACCATCACACCCTTGTGTGGGTATTGCCAAAAAGTTTGAAACACACAACTGCATAGGATGTCTTTGTATGCTGGAGCATTACAATTTCCCTTCATTGGGACTAAGGGGCCTAGCCCAAACCTGTTCCTGTATGACAATGGCCCTGTGCACAAAACGAGGTTTTTAAAGACATGGTTTGCCATGAACTGGAATGCCTGGAATATATATACACCGATCAGCCATAGCATTAAAACCACCTGCCTAATATTGTGTAGGTCCCCCTTGTGCCACCAAAACGGCTCTGACCCATCAAGGCTCTCTGAAGGTGTACTGTGGTACAGATGTGGCCTTTAAGAATGCAAATTTTTTTCACATGGTTTCACATGATTCATCACACGTGATCACGCGGCACCCTGCAGGCATGCTTCTTTGAATTTAATTTTTTTTTTTAATTTTTTTTTTTTTGCATCACACAATTTCCACCAGGTGGCGCATGAAACAACATACTATAGCTCAACACACAGTACACTGAAAAAATGGAATGTGTGGTTGGTTAGATTTAAGAAAAAATATTACGTAAGGTTTACATAAAAATATTACGTTTCTCATCAAAACGTGATTTCATTGCTTATGCTAAACTTAATTTAAACAAGTTTCTAATTACAAGATTGAATTATGTAAAGTGAATGTGATCAATTCACACAGTACAGGTACTATAACTATAGTATTTAAATTAACATGGCTAAAATGTGCGTGGTAGAATAGTGTAGCGGTAATGTGGTTATTGTAGAATGGCAGCAATCTGGATTTGATCCTCAGCTCAGGTGCAAGTGTGGACTCAATGAGCGTTTGTTTTTTCAGTGTAGAAAGACAATTTGTGTGTGCACATGTAAATATGACTGTTCTTCCTCAAAGTAGTGTTGAATGAATTCCATTTTCCCCTTTCTTGCCAATGGAAACTTTTGTTCTTTTCTTAGATTTAAAGTTTCACTACTGAAAACAATGGTTTAAAGTGAACACAGACATCCACATGCCAGATCAGACTGCTCTTGGCCACTTCAACTTGGCAATGATTAGTCTTGAATCGATCTTTAAATATGCCTAGGCTTTTAGATTATTACACTATATATTTAACATAGAATTAACATCATTCTCTGAGTGTCTGATAATTTGTTAACTGCACGTTTAATGTCATGATTTCGAGAAAACAAAATATCCACAATAAAATATGAAAAAAATAGCCTAATAACGGACACAAATATTTAGTAATATGGAAAATCCATTTACACGTGACTGCATGAGTGCAGCAGATCATTATTATTTTATTATTATATTATTTTATGTGCTTTGTAAATGCACACTTCATTGCGCTCTCTGCAGGTGTTCATGAGATAATGTGTACATAAATATTACTCAATTCAATACGCCGATTTAAATATTACTCAATTAACAGTTGTGAGATATAAAGTCGCAATTGCAGAGTTGCCAACTCTCATGCATTTTCGAAGTTTCAACCCAAAAAACAAGACAATACCACGAGTGCTTGTGCTGTTTAATGCGCTTAAGAAATGCATTTCTCCAATGCCTAACTTACATTTTACTCTTATTTTATATAATCTGTAAATATTATGAATTAAAAGTTATGCACATATTTCCATTTTGCAAAACAATTTGTCATAACAGCAACCGATTCGTTGTTAAAAGATGTGCGTGTATGCATGTCAAACAGACAGAGTGCAAGAGAGAAATGAGTGCAGTAAGTTAGACTAAACTATACATTTTGATCAAGTATTTGTTGTAGAACATCAAATTTATGCAAGAAACAGTATTTTTTTTTTATAAAATAGTAACTGTAATTCTAACTCTGACCTGTTAACACTTAGATTATACTTTATGAAAATTAACAGAAATGTACAGAAAGTAAAAACTCCCAAGCAAAGAATTCAGTGGAAAAAGATGTGGAAGACACGCACAATGAACACAACTATAGCTGACAAGAGATGGTGGAAGGAGAAATTAGCTATTAATTTTTTTTTTTTCAGAGTAAGATGTGTTCAACTAATACCAATGCAAATATAGTTGCTGTGCAATTTACTTGCCATTTTATTTACTATATTTTTAAAGTTCATAGTCCTCATGTTAAACTTCATAGTTCACATCGTTTTTTATTCACACGTATTCTGAATTCATAATGTGTACATTATTTAAAGAAATTACTGAGTCAACCTCCTCACAATCCTTGTGGAGACAAGCTACTTTTGAACTGCAGGAACATCCTGAGGTTATGGTCTGATCTACCCCCACTACCCCCAATGTTTGCAAAAGGTTACAATGTTTTGCAATAGGTTACAAAAGGTCCAGTGTTCTGTTTTCCAGTGTAGTGCAGTCAACAAACTGGTGGAAAGTTGGGAGAGTGGAATTCAGATTTACATAATTAAAGTTTCCAGTAATTACCACAAAAGCTTCAGGGTGTTTAGACTGTAACATAGCAACAGTGGCGTGTATAACATCACATCCCCGATTCCCTGTCAGCCGACAGTGGTTTTGGTGATTATGGCGTTTTTTATTTTCACTGTGGTAAATTCTGCACAAGACAAGGAGCATGTGCTAAAATTTGTTTTACCTTCCTGGTCGTTGTCTTTAGTACATTATGCCATGTTAAGTGTTTAGACTGCCCTGACAGATGGGCCTAGCCTATAGTATCTACAACCCATTCTCACTTATTATTCATGCCCCCAATGACAGCATGACATCTGTATAGATAAATGCAGTCCATCCACATGTAAAGGCATCTCAAAATGACAGAGATTAGCAAACTGCATTCCCGAGACATCAGGATAATGAGGTCTGCTGGAAGTTCCACTCGAGAAACACACCACCATCTGAGTTCCACTGGTGTACACGCTACATTGTGTACCATCAGAAGACATTACAAAGAACAAACATCACGCATACACAATCCTCACAAAATAAATAAGTTACCCACGTCATACAGTATGATGCTATCACAAATGTAAGTATGTTGTGACAATGTCATGAGTTGGTTGTGCCTAAAGTGTCAAATATTTATTTAATGTCTTTTCCTTGATTTAAGGGACATTGTCACAGCCATAGACAACATCACTACCCACTCTACCCGAAGTTCAGTGTTCAGTGGAAACAGTTCTGGCGTGACAATGGAGTGGACATCAGTGAGCGTTCCATTCGGGGGATCAGGCAAAAACTTGGGTGGAAGTACAGGAAAACTCAACATTGTCCCATGATACAGAGATACATCTCCAACAAGCCCATACATGGATTGACGAGAAGGAGACATTTCACAATGTCATTTTTCACTGATGAAATGGTGGCTTTGGATCACTTTGCTACCATGTCATTTCATAAGAGTGGAAGATGCGTGCCCAAACGCCCACTGAAAGTTCATGTTTGGAAATCAATATGCAGACCGGGACCTACTGCAATCTACGAAGGGATAATGGACCAGTCTTTCTTTGAAGATGCTATTATAAAAGAAACCACCGCTTCCTACATTAGGGAAAACTTCGGAGTCCATCACTGCTTTTTCCAGGACAATCACCCAAACCACACTGCTGCAAGCAGAGTCATTGCTGCAGAGGGTATAAACTGGGTGAAGACTCCACCAGAATCCCCTGATATGAATCCCATTCAGATGGTGTGGCATGCTCTGAAAGACTATATTTGGAAAGAAGCAAAACCAACTACAAAGTCTGACTTAATTGCTGCCATAAATAAATTCTGGTTCGAGGGACTTACAGTAAAGGCATGCAACAAGTACATAAATAGACTGTTTAAAGTTGTTCTAGCAGTGGTTGAGCATCTAGGTGGACACACTGGAATTTGGCATACATACACTAAAGTGTAATGCCATAAAATGAAAATACTGTACATTTCTGACCACTTTCCAATAAATAAACATTTTGCTGTATTTTTGTATTTATTAGATTAAACCGAAACATAATAAAACTGAATGCTACTGTAATAAGTGTATCTATATTTATCAACAATCGAACACACAAGGCAAACATAGGTCATTAAAATACTGACACCCACTATATAGGGAATAGAAAATTAGTGCGTGATTTCAGATACATGTCTGAACAGTTGCTCTATGAGGTCTGTTGCAAAGATAGCCAAAATGACGAAAAATGCAACTTATAAGGTCATGTAAATAATAATATACATAAGGTCACAGTTGTGAGATGCAGCCTAAACTCACAATTGCGAGAATTAAATCTCCAATTGTGGGAAATCAAGCCCCCAATTCGGGGCGAGTGAAGCCAGCAAAACCGGTTGGTTGGAAATTCCACCTCACACCCCGTGAATGGAAGGTGAAAAGAGATCGACTTATCCAAAACAGACAACTGACTTTGAGCCATCTTTTAAATCCATTTAACAAATATACCGCAATTACTGCTAAAATCATTGGATTAAAATAATTGATACTAATTACTGTATACTCTTTATACAAATTTTATTTAATAAAGGTGTAATTGTATTGAAAAGTGATCAGTAATTTATTTGCGTAGGAAATACATTGGCGTCACTTTGTTTTGAAAAGCGGTGGGGATAAAGACGTGGGGCTGGTTCACTCACCTTTTCTACTTATTACACCATACTGTAGCATGCATTGTGTTGTTTCTTTGTTAGATAGGATTTAGGTACCCTAGTCTATTCAGTGGATTTTCGTGAGGGACCATAATTAGGACTAGAAATCTGAATGACCAAAATATTAATATAGCAATAAAAGATATGCAGCGCACAATTAACTAATAACTGTTAACTAATATTGTTTATATTGTTAATATTATAAATTAAAATACTATTAATAATAATTAATTAAATGCAGTCAATGCCCTATTTTTATGTTTATGTTTACACAGGATATGCTACAGTACATTTGTTATCATCACTGCAGTGATAATAACAGATGAAAATTTTTATTAACAAAGTAATTTGAACATACTGTTGATGAAAATATGACAAAAAAATAATAAAGATTAACAATTAGCAATGCATTAACAATGCTTCTTGAAAAATCTAGAAAGAATGTGATTGTTTCAAATAATGCACTCAAAGAATAAAGAAGTAATATAGATATCGTCAAGAATGAGCTGCTTGAGCTACGTGAGCTGTGTGAATGAAAACCAGTAAACTAAAGCACTTTACTAGCGGGTTAATTAACTCAACCCAAACGCATCCTATTAAAGATTCATACACAAACTAAACGCAATATTACAACCTGCATCTGCACAAAATGACACGAATGCATATGTGCTATATGTGATATATGTGATAGTCAGGATGTGTAAATCACGTTGTGAATATGCTCCTTCTGTAACAACACATTTGGTAAATGTTGCCACATGTATAAATTAATACTTAAAATGTTTGAATATTTGGTTTAATTTTGCACTTTCTTGTCAACTAAAATGTTATTTTCGACTAAAATTAGATGCCATTTCAGTTAGAGTATAATTGACAAATATTGAGTAAATGTAAACAATATTTTCATCAAAAGACAAATATTATGACTAAAGCTGTCTAAACGCAAAACTCAGTGCTACAGTAATGCATGTATTTATGCATCAGTGCATTAGGGATAAATTCACATATTTACAATTTATTTTGGTTTAATTTAATTTAAATGCATATATTTCTGTAAAGCTGCTTTGTGACAATGTCCATTGTTAAAAGCACTTTACAAATAAAAATGAATTGAACTGAATTGAAGCCATGCTTGTGCTACTTAAAGCAACTTAACACTGAGTTAAATCATCATTAATATCAAGCTCAGCTACTGCAGTTCCAAACACTGGAGCTTGAGACTCAGAAGGAAATGAAGCTAAAAGAGCTGGAGTTAGAGTTGGTGCTGAGAAATGGGCCAGCTCCCCGTTCACCTGTGTCTCCTGCACCCGCATCTCCTGTGCCTGTCCATGAGTCATCGCCTCTGCTACAGCATGCACATCAAGGCACCTTGTCTGTAAGTCCTGCTGGGTTTGATGTTAGTAAGCACATTGCTTTAGTTCCTATGTTTAGGGAAAGTGAAGTTGACACTTATTTCCCTGTGTTTTTGCTGACACTGCATTAACCTAGAAATATTTGTTCTTTATAATTACAGTGCAAGTTTTTGGGGAAAGCTCAGGAAGTATGTTCTGCTCTAACATTAGAACAGAGTTTGGATTATGAAACAGTTAAATCAGCTGTCTCACAGGTGTATGATCTTGTCCCTGAAGCTTATCGGCAGAAGTTTCATAAGTATGCCAAACTGCAAGTCAAATGTATGCTGAGTTTGCGTGTGAAAAATCCACTTTATTTGATAAGTAGTGTGCTGCAAAAAAGGATGTAACCTTTGATCAGTTAAAAGAATTGACCCTGCTAGAAGAATTTAAGACTTGCATTTCTGACAAAATTGTGGTTTATTTGAATGAACAAAAAGTCACTTAGCTTGCTGATGCTGCTGTTTTTGCTGATGAGTTTGTGCTCATGCACAAAACTGTATTTTCCCCTCCACGGCGTGATATTTCTGATCGCGGCTACAGCTCTAGAACTCACAAAAAAATGCTAGAAAGTCCTGTGAATGTTTTTATTGTCATGAATCTGGCCACTTCATTGCTGCTTGTCCCGTGTTAACATGCAAAAATTGACAGAAAGCGTGAGAGTGTGGCTTTAGTGCACATACCACGGCAACACTGTGACAGTTTACTTTCACTTTCCTCAGTTGATATTGTCTTTGAGCCTTTTATTCTGATGGCATAGTTTCACTCTCTGATACAGATTCAGAGCCTAAACCATTGCATATTCTGAGAGACATCTGAGCTGCTCAGTCATTTATTCTGTAAGATGTCCTTCTTTTGTCTGACCAGTCTAGCTGTGGTGCAGATGTTCAAGTTCAGGGTATTGATCTTGGTGTTGTGAAGGCCCCTTTGCATATGGTTTATCTTTGTTCTGATGTAGTGTCTGATTTGTCAAGGTTGCAGTTCACCCTTAGCTGCCAGTTAAGGGAGTTTCGTTTATTCTGGGTAATGATTTAGCTGGTGGAAAGGTTTTCCATTTATGTCATGAGGCACACCCATGCTTGCAAAATGAAAGGTGCTGACAAGCTTTCAGACTCTGCTTTGTGTAGTGATGATCCTGTGTTTGAAAACAAAGCTTTGTTTCCCAGTCCTGTGATTGGTCCAGAAGCTAAAGCTACTTCAGTACATGAAGAGGATTATAGTAAATGGGGTGTGGGGCGAGAGTAGCTTGCGGCAGCAGAGAAATCAGATGTTTAGCTCTCTCACTATATTGCTGCTGCTGTAGATAGGCCACAGTTATCTCAATTTTATTTTTTTAGTGTATTTTTTGATGAGGATGTATTAGGCATGATTGGAGGTCAGTTTCCAAAACCATAAAGAGCACAAGCACAAGTGGGTCACCTAGGTGTGAGAAAGACATACAACCGTGTTTTGATGCATTTTTTGGCCTGCTATGAAGTCTGATGTCGCCAGGTATTGCCGTTCCTGTCAAGTGTGTCAGGTTGCAGGAAAGCCTACTCCACTTCAACCTATACCTGTTATGGGAGAACCTTTTGAAAGAATTTCAATAGATTGTGTAGGTCCCCTTCCTCGAACCAAGTCTGGTCCTACTTACCTACTATCTTTGATATGTGCTGCTACTAGGTGCCCTGAAGCCATACCCCTGCATAGCATAAAGTCTCATGCTATCATCAGAGCTCTTGTTAAGTTTTGTACCACTTTTGGTTTGCCAAAATACATCCAGACAGACCAGGGTTCAAATTTTATGTTTGTTCTGTTTCGGAAGGTTAGTCTTTAGTTACTCTGTTCGTGGTCTTTTAAAGGTTTTACAGGAAGAATTTCTGTCTCCAGGTCCTGTGAAAACTCCAGCTATGAATGTCCTGGACTATGTTAGTTACTTTCATGAGTGCCTACATACTGTTTGTGAATTAGCCAAACGTCCTCTTGCTTCCTCACAGTCCTGTATGAAAACTCGCTTTGTTAAAAAGTCTGTGGTGCGTGCATTCCAAGCAGGTGATGAGGTTTTGGTTTTACTACCATTACCAGGCTCAGCTCTACAGGCTATGTTCTCAGGTCACTATATTATTGAGTCTAAATTAAGTGACACAGACTATATTGTGAAAACCCCTGATCAGAAAAGAAAGTCTCGTGTATGCCATGTGAATATACTCAAGCCTTATACCTCTCGGTCCACCACAGATGAGAGTGCCGCTGTCAGAGGTGGATGGTCTCAGCTAAGGTAGAGCTTGTTTTCCCTGTGTTTGTTTAACAAATTCTGAATGGCTGTCAAATACTCAATCCAAACTTGCCAACTTGGCAGAGCCAGTCCAAGGTGACTTAAGTCTTAAGAAATACCCATCACTTTTTTCTGATACCCCTTTTCATATTACAGTCCTCAGGCATGACATTGATGTTGGTGATAATGCTCCTGTCAAACAAAATGCTTACAGGGTTAATCTTACTAAACATGCCATTATGAAAGAGACTATTTGATTGAGAATGGTCTTGCTGTGCCTAGCTGTAGTCCCTGGTGTTCATCCTAGCCTGACAAAAGCTATCGGTTCTGCACAGATTATCAAAAAGTCAATGCTGTAAATAAAGCGGACTCTTTTTCCCTTCCAATAATGGAAGATTGTATTGATCAAATAGGCAGTGCGAAGTTTGTTACAAAACTGGATCTTCTAAAGGGTTACTGGCAAGTTCTACTCACTCCACGTGCATCTGAAATTGCTGTATTTGCTACACCAGACAGGTTCCTCCAATATACAGTCATGGCTTTTGGTCTAAAAAATGCACCAGCTACATTTCAGCGTCTAATGACTCGGGTCCTAGGTGATGTAGATAATTGAAAAGCCTACCCTGATGTGGTTGTTTTTACAGAATTGTACGTTAGACCATATGTTTGCTCACCTCCAGACAGCCTCTCTCACCTTGCAAAATGTGAGTTTGGTCATGCCACGGTCATGCCTTTACAGACCACATCCCCTAGTATTTTTACATTGCACGTCAAACAGCAACCAATGGCTCATGTTGTGGTCCTTGACTATGCAAAGATGAAAATGTAGTGGCTGACTCACTATCTCTGTGACATTTTAGTTAAAGTTGTGAACCTGACTGGGAGGGGGTGTTACATTCTTGATTGTATTTCTGTCTGTACTGTGTTCCATTAGTGAGTCAACCCCCGGTGGGGGGATGGGTGTCTTTTGTCTCCTACATGCCTTGCGCCCTCCTCGTGCTTTGGGATTGGTTGGGATTTCCGGATGTGTATTTAAACCTTATCATTCTACATCCCCATGCAGATCATTGCCTTTGCTTTGTCCTGTGTAAATTTTGCTATATGTGCTACTTTCTTTTGTATATGACCTTCTGCCTGTTGTCGAGAAGGTCAACTTTGCCCCTTTGGGTTTGATTGTTTCATTTATATATAACCTGTAAATAACACACACCAATAACCACCACTTGTAATAGTACATTGTAAACCATGGTTAGTAGGAAGTCACTGCCACTTAAGTTTATAGTGAGGAAAGGAAATGTATTTTTTATGTTTCTTTCTTATGGGTTAGGTTAGTTAGTTCAATTTGTGTATAGTGAGAGGGAATTTTGTTTATTATTTTGGCCTAGTCAACATCCGAAGCTTTAACCACTTTGAGAAAAAAAAAGAGTGAGAATAAAACACAAAGCAAATGCAGTCTTGGTCTTGCCACCCTTATATTCTATTGTTTGCTGTGGCCCGACCTAGACTGAGTCGTAACAGTTGTATTACAAGACTTTTCAGCTGGCTTTATTTTATTTCCAGTTAATAACAAGCAATAATTTGACAAGCTTTTTTGGGTGTGTGTGTGAGGGGGATTCTCAAGTTCTCAAAAAACTGGGAAGTGGAGCTCATGGTGAAAAGGTTTGAATGTCTGAATTAAAGCTATAACTGACCTGATCGAGGACAGTATCCAGAGTGCTTAGCAACAGGAAGCCACGGCCTTGGACCAAGTACTCTCCCAGAGCCACCACATGACTCTCCTCCTCTTCCTCCTCCACGTGGGCCTCTGTTCGCTGAGCGACCACACTACACAGCTGGTGAACATCACTCAGGAATTCCCTAGCCAGGGTGTTACTGGCACCACTCATGTCTGAGCTAGAGTGAGAGAGGCAGATGGATAGACAAACAGATAAAAAAAATCCTTGACAGAAATCACAGAAGTGCACTTGATGTAAAGACATTCACAATGTACAGCAAACATTCACTTTATCTGATAAGAAATAGAACAGGATGGGGCATGCTGCTACAGGAAAATAATTCACACAATTATTTTCCTATTATAAGACATCCCAAAATATTTTATTCCTCTCGCATTATAGCAAGTTGCCAACAGTTACAATTTTTAATTCATTAATAAACAAAACAGAAAGCTTTTTAACTGTTTAAAATTATCTACAATGCTATGCAATGCCCATGAGACAAGTTATTTTCTGTTATCACTTACTTTAAAGCAGCTGTAAACATTCCCTCACCAGCCTCTAGTTTTTGTTAATGAGCCCAAAAAAAAAAAAAAAAAAGAAAAAAAAAAAAAAAACCCACACACAGCTTGTCATGTCTTGTCATGTTACCAAGAAACCAGAAAGTGCAAAGTCCTGAAGACTTTGTAATGGCGGAAAACTTCCTATCCAAGTGCTGTCAGTAGAGACGCCTGCCATAAAAGTTAAATAGACATCTTCTAACAGAAAGCACCATGACATCAATGATTGTTTCCCTGTTAAATAACAATGCATTTTTTAATCTGATTACTAAAAGGCTTACATTATGTGGGGCATCGATCATACAAGTCCCCGTGAATTAGCTGGTACTACAGAAAGATTAAAGTATTAGAATGAACACATTAATTTAAACTTATCATTAAATTACACTCAGAACTGTCAGAGACCTGCTGCTATAGAAAATTAATCAACACATTCAGATTCGGGAATTAAACAGCGCTGTCGTATAAAGTAAGTTCTATCTCACCTCTCCTAACCCACCTGGACACCTTGTGCGTATGTACACGCATGACGTTTAACACAAAATCATGTGGTGACCATACGATGCAAAATGCCATTATCGATGGCTGCCATTCCCTTTTCTTTTTCTCCCCTTTGTACACATGACAAGCATTTTTTGATATATCTTCATAACAGTGTACGACTATAGTCAGAGCTACAGGTGAAGCTGTCCTCCAAAGCTGGCAACAGACACATATTAAGTTCATAAAGTTCCTTAGTCAGCTGTGAGCTATTACAGATTAATCTTGTTTGCACTCACATTTATTGCCTGGGCAGCTACATCTTTGTAGTCATTTTTCCCCAAAAAGGACATCCTATAATTCAGGACATGTGGAACCACCTTTAGCAACAATAACAAAGTACACTTTTCTGTTTGGCCCACGCTTCTTTACAACGTTGCTTCAGTTTATTGATGTTTGAGGGAATTAGTTTGTGCATAGCTCTTTTAAGGTCCTGCCACACCATCTCAATGGGGTTGAGGTCTGGACTTTGACTTAGCCATTCTAACAAGTTTTTTCTTCTTTAAACATTCAGATGTTGATTTGCTGGTGTGCTTGGGATTATTGTTTTGTTGCATGTTCCAATGCCAGGCCAGCATCAGCTGCTGGACCGATGGCCTAACATTTATCTCAAAAATATAATAAGTGGAATTTGTCATTGTCTCAATGACTGCAAGTTTCCAAGGGCCTGTGGCTGCAAAACAAGCCCAAATAATCATCACCATGCTTGACAGTTGGGATGTTTGGGGTGATATACTTTCTTTGGTTTTTGTCCCGCTGTGCATAATGACCAAACATCTCCACTTTGGTCTCATCAGTCCAAAGGATATTGTTCCAGAACTTCTGTGGTTTGTACAGATACAATTTTTTCAAACATAAATCATTCTGCCATATTCTTTTTGGAGAGAAGAGGCTTCTTCCTAGCCACCTGTCATTACTTATTCAGTCTTTTTCTGATTGTGCTGTCATGACTATAAACATGTGTTACAGAGGCCTGTTGTTTTTTCTTTATAGCTGTGAGCATTTAATGGTCTGTCTTTGGAATGGATTTGCTAGGACGCCAACTCCTGGGAAGAATGGAACTGTCGTGAAGGCTCAAGATTGGAGGTAGGAAGGGTGTACTTATTTTTCCCCACCTGGTTTCTGAATGTTGGTTTACTTTTGGGGAAAAATGCCTACATATTGAAATCTGTTGGTTTTTTGTTGTTACCTGAAGTTACCTGTTTACAGAAGTTGGTGAGAACCACACAATTCTTATTTAGGCCCTGATAAATAAAAACATAGAATTGAAGGAGGGTGTACTTTCTTTTTCCCATGACTGTATACCTGTGGCCGTGTCTGGAAAGCTCTTTGTGTCCGAGTCACAGATATGCGATTCCACCTGCTCGTAGACTAAGAATAAAGGCTCTAGACGGGCCATAATAGCCAAATTTAAAATGACAATGGTCCACATTGGTTTGGAGACAGAGAGAAAACTAAATACTGAATGAGTTTTTTCATACAGTTCTGGTACCAAAGGTCTTTGAGATGACAAAATGCAAAGATTACATTAAGAATATTAAACTAGATGCTAGTTTGACAGCAGCACCATGCCCAGGTTTGGTACATATTTTAGTGAGTACAACTGAGGCAACAATTTGTCATGATTTGTTGATGTTTGCATCACCTCCTTGGTAGTTTTAGCAGATGAGACACTATGTGCAGATTTGCACTGCCTAAGCACCGAGTGTAGGCCCTCCCACTCCATTTTGACAGGCTTTTGTGATTGCCACACAAAGGGTGCACAGACAACATTCTGGCAGCTGTGCTGCATGCATTGGCTCAGTCACTCAAGTTGACCCTGTGATGAGACTGACTGAGATAGCACCCCTTGCAGTAGGACACTTGGGCCAACATGCAGGGCGGCTGTCAGCCAATTTAATCCTGGTTAGCTCATCAAAACGTCCGAGTACACTCAAGACAACCCTATGAAATTTGCCCTGCATTATTAGAGCCGGTCTTTGGGCCAGCAGCCAAAGAATCCCTAGATACAATCATCACTGTTCAAGTTGCTGTGATCTAAATCATTGGTGGGTCAGCCATTGAGGTCTCATCAGCCCTGGGTGGAATTTAAATGGTCAGAACTGTGCTTGCAGACCTCCAGCAGTGCACATTTGAGCAGGGAACAAGCCTACAGAAAGCCCGTCCCTCTGCTAAAGAATTCCACAAAGCCCATTCTTGATGGACAATGGCTTCAAGTGAGATGATTTACAGCCAAAAACACTGCTCTCTGTACAGCAACTATCTTCGACCAGTGGGTCCTGTTGACAAATGTCACAGGGATACAGACTTCAGTTCCATGGCACCCAAACTTTTCAAAGTTCAGAGCATCTACGATCGCATATCCAATCAAATTTTCCACTCTGTCCAGAGAGGTGCACTTTCTTCTGGATAAAGATGCAACAGAGAAGGTAGACCATGCTGACCAGAACAACATACTTTCTGATTCAGAAAAATGACACACTGATTCTACACTTGAGAGGAATGAACAGGTTCTTAAAAGCCCTGTGTGGGGGAAGGGCCGTGGTCGAGCGTAAGCTATGGACAGAGTGGAGGAGGGTCATGATGCCATTGTCAGTTAACATGATGATTCTCACCTGTCTCTCATTACCAGCAGTCTACTTATTTGTGTCTCTTTGTGCTTTCAGTGTCTGCCGTAACCCGCAAGTGAGAGAGAGAGACCAAGTGCGAGACCGAGTGCGAGACCGCTTGGCAGAGTTTGCAAGACACGAGCACACACCCACATAAACACCAAGAAACGTGAACCTGAACTTGACGGGGCAAAAGCCAAGAGTTTTTTGTTGTTTTCTGTTGAGTTTTGAAAGTGCACTGAAAAGCGTGGTCTGAATAAATGTGAGCCCGGAATTTGGGTAAGATTCCTCCACATGGAATCTTCCTCCACACCCTCACACACCGGGGTTCTACAGTGGTGCTGAAACCTGGGACCTGGGGAAGACTGGCTGAGAGCTGGTGGGCACTCCAGAAGCTGCTGCAGTCCAACACATTTCCAGCTGTGTCCCCTGCCACCATGCCACACGTGACACTCATGAAGGCGGCCTCCACGGACGATCCGGAGGCCTTCCTGGAGCTCTTTGAGTGTGCGGCAGCTGTGTGGGGATACCTGGAGGAGAAATGGACTCTGTGACTCCTCCCTTTACTATCGGGGGAAGCCTAGCTTGCTGCCTTGCAGCTGCCGATGCAAGCACAGCTGCAGTATTAGAGCATAAAATTGCATATAAATTGCAGCATGTCGGCCGGACCGCCGAGGAGCACCACCAGAGCTTCCAGTCGCTGCAGCTCTTTGAGTTTGGCCACCCCTTCACCTACACGCAGCAGCTGAGGGTGAGATGTCACCAGTGGGTGATGGCAGAGGAGCGCGATGCAGAACAGACCATAGAGCTGGTGGTACTGGAGCAATTCGTCGCTCGACTCCCAACAGGAATGGCGTTGTGTGTACAGTGCCACCAGCCCACGTCCCTCGATGAAGCTGTGCAGCTGGTGGAGGATCACTTGGCGGCAGTTCCTGGTCCAGGAGTCTCTTTTTTTACCGGTTGCCTCCGTTGTTTCAAATGCCCTGCTCCTTCACCTCTGATGTCTCCTCTAACCCTCTCTCTCTATATATATGCAGGTAGAACCTTCTGTGCCCACCAGGACTGGGGCAAAGCCCTGGGAGTACTGCAGGTGCAGCAGGGATGCTGGGCATTTCCAGGATACGCATATCTTCATGGAAGAGAAAATACTGATCCGGCTCCCTGACACACCACAGGCCTCCCCTGACTGAGCAGTAAAGCATGTAAGTGTGTATAAAAGGGAGTACACACCAGGCCTTGGTGGTATCGGGGTGTAAGCAGACCACTGTCCATCAAAGCCCGGATTCAACGTGGGGCATTGGGAAATGCACAACTGATGAAGGTGAGGTGTGTGCACGGGGATGTTCATGAATATCTGCTGGTGCCTATCATCATTAAATTCTGGGGGCAAAAGGGTAAAGTGGAGGTGGCAGTTAATCCTCGCCTCACCCATCAACTAATTCTTGGGGAAAATTAGTTTGTTTGCAAATGTTTGTGGATGGGTCCTGCAGTAGCGAGGCACAGTGTGGAATGTGCAAAGTGTTGGCTGGGGAGGTGCTGGGGCCATTGAAGTCAGCTCCGTGTGAGGGGGACACGGAGGGTGGGGAGGGCTCTGCCCCTCCACCCTTGGCAGGGATTCCCCTCGGGGATTTTCCCTTTGAGCAGTCATGCAACAAGACCCTGAGGCATGCGTCCAAGTGAGAGTAAGTGATGGTCAGCCAATTCAGCCTAATTTCGTGCTATCCCACCCGTACTTTTCAATTATTAAGGATAAGTTATATTGAATAACGCAGGGCACTCAGCCTAAAGAAGAGATGACCCAGTTGTTTGTCACAAAAAGCCCTAGGGAACTTCTGTTATCCCATGGCTGGGCATTTGGGCCAGGATAAAACAATCAATCATCTAATGGCTTGTTTCTATTGGACGGGCATTCATGGTGATGTTCGCAGGTGGTGTGCGGGATGTCGCAAATGTCAGCTGGTGAATCAGCCAACCACACCAAAAGTGCCACTGCACCCATTACCCTTAATCAAGAGCCCCTTAGAAAGAACTGGCAGGGACCTCGTCAAGCCATTAGAAATGTTCACGCGAGGATATAGCTTTGTGTTGGTCCTGGTGGATTATGCAACACGATATCCGGAAGCCATGCCTCTGTGCATCTCAGCACGCAGTGTTGTGGAGGCACTCTTCCGTGTTATTGCCCGAGTCGGGATCCTGAAAGAGATCCTGACTGACCAGGACACTTCCTTCATGTCACAGACACTTTGCAAACTGTACAAATGATTGGGGATTAAATCGATTCACACCATCTGCACAACATCTACCATATACCTAACCACTTTCCTTCTCCTTCTGCCGAGCACCACTCCTGAGCTGCCGGTGATCCAGACCTCCCCCCCTTCACTCTGGACCTGTCCACCGGCAATGCTTCACACTGCCACGAAAACGCTTCAGCTGTTTTCCATGGACTACACCAACACACATTGTGCTCACACACACGCACACTACAGTGTAAACCCATATGAGGATGGGTTCTCTGTTGAGCCTGGTTCCTCTCAAGGTTTCTTCCTATCACCATCTCAGGGAGTTTTTCCTTGCCACCGTCGCCCTGCTTGCTCATCAGAGACGGCACACACACACACTTCACTTTACTTTTGTTTGTGTAAAGCTGCTTTGAGACAATGACCTTTGTAAAAAGCGCTATACAAATAAAAATGAATTGAATTGAATGTGCAGATTGATGGGCTGGTCGAACAGTTTAATCAAATGCTTAAAAATATGTAAGTCTGTTCATGGAATTGGGATAAGTGGCTCAAACCTCTGTTGTTTGCAGTATGAGCGGTCCCGCTAGCCTCCACAGGGTTTTCCCCATTCGAATTATCATACGGATGCAAGCCCCGCAACATCTTGGGCGTCATTAGGGAAAATTGGGAGGAGGGACCTTCTAACAGCAAAAATAAAATTCAGTACATTCTGGACCTGAGAGCAAAGCTCCACACCTTAGGCCACCTAACACAGGAGAATTTGCTTGAGGCCCAAGAACTACAGTCCCAACTGTATGACAGGCGATACGGAAATTTGCACCGGGAGATACAGTACTCGTTTACCACCCACATCAAGCTCTAATTTACTCACAAAGTGGCAAGGATCCTTTGACTCAGAGAAGCCGACTAAGAGGTTAGGTGAATGGATAGAGGCGATGCACCTCAAATATACCACATCATCCACCAGTTACCGTGGCTCTGCCGATGGTGGTTCCTGAGAGGGAGGAGCTGGGACCGGAGGCAAGTCTAAAAAATGCAGCCCAATTCACCCTGCTCCCCTGTGGAGACCACCTTTCACGGTCTCAGAGGTCACACTCCTCCAGCTGTGGCTGTTTGTAGCCACCCATACCGGTTGCCTGAACACAGAAAAAGGTGGTTCAGGATGAACACAAAGCCATTCTTGACATGGGAGTAATCAAGGAGTCCTACAGTGACTGGAGCAGCCTGGTGGTCTTGGTGCCCAAGGTTGATGGGTTGGTCCATTTTCGTGTGGAAAAGTCAATGCAGCCTCGCATTGATGAACTGCTTGATCTGTTAGATGCGGCTCACTTTTATTCGACACTGCATGTAACCAAGGGGTGCAGGCAGATTCCATTGACTCCAATATCTCGTGAAAAAAGGCCTTTTCCACTCCGTTTGAGTTACACCAGTTTGTCACTCTTCTATTTGGTTTGGTTGATTGTGGCGGTTGATTGAGGGCTGGGTCTGTTTTGACCCAAGTGGTGGAGGAAAAGGAGCGCCCTGTGCTGTACATCAGCCGGAAGCTCTTGGTGAGGGAGACTAAGTACACCAACACTGAGAAGGAGTGTCTGGCCATAAAGTTGGCAGTCCTCACCCTCCGACACTACCTACTGGGGCACCCTTTAACCCTCCGCTCCGATCACTCCCTGCTCCAATGGCTCCACCACATGAAGAATGCCAACACGCGGATCTGGCACTACAACCATTCAAATTCAAAGTGGTCCACAGACCAGGGGCGCAGATGGTGGGGTCGATAACCTTTCCCGCCGAGGGTGGGATTCAGCTGCAGGCCAGACATCTGGTGGTCGAGCAACAGCTGTGGATGGAGAGGAGACAGGTCAAACTGGCAGGTAATGAGTGATGATTCTCACCTGTGTCTCATTACTGGCAGTCTACTTATTTGTGTTTCTTTACGCTTTCAGTGTCTCCTGTAACCCACAAGCGAGAGAAAGACAGAGTAGGAGAACTCTGTCTTTCTTGCAGCACCTGGTCATGGTGACCAGGAAGAAATACCAAGAGATGGCTGCACAGGTCACTGGTGTGGAGCTAAATTCAGTGAGAATGCTAACCATTCAAAACATGCTTGTGGTACCAGTTTCTGCTGTGGATGCTTGGAATGCTGACTGCAGTTACAGAAATAGCTCCCTTAGAGCAGCTACAACTAAGGAATTTTAAAAAATTGATTATCAGCCTGCGGCTAATGTTAATTCACCTCAGACAGAACCCTCATGCCCTTTTAATGAGAGTGGCATCTGCATCCAGAGGTGGTTTCACAAGAAGGTATCCAGGTGGGCAGAGGTAGCTCAGTAGATGAGCCATTGAACTTCTGATTGGGAGGTTTTGAGTTCAAATCCCAGCACCACCAAGCTACCACTGCTGGGCCCTGGAGCAAGGCCCTTAACTCTTAACTGCTCAGTTTTATAAAATGAAATAAATGTAAGTCACCCTGAATAAGGGCTTCTGCCAAATGCCCTAAATGTAAAAGTGTTGAAAGACCACCACTGGCAGTTATACACTGGAGTTCACAGAAAATCACTACATGTGTAACCTAATGTTATCTATTAAGGGCTCCATATATCATCTGTTAATCATTATTGCAATATTGGTCTCTGTAATATTGATATCGCAGAGGCCTACAATTTAGCATTTTTTCCATCAATTTTTATTGTTCATCCTGCTAGCATTCTGTATGCATACATTCCCCTCTGGAAATATCAGAATGGCAAGGCCAATTCTTTGTTTTTGCTATACACTGAAGACCTTTGGGTTTTAGATCAATATGAGATGAAAGATCAAAATTTCAGCTTTCATTTCCTGATATTTACAACTAGATGTGTTAAACAACTTAGGACATGGCACCGTTTGTTTCAACTCACCCATTTTTCAAGTGAAATAAAAATATTGGAACATGTGACTGACTGGTGTTTCTTGTTGCCCAGGTATGATTGAATGTTTAAACAATTAATAGCTCTGATTGTCTACTCTTGGTTTGAGCCCTGGGTTTAAACTGTTAAGACTGCACTTGTTTGTTTTGTTTAAAAAAAAAAAAAAAAAAAAAGGATAAACCAAGACCAGAGAGCTGTCTATGGGAGAAAAGCAAGACATTTTGAAGCTGCAAAAAGAGGGAAAATCAAATCCTTTGCACAGGTTTTGGGCATAACAGCTAACAAGCAGACATTAAACAGGTCAGTCAAGGAAAAAAACAGTAGTTGATGACAAAAACATTGTGAGAACTGTGAAGAAAAGCCCAAAAAATAACAATCAGTGACATCACCAACAGTCTCCACAGGCCAGGGGTGGAGGTATCACAATACACCGTTCGAAGAAGACTTTGAAAGCAGAAATATAGTGGCCATACCACAAGATGCAAACCACTCATCAGCAGTAAGAACTGGAAGGCAAGACTGGAATTCACAAAGAAATACAGAAACAAGCCACAAAAGTTCTGGAACCAAGTTGTATGGACTGATAAGACCAAGAGTGACCTCTACCAAAGTGATGGAAAGGCCAAAGTGTGGAGAAAGGAAGGATCTGCTCATGATCCAAAATATATGACTTCATCGGTCAAGCACAGTGGAGGGAGTGTCATGGCTTGGGCTTGCATGACTACTTCTAGAATGGGTTGATTATCTTCACTGATGATGCAACTCTTGATAGTAGCAGCAGAATGAATTCAGAAGACTACAGAAACATTGTCAGTCAATTTACAGTGAAATGCATCCAATCTAATTGGGAGGAGCTTCATCATGCAGCACGCATTTCACCTCCTAAAGAGGAGACTGAAGGGAGAAACCCCCCAACACAAACCACAACTGAAAGACGCTGCGGCACAAGCCTGGAAAATCACAAAAGAACAATGCAACTGTTCGGTGATGTTAGTGGGTCACCGGCTTGCTGCAGTTATTGCAAATGAGCTTTACGCATCCAAATATTGCATTATTTACTTTATTTTATATCTATCTTCCAATACTTTTGCTCAACTAAAATTGAGTGCCATGTTCTAAAGTTGCTTAACACCTCTAGATGTAAATATATCAGGAAATGAAAATCTATAGTCTCATGTTCATCTTTTGATCTCAAACCCAAATGTCTTCAGTGTATAGCCAAACAAAAAAAAAAAAGAACTGGCTTTGCCATTCCAGTACTTTTGGAGGGGACTGTATGCATGTGCATACATACAGTGGTATTAACCACCACCCCCTCCATTTCAGACCCAGGGTCTCTCACAGTGAATTTTCAAAGTTAAAACGGGTCAGCAAGTATTTCAAAGAAAATCATAAACTGAAAAAAGCTGCTTGCGTAAGTTTTCAGACCCCAAGTTCTAGAAGCTCCAGATGAAAGACATAGTCTTAATGAGGACACAATTGAATAATAATTGTCTTTACATGTGAAATATTAAAACAGCTCCCATTTTCTGAACAAAAACCACATCAGTTAAAATGTCATTTTAAAGACTGTCAGTCTGAAGGAAAAGAGTGAAAATGAAGACTAGAATTTCATAACTTAGGAATAGAGTGTAAAATTATATCTAATTAAATAAGAGGTTGGACATCCCAGTAATCACTGCTGGATCAATTGTGAGGAAGTGGAAGCTGCATCTAGACAAGGCCCTCCCTCAAAACTGCACAAAAACAAGACAGAGCCTGGCCAGTGAAGTCACAGTGAGGCCAATAGTCACTGAATGAGTTAAAGATTATAGTGGCTGAGAGTGGAGTGAAGGTGCACCAGACAACCATTTCAAGAGCTCTGCATAATTGAGGACTGTATCGGAGGATGGCTAAAAATAAACCATTGCTCAAGAAGAGCCATATGTAAGCAGGAAAGTGACCAAGTGAAGATGTGCTTTTTTGGTGAGACCAAGATCGAGATACTGAATTCGGTCAAGTTTCAAAGCACTATGTGTGGTACAAACATAATGCAGGGTATACCTCAATTAACGGCATCCCTAAAGTGAAATATAGTGGTGCTAGCATCATGCTCTGGGGATGATTTTCATCCCTGGGCTGTTTGTCTGAAACTGAAACTGAAGGGAGAATGGATGGAGCAAATTACAAGGGGATATTACAAGAGAACCTGTTTCATTGTGCTAAAAAAACTAAAGCTTGGAAGAAACTTCACCTTTCAGCAGAGTAATGGCCCTAAACACAAGACCAAAACAATGCAGGAGTTGTTAAATACAAAAAGGTGAATAATCTACAATGGCCAGGTCAAAATCAATATATAAAACCCCCACTGAGATTCTGTTTGGAAATTGCAGTTAAAAAAAAAAAAAAGTGTGCAAAGCTGGTAGGAACTTATCCCAACTGACTTAAAGCTGTTATTACTATAAAAGGTGGTTCTACAAAGATCTTTGAAAGCATATTGGTTTGCAGTAAAACTCTGGAACAATCTGTGTAGGTCTCATTTGTAATACAGATGAATTTCATGACTAAAGGGGGATGAACATTTTTGCAAGGCACTATACATAGATACATACAGTACATACATACATACACACATACATGAGCAAACATCTTTAATCATGACACATGATCTTGTTTTTCTAATTTATTTTTATATCTTAAGTCTTATCACAGATATAAAAGATATATCACAGTTGTAGTGTGTGACAGCATAATTGCAATATGCTATTTTTGTCCATACTATACAGACTTATAATTACCATTGAAACTTTTTGTTGAAAAAAGTTGGACAAGACAAATATATCGGAACTATAAAATTAATAGAAAACAGAAAATAAACCGTGCTTCTATTTCATTCTTGTACTCCACAAACAACTGATACTCTTCAGCTTAATCAGGAATCCTCTGTGTGATGGCTGAACTGGTGAGGGACTAGCTGTTATGCAATACATTTAAAGAGAACACAGGACCTAGCCTGCTCCAGTCATCTGACACTGACACAGAGAGGCTTACTGTATCACTTTAGCCTGATATTCCATCCTCCTTGATACTCTATTTTCAACCTCTTCACTGGAGCAAGCACATAGGTCCAATAGCTTGGTGTGTGACTCATTCCATGTTCCTTTTTTAGTGTTGAAAAATGTTGTTGGATTTGGATTATGACAAAGGTATTAGTCCTGATTTACTCATCTAAAGTCATATGAAAGTGAGGAGATATACGAGGAGAGGACACAGCCACCATCATCAAAAAAGTGGCAACATTAGCTCAACAGTTAAGATTATGTGATGATAACTGGAGTTCAAACCCTAGAACTTCCAGAGAGCCACTGTTGGATCCTTAAAGACTGCCCTGCTTTCCTAAATTGGCACACATATAACTTGTTTGATGCATGAGACAACATCCACCATCTACATATAAGCCACCCTTTAAAGACACAACTCTAAATATGACATTCAAATACCATAAACAAAACATTTTTTCCTGACTTACCTCCCTTCTACAAGCAGGTTGGAAGTGAAGCTCTAAAGTGTATACTCATTGTTCACTGCTTAGACACCCACCAACACACTTCATGACCACAGCACATAGTTGCTACTACTGTAATATGCACAGTTGTTACTAATGTAACCATGTTTTAGTAATGAATTAATTTTCTGCCCTGCACTTCAAATTCCATTAAACTGGAAATGCAAATGGATGCTTTCCAGATCTGGGTGGTCAGTGCATTACATGAAATCATGTGATGTCACATGGTACTCAGTCTTCCTCAAGGGCTGACATCACTGGTGGTTCAGATCAATCTTTGTATCACAGCACTGAAGATGTGTGTAAAAATGCTACAAATAGCCTATGTCCTCACTGTTTTCTTCCACCTCTCATCACTGCTTTGTTCAACAAAAACATCAGTAAATAACACTATTTCCAGCTAAACTGGCTGTCAGGAAAAAAAAAATTGTCTTGTATTTGCTAAATAAAATGCCCTTTTCTGAAAGATGTAGTGTAGACTACACTACCTTATAATATTGATAGTGTATTGCTGATTACTAGAGAGAGAAGTGATCATTACAAATGTATAGTATACATGTGATGTTAAATTTTTTCATGTTAAAATACTTGGAGTCAATAATTACTATACCACAGTGCTGCTGAATTCTCAAATCTTACTGGTCAAAAGGTTTTAAATACAGTTCTATAACAGCAGCTCTAATAGTGCCAGCTTTAAAAGGCTTTGGGCCAAGCCTCGAAAATGTGTACTATATAGATAAAGGTTTGTGGACACCTGCCCATCACACCCATATGCGGACCTACCCAAATCTGTTGCCAAAAAGGTGGAAGCATACAATTGTATAGGATGTCTTTATATGCTTTAGCATTACACTTTCCCTTCACTGAAACTAAGGGGCCTAGCCCAAACCTAGCCCAGCATGATAATGCAGCTGTGCACAAAGCAAAATTCCAACAGACGGGTTCTAAAATCTAGTGGAAAGTCTTCCAAAAAGAGTGGAGGCTGTTATCACAGCAAAGGGTGGACCAACTTTGGAAAGGGATGTTCAACCATACTCACCAACAAGCACATAAGGTATGTTCACTAAAAGGCACATACGGGTATGACGGCCAGGAGTCCAAATACTTTTGGCCATATAGTGTATATAACATCTTGTATGGGAAATGGAACTGTTTATACAGGAAGCATTAGAAATGCAAGGTACATATCAGCAACAGAGGTGCATCACTGAAAATTTAATTAATCAGTCTCAAAAAGTAATTTTCATTAAATCTCATTAAATGATTCTTAGGTAATCAATATTTTAGTATATTCCCTTTTCAGTTTAGAATTTTAATTAGAAATTTCAAATAAGGCAAAATTATTAAAACCTCAATACAGCTGAGAGCTATGATAACTGATGACTTGGTAGGCTTAGTTCTGAATAGTTTGGCTTCATGCAGTAACAAAGTAATAACCACAACAAGGCAAAAAAAAAAAAAGGTTCAATAAAATGAGATTTACAGAAATACAATGAGAAAAAAGACAATGAAACAACAATAGATTACTTAACTAAAAACTGCTAATTATTAATAGAAAGACAGGTCAAAGGAAAGCTGCATGTGTGAGAGAGAGGGAGACAGGAAAAGGAGGATGGAGTATATGTGTGTGTGTGTGTGTGTGTGTGTGTGTGTGTGTGAGTGAGAGAGAGAGAGAGAGAGAGAGAGACAAAGAGAGAGAGAGAGACAAAGAGAGAGAGCAAGCCTTTGTGTGTGGACACAATCTGCCTGTGTCTGTGTGCTTGCTGTTTGCACTGAGCTTATGGACATTAATTACCACGAGATGCCTCCTGCTATGTGTAAGAGGAGAACAATAGGGAGAGAAATACAGTCCCAGAACGGCAAGGATAATTCTTCTGTCTTTGCTAAACACGGAGGACATTTGAGTTTCAGAAAAAAATGAATATGAGACGACAGATCAGAATTTCACCTTTCACTTCCTGTTATTTACACCTGCATGTGTTAAACAACTTAGAATATGGCACCTTTAGTGGCAGACCACCTAAATTTTAGGTGAGCAAAAGTATAGGAACAAATAGCCTTAAAGTTTGTTAAAGTAAATAACACATTTGGTTGCATACCCCTTGTTTGCAATAACAGCAGCAAGCCGGTGGGGCACTGACATTACCAAACTGTTGTATTCTTCATTTGTGATGCTTTTCCAGTCTTGTACCACAGCTTCTTTCAGTTGTTGTTTGTTTTGGGGGGCTTCTCCCTTGAGTCTCCTCCTCAGGAAGTTAAATGCATGCTGAAATAGGTTAACTAGTGATTGAATTCGTCAGCCTAAAACCTTCCATTTTTTCCCCTGATGAAGTCATTGTTGTGTTGGCAGTGTGCTTTAGGTCATTGTCTTGCTGCATGAAATTCCTCCCAATTAGATTGGATGTATTTCACTGTAAATTGGCAGACAGACTGTTTCTCTACACTTCTGAATTCATTCTCCTGGTACCATCATGAGTTGCATCATCAATGAAGATTAGTGAGCCCATTCTAGAAGTAGTCATGTAAGCCCAAGCCATAACACTACCACCACTGTGCTTGACTGATGATTGACTCATGTTTTGGATCATGTGGAGATCCTTTCTTTCTCCACACTTTGGCCTTTCCATCACTTTGGTAAAGGGTAATCTTGGTTTCACAACTTTTGTGGCTCATCTCGGTATCTCTTTGCAAATTCCACTCTGGCCTTACTGCTGATGAGTGGTATGCATCTTGTGGTATGGCCTCTAAATTTCTGCTCTTTAAGTCTTCTTCGAATGGTGGACTGTGATTCAGTCACCCCTGCCCTGGAGGTTGTTGATATCACTGACTGGTGTTTTTGAGTTTTTCTTCACAGGTCTCATAATGCTTCTGTCATCAACTGCTGTTGTTTTCCTTGGCCAACCTGTTTGATGACTGGTTGTTAGAACACCAGTGGATTCTTTCTTTTTCAGGACATTCCAAATTGTTGTACTGGCTATGCTCAATGCTTGTGCAATGGGGCTGATCAATTTTCCCTCCCTTCCCTAGACAGCTCTATGGTCTCCATGTTGTGTTTATATATACACACACACATACATACAGTCAGGTCCATAAATATTGGGACAGTGGCACAGTTTTGGTAATTTTGCCTCTGTACACCACCACAGTGGATTTGAAATGAAGCAGTCAAGATGTGACTGAAGCGTAGACTTTCAGCTTTAATTCAAGGGGTTTAACAAAAATATTGCATTAACCATTTAGGAATTACAGCCATTTTTTACAGAGTTCCTCCATTTTCACAGGCTCAAAAGTAATGGGACAATTGACTGATAAGCAGTTTCATGGCCAGCTGTGGCCTGTTTCCTCCTTATATCATGATAAATTAAGGAGATAAAAGGTCTGGAGCTGATTCCAAGTGTTGAATTTGCATTTGGTAGCTGTTCATGGGAACTCTCAATATGCCGTCCAAAGAGGTGTTGATGCAAGTGAAGGAGGCCATCATTAGGCTGAAAAACCAAAACAGACCTATCAGAGAGATAGCAGAAACTTTAGGAGGGCCAAATCAACAATTTGGTACATTCTTAAAAAGAAGGAATGCACTGGTGAGCTCAGCAACACTAAAAGGCCTGGGAGACCACAGAAAACAACTAAAGTGGATGATTGCAGAATTCTTTTCTTATTGAAGAACAACCCCTTCACAACATCTAGCCAAGTCAGGAACACTCTGGAGGAGGTAGGCCTATCATTGTCAAAGTCTACAATCAAGAGCCACCTTCATGAATGTAAATACAGACAGTTTACCTCAAGATGCAAACCGCTGGTAACACTCAAGAACACAAAGGCCAGATTAGACTTTGCTAAAAAACCTCTAAAAAAAGCCTGACCAGTTCTGATGCAAGATTAACTTGTACCAGAATGATGGGAAGAGAAAAGTATGGAGAAGGAAAGGAAGGGCTCATGATCCAAAGCATACCACATCATCCGTCAAACATGTGGAAGCAGTGTTATGGCATGGGCATGTTTGGCTGCCAATGGAACTGGGTCACTGGGGTTTATTGATAATGTGACTGTTGATAGAAATAGCAGGATGAATTCTGAAGTGTACAGAGCTATACTTTCTGCTCACATTCAGTCAAATGCTGCAAAACTGATAGGACAGCGTTTCACAGTACAGATGGATAACAACCCAAAACATACTGTGAAAGCAGCCCAAGAGCTTGGAAATTAAATGTTCTTAAATGGCTGAGTCAGTCACCTGACCTCAACCCAACTGAGCTGCTTTTCACTTACTGAAGACAAATCTGAAGGCAGAATGACCCACAAACAAGCAGCAACTGAAGATGGCTGCAGTAAAGACCTGGCAAATCATCTCAAGGGAGGAAACTCAGCATTTGGTGATGTCCATGGGGTCCAGACTTCAGGTAGTCATTGACTGCAAAGGATTTACCTCCAAGTAATAAAAATAATCCTAATATTTATGATTATATTAGTTTGTCCCATTACTTTTGAGCCTGTGAACATGGAGGAACTCTGTAAAAAATGGCTGTAATTCCTAAACGGTTAATGCAATATTTTTGTTAAACCCCTTGAATTAAAGCTCACATCTTGACTGCTTCATTTCAAATCCACTGTGGTGGTGTACAGAGGCAAAATTACCAAAACTGTGTCACTGTCCCAATATTTATGGACCTGACTGTATACACACACACATATACATATATATATATATATATATATATATATATATATATATATATATATATATGTATATATATATATATATATATATATCCTTGACATGAAGAAAGCTTAAGAAGAACCAGGCTGATAAGTAAACTCATCCTTTTCTGGGGTTCCCTAGTTTCTGGGGTTCCCTAGTTAGTTTCCCCAAAGGGTCAAATTCCAGCTGGATATATGCATCATCTATGTATGGGACCAGCCTTTTAGCCTCTGCAGTCCAACATCTGCTGAAACTAAGCATGGCTGTCGCAATGCTGCTGCAGATGTGGAAAATGTTACTTTTTTCCCCAGTATATCCTGGTCAAAAAGGGCCAGAAACAGGTGAGACATTATATCACAGAAAATTGCATGTATGCCATCTCCCTGCTGTCATCCAGAAATTTGCAGAAAATATGAGGGCCCTCTGGCCCTGCAGGCTTCCTAAAATTGTCCCAAGTCGACTGCGTAGGTTACACACTCCCTGAAATACATGATCCCTTGCTCAGTCAGCACAAATCATTGTGCAGTAAAAGATATCAGTGTTCTACTGACATTTCCTCAAACACTGCGCTGAAAAGGCGATGTTGCAGACTTGACCTCTCACAAATGATCTTTGCCAGTCTCATCACGGTATCCACTGTCTCCACAGTGAAATGCTGTGAGTGCTGGGTTAACAGCATCTAATCCAACTGTCAAGCGCTTGCGTTCCAAAATTAGACGGAGCCCCATAGTCGATGACAGACAAAATCCTGCTCACATCCCAGCCATTCTCTTCAGTGAAGTGGGTCTTTTAATTAAAAATGATTTCACCAGTTGTGTGCCCATGTATCTGCAGCAAACAAGGTAGCTCTTCCTGAAGTGTCTTCTCACAAACACAGATAGCTGTTCGATATCAGTTCGTTCACAGGACAAGTCTAGGGCCAGTCACATGAAATCTGCTTTCTTTATGTCAGAGAGTAGATTGGACAGGCAGTCTTCTGCCAACACTTCTACCCTTCTTGTTGCAGAGTTGCAGTGTTGCAGTTTTCGGACAATGGCAATTGCTTTAATAGCTCAATGACTCTCTTTGTTTTCTCATTGTGATTTAAAACTTTGTCCGCCATATCAATTGCACACTTATTAAACAACTCAGCAGCTGCAAACTTAATTTTTTAAAAGCTTTTTTCAAGGATCCAAGAAACATGCAAGGATGCCACTGATGCACTCTCTTGAACCAGTGTGGTTTTCTGAATAGTGGTCATAGAGTGTTTGTACATGGCCATCATATTTGCGGCTCTCTGAATTTGGAGGGAAGTTATCATATCAAGTTGCTGTGCGGAGCATTGGAGTGCTGCTTTATATTGTCAGTACATCTCTTTACGGATGGCTACTGTATGCATGCATAGCAAGCATGATGGCTTAGAGTTTGGCTTTAGTGTTTCAGCAAAATAAAACTTAAATTATAAGTCCAGTCAGACCTGAACAGTCTGTTCTGGTTGTTCACTTTGTGCTTTTTAACACTAGCCATATTGTTTCTGTATTTTGCTTACTTTAACTAACTTATGAAGGTAAGTTACGTTAACATATGTGACAAAGTGGCATGCGTCAAACATTTGACGCTCATGGGTCGAGCGTTGTCTGTGGGCCACCTACTGGAGAACGCTGCTTTAGGCTATCCAAGTGAGACTGTCCACAGCACTTTTTAAGGTATCTGTGTGGTACCATCCACAGCAATCTCAAAGCAAAATTTAGGCTATCCATGTGGGACAATCCTCAGCAGCATGAGTGATTCTCAGGTGAAGGAAACTCTAAGCAGAAATAGAGCATCTGGATGGCTCAGGCAGGTCTGGAAGGCAGAAGGAATCAAGATCACTGTCATGTTATCAGTCCGCAAAAGCAATGTGTAGTTCAACAGAGCAAAAGAGAGAAACAAAGAAAAGATAGAAAGAGTGAGTTGGATAAGTGTGGATAAGATAGAAGTGATTTGGTCATATCTTTTGGTTTTAGTAAGGACCCTGACTGCTGCATTCTGGACTAAATGAAACTTGTTTACGCACCTTCTGGAACATCCAGACAGCAAGACATTACAACAGTCCAAACTAGAGATAACAAAAACATGAACTACCACTTGACAATATCAGCGACAACATATTTCATATCTTAGAGATATTTCTGAGATGAAAAAAGGCTATACTAGTAATATACTAGTTTACTGATAGAGACTTCAAAGCATTTTGTAAATTGCTCTGGATAAGGGCATCTGCCAAATGGCATAAACGTAAATGTAGTAATGTAATTTACATGAGCCACTGAGATACTCAAGTCAATATTCACACCAAGGTCTTTCACTGTTGCACATGATCTAACCAAAAGGCTATCCAGACTTCCTCCAAAATTAGAAAGCTTACTTATTGCTGTATGTGGTCCTAGTGGAAGTATTCTGCCTTCTCAGAATGAAGTACATAAAAGGAAGTCACTCAGCATCCAGTGTATAATGTCCTTTAAGCACTCCTCAACATCCTGATGCCTTACTTCTGGTTGGATTTCTCATCACCTGGAAACCACTTGCTGCTGCTTAGGATGGCCCAACACAGACAGCCTAAAGTTACTTGAGATTACTGTGGATGGTATCACTTAGAAACCATGAAAGTGGCTTTGGACTTCAATTGATATGAACAGTTTTGCTATGATAGCTTTAGGACTACAATTCCCATGAACAGTTTTGTACTCCAGTCTCCATCAGTGAAGAGCTGATAACTTCATGTATAAAATATAATGAACTTCTGTGGTTGCACAATCACACGTTTTGACCATATATTATACAGTCAATTGTCCCCAAAGTTTGCCTACGTAGAGGAAAAAAAAACAGTGTCTGAAGTGAACAGAGCCTTGCGGAACACACAAATGTTGCTTTTATATGTGTAGAAGTCACCACTTATATGTACAAACTGGTAACAATCAGACAAATAAGACCTGAGCAAGGAAAGAGCTGTTGTCTTGACTCCAATAACATTTTTGAGCCTGGCTAGAAGAATATTATGATCTATGGTCTCAAAAGCTGCACTAAGGTCAAGCAACACAAGCAAGGAGATACAGTACTGATTGAAGGCCTGTAGTAGATCATTTACCACTTTAACCAGCACTCTCAGTACTGATGGTACCAATATTGTTAGCATGTGTGCTTCATGTATATGTGCTTGCTACTAGTTAGTTTTGCTACTGTATTAAATAGGAATCTAGGATCATTTTTATTATCTTCTATTAGGGTGGGGAGATATGCTGCTCTAGCAGCAGTAAGCGATTTCTATAGTTAAGAAGACTCTCGTTCCATGCAATTTGAAATACTATCTGGGGCGGTGTGGGCATGTTCATGCGTCAGCTGTAGACAGAGAGGAGGTGGGTCAAACTGGCAGGTAATGCATGATGATTCTTACCTGTGTCTGATTACCAGCAATCTACTTATTTGTGTTTGTCTGTGCTTTCAGTGACTCCCTTAACCCGTGAATGAGAGAGAGACAGAGTGCGAGACCATTTGGCAGAGCTTGCAATACACGCATGCATGCACACACACATGTACAAACACCAAGAAGCTTGAACTTGAACCTGACAGAACGGAAGCTGCAAGTGTTTTCTGTTGAGTCTGAAAATGTGCTGGAAAGCACGGTCTGAATAAACTTGAGCCCGGAGCTAAGATTCTGCCTGTCTCTTGAGTGTTCCTGCACACCCTCACACACCAGGGTTCTACAGTGGTGCCGAAACCTGGGATCAAAGTAGACTCTGACACCGCTATGGAACCCTTCCCTCTAGCCGAGATAGTCACGGCCCTTGCTACCCTCCACCAAACCCAACAGCAAGCACTTCTCGACCTGTGCCATGAGCAGCAGCTGTGCTTCGAAGCCCTCGTGAAATAGGAGGCCGAGAGCCGGCAGGCACTCCAGAAGCTGCTGCAGCCCAGTACATCTCCAGCTGTGTCCCCTACCACCGTGCTACATGTGATGGTCACAAAGATGGCCTCCATGGAGGATCCGGAGGGCTTTCTGGAGCTCTTCAAGCATGCAGCAGCTGTATGGGCATGGCCAAAGGAGGAATGGGCCCTGCAACTTCTCCCCTTGCTATTGGAGGAAGCCCAGCTAACCCTGAGATCGGCCACCCCTTCACCTACACACAGCAGCTAGACTCCTGGCAGAGTAGTGCCAGTCTAGCTGCTAGCACTGCAGAATGGCTCATTGAGCTGGTGCTGGCACGCAGAATGGCTCATTGAGCTGGTGGTACTGGAGCAGTTTTGTCGCTCGACTTCCGATGGGAATGGCAGAGTGGGTCCAGAGTGTCCAGTGCTTCAACTGAATGAGTAACTAATGGTCAGCTAATTCAGCCTAATGTTACACTATCCCACCCGTACTTTTCAATTATGAAGGATAAGTTATATCGAGTGACACGGGACACTTGGATTAAGGATGAGACGACACAGTTGTTAGTGCTGAAGAGCCGTAGGGAACTCCTGTTCCATGTGGCTCATCGTAATCCAATGACTGGGCATTTGGGGCAGAATAAAACCCTGAACTGGCTCATAGCCCATTTCTATTGGTCGGGCATTTGTGGTGATGTTCCCAGGTGGTGTGCGGCATGTCGCAAATGTCAGCTGGTGAATCAGCCGGCCAACCCAAAAGCGCCATTGCACCCCCTTCCATTAATCAAGGTCCCCTTTGAAAGAATTGGCATGGACCTCGTCAGGCCGTTAGAAAGTTGCACATGAGGATATCACTTTGTGTTAGTCCTAGTGGATTATGCAACGCAATATTGGGAAGCAGTGCCTCTGCGCAACATCTTAGCACACAGTGCTGTGGAGGCACATCTCCTGTGTCAGAATCCCAAGAGAGATCCTGACTAATCAAGACACTGCATTCATGTCATGTGCAAACTCTATGAATTATTGGGGATTAAATTAATTCATACCAGTATTTACCATCCTCAAATGGATGGGCAGGTCAAACAGTTCAATCAAACACTTAAAAGTATGATTCGTAAGTTCATTCACGATGATCTGCAGAATTGGGATATGTGGCTTGAGCCCCTGTTATTTGCAGTATGAGAGGTCTTGAAAGCCTCCACAGGGTTTTCCCCATTTGCATTATTGTATGGGCACAAGCCTCGTGGTGTCTTAGATGTCATTAGAGAAAACTTGGAGGAGGGACCTTCTAACAGCCAAAGCGAAATTCAGTACATTGTTGACATGAGAGTAAAACCCCACACATTGGGGCAATTAACACAGGACAATTTTCTACAGGCACAAGTCAATCCTGGCTGTTTAACAGGGGTACTCAGCTATGGCAATTTGCACCGGGAGATGGAGTATTTGTTTTACTACCCACGTTGAGCTCTAAATTACTCACAAAGTGGCAAGAATCCTTTGAGGTTGCACTGTGAGTCAGAAATGTCAAATATGAGGTGAACCGATAGAGATGATGCACTTCGAATACCACCTCGATCTCATGAAACCTTGAAGAGAGGCAGTTCCTGTGGCTCTGGCAATGGTGGTTCCTGAGAGGGAGGAGGCGGGATCGGAGGTAAGTCTAAAAAATGCAACCGAATTCATTCCAGTCCCCTGTGGAGACCACTTCTCACTGTCTCAGAGAGCACAGGATGCCAGATTGCAAGGGGAATTTTCCGATATGTTTTCGCCTCTACCTGGTCCCATGGACCTCATAGAACACCACATTGAGACTCCTCCAGGTGTGGTTGTACGCAGCCACCCATACCAGCTGCCTGAACACCATAAAAATGTGGTGTGGGAGGAACTCAAGGCTATGCTCCACATGGGGGTAATTGAGGAGTCCCACAGTGAACTGGGTGCAGATCACAGGTCCATTTTTTGTGGACTTTAAAAAAGTCAATGCCTTGTCTAAATTTGACGCATGTCCAATGCCTCATACTGATGATCGGTTGGGGCGGCTCGCTTTTATTTGACACTGGATTTAACCAAGTTTATTGGCAGATTCCCTTGATTTATTGGCAGATTCCAATACCTCAGGGAAAAAATGGCCTTTTCCACTCCGTTTGGTTAAAATCACTTCATCACCCTTCTGTTTGGGTTGTTTAGAGCCCCAGCAATGTTTTAAAATCTCATGGACAGAATCCTCCGCCCGCACAACATGTATGCTGCTGCTTCCTTAGATGACAATTATTTGGAATGATTGGCAGAGGCATTTATAACATCTGAGGCCTTTCCTGAGATCCTTGAGATGGGCAGGACTCACAGCAAACACAAAGAAGTGTGCATTTGGGTGGGTGGAAGTATGGTATCTGGGCTTCCACCCCAAATTAATTAGACAGCAGCAATTGCGGCCTGTCCAAGACCCAAGACCAAAAAGGGGGCGAGGCAGTTCCCAGCGCTGGCTGGCTATTATCGGAGGTTTTTACCTAATTTTTTGGACATCACCACCCGCTGACTGACCTCACTAAAAATGGGGCGCCAGATCCATTCAAGTGGATGGAGCCATGCGAGCAGACTTTCTGCCATGTAAAAGTGGTTTTGTGTGGGGGCTTGCTGTTGCATTCACCTTTTTCTTTTGCAGACTGATGTCAGACAGAGGGCTGGGGGCCGTTGTGTCCTAGGTGGTGCAGGGGGAGGAATGCCCCGTGCTGTATGTCAGCTGGAAGCTCTCAATGAGCCAAAGTACAGCACAATTGAGAAAGAGTGTCTGGCCATCAAGTAGGTGGTCCTCACCCTCTGGTACTAACTATTGGGGAACCCTTTGACCCGCTGTTCTGATAAAACCCCGCTCCAGTGGCTCCACCGCATGCCAACACGTGGATTCATATCTAGCACTTCAACTATTCAAATTTGAGGTGGTCCACAAGCCAGGGGAGCAGATGGTGGTGGCGATTTTGGTTGGGGGGGGGGTTGAACATGGCTTTGTGCATAATGCGGTAGCATGGCATTGTGCATATTATGACTAAGACGCATTTTAAATCAAAGAAGGTAGTGATCTGAGATAGCTTCAGACTGGGGTAATGTGACTATGTTTTCTATATTTAATCCAAATGTCAGTATTAAATCAAGGGTGTGTCTGATTATGTTCTGACTGACCCATACTGAGTCTAGAATGGAAACTTTGACATGCTGTTCTGAGAGGGTCTTACAGATTATCAAAAAGAGTATGTACAATATAAACTCACTGAGCACTTTATTAGGAACACCCATACACCCATTCATACAATTATCTAATCAGCCAATCGTTTGGCAGCAGTGCCATGCATAAAATCTCGCAGATACGGGCCACCAGCTTCAAGAAATGTTCAAATCAACCATCATAAAAAATTTTTTATCTCTGTAATTTTGACTGTGGCATGATTGTTGGTGCCAGACAGGCTGGTCTGAGTATTTCTATAACTGCTGATCTCCTGAAATGCCTTTTTAATGAGAGGGGTCAACGGAGAATGGCCAGACTGGTTCAAACTGACAGAAAGGCTACAGTAATTCAGAAAACCATCTCAATATGAACAACACATCAATCCTGGAGGTGGATGGGGTACAACAGCAGAAGACCATGTCAGGTTCCACTTCTGTCAGCCAAGAACAGAAAACTGAGGCTGCATTTTAGGGCACAGGCTCACCAGTACTGGACAGCTGAAGACTTTAAAAATGTAGCCTGGTCTGATGAATCTCTGCTGAGGCACACAGATGGTAGGGTCTGAATTTAGCACCAACAGCATGAATCCTTGGACCCAAACTGGCTTGTGTGAACAGTACAGACTGGTGGAGGTGGCGTAATGGTGTGGGGAATGTTTTCTTGGCACACTTTGGGCCCATTAATACCAATCAATCATCGCTTCAATGCCACAGAATATTTGAGTATTGTTGCTGACCATGTGCATCCCTTCATAGCCACTATTTACCCATCCTCTAATGGCTACTTCCAGAATGATAATGCACCATGTCACAAAGCAAAAGTCATCTCAAACTGGTTTCATGAACATGACAATGAGTTCAATGTTCTCCAGTGGTCTTCTCAGCCATGAATTTTGAATCCAACAGAACACCTTTGGGATGTGATAGAACGGGTGATTCACAGCATGAAAGTTCACCTGAAAAATCTGCAGGAATTGCGTGAATTGCAATCATGCCAACATAGACCAGAATCTCAAAGGAATGTATCCAACATCCTATGGAATCCATGCCATGAAGAATTTATGCTATATTGAGAGCAAAGGGAAGCCATACCCAGTATAGTGTTCCTGAAAAGTGCTCTGTGATTGTATGTAGAAGTACTCAGACTTATTTTTTGTGGCTATGTACGTTAAGCATAAAGAACTGCAAATCAGTCACATTCATATCCAGATTTTTGTGTAACACCTAGAATATTGTTATAAATAACTCCTCAGCCTGGAAAGCCCTCTCTCCCTCTGATGCTGCTACATGCAAATTCCAACCAGCCGCTGTCTTGGAGTCTCTCTACACATACCCTAGACATGCTTTTTCTTTTACCCTTCCATTTCAATAAATAGAACTTGTCATGAAACTTTATTCTGTGTCCGTTTCCGATTCATTTTTATGTTGTGGCTCTTAAATGAGTGGGTCATAACATAAAAGTGGGGGTTCATTTCAGTTACTCACCTGCAGTTTGAGAGTTAGTGTGTTCCAGCTGGATTAAAGCTTTGGCTTAATCCTTTCATTGGAATACTTTTTATTATTTTTCCTTTTTTTATTTTTGAGGTAATTCCAGGTGAAGATTTAAATCTCTGTCAGGGCACACTTCAAACAATCTGCTAGTGATTGTTGCAAGTTTAGTGTTTAAATGTTTCCTCGAGCCTAGTATGCATTAAAAGACTAGATAGGAGTAGTTTAGTTTTTGGCTAGGTAGGATAGGTCTGGCTTTTCTCTACAACCAAGCCAGCGTAAAGGCCAAGACACGAGTCCTTCATTAACAGAATTGACAAGGCCATTAATAGTCATCCTCTCAGGCTGAACAGAGTCAGTCACATAAGACTCATTCTTAGTTACATGGTCATCAGACTTGACAGAAGGAAGAGGAAATTTTCCTGACCACAACCTGAGGATGGGAACAAAGTAGGGCAGTCAGAGGTTCTGTGTTCGTACAATAGAAGCAGGCACTACTTAACAGCCTATCTGGTGAGCAATTCTGAGACACAGGGTGAGAGACAGCATCAGGGCCAGTGACTACAGCAGCAGAGCCCCAATTACCTTGTGCAACACCCACACTCTTACCCTGAGCACGGCTGGTCTTTCCAAAAACCCCTTTATGTGTCAGCGCAAACTCATCTGCAAGAATAAAACAACACAGAACTACAAGAGACTACACATTACTACATAAAGTGCACATGGAAACTTGTGCAAACAGCACATGACAATACAGTAACTACTAAAACAGGACAATAGGCACAGTAAGAGACAGTGCAGAGCCAACCAGTTCACAGTTCTAGTATGAATGTGTCAGATACAACAGGTAGTGCAATAGAATAACATGACAAAGAGTTCAAGGTGTTGACTTGGTCTCCAGATTCCCCAGATCTCAATCCAATCAAGCATCTGATGTGCTGGACAAACAAGTCCGATCCATGGAGGCCCCACCTCGCAACTTACAGGACTTAAAGAATCTGCTGCTAACGTCTTGGCGCCAGATACAACACAACTTCAGAGGTCTTGTGGAGTCTATGCCTGGACAGGGCAGAGCTGTTTTTAGTGGCTTAAGGGGAGTCTACACAATATTAGGTGGGTGGTTTTAATGCTAAGGCTGATTGGTGTATGTATATAAACCAGGCATTCCAGTTCATCCCAAAGGTGTCCAGTGGGGTTGAGGTCAGGGTTTTGTGCAGGCCACTCATGTTCCTCCACTCCAACCAAACCATGTGTTTAAAGACCTTGTTTTGTGCACAGGGGCATTGTCATGCAGGAACAGGTTTGGGCTAGGCCCCTTAGTTCTAACAAAGGTAAATTTTCATGCTCCAGCATACCAAGACATTCTATGCAATTGTGTGCTTCAAACTTTGTGGCAATGCCCACACAAGGGTGTGATGGTCACATGTTCACAAACACTTGGCCCTATAGTGTATTTATACATACAGTCATGGGAAAAAGAAAGTACACCCTCCTTAATTTCTATGTTTTTATTTATCAGGGCCTACAAAACAATTTTGTGATCCTTACCAGGGCTCGCAAAATTTCAAAATTCCTGGTAGCCCTTTGGGGCAGGCACTCTTCAGATTTTGGTAGCCCGAAATGAATTTAAGTAGCCCAAATAATAAAAAAAAAAGACATTATTTTTAATGTAGAATATTGTAAAGGAGACAAAACATCAATCAAAAACATTTTCAAAACACAAATAGCAACAATCGTATAAAATAATCAAATTACAATCAACACAAATATTTGGTTCTAACTGAACTGAAATTTCTACGAACTTGTAAAAACAGACAGGACGAGCGTCACCGATACACACGCGATAGCGAATTGAAAGTGAAAGTTGAAAGCGAGCGCGCATTCAAACGCTATTTCAATACCCCACATATTGATAGTGGCCTGTAGGCCACATGTTGTAAGCTCTTGGGTCCCTAACATCTCTGAGCATTAAATGGTCTTACCTCAGACTGAATTTGCCTTCTCCCCACTGGGGGAACAACTATCTTGAAGGCTCTCCATTTGTAAACAACCCTTCTTACTGTAGAATGGTGAATTGCAAATTGTTTGGAAACGGCCTTATAACCCTTCCAAGATAGATGAGCAGCAAGAATTACTTCTCTGAGGTCATGGCTGATGTCCTTTCTTCTTTGCATGATGTAGACACACACCTGAATTCTCCTAACTGCCAAAAGCTCTGCTTTTATAGAGGTAGTCACATTCTTGATGATTGACTAATCTAGTGCATCTCATTAGTAACACCTGGCTGCTAATTACGCTCTTAATGATAATGGAAGTAGGAAGGGTGTACTTATTTTTTCCACCTTCTTTCTGAACGTTAGTTTATGTTTTTTTTTGGTGTCACCTGAAGTTGTTTGTTTATAGGAGTTGTTGGGGTCCACACAATTGTTATTTAGGCCCTGATAAATAAAACACAGAAATGAAAGAGGGTGTACTTTCCTTTCCCCATGACTGCATATACAATATGGGTGTGCATACATTCACTAGCCACTTTAATAGGAGCACACCTGTTCAATTCATGCCATCATCCTAACATTCATGTGGCAGCAGTGCAATGCATATAATCATGCAGATACAGGTCAAGAGCTTCAGTGAATGTTTACATCAAACATCAGAATAGGGAAAGTATGATCTCAGTGGCATGGTTGCTGGTGCCAGATGGGCTGGTTTGAGTGCTGGACAGTTAAAGACTAGAAAAAGGAGAATTGTACTGGACAGTTGGTTGACAGGAGTGGAATCTGATGTTGTCTGCTTCTTTTGTAGCCCATCCACCTCAAGGTTTGGTGTGTTGTGTGGACCAAGATGCTGTTCTGCTCACCACAGAGTGGTTGAGTTACTGTAGACTTCCTGTCAGCTCAAACCAGTCTGGCCATTCTCCTCTAAATTCTCTCAACAAGGCTTTTTTGAATTTATTTAACTAGCTGATAATGTTGCTTGTATTCCATCAAAGAAGGACATTTGAGGGTGGTCTCCAGGTGGAGTCAATGCACCCATTCACTTATGCATGATTTACAGAATTGCAGGTGGGAAGGATTTAGTGCAATGATTTTATAAACTACTCATAGGAACTTATCAATAAAAAATGATCATGTTCACTTTTTTATAAATGGCACCACAGTAGAATATTTTTCACTATACATGTTTATAAATGTTTATGAACAGTGATGCACACATATGAAACTCCATCATGAACAAGTCAAAAATAACATACCAGAATTTCAGTGCATCCTTCACTCCAGGCTCCTTGAGGTGTTGCACAGAGTGGAACAAAATCAGAAATTTCTCCAAGGATTGCAGACTGACCTGAGTGAGTGAGCGACAGAGAGACAGACCGAGAGAGAGAGAGAGAGCAAAATATTCATAATGCATTTGTAATTCTAATCAGCTTGCAGTATAAAATAATAATAAAAGTCCTAAAGTTTTCATATTTTTATTATTACTTTCTGTAAATGTTCATGTTCGGCATAACTATATCTATTTTCCTGTTTGAGAGGTGGAAGCTAATACACCCAATATATGAACATTACAAAAGGATTCCAAAACAATACATCGTCCCTCCACAAAACTGTGGGAAACAATTATACCATGGAAATACTGTCCCCTCCAAAAGTATTGGCACAGCAGGGCCAATTCTTTTTTTTTTTTTTTTTCACTATACACTGAAGACATTTGGGTTTGAGATCAAAAGATGAATATGAGATGATGGATCAGAATTTCAGATTTCATTTTCTGATATTTACATCTAGATGTGTTAAACAACTTAGAATATGGCACCTTTGGTGTAAGATCATCCAATATTTGGGTGAGAAAAAAGTATTGGAACAGATAGTCTTAAAGCAAATTAAAGTATATCACACTTAATATTTGAATATACCTTGCTTTCATTAACACATTAACATCGTGATTTACACAATCAACAAAAGATTAGTGAGCCTGTTCTAGAAGCACCCACACAAGCCCAAGCTATGACACTACCTCCACTGCACTTGACTGATGAGCTCCTATGTTTCGGATAATGAGCAGATCCTTTCTTTCTCCAGACCCTTTCTTTGGCCTTTCCATCACTTTGGTAGTGGTTAATCCTGGTTCCAGAACTTTTGTGCCCCATCTCTGCAGTTCTTTGCAAATTCCAATCTGGCCTTCAGATTCTTACTGCTGATGAGTGGTTTGCATCTTGTGGTGTGGCCTCTATATTTCTGCTCTCAAAGTCTTCTTCAAACAGTGAATAGTGATAATTTCACCCCTGAATTGTGGAGGTTTTTTGTGATGACACTGACTGTAGTTTCTGGGTTTTTCTTCACAGCTGTCACAATGTTTCTGTCAACTGCTGTCATTTTCCTTGGTGGACCTGTTCCATATGTGGTTGTTAGTAAAACAGTGGTTTATTTCTTTTTCAGAACATTCCAAATAGTTGTGTTGGCTATGCTCAATGCTTGTGTAATGGCTCTGATCTATTTTCCCTCTGTTCTCAGCTTCAAAATGGCTTGCTTTTCTCCCATAGACAGCTCTCTGGTCATCATGTTGGTTTATACTTTCTAACAACAAATGCAGTCTTCCCAAGTGAAACCCAGGGCTCAAACCAAGAGTAGACATTCAGCACTATTAATTGTTTAAACAAGCAATCTAACAGGGCACACCTGGGCAACAGGAAAATACATGTCAGTCTCATGTTCCAATATTTTTGATCACTTGAAAAATGGGTGGGTTCGAACAAAAGGTGCCATGTTCTAAGTTGTTTAACACAGTTTTAAATATCAGGAAATGAAATCTGAAATTCTGATCTATCGTCTCATATTCATCTTTTGATCTCAAACCCAGTGTATAGAAAAAACAAAAGAATTGGCCTTGCCATTTCAATACTCTAGAGGGGACTGTAAGAAGGATGAACGAGGATGTTCTTCGAGATAATAAATGCTTTGAATATAGCATACTGTATCATTGAAAAGGAACTGTGTTGTGCTGAAATGATTGGCCAAATAGCTGATGACATGAAAGGAGAACCTGTCAAACATGATCATTTTATTAGCTATGTTTATGTGCAAAGAATTTCGCCAGTCCAAATGAATTCATTGCAATTGCAGATTCCTAATGAACTGTTTACATGTATCCTAAACTGAATACTCCGCAAACAATTTTGATTTACACATACATTATACATTACATACATTTGTCCCTATGCTATGGCTCGTGCTTTGACTGCTGTATAGTATCAATGTTACCATAACATCATATGACTCCAGCCAGTGCATTCAGCTTTTTATTCGTGCTGCTTGTGTTTTTATGAGTTTTAAATTATTTGTCACACCCACTGCAAAACAACACAGTGTTTAAATCGGTTCCATTTTCCATAGCATTTTCTTTTAATGCTGTGCAACACTTCATTAGAGCCAGCACTAAGTGACTGACAAGTGACCAGTCCTGTATGTCTCAAGCTGCAATGTGCCATATCTTCATATGTCTTCTTTTTATCTATCTTTCGTATGCCTTTCTATGACATTCACATGCCCTCCTGCTTTTCCAAATGCCAGAGGGCACATTGACACATTCCACCATTGTACCAAAACACTTTGCTTTGGGAAAATAAAAGCTATTTCCCTGTGCGAAGAGCTTGGTGTCCCCAGTCACCTGCTTACAGTAGATATAGTGTATAGTTTTTCTCTGTTTTCGTGTCAAACCATTTTCTTTCCACCTCACTTAATTCCCATCTCAAAATTTTGCCCTTTTTTTTTTTGCACACAACTTTACTAAATATTGAAAAAAGAAGCCCACTGTCTCTGAGTATCTGCACATGAAACAACCAAGTGTACGTTTTGCATCCTTGCTAAATATCAATTTTTAATGCTGAGCCAACTTTACTGTGGTCAATTTCTGCCCCTCATCTACCTTAAAATGTTAGTTTGATGCCAAACTAACCTCACAATTATTTTAAATAGATAAAAATGGGCAACATGAACTGTGTTCACTGTGAACACACATGCAAAGAATGTGTGTATGCAGATTCCAGGAGTGAGTATGCAGATTTCACAAAGGTTTACATGGCTATTATTCTTCAATTAACAGGGAATTACAAGGACATTAACCCACCTTGTTTAATCTTATAGAATTTTCATTCGGATTGGCCTCAATCAGCTCACTCTATTCCAACTGAGGTGTATAGGTTACATGAACATTTTTTATTCCAATTGAGCTCTCAGCCTGAATATGAAATTTCCAAGAAAACAAAAAGAAATTTTGCAAAAACCGAAGCACGTGGGGGGCCTAGCCCTGCCCAACAATATGCTCTCTATCATAAACTTGTACCCTAATAAGCACCGTGACCAACCTCCACCATGGTTGCAAATAGAAGGTGCCTCGTGTACAACCTCTTCACTTGCCTCACTCTAATGTCTTCCAACTACAACCTCTCCATCAAAATATTGCACTACCTTTATCACTAAAAATACTTTGTTGTCACCCTTTGTTGTACTTTGTTTTTGACTCCCTGTCTGCCATTAAATAATACCCTCCCTATAATTGCTCCCCTATAATTGCTCTGTTTGGTGTCCTTCCCATAGACAATACATTGCCCTCCCATTTCATAGGCTTAGCAGCATTTCTAACACTGTTGGCTAGATGACTCATTTTACTTCATTGGAAAATTCCACACCCTCCTTTGCATAAACAATGACCTTCTCTTTATAAAATTATAAAAGATAAAGTATCATGGTGCAAACAGGAATGTGTTAAAAGCAGTTCTTCATGAAAATAACATACAGTTTCACCTACCCGCCATTGACTGCGTCTAACTAAACTTTCCATTGTCAGTAGCACACAGAATTTTTTTTCCTCTCCTCCTGTACTTCATCTTTGTACATTTATGTCTGGCAGATTTGTTGGATTACACATCTGTTAACTGTACTGTTTCATTACTCACCACGTAAAACTTAGACATGTCAAACCTTTATAAGTTGATTAGGCACTTTAACTGTTGAATAAATAAATCATAATCAGAAATAATGATCATTTCAAATAAATCTAAGTATACAAAACATGACATAAATGAAAAGGATGCTAAATAAGGCCTTCTGTGAAGCTCAGATGAACACACCCACTTCCTACTTCCCAACATCACACTGCTCATTCATTTCCATTTGACTGTAAATTAGTCTGTATGTGTGCTTAAAATAAGAGCATACAACCCAAAGGTCAAAAAAGGCTAATCAAAGTCTTGTGATGGGGCTGTTAGTACAGCCAGTGGCTGAGTATGCTGGAGAAGCCAGGAAGGAAAAAACTCATTCACATACGTGTCTACCTAGCCTAGTTGGCACAATTTTTATTAAGCAGTACATTACTCCCTGTTAATCAAAGCCATCTAAGCCTCAATTTGCAAGTAACAGCGCTGTCTGGAGAAAGAAAGTCATGACTTGCTATCAGCCATTTGAGTAAGAAGAGTGTTTTTGTGGCAGTCATTTTCTTTTGAGTTCACCAAACAACCACATGATAAAGCAGAACATACAGCGTTCATCCTTTTCAACCAATGAAAACAAATTAGAACTTCTGATGGATGTTAACAATACTTGAACTACTAGTAACTTCTCTTAATTCCTGTCAGACTCTGTGTGAATGGGATACAACTAGAAGCCAGACCTGTGAGTCTATCCCTTAATCGTGAACTTAAATTGATGACAATTATAAAAACTGAAAAAAAAAAACAAAGCTAAATTCAAGCAATAACCTTTTCTGGTTATATTTAAATTAGATCATAGGAAGCATTATTTGATTGTATGATCTTTCTTCAGAATCTTATATGTCACTGAAATTACAGTCTACATTCACAATCTAGAACATCCCCACATTGTTTGAACATAGGTTTTCCAACACATACTTCAGAATATTGGCAAAGTACTGTATCTGCAAATGAGTCTTCAGGAGACACTGCAAAGTGCACTGTCAGACAAGCTGTGAAAACAAACTGAGCTAAAAATGTTCTTGTATGATGACAGCTACTTCATTGCCTGCATGTACAATGATCCAAATTTAGACAAGAGCCATGCAACAAGGTGCCGGTTTTTAACGCAGGTGCAGAATTTTACTTGCTGTATCAAACTGAATGTCTTGACCAAAGTGTAATTACTATATGAGAAACATTTTATTTATCAGTGGTTCATTGGATATATTTATACATGTCCAACAAACCACTTATAATTAAATGTACGCATTTCTCACAACTGAGCAACAGAAAGAACAATTTAATAGCAAAGCAGTGATGCAATGATCTGAGTATTGTATTGGGACTGAAACTAGGCTGGATCGCTATCAGACTGGATCCACTCATGAATTTTATAATGTGAACACGTGATATTGACTAACACAAGATTATGCACGAGAACACAGGACACAAGTATTTGCTGATAATCAGACCTCGGATATCAATATGGAAAATAGAAAACAATGGTAGTGCATCTCAACAGCAAAGGTGTATGTTGTTGATGCTTACACGTAAATCTGCTCCCTGTGCACGACAGTCCATATATTTCTCCCAAGCGAGAGTGAGACTGGATGGCTGTTGGTTGGCCATTTTAAGTCCCAGGTTGACAATGGAGATAACTGTTGTTAATGAACAATTTTAAGGTTCAAATCCATCTAAAATCTTGACTCGTTTCGCTATGGGCCCATCAAATCCACCGTCTTTGTTGGCCGTCGTCAAAACTCCATGAGGATTTATTTCCTAAAAAGACCAGAGGAGAATAATGAACCTCATAGGCGTTGACATGGTATTGCAGACATCGATGTGTACAGCTAGCTTGTGGTAATAAAACAGAAAGTGACTTGTCCCATACACTAACTGCAGCGACTGTACCAGACAACTTTGCTGGAACCTCAGCCGACCAATTTTCGTTCAAGATAAAGCATTTCATTTACATTATTCACAACGGCACATTCGTATCGCTTATTTCTAGTCCTAGCTGATATTAGACGACCGGAACGTAAACTAAACTAATGGCTGATTACTGCAGCAAGTGGCTAGCTACTACTATGCTATGCTAACCCCTGACTTCCTGTCAAGTTGAATAATGCAAACTCAAACTAAACCCAAACTAACACTTAACTAAACTGCGAGCTGTTGTTTATGGCACCCTAACGGTTCGATTCACTGCACAAAAATTTCACAACACCGGCAGTCATCTTCATCTTTATTACCGCATTCGCTGTTCCCAATCTCACAAAAATGGCCTTTTGGCGTTTGTATTCAATGGTTATTTTATCGACAAAAGCGTTATGTTATCGACAAACTGCGCACAGTTCTTTTCTTTTTACCATCTCCTCTATTTCACTGCTGATACATGATGCAGATATACTCACCTTTCCTAGAACAGTCTAGCATGCATGGGTATAACCGCTCTACTAGAGAAAAACACCGAGTGAAACATATTCCTGGAAATAACGCCAATAAAATATAGTTTAAGACAGTTAGTCACTATTGGTGGAAAACTGGATAACCCCCGATCAATCACAATATTTGCCTCCGTCGACCATAAAAGACGCTTTCTCTTCTCCCCAGTCATTGTGATGACGTCAAAACAAGGGTCTCCCTGAGTAGGAGGAGCTTCGTTTTTGGGCAAGGGTATACGCACAATGATGTCCTTGGCTAATAAAAATAGACTTGTTCTTCCCGGAATATTATTATTTTTGTTATCTTATTATGTAGGCGGGATCAGTAATTTAGTGTCAGTTATCCTATATACATCATTAACATCGGACGGATGATGAAAATTCATATGAGAGTCAGGGAAAACCTTCGAGTTTTTTTTTTTCCCACAAAGGTCAGAAAAAATCAGTAAATAGTCAGAAAAAAGCATTTTACAGAACGTAAACTTGCTCATGAAGTGAAAGAGTCAGTACGGTAACAGCAACATTTAAGATATTCCCCAAACCGTATAAATACACATGCACTGTAATTAAAAGCAATAATTAATATTTTACTTGATCTGTACGCTAGTAGTAGCCATTAAGGATAACGTACATAGTGTTACATTCTGGTTTTGGTCTTCTTGTTGTTTAGACTGTATATGTCTTTACAGCTCATTAGACCACTAAAAATAAAAACAGCACATTTTATATTTTACCATCATCCTGTACATAAAATTTGATTTAAAAGACAATTTTAATGCTTGCCAAAATGAATTTTAGCTAGTGCTACATTAGACTGAATTCAGGTATACTGAGTCATCAGGAAAATTGTGACTGTGTAACGTAGCAGCATTTATTTTTTGACCAGATAAGTGAAAGTAAGTTAATTTGAGTTTGAGATCAAAAGATGAATATAAGATGATAGATCAGTTTAGACCCACCAATTTTCCAAAACTATTTGAACATGTGACTGACAAGTGTTTCTTGTTGTGCCCTGTGCCCTGCTAGACTGATTGTTTAAAAATTAAACAATAGCTCAGAATATCTACTCTTGGTCAGAGCCCTGGGTTTCACCTTTGAAGATTGTTGTTGTTAAAAAGGATAAACCAAAATGAAGGCCAGACAGCTGTCTATGAGAGAAAAGCAAGCCATTTTCAAGCTGAGAAAAGAGGGAAAATCAATCAGATCCATTGCACAAGCATTGGGCATAGCCAATACAACAATTTGCAATGTCCTGAAAAAGAAAAAACCACTGATGTACTAACAACCAGTCATCGAACAGGTCAGCCAAGGAAAAAAACAGCAGTTGATCACAAACATTGTGAGAGCTGTGAAGGAAAAAAAAAAAAAAAAAAAAAACAGTCAGTGACATCACCAACGTCCACAGGGCAGGGATGAAGGTATCACAATCCACTGTTCGAGGAAGACTTCAAGAGCAGAAATTTAGAGGCCATACCGCAAGATGCAAACCACTCATCAGCAGTAAGAATCTGAAGGCCAGACTGGAATTCACAAAGAAATACAGAGATAAGCCTCAAAAGTTCTGGAACCATGATTAACCTCTACCAAAGTGATGGAAAGGCCAAAGTGTGGAGAAAGAAAGAATCTACTCATGATCCAAAACATATGAGTTCATCGGTCAAGCATGGTGGCGGTAGTGTTATGGCTTGGGCTTGCATGACAGCTTCTGGAATAATCTTTATTGATGTAGCTCATGATGGTAGCATGGTAGCAGTAGAATGAATTCATAAGCCTACAAAAACATTCTGTCTGCCAATTTGCATCCAATGTAATTGCAAGACAATGACCTAAAACACACTGCCATCACAACAAAGGACTTCATCAGGGGGAAAAGTAGAAGGTTTTAGACTGGCCAAGTCAAAACCAAAACAAACAAAAACTGAAAGAAGTGTTATTGTGTAAAATGTGTTATTAAATTTAAAAATGAATGTAGATTATTATTATTATTATTATTATTATTATTATTATAAACCAGTGTTATGCGGCTACTGCAAAAAATAAATTATAAACTGTTACCTTTTAGTTGTGGGTTCTATTGTGATTTATATTTAATCTGTTCATAGTAAATTTCAGACAAGGTTATTTATGTATTTGGAAAACATTAAAGGTTTTCTAAACCCTGTTATTGTTGTTACTGCTGTAAGAAATGAATTGTAGAATGTTACCTAGGCCAACATCTAAGTCAATCTTACTTAGTCTAATATGTTCATGCAATATTAGAATATGTTGAATTCAGTTTTGGTTTTTGAAATGCAATTGATAAATGACATGAATAAGTATGGTACAAATAAATAATGTTTAAACATGTCACTGAGGATGAAAGTAAAGGCTTCAACCAATGAAAATTACCAAACTTGTCATTAAAATGAGTTTGTCAGTTTTGACAAGAGAGTAAGCCATGCATCTTTATATCATAGAAACATTTTTCCTTCACGTGTAGATAAACATGTGGTTTGTTTTATTATGGCAAGAAAGCTAAGACAAGGTGAAAATACAAAAACTGTCACAATATGCACTACACAGCCTAAAGTTTGTGGACACCTGACCTTCACACCAATATGAGGGTCTTCCTCAAACTGTTGTCACAAAGGTGGAGGCCCACAATTGTCTAGAATGTATTTGTATGTTGTAGCATTAAGAATTCCCCTTTACTGGAACTAAGGGGCCCAAACCTGTTCCAGCAGGCCCCGTTACACAAAGCAAGATCCAGAAAGACATGATTTGCTACGGTTAGTGTGGAAGAACTCAAGTGGCCTCCACAGAGCCCTGACCTCAACCCCACTGAAGACTTTTGGGATGAATTGGAACACTGACTGAATGCCTGACCTAACTAATGCCCTTATGGCTGAATGGTCACAAATCCCCACAGCCACGTGCCAAAATCTAATGGAAAGCATCCCCAGAAGAGTGGGGCAAACGGGGGACTAAATCTCGAGTGGGATGTTAAACAAAAAAGTGTCCACAAACATTTGGCCATATAGTGTATCTTAATTCACCCTACTTTTTGGCTTACAGTTGTCAGCTATAATTTAGACTTCATTTCACCACTTTTACCTCTCCTGCTTCCTTTTCTTCATCTTGTTGTTCACTCCTTCACTTTCCACTTCATGATAGGTGTGCTGTTGCATATACCCTTTGTGTTTTTGACCCACCTACTGGGCATTTAAGGTACTGCACTATATAAATACTGTATACGGTTCAGTTTACTTCCGGTTTCTCTCAGTGTACGCAGTCTAGAGCAACGTACTTGCAGTTTCTTTTGGCGGTTGATTTAAGCGTTGAAACCTTGGAAATATATGTCCGTAAGTGCTGTATTTTTACTAAACAATGATTCTATGTACAAGGGTTTATTAGATTGAGATTATTGCTGTGTTTTTGTTGTATGCACACTTATTCTTCGTGGCAAACATGCTATGCTAGCGGTAGAACAAATATGATAATTTTGCTGATATTCAATACAAATTTATGTCTCGTTTAATAGAATTTCCTCATACGTACATTACTTAAGTCATGTATAAAGAGGAACTATGTCCATAAGAAACTGTAATGTTAAGCTGATTAAACTGATCATGTTGGAAATGTGAATGTAATGTTCATTTATATATTTTTTCCCTTTTATTGTAGTTTTACAAAAAAGATCATTAAAAGAATAATCACCAGTGAAGTCACTAAAGTTACCAAAACTGCTTTCTGGAGTTGTTTTCTGGAGTACGCTATCTGTTAAGCCTTTGCTCAAGCAACGCAATTGGTTAGAACAGAATAGTAAAAGGACATTGACACAGCGGGTAAAAACAACAGAATCACCCTGCCATTGTTACGTTGCACCGTACAGCTCTTCAGAAGTCAGTAAAGTATGGAGTAAGCCTTTGAAATTAGATCACAAGCTTCTAGCTCAAAGTCATCTCGAAGATCTAGTAGGTCCTCAGCCAGTGTGGCAGCGACTCGGGCGAGAGCAAAAGCAGAAGCAGCGAGAGCTAAAGCATCTTATGCAGAAAGAGAGGCAGCTATGTTGAGGAAAAAAGCAGAGGTGGAAGCAGATCTATTTGTGCTACAGTCTCAAAAAGAAGCAACTGCAGCATCTGCCGAAGCAGTGATTTATGAGGCAGCAGCTGACATTGAGGAGGGAAATATAGACGATTTGGTCAGTGAGACACACTCAGTTCGAACCCAGTGTACCAAGGAGTATGTTGAGAAGCATGCAACTGAACAACATCAGCAGCAGTTTGTTGATATTCCGATTCCACAGTCATCCTTTAGGAGTGCTGGACCCCTTCAGTATGAGGCTACAGTAACTTCTCGTGAGTACCCATCATATGGGATGGAGGAGTTAAAAATCAAACAGGAGACAATGGATAACCAGAAAGATAAAGTTCATGGATATCGCTCTGCTTTCCAAATATCTCCTATGCCCAGCATTAGAGCTCCCATGGTTAATTTGCCATACACATCTGATTTAGCTAACTACATGGTGAGAAAAGAGATGGTAAGTTCTGGTCTCATGAAGTTCGATGATTGTCCTGAGAACTACTGGGCCTGGAAATCCTCTTTTCAAGATGTTACAAAGGACCTTGGTTTAACAGCCAGAGAAGAGCTTGATCTTCTCACAAAATGGGCCAGAGTCAGCCATGCAAACCAAACGCATTAGATCTGTTCATGCGCACTATCCTATAGCAGGTGTCCATATGCTTTGGCAGCGTTTTGAAGAGTGTTACGGGAGCCCAGAAGTAATTGAGAATGCACTGTTAAGAAAACTGGAAGAGTTTCCAAGGATTTCAAACAGAGATGGACAGAGACTCAGGGAGCTAGGAGACATGCTTTTGGAATTGGAATCAGCAAAAGTCAGGTAGACATTTACCTGGGTTAGCAATTCTTGACACAGCAAGGGGAGTCAATCCCATCATCGAAAAACTTCCCTTTAACCTGCAAGAAAGATGGATCACTCATGGAGCTAAGTATAAAGAGGATCATCATGTCTCTTTCCCAACATTTGGCTTCTTTGTGCAATTTGTTTGCGACCAAGCAAGAATAAGAAATGATCCCAGTTTTTCTTTGTCTATGCAGAGTCATCCTAAACAGGAGAAATTTTCACGGCTCAGCAACAAAATACCTGTCAGTGAGGAAAACTGAAGTGCTAGCCACCGTTCCGAGTTCCAAAACCAAGCAACTCCCTGAACAGAAGATTCTGGATCCTAATAAGCAATGTCCAATTCACAACAAGCCACATCCATTGTCAAAATGCCGTGGATTTAGAGTAAAACCCCTGGATGAAAGAAAAACATACCTCAAAGATCTGTCTATCTGCTTCAGGTGTTGCGGTTCCACTAAACACATAGCAAAAGAATGTGGGGCAGCTGTTAAATGTAGAGAGTGTAACAGTGATCGCCATGTTTCTGCAATGCACCCAGGGCCTGCTCCATGGGCAGAGGGAGTTCCAGCAACAGAGCAAGAGCAAGGCAGGGAGCCCGAAGGAGACATATCATCTGAAGTTACCTCTAAGTGCACAGAAATCTGTGGTAAAGCTCCCAGACCTGAATCATGCTCAAAAATGTGTTTGGTTGACATTTTTCCATCTGATTGTCCTGGAAAGGCTGAGAGAATGTATGTAGTTCTGGATAACCAAAGTAACCGGTCCTTAGCAAAGTCTGCCTTTTTTAAGCTGTTTGGTATCAATGGAGATTCGTACCCCTATATTTTACGCACATGTGCAGGAACAGCAAAGGCAATGGGAAGAAGAGCGGACAATTTCATTGTTAGGTCACTTGATGGGAAAACCCAGCTCTATGATCAGCAAGTCTCTGGATTGTAAAAGGAACAAAGCTAATTAACAGTGTGATTCATCAGTGTGTTACTTGCAGGAAGTTAAGAGGAAGACTCGAAGAACAAAGAATGTCAGACCTACCCATGGATAGAGTGACAGTAGATCCACCATTCACTCACGTAAGCCTAGATGTGTTTGGGCCATGGAGCATAACGTCACGCCGTACCAGAGGGGGAAGTGTCGACAGCAAAAGATGGGTTGTTATTTTCTCTTGCTTAAGTACAAGGGCTGTCCATCTGGAGATCATCGAGTCCATGTCAACTTCCAGCTTCATTAATGCCCTCAGACGGTTCTTGGCAGTTCGTGGGCCGGTTAAACACTTTAGATCCAACAGAGGAACAAATTTCATTGGTGCCTGTCGAGAACTGAACATCAATACTGATGATCCAGAGCTCAAGGGGTACTTGCAGGAGCAAGGTTGTACATGGTCATTTAATGCTCCCCACTCTTCCCATATGGGAGGAGCTTGGGAAAGGATGATCAAAACGGCATGACGCATTCTTGATGCACTGCTGCTAAAAAGTCTTGACTACTCTCATGTCTGAAGTCATGGCAATAATGAATGCTAGACCTTTAGTTCCTATTTCTTCTGATCCTGACACACTGGAAGTTCTGTCTCCTTCAATGCTTCTCACACAAAAGGCTAGTACTGTACCAGCACCTCTTGGAGACTTTGACATGAAGGACCTCTACAAGAAAGAATGGAGACAGGTTCAATGTCTGGCTGATGCTTTCTGGAAGGCATGGAGGAGAGACTATCTTGCAACATTCCAAGTATGGAGAAAGCGGACGGAGGAAAAACGAAACCTTCAAGAAGGAGATGTCGTCTTGCTTAAGGACTCTAATGTGAAACGCAATGAGTGGCCGACTGGGCTTATTGCGAAAACCATACCTAGCAGTAATGATAGAGTGAGGAAGGTAGAAGTAAAGATAATTAAAGAAGGATCTGCGAAGGTACATCTGAGGCCCATCTCAGAGGTGGTATTACTCCTGCCTGGGAAGTCACAGAAGGTTCAATAGCGGTAAAAAGTCATTATACCAGGTGGGGAGTGTGCTGTTGCATATACCCTTTGTGTTTTGTCCCACCTACTGGGCATTTAAGGTACTGCTCTATATACTGTATACGGTTCAGTTTACTTCCGGTTTCTCTCAGTGTACACAGTCTAGAGCAACGTACTTGCAGTTTCTTTTGGCGGTTGATTTAAGTGTTGAAACCTTGGAAATATATGTCCGTAAGTGCTGTATTTTTACTAAACAGTGATTCTATGTACAAGGGTTTATTAGATTGAGATTATTGCTGTGTTTTTGTTGTATGCACACTTATTCTTCGTGGCAAACATGCTATGCTAGCGGTAGAACAAATTTGATAATTTTGCTGATATTCAATACAAATTTATGTCTCATTTAATAGAATTTCCTCATACGTATATTACTTAAGTCATGTATAAAGAGGAACTATGTCCATAAGAAACTGTAATGTTAAGCTGGTTAAACTGATCATGTTGGAAATGTGAATGCAATGTTCATTTATATATTTTTTCCCTTTTATTATAGATCATTAAAAGAATAATCACCAGTAAAGTCACTAAAGTTACCAAGACTGCTTTCTTGACTTGTTTTCTGGAGTATGCTATCTGTTAAGCCTTTGCTCAAGCAACGCAATTGGTTAGAACAGAATAATAGGAAAATTCTATATTTTGACAGCACCAGGCATGCCTTTGTCCCTGTCAACTCATTTTCATCATTAGCTTCTTACTATTAGTGAGAGCTTTTGTGGAGACTTTACCAGTGACTACAATGAAAAGAATAACGTTGTTTATTCAGTTAAGCAATTTCTTTTGGCCGTTTGAGTTGGGTAGAGGTGATATCAGGTCTACTTAACGACTAATCAGAATTAGCTATCTGCTACAGAAACAAAAGTGACTTCTTTCATGCTTGCTCAGCATCTTTGAACCTGAGTATGAGTAAAACTGCATCCAGTTGAAGGTTTTTTTTATGCATGAAATTAGTGTAGTTAATATGACACAGTTATATCATAAGTTTATCTCACAGAGTTGCAGCACTACAACTGAGATCTTCATATACTTAAATGATGAAGCTAATTTTTTTTACTAATTAAAATTTTCACTTCCATATGGATACATTGAAAAGTTTCTGGCAATGTTTCTCATGTCTGTGCAATAAAATCTCTCGACGTTATAAACAGATACATATGACAAGGTTGATTTAATCTAGCCAGCAAATCTCATGATGTTAAATGCTTATTAAGCCACTCAGAGCTGTGTGGCAGTTAAATGAGAGCACAATAGGGCACAACACCCTATTGTCCAGAGATTGCAAGTTTTAATCATGATGAGGATGGCAAATAGAGCTTTCCTTAATCCTGTCTTTTTGTGTTATACTACCCCTGTGAGGCAGCATGAGCAGCAGTTTGAAAAGATGTGGTTGGCTGGCTTCATGGAAGATGTATGTGCTAGCCTTCACCCTCCCCAGTTGCTAGCTGTCATATGAAAGGGAAGAGCTGGCTGATGGGTGGGAATTGGCAGCTGACTAAATTTGGGAGAAAAATGGGGAAAAAAGAGAGAGCACAGTAAAGTGTATTTTAATATATTTTATTAAACCAGATGTGATAATACGCACTGCTTCTGCACGTTGTGATGCCATGCTCTGCTGATCAGTGTAGCTTTTTAAACTAGCTAGAAGGGGAAAATAACAGTGGAGTGCACACAAACCTTATTTTGACATATTCTTCATAGGTGGTGCTCCTAGAAATTATGTACAAAACACACCAGCACACCATGCAATGACTCACAACTTGTGTGAACATAAAAGTATCGTGGAAGTTCCACTCTCACTCACTCACTCACTTTCAGTAACTGCTTTATCCTGGTCAGGGTCGCAGTGGATCCAGAGCCTATCCCAGTTTTTTGGGATGTGGTAGGAACATGACGGAAACCCACGTGGATACAGGGAGAACGTGTACAGAAACTCCACACAAACAGTAACCCCAGCTCATGACCTAGGATCCTGAATCTGTGAGGCGGCAACACTACCCACTGCACCACCATACCACCCAGAAGCTATGCTCTGATATTCCTAAATGCTTTTCTAGCATTAGTACTATGCCATAATGACACAGCTGTCAATAAGTATGTGATCTGATATGCCCATATGTAAATGGGACATTTTGTAGCTTTTGCTTATAAATAATTGTAGTTATGGATACACATTTCTTGAATTTACAGTTGGTAATTGCTTGTTTAGTGACTGATCTTTAGTATCAGATTTTCAAGTTTTTTAACACTTGAAACTGTGATGCCAGGGGCTGTAAAATTAAAACTCACTCAAATCAATGATATTCTAATGAGAGTATATTCATTGCCTATCAGAGGTATTGGGGAGCTTTTAACATTTCATGTCTATGTGGACTTGTGTACTAGCTAGGTGAGCTAGTAACTGTTGGTCCATTTTGTCCTTAACTGACAGTTTTCAGTACTGAAATTTTTTGGCATGGATGAACACCTATTGAACCTATGCTTAAAGCTAAAATGATTAAAAACAGACAACATGGTAGAAAGATAAAATTTAAATGTAAAGAAGGAAACAGCACCTCCCCACTGTGCCATTACATATCTTCCGCAATGCATTGATTCTGTGGCCAGTAGGTCTGCCACTTGCATTTTAACATTCAGAACCTTCCAATTATCAGCTATGGGGGAGATATAATTATATAATAATTATGATTTCATAATAAATACTAATAATAAAATTAGTAATATTGAAAGTAATATTACGGAGTAATTTTACCTTATGCAGCAAAATTTAGCCAAACTGAAAATTGCCATCTTATATGCATTAGGAGGATATTTTGATAAGTTTGTCAGTTTGTTCTTTGATGATTACTATAATCAGTGTATGTTGTTATTCACTCAACTTTTGATTATCTGAAACATTCGTCACAAAAAAAAAATTGCATCAAAGGAAAGACCATCTCAATAAGCCACTGTTTCTCTCTGTATCGTGTGTGTGTGTGTCTCTCTCTCAGACACACACATACACACACAGAGTAGCAAAACATCCCATAAGATGTCCAAAACAAACATCATATGACTTGTTTATCAGTTGATCATGATCATTATTCTCATTTTAGACACATTTAACAGCTCTATATAAAGCCTGAATATCATACACATCACTTATCCATCAAATCACATCAAATTTTATCATGTAAAAAGAAACCAATATTGAACAATGGACAGATATTTAGAGCTCAATAAAATCCAGTAGCACTCTTAAAAACCCAAAACAAAGCAATCTCATATTTGGCAGGTGTTTCCAAAGAACAGGACAAGAATCAAATGTGTATGAGGTGTCATCAAATCTTTAATTGCTAAGTATAGTAAAACATTAATGCATGTCTGTCAGTAGTGCAAACTAATGAGATTATAGTCTTGTATTAAACTCCCTTGAGTATTTACCTCTCATTTTAAAGTATTTTTAATTGGTGGCTCAAAAAGTCTGTGGTCTAGAAACAAATCCCGTGTCTCTGTATACTTTCATGCCAGATTGAAGCCCTGATTGTGTTCAATGGCTTGTAGAAGCTTCTCTTTGAGGGTTTCTTGGCTTGTATACTTAGGCAAATCTAAAAGATTGAAGCAAGTGTGAGCAACAGGAAGATAGTTCTCTCCGCCTCCCGTTGGTTGAATGACCAAGACAAGACTCTTCATGCCCAGGATGGGGATTCGATCACTCCCTGTGAGAAACACTGCAAATCGAACCAAATAAGGGAAAATAAAGAGTAAATACAATAACAACAAATTCTTAATACACAGTGCAATTATAACTTATATATTCCTGCCCCATGCCCAGTGTTCCAGATGCACCGCTACCCTGGCCAAAATATAGCGGTGACTGAAGATGAATGAATTTTTTTCCTCAAGGAACATATAAGAAAGTTTTTTCTTACGTACGCAGGAACTGTTTCTTCTTTTCCAGAGGTAACTCATGGAAAACTTCCCAGAAGAATTTGATAGTGGGGTGCTCAGGCCAGTATTCTCCCTTGTACTTTGTGTTCTACGAGAGATCAAAACAATTTTTGCACAGGAAAATTTGTCATTTATTGCATTGTTCTTTCAGATATTACCCCATACCACTGTTGAATTCTTAAATCTGACTGGTCAGAAGTTTGTTGTTATTTAATAACAAAAACATATAAAGCTTTATGTAAGGATATGTTTATTTAACATTTAAGAAAGAAGACTTCAGTCAGTGTCAGCAATTAGGTAGAGCTGTTCCTTTAAGCTTTCTGCAGGGGTGGGGGTGGAGTCTTGAGGACAGAGGACTTTGTGTTTTGTGGTTTCTTAAGTAACAAGCAGCATTTTTTTCTTCTTAGCCTCAGAAGAGAGATTGGCTGGTGAGGGAATGCTTGTTAATCATATACAGTGGATATAAAAAGTATACACACACACAGACCTGTTAAAATGGCAGGTTTTTGTGATGTAGAAAAAAAAAATTTAAGTAAGATAAATCATGTCAGAACCTTTTCTACCTTTAGTTATTTATTATTTAGTTTACTTTAGTTATTTATAACACTTTATTCCACATTGTTTTGGGACATGGGATGTTTTTTTTAGCTGGGTTTGGAGAGGCTTTTTTTCCCCCCTAAAACATCTCTGGTTGTTTGTCACTTGATTTTTTTTGTTGCAATTTCACAATAAAGGTGAAAAAGGTTGCAACATGGTATAACTTAGTTTCATTTTTTTAAAATAGCAAAAATCTGCCATTTTATCAGGGGTGTGTAGACTTTTTATATCCGCTGTATCTGTTCTATGAAGCAGACAAACAAAGCAGACAACTGTACTGCCAAGTCATATAGTGACTATGTGACAAAGTATTTGCTATAAAACACCTATCTCTGCATCCTAAATTTGCAGTGAGTCAGCCGAGAGTGAGCTGGTTTTCCAGTGTTCATGGAATAATGGTTATATACATAACTACTGTTCCATTTTACCCCACCAATTTCCAGGGGTGGTGTTTAACAGGTGTGTGTGTCTTGGTACTGTGACAAGTGAATAAATGGTCTGATGAATGAAAAGCCACTCAAATAGTACCATAGGTTGCATAATGGACACAGAAGGGAATGTTCTACAGATTGACCTTCATTGAATATAGTGAGGCCTGATTCACAAACTGGATACCTATCCTTAGGCAGGAAACCTGGATTCAGCGACAAGGTCGTTCAGGAACCATCCTGTCACTAGCATGATGAAGTCACTGTGGTGATGAAGTGATTCAATAGGCTAGTGAAGCTCGCCAGTTCACCTAAAGACCCAAAAGAAGTTCAGACATTGCCATCTCCCACCTGCTGCATTCCACCTTATCCCACCTAGACAAGGGAGGGGGGTAACTATGTCAGACTGTTCCCCCCATCCTGGTCATGAAGATGAGATCCTTTGGGGTCTGTAACTTGTTCTGCAAATGGGTTCACAACTTCCTCACCAGCTGGCTGCAGGTGGTTAAGGTGCATGGCTATACATACATACAGTACACTCTCCTTCATATCGGCACACCCCAAGTCTGTGTCCTGAGCCCACTGCTGTTTTCTGTATCTACACCCATGACTGTGTGGCCACCAACAATTGCAAGTGTATCATACAATTCACTAATGAAACAGTGGTGATTGGTCTGACCATGAGCAGTGATTAGCAGGCCTACTTGAAGCAGGTGGATGACCTAGCCCACTCATGCCTGGCCAATAAAGACCAAGGAGATGGCAGAAGGCAGCAAACAGGAAACTACACCCCTCTAATTTTCACTGGGACTCCAGTCAAAGGTGACTATCTTCAAATAAAACCTTCAAACCTTGGTGTGCACATCACCGAATACCTCTCCTGGTCACTCCACATCCACAACACAAAAAAGAAAGGAAGACAATGACTTTACCAACACAGACAACTCAGGAAGTTCATGGACTTTGCTCACACTCTAAGGTCATTCTATACCTGTGCTGTTGAGAGTATTTTGACAGGTAACATCACTACCTGGTATGGCAACTACTCCATCCAAGACCCAATGTTCTGCAGAGAGTGGTACATTCAACAGAATGTATTACCAGAACACCACTTCACTCCCTGCAGGACACCAACATCAAGTTGGTCAGGGTGCGAGCCCAGCGAACCATTCAGCTAGACAGGCTCGCCTAGTTTCTGATGACAGAAATGCAGCTCTGTGCAGTAAGGCTCACGGTGGTTATGTCACTGCCTCCAGAAGCCGTGGATGACCACAGAGGTGAGTGCGCTGCTGAGGACCCGAGACTCCGCCTTCAGAGCAGGTGACAAGGCAGCCTAAGAACAGCGAGGGCCAAACTGTCCTGGGCCATCAGAGAAGCAAAGCATGCATATACCCAGAGAATCCACAGCCACTTCAAGTAGAGCAGTGCATGTGGCAGGGCATCACCAACTACAGGACAACATCACCTGAATGTAACCGTGATGCCTCCCTTTCAGATGCGCTGAACAACTTCTACGCTTGGTTTGAGGCTCAGAATTACATGACTGGGAAGACCACCCCTCCTCCATACAAACAGGTCCTGTGTCTAACCATGGCCGATGTGAGGAAAAATGGAGTCAACCCACGGAAAGCTGCTGGACCAGAAAACATTCCTGGCAGAGTGCTCAAGGCCACCACCATCGTCCCTGTGCCAAAGAAGTCTTCAGTCTCCTGCCTCAACGACTACTATCCAGTTGCACTCACACCCATCATCATGAAGTACTTCGAAAGGCTCATCAAGTCATGTCATGAGGCACATCAAGACCCTGCTGCCCTCTCACTGGACCCCCTGCAATTTGCGTATCATCCCAAACGCTCAACAGATGACACCATCACCACCACCCTCCATCTGGACCTCACCCACCTGGACAAAAAGGACACATATGTTCGAATGCTGTTCACAGACTTCAGTGTTCAACACAAGCACCTTTTTGGAAAGCTGAACTTGCTGGGCCTGAACACCTCCCTCTGCAACTGAATCCTGGACTTCCTGACTAGGAGACCTCAGATCGAGAGCAGCATCTCCAACACCACCACATTGAGCACTGGGGTCCCCCAAGGTTGCGTGCTCAGTCCAATGCTGTTCACTCTGCTGACTCATGACTGTGCAGCAACGCACAGCTTGAATCACATCAAGTTCACGGAAGACACAACCGTGGTGGGTCTCATCAGCAAAAACGATGACTCAGCATACAGCGAGGAGGTGCAGCAGCTAACAGACTGGTGCAGAGCCAACAACCTGACTCTGAATGTGGACAAAACTAAAAGAGATGTTTGTTGACTTCAGGAGAGCACGGAGCAACACTCTCCACTGAACATCAATAGCTCCTCTGTAGAGATTATCAAGATCACAAAATTCCTTGGTGTTCACCGGTCGGAGAACCTCCCTCAACACCAGCTCCATAACCAAGAAAGCCCAGCAGTGTCTATACTTTCTGGGAAGGCTGAGGAAAGCCTATCTCCCACCCCCCATCACCATATTCTACAGAGGGACTATTGAGAGCATCCTGAGCAGCTGCAAAACTGCCTGGTTTGGAAATTGCACCATCTCAGATCGCAGCGAACAGTGAGGACAGCTGAGATGATCATCGGGGTCTCTCTTCCCTCCATCATAGACATTCACACCACATGCTGCATCCGCAAAGCCACCAGCATTGTGGATGACCCTACACACCCCTCACACAAACTCTTCACCTTCCTGACATCTGGCAAAAGGTACCGAAGCTTTCGGGCCCTCACGACAAGACTACAATAGTTTCTTCCCCCAAGCCATCGGACTCCTCAATACACAGAGACTGGACTGACAACACACACACACCCACACACACATACACTCATACTCAACTGAACATCATCCCAATCCCTTTGCAATTTTTGCACATTTCTGTATCTACTATCTGCATTTTTTTTGCTGCTACTGTATTTACACCAATATTGTATATAATTCTTGTCATTACTATACTCTCTACCTGGCTGCTGCCCTAATGACTACTACAGTATGTCCATACATGGTATAAGTTTATCTGCTGAATACGATGTCATAGTTAGGTTTACATTCACAGCAATTTATTATATTGTTATTCTTTTTCACTACCTGGTACATCTGACACTTTCATAGTAGAACTGTGTACTTGGTCAGCACTGCACTGTCTCTTACTGTGCCTATTGTCCTGTTTATTGTACTGTCTTGTGCTGTTCGCACACGTTTGCATGTGCACTTTTTGCAGTAATGTGTAGTCTCATGTAGTTCTGTGTTTTTTTATGTAGCACCATGGTCCTGGAGGAACGTTGTTTCGTTTCACTGTGTACTGTACTAGCTGTATATGGTTGAAATGACAGTACAGCCATTTGATTTGACTTGGATGCTCACTACCTGCACAAGCCACTTTAGTGCACCTGCAATTTAGATTGTCTGTCCACTAGCACACATACAGTCATGACAAAAAGAAAGTACACCGAAAGTACACTTATGTGGTCCTCCCCAAGTTATATAAACAAATAACCTCAGGTGACAACAAATTTTAATATGTAGTCATTTTTTCCCCAAAAAGTAAACTAACATTTAACCATGTGGAGAAAAATAAGTACACCGTTCCTACTTCCACAATCATTAAGAGAGTAATTAACAGCAAGGTCTTACTTATGAAATCCACATGATTAGTTCATCATCAAGAAGGGTGACTATCTCTGTAAAAGCAGAACTTCTGGCAGTTTTGGTGTGCTTGAGCACTCAATTGTTTGTTTACATCAGGGGTGCTCATACTACTGACAAGAGATCTTTTTCATATTATTATTATGCTAAGATCCACCATGTAAAACATGCAAGTACACTCTAAATTTGGAGTTTGAGGAATTATTCTGAGAGATTTAAAGAGCACAGGGGGGCGTGGTCAAGCTTTGGGGTGGACAGAGAGGAGGCGGGTTGAACCAGCAGGTAACACGTGATGATTCTCACCTATGTCTTATTATTGCCAGTCTACTTATTTATGTCTCTTTGTGCATTTAGTAACTGCTGTAACCAGAGAGAGAGAGTGTGATACAGTTGGTAGAGCTTGCGAGACATGCATGCATGCACACACGCCCACATGCCGCGAAGCATGAACTTGACGGAGCGAAAGCTCCGTTTCGGTTGAGTTGTTCTGGGTTTGTTGAGTATTTCAAAGTGTGATGAAAAGCACAGACTGAATAAAGAATAGAGCTCAGCAAAAAAATTAATAGAGCTCAGCAAAAATTCTGCCTGTGTCCTGACTCTTCCTCCACACTCACACACCGGGGTTCTACATTGAAAAAATAAGAAGATTGATCAGTGGTTGTCTTGTGATCGACTGGTCAATTGCAATCAATGTGATCGACGTAATGAGCACCCCCTGGTCTACATTATGCCAAGGATTGTTTATAAATAGAGAGCCTACCAGGCAGTTGCCAATTGTCCAAGGTCAGACCGTTTAATGCTCAGAGATGTAAAAAAAAAAACCTAAGAGCTACATCATGTGACCTACAGGCCTCAATAAGCAGATTAAATGTTTATGTTAATGACAGCACAATCAGAAAAAGACTGAACAATTATGGCTTTCATGGAAGAGTGGCTGGGGAAAACCCATTCTCTCCAAAAAGAATACGGCGGCATGACTTAAGTTAGCAAAATTGCATCGGAACAAACCACAAAAGTTCTGCAACAATATCCTTTGGACTGATGAGATCAAAGTGGAGATGTTTCGTCATCATGCAAAAACCAAACAGCGTACCACCACAAATACCTACCAACTGTCAAGCACGGTGGTGGAGGGATGATGATTTAGGCTTGAACCTGAGAAACTTGCAGTCACTGAGACAAGGATGCACTTTATACCAGAACATTCTTGAGACAAATATGAGGCTATCTGTCCAACAGCTTAAAAGGAGATTTCGCCTTTTTCACATTTGACTCTTTCTAAGCACTTGTAGGGCACAATTTCTAGATGCTTCAGGCAGGTTTTATAACATTTGTTAAATAATTCTCTAAAACTAATTAAAGTAAAGCCACACTAATCCACCCCCTTTTCCTTTTTTGAAACCAATCAAAAATTGGAGTGGTTTGTTCTGCGTTCAGCACACTGAAACTACGAACCACAAAGAAGACAACAGATTGAATAACGAGGAGAATATGTTGACCATTGTAAAAAAAAGTATGTGTTTTAGGGTTTCTGATTTATATTTTTAAAAATTACATTTTGAGGAAATTGATACTGACAACATAAATTTATGTAGTTAATGTCATAAATTTATCTGATTATAATTTATTTTGCAAAACAATCTTTAGTGGAGAAAAAACAAAACAAAAAAAAACTTAAAACTGCATGCATTGACATAAAAACTAAGGTCACTAGAAATTAATAAATATTTAAAACTGCTCAAATGTGGAAAAAAAAGGTGAACTCAAATGTGAAAAAAAAATGTGAAAAGGTGAACCTTTAAGCTGGGCTGAAATTGGGTTATGCAACAGGGCAATGATCCCAAGCACACCAGAAAATCTGAATGGCTAAAGAAGAAATAAATCAAGGTGCTGGAATGGCCAAGTCAAACTCCAGTCCTCAACCTGTGGCAGGATCTGAAGATAAACAAATGCCCTCAAACATCAAATAAATAAGCTACGTTGTAAAGAATAGGGGGCCAAAATTTCTCCAAAACAATGTGAGAGACTGATAAACTCTTACAGAAAACGTTTAGTTCAAGTTAACTAAAGATGGTTCAAGTGGTGCTAAAGGTGTTACGGAATTACAGGGTGTACATATTTTTTCCCACCTGGTTTCTGAATGTTTGTTTACTTTTTGGGAAAAAATGACTACCTGCTGAAATCTATTGTGTTTTTCTGTTGTCACCTGAGGTTGGTTGGTTGTTTGCAGAAGTTGTTGAGGACCACACAATTGTTATTTAGGCCCTGATAAATAAAAACGCAGAACTGAAACAGGGTGTACTTTCTTTTACCCATGACTGTACATATCCTTTAAATTTTGCACTAAGCACATTACACATCACTACAATTTGTACATGTCAGGCTATCCTCTTCTACCCTTTACTCAACTTCTCTATTACTTTATTTTATGGGTCTTCACCCAAACTGTTGCCACAAAGTTGGAAACACTCTATTGTCTAGAACATCTTTGTAGGCTATAGCATTAAAATTTCCTTTCACTGGAACTAAGAGGCCTATCCCAAACCTGTTCCAGGATGACAATGCCCCTATTCAAAAAGTGAGTTGCATAAACATATGATTTCCCAAGGTTAGTGTGGAAAAACTCAAGTGGCACACACACATCCCTGACCCCAACCCCACTGAACACTTTGGGATGAACTGTAATACCAACTTCATGTCAGACCTTCTAGCTGGACATCAGTGCTCAACCTGTTGTGCTGTTGTGGCTGAATGGGCACACATCCCCACAGCCACAGTCCAATCAGCTTTTATAGAAAAGTGGAGACTGTGATAACAGCAAAAGGGGAACAAATCCATATTAATTCCCATGGTTTTAGAATGGAATGTTCAATACTTCTCACCGTGTAATGTATTGTTTTTTCTATACCATGAAGACAGCGGGGTTTGCATCAAAAGATGAATTTGAGACGACAGATCAGAATGTGATGTGTTAAATACACTATATTACGAAAAGTATTTGGTCACCTGCCTTGACTCACATATGAACTTAAGTGCCATCCCATTCCTAATCCATAGGGTTCAATATGATGTCGGTCCACCTTTTGCAGCTATTACAGCTTCAACTCTTCTGGGAAGGCTGTCCACAAGGTTGAGGAGTGTGTTTATAGGAATTTTTGACCATTCTTCCAAAATCGCATTGGTGAGGTCACACACTGATGTTGGTTGAGAAGGCCTGGCTCTCAGTCTCCGCTCTAATTCATCCCAAAGGTGTTCTATCGGGTTCAGGTCAGGACTCTGTGCAGGCCAGTCAAGTTCATCCACACCAGACTCCATGTCTTTATGGACCTTGCTTTGTGCACTGGTGCACAGTCATGTTGGAAGAGGAAGGGGCCTGCTCCAAACTGTTCCCACAAGGTTGGGAGCATGGAATTGTCCAAAATGTTTTGGTATCCTGAAGCATTCAAAGTTCCTTTCACTGGAACTAAGGGGCCAAGCCCAACTCCTGAAAAACAACCCCACACCATAATTCCTCCTCCACCAAATTTCACACTCGGCACAATGCAGTCCGAAATGTACCGTTCTCCTGGCAACCTCTAAACCCAGACTCGTCCATCAGATTGCCAGATGGAAAAGCGTGATTCATCACTCCAGAGAACGCATCTCCACTGCTCTAGAGTCCAGTGGAGGCGTGCTTTACACCACTGCATCCGACGCTTTGCATTGCACTTGGTGATGTGTGGCTTGGATGCAGCTGCTTGGCCATGGAAACCCATTCCATGAAGCTCTCTGCGTACTGTACTTGGGCTAATCTGAAGGTCACATGAAGTTTGGAGCTCTGTAGCAATTGACTGTGAAGAAAGTCGACGACCTCTTTGCACTATGCGCTTCAGCATCCGCTGACCCCTCTCCGTCAGTTTACGTGGCCTACCACTTCGTGGCTGAGTTGCTGTTGTTCCCAAACTCTTCCATTTTGTTATGATAAAGCTGACAGTTGACTGTGGAATATTTAGGAGCGAGGAAATTTCACGACTGGTTTTGTTGCACAGGTGGCATCCTATGACAGTTCCACGCTGGAATTCACTGAGCTCCTGAGAGCGGCCCATTCTTTCACAAATGTTTGTAAATACAGTCTGCATGCCTAAGTGCTTGATTTTATACACCTGTGGGCAGGCCAAGTGATTAGGACACCTGATTCTGATCATTTGGATGGGTGACCGAATACTTTTGGTAATATAGTGTAACTTAGAACATGGCACCATTTGTTTGAACCCACACATTTTTCATGTAATCAAAAATATTGGAACGTCACTGACAGGTGTTACTTGTTGCCCAGGTGTGCCCTGGTAGATTGATTAAACAATTAATAACTCTGAATGTCTACTCTTGGTTTGAACTCTGGGTTTCACCTATGGAGACTGCATGTGTTGTTAAAAAGGATAAACTAAAATGAAGACCGGAGAGCTGTCTATGAGAGAAAAGCAAGCCATTTTGAAGCTGAGAAAAGAGGGAAAATTGATCAGAGCCACTGCATAAGCCTTGGGGATAGCCAATACAGTTTGGAATGTCCTGAAAAAGAAAGAAACCACTGGTTTACTAACAACCAGACATCGAACAGGTCAGCCAAGGAAAACAACAGCAGTTGATGACAGATACATTGTGACAGCTGTGAAAAACCCCAAAACAGCAGTCAGTGACATCACCAACAACCTCCAAAGGGCAGGGGTGGAGGTATCACAATCCACTGTTCAAAGAAGAAATATAGAGGCAATAGCACCAGATGCAAAACACTCATCAGCAGTAAGAATAGGAAGGACAGATTGGAATTCGCAAAGAAATACAGAGATGAGCCACAAAAGTTCTGGAACCAAGACTAACCTCTACCAAAGTGATGGTAAGGGCAACTTGGAGAAAAAGAATGGATCTGCTCATGATCCAAAACATGGTCATCGGTCAAGCACAGAGGAGACAATATCACGGCTTGGGTTCGCAAAGCTGCTTCTGGAATGGGCTCACGAATCTTTATTGATGTAATTAATGACGATAGCAGCAGAACGAATACAGAAGTCTACAGAAACATTCTGCTTGCTGATTTACAGAGAAGTGCATCCATTCTAATTGGAAGGATCTTCATCATGCAGCAAAACAATAACCCAAACACACTGCCAACACAACAAAGGACTTCATCAAGGGGGAAAAAGTGGAAGGTTTTAGACTGGCCAAGTCAATCACCAGACCTTAAACCAGTTGACCGTGCATTTCACCTAGAGAGAGAGTGATATAGCTGGTGGAGTGTGCAAAAGACAAACACAGACACACACACGCCACGGTGCGTGAACTTGAATGGGGTGAAATCTGCGAGCTAGTGACGGCCCCTTTTCAGTTGGTTTATCCTTTTTTGAGTTTTTGAAAGTGTGCCAGAAAAGCATGGTGCAATTACATGTGAGCCCGGAGCTCTGCTAAAATTCCGCCCAGCCTCCCGAGTCTTCTTCCGTACCCTACACACTGTGGTGCCGAAACCCGGGATTAAGGAGAACTCAGACGATACCATGGAAGTCTTCCCACTCACTGAAATCATAATGTCCCTCGCCAGCCTCCACCAAACCCAACACCAAGCGCCTCTTGACCTGCACAATGAGCAGCAGCTGCGCTTTGAAGCCCTCGCGCAGGAGCAGGCCAAGAGCCAGCGGACACTCCAGAAGATGCTGCAGCGCACCACTGCATCCCCTTGGAGCAGTCGTGCGATGAGACCCTGAGACATGCCTGCCTACATACCAAGTGATGGTCAGTCTAATGTTACACTATCCCACCCATACTTTTCAGTTTTTAAGGATAGGTTATATTTACATTTACATTTACATTTATGGCATTTGGCAAACGCCCTTATCCAGAGAGACTTACAATAGTGCTTTGAAGTCTATCAAAAATACATTCTGATATTGGCTCGCTAGGTCACAAACTAGGAATACCATCAGTCCAAAACTCTGATGGGGAGGTGATTTTTTTTTTTTTTTTTTTTTTTTGTGAAAGTGCTAATTTAAGTATTTTATGAAGAGGTAAGTCTTTAGACGTCGTTTGAAGACTGCCAGTGACTCAGCTGTTCGGACATCTAGGGGAAGTTCATTCCACCACCTTGGTGCCAGAACAGAGAAGAGTCTCGATGCATGCCTTCCTTGTACTCTGAGAGATGGTGGGACCAGTCGAGCAGTGCTAGAGGATCGGAGGGAGCGTGGTGGCGCTCGAGGTGTGATAAGTGCTTTGAGATAAGTGGGTGCTGGTCCGTTTTTGGCTTTGTAGGTGAGCATCAGTGTTTTAAATCTGATGCAGGCAGCTACAGGAAGCCAGTGGAGGGAGCGCAGCAATGGGGTGGTGTGGGAAAATTTAGGAAGGTTGAAAACCAATCGTGCAGCTGGACGAATGGCGCTCAGAGGCAGACCTGCCAGGAGTGAGTTGCAGTAGTCCAGTCTTGAAATGACAAGGGACTGAACAAGCACCTGAGTGGCCTGTGAGGAAAGAAATGGACGAATTCTTCTGATGTTATAAAGGAGAAATCGACATGAGCGTGTTAGATTAGCAATGTGAGAGGAGAAGGACAGTTGATTGTCCATGGTTACCCCAAGGTTGCGTGCGGTAACCGAAGGCGAGATCAGAGAATTGTCTAGGGAAATTGCAAGATCCTGAGATGGGGATGAATCACCTGGGATGAAGTGATGCAGGCACTCAAATCTAGGAAGAGACGACTCAATTGTAAAATCGTACACCCGCAAAAACAATGCTAGTGTACACACCATGCATGAGGCAATGTCGTGAAACCTGTGTTTACATTCTGTGCTTTGGGATCATAACTCTGAACATAGTGCTTTGTCCAGTGAAACCACTAGTGTCATTTAACGGCATGCACTGAATAGCACATTTGATGCTATGAGCAGCATTCCAGGCTCTAGTCCAATTTGGGCTGCGATGCTTTTAATGGCCTCCCAGCAGTGCATGTGAGCTAGTAAAACCAGAGTTGAGCAATGCAGTTTAACTGTCGGTTAACTGCCGGCTATCAGTCTAATGGAATGTAGTCCCAGACCCACTAGTCTTCAGAGGATAGGAGATGTGGAAACCTGAATGAATTGCCAAGAGCTAGAAATGGTTTTGGCAGAGGGAACAATGGTGTAGTTGCGAAAAACTTCCCAGTCTCTTATTTTTAGGAAATATCTTCCTAAAAATCACACTTCATACCAGTAGGTGTTCCACAATTTATACCAGTAGGTATATGAAGGTTGGAAGGTGACAAAATATTTGAATATGAATTAAATAATGAATGAAATATTTTGCAATATTTTGTATATTTTGTTACATTAAATAAAATACATGTATAGTATACATGTTACATTAAATTAATTTTTTCTGTGGTGTATTTAATAAATGTATATTGTTATCAGTTGTTTTCCTTTGTTTTGAAATTGCTAGGGGTAAAATTCAGATTAAAAAAAAAACCAGAGCTGTAAGATTTAAAAATTCAGATACCTAAATACAAATCCCAAAAATTTAAATCTTAAAAAAATACAGATTTTATGTAAATTAGGTCAAATGTGAATCATCCTGGATTCATAGGGAAAATACACTTTCAGAACTGAATTCAGCATTTAGCCAATCAGTGTTCTGCCAGGCTCGTGCCATGGCCGGAAAGACAAGATAAGACAAGAGATTACAAAAGATGACAAGAGAAGAGAAGTTAGAGTTAGCTTGCTGGCAATCATTAACAGTATCCACATGATAAGTAATTGAGTAAAGCAATGCTACTAAACAAAAGCAGATACTATAAAAGCAATAGGTCAACATATTAATAAGTCTAACATTAATATTTGATCAAAATCAATCTTTCACTGATGCAGTATCTTTCACAGGACAGAAAATTTTTTAAAACTTCTGAGATTCCTATAACTGCTATGCCTTTCACAGAGGGGTTTTCAGCCTTTTTTGGCCAGTGACTGTATTTTAAGGCTTTATATTTAAACATGTAATGATGCTTTGATAATTCACAGTGTGTAAGAGCCCACAAAACCAGGTACGCTCTACTCACCATGTCTAATGAAATAACTGGGCTTATGTGTCACACTGTTGCTTATCAAAGTCAGGAGATGTAGACTGAAATCTTATCTTGGCTGTTACAGCCGACCTAGCCTGGTAATTTTGATTTGATGCACAATCTACCAGGGCACACCTGGGCAAAAACTAACACCTGTCAGTCAAATGTTCCAATATTTCTGGTCAGTTGAAAAATGTGTGGGTTCAAACAACTAAGAACAAGGTGCCATGTTCTAAGTTGTTTAACACATCTAGATCTAAATATCAGGAAATGAAATCTGAAATTCTGTTCTATTGTCTCCTATTCATCTTCTGATCTCAAACTGAAATGTCTTCAGTGTATAGCAAAAACAAAAGAATTTGCGATGACTTTCAAAGGGGTCTGTATAAACCTTTGAGATGATTTCATGACGTCTTGCAAAAATATTCCCAAATATCAATTTCCATACCTTCTCTAGTTCTTTCCAGTCATAATTGGTGTTCCCTATGACCATGGCCTGTAGTTCATTTGGCTGAAAAAGCTCCAGAACTTTCCCTCCACATACTTTGTGGAATCCAGCAGAGAAGGCATTGAAAAGAGGAGCCACGGATGAGTTGAAAATGTAGTCAACGTAGGCATTTACAAAGTCTTGTCTGTAAAAGAAAATTGTAAGAGACAGATTTAAACAGTATGTAAAAAGAAACAGTATGTAATAGGCAACAGTTTTGCAAAACTGTACCAGATTTTACAGTGTCTACAGACATCCTAGTTAAATTTAATACTTTTTAAAACTTGTGCCAGTTCTACGTCAAATGCAACTTAAGACCTAATTTATAGTATTACATATCAAATATAAAATAGTACTTCAAAGTAACTAACATGTAAGGAAAACATTCTATTTATTTGAATTTTAAAGAAAGAAGAAGAAGGAAAAAATAATCGTCCTTATAAGCCATATTATCAAATTGGTAAAAACCTTTATGTATAGTCTGTAGTGAGCTTTGGAGTTGTTTGCGGACACCAGTTTTAACCAGTGAGAGGGGTTCAGCCACCAAAATCAACAACAGACAGCTAATGTTGGCTCCAGTCACACATTTTCAAAACCAATTAAATTCCATAAGAAATCATATAACATCTAATGAGAAAAAGCCAAAACCTTAAGAAAATTCAAATTTAAAATTTATACTTATTATTAGTGATTCAATGTAATTATGAACAGACATACAAACACTATTATCATAAGGCCAATTTTCAGTGTATTTGATCAGGATGCCTTATACAGACAGGTCCATAAGTATTTGGAAAATTTTTGTAATTTTGCCTCTGTATACCACCACAATGGATTTGAAATGAAGATGTGATTGAAGTATACACTTTCAGCTTAAATTCAAAGGGTTTAACAAAAAATATTGCATTAATCATTTAGGAATTACAGCCATTTTCACAGGCTCAACGTAATTGGAGAAATTAACAGTCATAAATATTAGGATTATTTTTAATACCTGGATGCAAATCCTTTGCAATCAAAGACTGCCTAAAGTCTGGAACACATGGACATCACCAAATGCTGAGTTACCTCCCTTGAGATGCTTTTCCAGGCCTTTACTGCAAACAGTTGCTGCTTGTTTGTGGGTCTTTCTGCCTTCAGTTTTTAGTAAATGAAAAGCATGCTCAGTTGGGTTGAGGTCAGGTGACTGACTCGGCCATTTAAGAACATTCCATTTCTTTGCCTTACGAAGCTCTTGGGTTGCTTTCATGTGTAGCCCACCTAAAATGCACAGGGTTACAAGTGTTGTTTTTATAGCATTTTCCATTCCTCTACGGTAGATGGCACTGTGCCGTGTATGTGGCTGCGCCACCTTTAGGTTTAAGCTAGAGAAGATGAGCATTCTTTTTTTTCCTTACATTAGAGAATGGTGAGAGCTGCTGAGAGGTTAAAGCCAAAAGAAAATGAATATTTCATACTGAAGAGTGCATTTTGATCGATATTATTAGTTGTGATATCAAGAAGTTGGTTTGGTGAATTGCCGTTGAAGCGTTTTTTCTTTTTTTTTTGAAACTTGGAATCTCCGGTGAGTGTAGCATTGGTGCAAAATGTTTGCTAGCGAACTATCTTAGTCATGTCTTGTCTCCATTTTGATTCATAAGGTAAAGATAAGCTATTTTAATGGGCTAACTGTGTTTGATATTGTTTTGCTATTTGTGTTGCATTATCAAAACCAGTCGGAGATGATTGCAATGTAATTGTATTGCGTCGATCTCCGTAGTAGTATAGGAGACCATTTTTCCTTGCTGAACATGTGCGCTCTCGTTAACCGAACAAGATGGTGTCACGTAAGGTTCAAGTATGTTACGCATAATATTTACAGCTACGAGGTCACTCTAACGGGCTAATGTTTCAGGCTTAGAGCCATTGTAAAGACTTGATGCATTTTGACGTGATGTATACGTGGGTTAAGATGCTAATAAGCTGAATAACTTAAGACAATTGTTTAGCTTTGTGAATGTAGTACTTTACACTGTTCATTTACATTATTAATGCCTTGAATTTGATTCTGCGGTGCAAAATGGCTGACATCCATGATTTAGATTCAGTGATAATATTTGAGCAAAGTGATTATACTTAAAGTGATAAGTGATCACAAACCCTGTACCGCACTAATTGGATATTCTTGCTCTGCTGTGTGCAGACTGGTTTTTTTTGTGCAGATTGTTTTTTTTGTTGTGCATTTTCTGCTACTGAGAGAGAGAGAGAGTTGAACGGCGAGCCATTGATTCTATTCAGGAGTGTGAAACCAGCGCCCATCAACCTGCCCAGCCGGTGGACTGGACGCATTTCAGACACATTTCCTTGGGATACAGATAAAATTTATTTTTTCTGTGAGATCTCCAACGTCACTTACACACTGCCCGGGTAGTGATTAAGGCCTTTTTTCTCTTTTTATTTAAAGTACGTACAACGAACATTCTTTCTTTTTTTTTATTGGAACATATGCTATACACACTGAAGAGTTGAACTGAACTGAACATTAAGATTTCTGACGTGACCTATTTTTCCATATTGACTGACTATAAGGGAAATTGTTATTTCAAAATACTGTTTTATATTTGTGATTCATAATATCTTGTGTGGTGTTTAATAAACACTGTTACTTTCTTTTTTTTTCCAATTTAAGTGGTTGTAGCAAACTCACTTCTAGAGCCGAACCTAGCTTTGATTTAAAGTATAGATGCTAATTACTTATGTTGCTTTAGTAATCACATAATATACTAAGTTTGAAAGGTTACACATGGTACGGTTTGTTCATTACACATCCGTACTGTGAAGCACCATCCTACCAGTTTTGCAGCATCTGACTGAATCTGAGCAGAAAGTATAGCTCTATACACTTCAGAATTCATCCTGCTACTTCTATCAGCAGTCACATCATCAATGAACACCAGTGACCCAGTTCCATTGGCAGCCATACATGCCCATGCCATAACACTGCCTCCACATGTCTGACAGATGATATGGTATGCTGTGGATCATGAGCCCTTCCTTTCCTTCTCCATACTCTTCTTTTCTTCCCATCATTCTGGTCCATCAGAACTGGTCAGGCTTTTTTTTTTTTTTTAAGAGATTTTTTTTTTTTTTTAACAAAGTCTATTCTGTTCTCTTCTGTTATGATATTTTTTTTAAACCCCTTGAATTAAAGCTGAAGGTCTACACTTCAAACACTTCAAACACATCTTGTACACATCCATTGGTGGAGTACAGAGGCAAATTTATGAAAATTGTGTCACTGTCCAAATACTTATGAAGCTGACTGTATACCTCATATATTAAAATTTTTCTGGAGCACTGAGACATGGAGGACAATATTTCTCATCTACAAGAATGCAAATCAGTTCTACAGAGGGAATCATCATTTGAGTGGATGTTCTCTGATAGATAAAGGACGTATGCATATTATAAAATAATACTGAGGTCAAATGTGAAACTCAAATACAAATATGAAACAAATACCTGTTGTGATTGTTTACAGGGATGTAAATTCCATTAGGCACCAGCTCCAATACCTCAGTTTCACCAAAATTTTCCACAGTAATCTAAGAACAGAGAATAGCCAAAACATTATTGTATGAATAAGTACTGGTTCATGGTTGTATTATAAAAAAAAAATATTTCATTAATATTTTACTACTCGCACTGTACGTTTACCATTAGCCACTCCAAATCTGGCTCTATCTTTGGTAGTCTTTGCAATTGGATTAGCATAAGTTGTATAGATTAGTGATTTCTGCTTTATGCACCAACCACAAAGCATGTATTAATGCATTGTTTCCCAAACATTGGTTATACTTGGGTGGGACGGCCAGGTATACTGATGAGTGCTCAAGCATAGTTCGCATACAGAATTTTATTTATTAATTCATTTTAAGACCAACAATGCACATTATTTGGCAGTGACATGGGCAGAAAATTGTAGAAAGGATATCAGATGGTCCTTATCCTGTAGGAGAGTAATTGGGAGCGCAAAAAGGTGTTTTGCTCTATCAGCGATATTTATTCTTCCACGATAGCCATAATTTCATGCTGCAACACTAGTACATTAAAAATTTCACCTAAAAGATATCTTGGTTGTGAGGCCTGTATGATTCCAGCTTGCACCCATATGCTAGAAAAGTAACTCTTCTGTTCGGCACTCAGTATGCTAGTTTTACCTTAATAAAAAAAAACATATTTATTTCAGATTATCCTAAGTTCTTAAATATAAGTCTGGATAAGGACAATTAAATAATGGAAATGGGGAAAACATGCAAGAATAAACAATGGGCAGAAAACTTAACGGTCATAGAGGATCATATTTACCATATCAGTTTCTATCAATCATGAGAGCTAAGAATGTGACCCAGCAAATACAATATCCAAGACGAAAGTATGTAGGTACATCAGGGCCTCTTTGATTCATCAAGCCCCCTCAAATATCTGGCACTAAAACATACTTCATTCTTTACATCTATCATGAAAAAACACTTAACTGTTATTTTCTTTTGCATAAAAGATTTCTTATAGTAATAACTACACATAAAAATTAATTTCTGTAGTTTTGGGGATAGGGAGTTGAGAGCAGGAATGGACAGATTCTTATGTCTTAGGGACTTCCAAGGGAAGACTGTATCAATAATCTCCACAGACTGTGGTCAGTGCTACATACAGTACCTTTCTGTTCTAGTGCAAGTTAAAAACAGAATGCTTATGTAACATGTCTTGGTTAGAGACCTGCAATACCAGATTAATTATGCAAAAATCAGACAAATTATAAAACTATCAGACTATTTGCTTCCAGTAAAATTTTTCCTAATAAATTATTTGAGCTACGCCTTTCATAAATGTTTTAATGCTTTAAACATTCAATAAACCCTGACTTAAAAGCAATTAATTAAATGCAGAACTATCCACATTTTAAATTAGAGTCTTTTCAAAAAACTTCTGGAAAAAAGTCCAGTAATTAATGTTAGTATTCTAAATTGAAAATTATTGCTGGTTTAGATTTTTATTATCCTTAATTGGACCTTAATATGAATTACAAAACTGATTACTGAAGACTTTATTAATAAGATCACAGTTGGTGGTCTCAGTGAGGATGGAAAAATAACTCAATGTATATTAGTGTAACTGTGCATGAAACACGTTATCCACGTATTATCTATGTATTAGCTACTACATCTACTAACAGCCCTATTTTACAATAGTACTTATAGAAACATCATTTTATTGTGAAATACAACTGCTCTTACTGTGAAGTTCAAGCAGAATGTATCTTCAACATCATCATCCATGTAGTCCAATAATTCTTGCAGACTCCTATGACATGGTCATAAACATACAAAAAAAAAATGGTTTATATGAAACTAGTAAACAGTGTTATAGTAACAGAAATAAATCCTGCACAAAAGAAAGGTTAATAGAATTTAGACAACTCTGAATAATTGACCTGCCAACAACAGGCATGAGCTCCTTCAGGTCCTCCAAAGTCGGAGTTTTCTTCAAGAGTTTCTTGTACAGGGCTACAGGGAAATTTAGTTCCACTATAGTCAGATTATAAATGGCCAAACCACAAATGACTCCAATGAGGTGGAATAAGTCGATATCTTCTAATGTCTACAAAACAGGAATAGATAAATCTGAGAATTATAAAATGTAAAATCTATATTCAGACTACATGTGAAAAATCCTTTTCAAGCTGTAAGACAGATCTTTACCTTGTCTGAAAACCAGATGAGTCTGGACTCCTCGTAATACCTGAACATGCCATATTTGGGGTCCAGCAGTTCTTTCATGATGAGGAGGAAGAATTCTTTCCTCACACCTCCGGCATCTACAGCCTCCTCTCCAACAAAGATCACCTATATACAGCCAAAATGCTTTTTTGTCTTTTTAATCTACTACTGTCTATTATCTTTTTTAACATAATAGTAACATATTCACATGATTAATTGTTATTATTTGGTACTTGTGAACTGATATTGTTTGGTAACAGTTTTGATCAACTCACAGACCTAATGTCACATTTATTTATGAGAAATTCCATGACATACCAGGTTCTGAGAGTTAGGGTCCCTAGTTGAGACTGATTAAGGAGCAGTGTCTGACAGTGTGTGCTCTGTTCAAATATTGTATTATGGGGGCTTTGATGACTAAAGTACAACCCAATATTTAAAAAATCTAAAAGAGCCATTACATTTTCAGCAGCAGTTTGGATTTTACGAATGTTCTAGTGTGGGTCAAGCACAACAAAGCCCATGAAGGCCTTGGTTATTAGCTGATATTTTTAATCAAGTGTATTAAATATCTTTGTTTAAAATGTAAAATAACTGTAGGAAAAAACAGAGAGATACAAGGTGATGTCACCATTACCTTTAGAGGTTTCTTGTAATCAACATTTTTGGACTTCCGCAAAACCTCCATAGTGTCCTCAACAACATTTTCTCTGCGCACCATGAGAATGAGGCATGGGTTTACTGACTCCACCATGCCACCAGGCAGGAATAAAGAGCTGAGGTTCTGTCTTTCTGCTTGGTCCACAGCCATCTATTCAAAAACAACAGACATGTGAAGACATTGAGGAAAATTCAGGACTAGTGGGGCTCCTGAGGAGGATATCTATTGGACTCACCTGCATCTGGATAACAGCATCAGTTTGAAGCAGTGTGGTCTTTGCCTGAGCATCAAATATAAACGGGTATTTGCACAGGGTGACCTGAGAATCCATGCCCTGGCAGAAAGATTAGAAAAAAAAATACTTTAGTTAAGAGTTAAAGAATGCTGTCTTTGTCATGTGAGCTTCATATTCATGTCAACTTGAAAAGTAAATATCTCCCCTCACACAATTTTTTTTTTTTGCTTCCTGTGGGATCCCAGTCCTGATGCAAACAAAAAAAAAAAAACATGAATAGTGCAAAAACTACTCATATTTGTATCCATTTAAAATACATTATCTGTTCAATCCAAATGATGTATTTGTATTTGGTTACATTACAGTTCACAGCTAATAAGTACATTAATATTTTGAGATATTGATTCTTATGTTTAATTATTATACAAATGAATTTAGCTAAAAGTGCCTCTCTCATCATGATGTTCCAATTGAGTTATCTGATGAAGAGGCATTCCATGAATATCCAGCATAACTGTACTAGGACTGTGTACAAGTCGTTGATTACACAAAATTCACAAATATAGTCAGGTCCATAAGTATTTGGAAAGTGACTCAATTTTCATAATATTGCCTCTGTACACCACCACAATGTATTTGAAATGAAGCAGTCAGGATGTTCTAGGTTCAAGGTTCTTTATTTGTCAATGCCACCATACTGTATGTGCATACATACAGAGGAATCGAAATACCGTTTCTCTTCTCTCTTATCAAGTGTTTACAGTCAATGCAGTCAGTGTAATATAGAACAGATTTTGTGTGAAGGTAACAGCATGGTACCTGTAATAAATAGATATAAATAAACAGAGTGAAAAATATATCGTAAACATCTGAATGAATATACATCTGAGTAAATGAAAACAGTGAATTCTGTTAAATATACAAATATACTTTCAAAGGTGCAAATATACATGCAGATAAATGTAAACGTTCAATATACCTCTGAGTAAATGTAAACAGTGAATTCTGTTTATATACAATATACTCCCAAAGGTGCAAATATACATGCAATAAATGTAACGTTCAGTAGTTCTGGGTATAGAGTCTTATTGTAAGATGCAAGACAGAATAGCAGCAGTATGACAGTAGTGCTAAAAGACTGTAAAGTGTAAAAGTGCAAACAGTGTCAGATTTGAATAGTTTGTACATGTAACGTTTTGAATAGGTGTTTGTAAACAGGTCCATGTGTGAAGAGTTCTGCAGAAGTATAAAGTGTCTTATGTGCAATGAAAGAAGTGTGGGGTGAGCTGGAGATTTTAGAGTTCAGGAGTAGGTGGGGGAGGGGGAGATAATGGACAGAGTTCAGCATCCTGACAGCCCGATGGATGAAGCTGTTAGAAAGCCTCGTGGAACGAGCCTGGAGGCTCCGGTACCTTCTCCCTGAAGGCAGTAGGCTGAAGTGGAGGTTTGACAGGTGTGAACCATCTGCTGCGATGCTGATGGCTCTGCTAGTTAGGCGGGTGTGGAAGATATCCACAAGGGAGGGCAGAGAGACTCCGATGATCTTGCTGGCTGCATTCACTATGCGTTGCCGAGTCTTTCGACAGGAGGCAGTGCAGCCTCCGTACCACACAGTGATGCAGCTGGTGAGAATGCGAGAGCACATGATAGGAGGTGGGACTCGTGCTTTCCTCAGTTTGCGAAGGAAGTAGAGGCGTGAGTGAGCTTTCTTGGCTAGCAATGTGGTGTTCGTCATCCAGGAGAGGTTCTCAGAGATATGCACCTCTAGGAACTTGGTGCTGTTCACCCTCATGACTGCGGCACCATTGATGGTTAGTGGGGGGGTGCAGTGGAGGCTCTCTTCTGAAGTCAATGACAATTTCTTTGGTCTTCCCCATGTTGAGGAAGAGATTGTTGTCGTTACCACCACTGGACCAGTCGGCTCACCTCGCTCCTGTAGTTGGCCTTGTTGTTGTTGGTGATGAGACCCACTACAGTTGTGTCGTCTGCAAACTTGACGATGTGGTTGGTACTGTAACTGGGTACACAATCATGGGTCAACAGGGTGAAGAGCAGCGGGCTGAGCACGCACCCTTGTGGCGACCCTGTGCTTAGTGTGATGGTCTTAGATGTTTTTCCGCCGACCCGTACATTTTGTGGTCTTTCTGACAAGAAGTCCAGCACCCAGTTACAGAGAGGGGAGTTGAATCCCAGATGTAATTGAAGTGCAGCCTTTCAGCTTCAAGGGGTTTATAACAAAAATATTGCATGAGAGACCAGAATAGACTTTGAAAAAAAAAAAATCTCTTTTAAAAAAAAAAAAAAAAAAAAAAAAAAAAGCCTGACCAGTTCTGATGCAAGATTAACTTGTACAAGAATGATAGAATGATTAGCAGAATGTTGGGAAGAAAAGAAGAGTATGGAGAAGGAAAGGAAGGGTTCATGATCCAAAGCATACCATATCATCTGTCAGACATGTGGAGGAAGTGTTATGGCATGGGCATGTATGGCTGCCAGTGAAACTGGGTCACCGGTGTTCACTGATGATGTGACTGCTGATAGAAGTAGCAGGATGAATTCTGAAGTGTGCAGAGCAAAACTTTCTGCTCAGATTCAGCTGCAAAACTGATAGGATGGTGCTTCACAGTACAGATGTGTAATGAACCAAACTGTACCATGAAAACAACCCAAGATCTTCGTAAGGCAAAGAAATGGAATGTTCTTAAATGGCCGAGTCAGTCACCTGACCTCAACCCAACTGAGCATGCTTTTCACTTTTCACCCACAAACAAGCAGCAACTAAAGGCGGCTGCAGTAAAGGCCTGGAAAAGCATCTCAAGGGAGGAAACTCAGCATTTGGTGATGTCCATGGGTTTCAGACTTCAAGCAGTCTTTGACTGCAAAGGATTGCATCCACATATTAAAAATAATCCTAATATTTATGATTCTTAGTTTGTCCAATTACTATTGAGCCTCTGAAAATGAAGGAACTATGTAATAAATGGCTGTAATTCCTAAACAGTTAATACAATATATTTGTTAAATCCTATGAATTAAAACTGAAAGTGTACATTTCAATCACATCTTGATTGCTTCATTTCAAATCCATTGTGGTGGTGCACAAAGGCAAAATTACAGAAATTGTGTCCCTTACAAATACTTATGGACCTGACTGTACATAATACTGTGCAAAAGTCTTTGGCACATGTAAAGAAATTCTGTAAAGATTCTGCAAAGTTGCCTTCAAAAATAATGAAATTAAACATTTCTACATATGTAAATACTATAAAGAGCAGTAAACAGCAATAAAGTAAACAAAGTCAATATTTGGTGTGATAAGCCTATCCCCTTTATTTAAAAAAAAAACAAAAAACAAAAAAAAACCCCACTATACTCAGGCAGGTTTATAACTAAATTAGCTGGTAAGCTTTAATAAGAATCTGCCACAGTTCTTCTGGAGACATTGACTGTTATACTTGCTTCTTTTTTTTTTTTTTGCATGTAAAAGCCAGCAGCCTTAATTGTTTTTTTGTTTTTGGTTTTTTTTTGTCTGAAAAGTGCTCTGTTACATAATATATTGCTTTCTTTACTGACATACGAACATGGAAATATAAAATGTTTTTGTACTGACTCAATAATGCAGATGTCATAAACTAAGCTTATATAACCTATACAAAAATTATACAAAATAAAATTAAGTGCCTAAGACTTTTGCACATTACTGGACATACACTGGTAATAGATAAACAGTAATGGTGGTAATAGGTGGTAGGACGTGTCTTCTTGTCTGTCCGAGTTTCTGAGTTGATCCCAGGCTGAGAAGTAAGGAAAAATTGTCTCATACTTACTTAATTTTTTGTGATTACAATAGCGATTGTTGGTGTTCTGAATTTTTGCATATTTTTTCTTAAACATTGTAAGATGACATAAAGCTGGGCAAACACAATCAGCTACTAAACAAAATGAGTAATCAACTGTCTTGCATCAAATTGGTTTGTTTTGCATATAATGCAGGTTATTGGAAAAGAGTGGTGGAACTTTTTTAGGGCTTTGCCCATATGATAAAGCGCATAGACCTTGAGTCATGGAAACGTATCATCACTAATTTCAAGAGGAAGTTGGTCTCTATTAAAATACAAAACTAAATGTTTGTAATAAAGTTTACATTAAATAAAAAAATCATTATGTCATAATGCTAATGAACTGTCAAGGTGTGAAATAGTACCAATGTATAAAACAATCTAATCATAACTATACAGTGTTTTAGTGTTTGGTAATGCATTTACCTGCCCATGTCAAATCTCTGAATCAGCGCTCTTCATTTTAACATCCTTATATTTAGAATATAACCTTTACAATATGTGTATAGTTGCAGTATACTCTCACCAAGCAGTTTATTAGGAACACCTACACATTCAAGCAATTATCTACTCACCTCAACCATCAGAATAGGGGAAAAAATGTGATCTCAGTGTTTTTGACCATGACATGATTGTTGGTGCCAGACGGACTGGTTTGATTCTATAATTGATGATCTCCTGGGATTTTCAGGCACAACAGTCTCTAGAGTTTAAGTATTTTCTTGGCACACATTGGGCCTGTTAATGCCAATCCATGATCACTTGAATGCCACAGCCTATTTGAGTACTGTTGTTGATCATGTGACAATGAGTTCAATGTTTTCAGTGGCCTTCCCAGTCAGCGGCTCTGAACCTAATAGGACACCTCTGGGATGTGGTCGAACGGGAGATTCGCAGCATGAAAGTGCACCTGAAAACTCTGCAGGAATTGCATGATGCAAACATGTCAACATGGACTAGAATATCTAAATGCTTCCAACATTTCATATAATCCATGCCACAAAGAATTGAGGCTGTTTTGAGAGCAATGGAAGGCTCTACCTAGTATTAGTATGGTGCTCCTAATGAAGGGTTTAGTGAGTGTATATGCATTGTATAGTCAGTTAGATAATTATTAATTAATTAAGTTGCAAATTCTAATTCATTTGAATTTTCAAAAAGCCTTTGCATCATAACAAAGAGGTAAGAATCAGAACAGTGATGACAGGCACATCAGTGGCATGTAGGCTAGATCAATATTCTTCATTATTCTTTTCTTATTAAAGCATATTAACATGTTAATATAAAAGATGAGTAGGGAAAAAAATGTCAGTGGCCTCCACCTGTAAAACCATTCCTGTTTTGGGGGTCGTCTCATTGTTGCCCATCTAGTGCACCTGTTGTTAATTTCATTAACACCAAAGCAGCTGAAACTGATTAACAACCCCCTCTGCTACTTAACTGACCAGATCAATATCCCAGGAGTTTAATTGACTTGATGCTATACTCTGATTAAAAAGTGTTCCTTTAATTTTTTTGAGCAGTGTATATTACATAGGTAGAGTTTAAGAAATTTGTCATGCTAAACATAAACTGCCTCTCTGGATGTCTTTTCTTCTCTCCTCTGTGCTCGGTCAATGTTTGTCTTATTTATGAATTGGCTATAGCAGTCCCTGTGGAATCCCGTATTAGCCGATTCACCCTAAAGCCTATCAGACAAATTTAATCAGTTCATTTTTGGCAACTACACTTTCTATAGTGTTGAGGTCCAACCACTGTTGTGCATAGAGATAAAACTTTTTTCTGTAAAATTGGTCAGAAGGCCAAGTTGCATTTGAGGATAAAAGCATGCAGCACTTCATCTTAGACTCTTACTCATGCTAATATTTCCATGGATTTATTTTCAGACATGTAACAAAAATGCTTGGGTTAGCATGCACGCTCGGTGAGAGTGAGACAACACTTTATGTAGGTACAGGTACACACTGTTGGGAGAGTCTACCTGTACCTATACAGGTAATGTTACTCCGCTCAACATTTCAGATCATAACTTAATCACACTCTTGCCCTTCCAGCCCTGCCTATCACAAACTATACATTCCACTTCCCCACTTTCATCAACCTCCATTCTATCTATCCTTCATCCCTAGATTTCAGCATCCTAGCAGCTGTATCACACCTTGACTTCTCCAACACTTCAGTCACCTACCAATAATTTCTTCTCTTCATTTTTTCCCTTTTCATTTCCATTAACCTCCTCTATCTTCCAGACCAAGTATGTCTTCTTGCCCTGCTCCTTGGTGTCAGATGACAGACAAAATTAAGAGCTGAGAAAAAGTGGAGGAAATTACAAAGTCTCTTACTGCTCTCTCCTGTCAAAGTTCTCCTATGATGTGAAGACATTTTTCTACAACGGAAAGCTGGAAGCATCTGCATCTGATCCACAGAAACTCCACATTTTTTCTCCACTTCTTAACCCTCCTGTCCTCCAGAGCTGACAATTTTGCCACATTCTTTGATAAAAGAATTTGCTAAATGTGCCTATATTTCCCTCCTACCACATTCCCTATTCCTACACTACACAAGTCCTCCTCCCCATATCTCCTTAATACATTTTTCCTCTTTCTTCAGAAGGGACTCAGCAATCAGAAGAAATTCTCTAGTCCAGCAATTCTACCACTTGCTCAGTACTCATTCATTTCACATTGCCATCTTGCAAGATTTCATTCATCACTTCCATAGTAAACAACTCCATAACATATGTACTGACTGCCTTCAAGACAGCAAGGGTTAACTTATGCTGGAGAAGCCCACTCTAGATACCTCAGACATTAGCAACTACTGACCGGTATCACTTCTCTCCTTACTTTCTAAAATTCTTGAACAAACTGTATATAATCAGTTGTCGCTCCATTGTCAAGCTGACAGAACATCTACAGTAACTCAAATAACCACGCTTTACAACGCCTTTTTGTGAGTAGAGAAACATCTTAGAACTCACATCAAACCTCTAGGCTACAACACCAGAAAACCATATCAGGTTCCACTCCTGTCAGCCAAGAATCTGAGGCTACACTGCGGACAGGTCAAAATGGGATAGTTTAAGATTGGTTCCAGCTGACAGGAATGTTTTTCCAGTTTGGCCATTCTCCTCAGACCTCCTTTATTAACAAGGCGTTTATGCCAACAGAACTGTTGCTCGCTGGATGTTTTTGGTTTTTTGCACAATTTTCTTTAAACTCTAGAGACTGTTGTGTGTGAAAATCCCAGGAGATCAGCAGTGTCTGAAATACTCAAACCAGCCTGCCTGACAACAAACATGCCCCAATCAAAGTCACTGAGGTCAGACTTTTTCCCTATTCAGATGCTTTTGACATGTATCTGCATGATTTTATACACTTTTGACATGAATCAGCAGGTGTACAGGTTTTTCTATTAAAGTAGTTGTGCATGGCAGTGGTAGTCCAGGATTGAGAAGCTTTGTGTTAGTGTGGAACCCTTCTGTTAGCTAATGGAATCATAAAACTTATTATGCATATTCAGCATAACAGTTACTACACTATGGGTCTGGTGTGAATGTTGAGTAGCAGGTACTCTGGGCTGTTTCAATATTATTTTTTGCAAGATTGCAAAGGCTGAATGAAACAAGGTAGTGGGCTGTATTTGACCAATGGACCTTGAGTATGACACAAATAAGTTAGAGAATATGCTATAGCTCATTTTTTACTATGCAGTGTGTTAATTGTATCCTTCATGACCACAGGACTGTTGTTTGCTGGATATTTCAACCCAGCAGAGCCATCAATGTGTGTAAAGCCACAGCAACACTGCTGCCCTGATACATTACCCACTACATTATGCACATACTACCAAGTCAGTGTCACTGCTGTGCCACAAAACCAAGAACACTATCTGTACATTGATGTTCTTGTGGTGGACGTTTTGGATGGATGGATAGATGGTGTAGAAGATGATTGAGACACCATACATAGCAGCAGATAGACTACAGTCAGTAAGTGTTCACCTACACAGTTTACCTATATGGTAAAGGGACATGATAAAATGGCAATGACTGTAGGCACAATTTAGGTGTATTGGATAATGTGGCTCTGGGCATAGTAGTACTGAGTAGAAACCAAAAATTCTGTATCATGTCTTTGCATACAAGGTAATCAAGTGATGAAAAGAATATAAACAAGTACTTACCATGGAGAACATCTGATGCTGGATCCAAGTAACATAATCACTCCTGATGTCAACAAGGTTTTGCAGTTCATGTATATAAAACTTGTCATACTGAATAATTTGGCCAGCTCGCTCATTTACCTGCAATTTTAATAAAACATGCTTTATGGGATTATGGTGTAAATTATCTTCAGATTTTACATTCAGAAAAAGTCTGCACACAGTTCTGGATATCTAGGAGCCAAGCGGGTCTATCACTGTAATTTGCCTCACATTTTATCTTAAGCAAGAAAACCATTCAATCAGCATGTGTGCTATATCATCATGATTAGTGGTTGACTGATATGGGTTTTTCAGTGGACGATGCCGATATTTACTGAGAAGAGAGGCAGATGGCCGATATGGTGCCACTTTTTCCCCCTAAAAACCATAGAACAATATAATAACAAATGAAAATACCATACATTTGCTTAACTTTTGAATACTTCTGCATGCAATAAAATAATTTGTTTCACTAAACATCACTCAAGCATCAGCACTTGCAGAATGTGTGTTGTGGATGTTCACTACAGCCTACAGTAAATATAAAAAGTCTACCCTCCCCTGTAAAAATTGCAGTTTTTTGTGATGTAAAAAATAAAACCATGAAAATAGAAATGTTTTAGGGAAAAAAAAAGAAAAACGCCAAAATACACTGGTTGCACAAATGTGCACACCTCTCAACTAATACTTTGTTAAATACCTCTTTGCTTATAATACAGCATTCAGTCTTTCTGGGTAGGAATCTACCATCTTAGCACTTCTCGATTTGAAAGTTTTATTCCACTCTTAATTGCAAAAATGCTCCAGATCCAACAAATTGCGAGGGGATCTCTTTGCACAGCTTTCTTCAAGCCATTCCACAGGTTTTCAATAGGATTTAGACCCTGGCTCTGACTGAACCATGTCAAAATATTAATTTCTTGTTCTGTTGTTCTCTGCTAACTCCAAGTCAACTTTGTCATTTTCCAAACGTATCTGATACAAAAAGAGTTGGGATGGAAGCCTAATAATCTGCTCTCATATTTTTTTTCCCTGCATGACAAAAGCAGCCCAATGGACCATTTGAACAAGCCCAAGATACCCAAACGAGTATGTGAACAATGTCGCTCGTGTAACAGCTGTGTGCACACATACGCGTGGTGAAAGTGAAGTATATTGCACCTTAAATCTGCCCCTACTAAATTCTATACAATGGTTTACGTAGCCAAATTTTTGTAAAATGTATAAGGTAATATTGTACACAATTAATGAAGAAATATTAAAAACATATATTTTGATCTGAATAGTTATCATACTATTATATAGTCTTATACTGTTATACACAGTTTATACTTCTTGTACATTACCTTGTTTAATTTCAACCACTATGCCATTTCCTTTATTAATCAATTACATTTTAAGCAGAACCTCAACATGTATTGTATCCAAAATTAGACTAGCAGAACATTATAAATCTAAAGTTCAAAAACAGCCTAAGTCGGCAGTAAAAACTGAGGGCCTGGTAAGACGACCTACAGAGTTTGTAAAGCTTAAGCTGATTGGTTAAGGATATTTCTGCTTTGATTGCTTGGTGATGTCTTGCACAAAAGAATGCAGCCAGTTAAAGAAAACAAAAGCAAACACACAGAGTGATCTACAATGCAACCACTTCCACAAATAAATGATAAGTGTACATTCCAAAAAAAGAATAGAATAGAAATAGAAAGCTTTTTCTGATTTTATTTATTTGTGGATCTAATTTTATACTTACCAGCCACTTTAATGGGTACACCCGTACACCTGTTCATATGCAATTACCCAAACAGCCAACTGTGTTATTGACTATTTAGTAGGAGTAGGAATCTTTCATTTCCTCAATTCAATTCAGATTCAGAGGTCTGCTTATAACAAAAAAATCTTCTGGATGCATCTCAGTTACTATTTTAATGAGTATTCACAGTTACATAGGATTCTACGTCACCAGAAGTCAATGAATCGCAGGTTACTGGCACTTGACCTGTATTTCTGATCAACTCTATCAACAACTCTATTTTCTACAACTGTATAGATTCTTCTCAAAAATCTTGAAAAAAAATATTGTATCTTTTTTGCCCACTGGGTGCCAATGCTTGTTCAAGGGTTCTCTGAGTATGCACAACAGTTTTTCCTGCTAAAGCTATATCTGGGTGGACATACCTGATGTGATTTCTCATATCGGTTATGATGCAAAGTATTTAATCTTGGCATAACAGGTCTTGAAAACTGCAAAGGTATTGGCAAGTTCTTTTTCACTATTGGCCTAGTATTCCCAAAAAAAACCCAAAGTGTTCCCAAATGTCAGCTTTTAAAAAAGAAGGTGCTGGTTTGACTACTTGCCTTTTCCAATGACATCTCTCCCTCTCTCACATTTTGAATGTAAACATTCTTTACAGACTTTAGCAGAATTAAAAAGAAAAAAGTGTGTAGAGAATTGTGTTTAAAATAATCAATTCTTAAGTTTACTGCATCAGTGCGAAATCTTTCAAGAAAGCATAGCGAAACACTGATATAACAAATATACCCCAATAAACATCCACAGTTATGGGAAGGAGAAAGTACATCCTCCTTCAATTCTGTGTTTTTTTTTAATCAGGGCCTAAATAACAATTGTGTGGTCCTCACCAACTACAAATAAACAAATAATCTCAGATGACAAAAACAAAACAAACAAACAAACAAAAAAAATGCAAGAAATTTCAATATGTAGTCATTTTTTCCAAAAAGTAAATCAATATTCAGAAACCAGATGGGAAAAAATAAGTACACCCTATAATTCATTAACATGTAGAACCACCTATAGCAACAATAACTTGAAATAAACATTTTCTGTAGGGGTTTATCAGTCTCTCACATTGTTTTGGAGAAATTTTGTCCCACTCTTTATAACACTGCTTGTTTATGCACAGCTCGTTTAAGATTAAGCCATAGCATCTCAGTGGGGTTGAAGTCTGGACTCTGACTTGGCCATTCCAACACCTTGATTTTTTTTCTTTTTTAGCCATTCAGATGTCAGTTGGCTGGTGTGCTTGGGATCATTGTCCTGTGCATGATCCAATTTCGGCCCAACTTGAGCTGCTGGACAGATGACCACCTTACAATGATGAACAATGAGTTCATCATTGTCTCAATGACTGGAAGTTTCCCAGGTCTGCAAAACAAGCCTAAATCATTACCTCTCCACCACCATGCTTGAAAGTTAGGATGAGTTGTTCATGGTGGTATTTTATGTTTGATTTTCACACAAATGTGCATGATGACCAAACATCACCTCGGTCTTGTCAGTCCAAAGGAGACGTGTCTTTGCATCTTTTCAGATGGCAATTTTGCAAATCTAAGTTTGCTAATCTAATTAATTTTGGAGAGAAGGGGCATTTTCCTAGCCAACCTTCCATTAAAAAGTTTTTTCTTATTGTGCTGTCATAAGCATAAACATTTATTAAACATTTAATGTGTTTACAGAGGCCTGTAGGCCACATGATGTAGCTCTTGGGTTTTTCTTTATATCTCTGAATTTGCAGCGACGCCCACTCCTGGGCGGACTGCAACAGTCTTGAAGGCTCTCCATTTGAAAACAAACCTTCTCACTGTAGAATAGTGAACTTCAGATTGTTTGGAGATGGCCTTATAACCCTCCCCAGACTGATGAGCAGCAATAATTGCTGCTTTGAAGGTCATGTCCATGGGCATGGTCATGAGTTCCTTTCTTCTTGGCATGATGTAGACACACACCTGAGTGCTCCAGAACACCAAATTACCAAAGATTAACTAAGCTTGTGCATTTTATTAGTAACACCTGGCTGCTAATTACTCTGTTAATGGTTGTGGAAGTAGGAAAGATATACTTTTCCCACCTGGTTTCTGAATGTAGATTTACATTTTTTTGGAAAAACTGACTACATATAAAATCTGATCTGTTTTATTTTGTGGTCACCTGAGGCGATATGTTTGTATATAGATGTTGGTGAGGACCACACAATTGTTATTTAGGCCCTGATAAATAAAAAAAAAAAACATAGAATTAAAGGAGGGTTTTCTTTCTTTTTCCCAAGATTGTATGGTCATTGGTCACAGCAAATAAGGAGGAATAGTGGACCTCTGCTTTATGCAGTTGGTCACAGCAAATAAGGAGGAATAGTGGACCTCTGCTTTATGCAATGGCTGCCCGAGTAAAAATACTGCAAAAACTTCTTCAACTTTATCTTGGTCAGGGTTCTGGTCAATCCGGAGCCTATCTTGGGAACACTGAGTGTAAGGCAGGAATACACCCTGGATGAACCCCAGACCCCAGCAGCTGCACCACAGTATTGCCCACAATCTATTTTTTATTAATTAAACCAACTAATATTAATTAACAAAATTTAGTGTTTTTTTAGTGTTAAATTACAAACACATATCTCAAATTTAAATAATGGCACAAGAAACTAACATTTTAACAATCACCTTAGTTTTTACTAAGTTTTTGCTAAGTCTTTGAAGAACTTTTATTTTTCAATGTGTATTTAAGCAACATGATAAATAGTTAGCACCCCAATACTCAACAACTTCTAAACATCTTTCTAATTAAGGATTGTAGTCAGAGTTGAGTTACCCTAGTGACCATCTAAGCATAGTGAGTAATGGTGTAATGAAATTTTAAATTTTTCAAAACTTAATAAAGACAAAGTGTTTGTGTGATACAGTCAGACTCTTAGCAATATATAATGGGAAAAAAAAGTGCAATAGAATGTAACAAAATTAAACAAGGCTAAGCTTTCACTGGTGTGACTCAAGGGGCCATGTCTGAAGAACAGGGCTTTCCTGCTACAGGACTTTAAGTTTAAGTTGTGCTGTCAGAGTCACATAGCATAGCACAAGTAGTCGTGTAGCCCTAGAGGTTTTTGCCGTAATGTCTGTAGCCCTAGGTTTTTTTTTAATCCAGCATTTGCCACTACCGAATATGAACTTTCCAACTGCCATGGTGATTTATTTAACCTGGACTGACTCAGCCAGGAAAGCCTGTCTGAATGCAGATTCTTTGCTGTGCACATGTGGGCAGGTGTGTGTCTTGCTTTGAGTTTTCATCTAGTTTTAGAGACTGACACAGATGATTTTGGACATGTTTAGACCACATATCTGGCTGACACGGCATACTATACAAAAACAGAAAGTGCTGATCTCCTGGGATTTTGACACATTACAGTCTCTAGAATTTAAACAGAATAGTGCCAAAAAAATAAAAAATAAAAATAACACTGAGTGAGCAACAGTTCTTTGGGTGGAAACACCTTGTTGATAAAAGTGATCAGAGAAAAATGGCCAGATTGGTTTGAGCCCCCAGGAAGGATATAGTAATTCAAATAATCACTCTTTACAACCGTGGAGAGCAAAAAAGCTTTAGAGACTGTTGTGTGTGAAAATCTCATGAAATTAGCAGTTTCTGAAATACTCAAACCAGCCCATTTGGTACCAACAATCAGAGTTTACCAGAGTTTGGTACCAACAATCACACTTTTTCCCCATTCTGATGTTTGATGTGAACAGTTCGTGACCTGTTTCTTGCAGGATTCTATGCATTGTGCTGCTGCCACATGAATAGCTGACTGGCTAACTACATAAAGGTGCAACTATATATATATATATATATATATCTATATACATACATACATATATATAGAAGTATTTGGACAATGAAAGGATTCTGTGATCATCCACTTTAGTTGTCTTCCATGGTCTTTCGATGTTGTTGAGCTCACCAGTGCTTTCTTTCTTTTTAAGAATGTACCCAACTGTTGATTTGGCCACACCTAAAGTTTTTGCTATCTCTCTTATAGATTTATGTTGTTTTTTTCAGCCTAATGATGACCTCCTTCACTTGCATTGAGATCTCCTTGGACTTCATTTTGGTAGCTCCAGTCGAACAGCTGCCAAATGCCAACTCAATACCTGATATCAACTCCAGACCTTTTATCTGCTTCATTTATCTTGAAGTAATGAGGGAATGGACCGCACCTGGTCAATTAACTTCTTATCAGCCAATTGTCCAAATACCTTTGAGCCACTGAAAACGGAAGCACTTTGCTTAAAATGGCTGTAATTCCTAACTGGTATATGCCATATTTTTGTGGAACCTCTTAAAATAAAGCTGAAAGTCTACACTTTAATCACATCTTGATTGTTTTATTTCAAATCCACTGTGGTGGTGTATAAAGACAAAATCACAAAAACTCTGTCACTGTCCAAATACCTCTGGACCTGACTGTATATATAGCATATAGGAAAGAGCTCTTGTGAAACATACCAGGTTAACGCCTAGATAGATAACTCTTGATCATCTTAACTAATACCATTCATTATGCATTATTGCAGGAGTTTTCAGGTAAAATAGTGCTGAACAAAAGCCAACATTTTTTAAAAAACTTTTTAACAAGTTTTTAAAAACTTAAGCCAATATCTCTGTGGGTTTATCACTCAAACAAACAAATAGTGTGAAAATCAAACCAAACTGTTCCTGAAATGCAATTTTATGGGCCAGTACCATGGCAGTGATGGATGATAAAACGTAAAACCCTGTTAGTTTAAATAAATTCATCCTCTAAGCTATCATTCAGTCTATTGTCTTAATTGCCAACTGCCCTTTCATGTGTCTTGCTGTGTAGGGCTGTGAAAGGTAGGTGGGGTTAGAGTGAAATCGGGGGAAAATCTGTGGATGCGCAGGAAAATATTTATAATGGTTTATATTTTTATGAATGTACAAATTGTATGAGTTTTTATGAATGTTTATATTATTATGAATGTACTTGATGATAACTTTCATGTCAGTATTTTATTGAGAAATCATTTTTTATATTATAAACAGTATTGATATCAGCAGTTATCAGTGTTTTTAACATACTGTAAGTATATTTTGTCTTGTGTTGGCAGATTTTTTTCACCAAGACCAAGAAACATATTTTTTCTAAGATAATCAAGATACCATTCACCTTATTTTCAGGTGTTCAAATGTTTCTTATGAATAGCCTGTACAAAGGTTATAAATGAAAAGTTGCGTTTAGCATGTCAGAACAATAATCTTCAAGTTTAAGACATTCCAACCTTAAATGGCCCATTTGACCTTATGGCCCAATTTACCTGACATAAGCCTACACAAAGCTGTGAATTACGGTAGAATGCATTCCATGATAAACTTATTGACATTACAATGAACAAGAAAACAAAATTATCATCATCATCTTTATATCTTAACCCATAAATAAAAGTTTTTTGTCATTCAGCTCATTGTTAAATGTTCAAAGTTTAGATATTCTAAAACATTTAGAAAGAAATGTTAAAAAATGTTAGTTAAGAAATGTTAAAAAATCTAAAAAATTTAGTAGAAAACAGTCAGATATCTGGTAACAGTGCATTCATTTTAAACAGTTTGTATGAACAATACTCCCTCCCAACCCCCACCCCCGAAAAAAAAAAAAAAAATTCATTGCAGGCCTATACAGTATTTTAACCCTTATATTTAATGATGCTGGAGACATGTTTCAATCTTTATATTACAAAATCCACTTATGACTACATTGCTATGATTTATTAATGAATAATTAATAATTTTTTTAATGAATAATAAAAGTCTACTCAATTTAATGAATGTGAAAAATAGAAGTAAGTACACTGAGTTAAAGGCTCTCAGAAGTTTACTGCTGTATTTCATTCTGTATGTAAATCTGGCACACACCAAATGGCCAATAGCCTACCGTTTCTCTTGAATTGTCTCATAGTGTATAGCTGCATAATTGTGTGTTTTGTAATACATTATACACTTCTTTGAAATCAATTCATCATTTCAATTGCACAATTATAACATTTAGCACCATAATATATGACAGTGCAGCCTCTTTAGAATGGCAACTACTAATAGTCCTACTCTTGGAGCCTGGGTCTACCAGATATTCAGCCACATCTATGTGGAGAGCCGGACACTTCCTGACTGACATCAGGGGTTTCTTGTTGCAGTAAAATGTGTGCATGTTCAACAGCACAATTAAACAACACTGTCGTCATCATCAGACTCCTGCAACTAAAAAACCAACTGTACTGAAAATGAACAGGTACGGGTATGCTTCTTTTCTCGATCCAGCTGATATGTATACAATGATATATCGTATACAACTTTGTGTGTGTTTGTTTATAGCGTAGCAGTACAAGCTCTTGATGATGTACTGAATGAGGATGATGTGCAGTCTGCTAAAAATATTCAGAATGAGCTTCATTCCTGACTGCAATTGCGAGTATCAAGCAGCACCACGAGGAGACGTGTAAAGCAACCTGGGTGGACATACGGCAAAGCCTGGTGAGCAGAATGTTACTGTGCAATGAAGGTTGTAGATTTAATTTCAGTGTTTAATTACAGTGAAGGGTGGTGCATGCCACTTTACTAATTTGAGAATACCTGTAGCATTTGGGTGAAATGAACATGAACACCACATCGTTTAATGATGCAGAGTCGGGGAAGGCCGGATCAATATGGTTGCTTGCTGTTCCATGCCATTTTACCAGAGCAGTGGTACAAATAGTGGCCATCAACCACCAACTGGGATGGTTTGAGGGGCAAATCTGCATTGCCCATGAACCTAAGGCACTTTATCTTGAAGACTGTTTCCCAGAGGTTCCCCCACATGACCAACACTGGTCATGACCAAAAGCACATCAAAGACAACAAGTACTTACACTCCCCAAGAAATGCTGTTGCCCACAGGCGCCTGCATTTTTAACCAACATGTAAGTATTTTTAAGGTCTTTTAAAATAATAATAATAATAATAATAATAATAATAATAATAATAATAATTTTAACATCATTTATAACATTCTAAATGTTTTTAATGTTTTGGTGTGGTCGCTGGAGTCATCATCAGTGCCGGCAATGTTCTCTCATGCAGACACGCACACAGCCCGTGTACTGCGCTTCTTGCCCGTTATCCGATCCGGTGAAGTGACAGAACAAAAAATGCAAACAAATGCACTCCCGCACCGATGCTCATCCATTGACATGCAGCTCTAATTGTGGATTAATAAAAACAAAATCTTTACTAGCAGCAGGTCCCTCTGTGCCACCTGGCGATGATTTTGCAAACAAGATTCAGGTGTAAATTTGTGTGTGCCATGGCGGCGGTGGTCACCATGGCAGTAAGAGGCATTTTGGTTGCCAACCTACTGTATGCCAGCACCACGTTGGTTGTGCTTTCGTCAGTGGGTGTTTGTGTATGTCCACTTCTTGGTTGGTCCGCAACACTTCCAGTCTTTTTGAATTTGTTAATAAGTTTGGCAACAGTGTCATGTGTGATGTGCTTGCTATCCTTCCTGTTAAAGTCCAAACGCGACAACTTCCTGATCCAGCCATGAGAATGATTTCAATACTTTCTTCATTTGTCAAAGCCATTCTCAAAAGCTATCTGAGCATGTGCACACAGTGCTATCTGAGCATGTGCACACAGTGGACTTTCACTTAATCAATAGTTTAAAGTATTCTTGACCGTGATGTTTGGATCACATGCCACGATCCCAGACAAATAACATGTTCTTAGCATAGTTACCCTTTTGCATAGTTAGGATCATGATGCATGTAAAAAGTTATCTAAAAACAAAAGCTTCGTAGATCATTGTGCATGAATTCATTCTTATTATGACCTGTGAGTATTTACATGCGCCTAATATTAAATTTATTAGGAGGCCAAGCACTGAAGGTGCATATGCACCCATAAGTGATTGTTCGTTTTCTTGTTATTCTTCTTCTTCGACTTCCTATGTGACTCTATGCCAGCCCATAGAAAGCTTCGCACACTGTTTATGAAATCTGGCATAGTTTTTTTCATAGACAGTCTCAGCTACCATCACAGCAATTTTGGTGTACACTACTCAATCCCTCTAGCGCCACTAATATGGCAAAATTGGACATACAGTTACAATAATTACTCCGCAACGCAGTGTCATAGAACGCAATTTCACTTTCCTCTGATTCTTTAGGTTTTGAGTTGGAATGGACACCCTGATATTTTGATTTTCTTTTTTTCCCAAAAACAGTTTTTTTTGCCTCTTCTCCTACAAAATCTGTCCAATCACCACCAAATTTGCATCACAGCATCATGAGACTATCCTGAAAAAAGGTATGGGACAGTTCATCCATAACACACAAATGAATTTGACGGGAAAGCTGCCAAACAGGAAGCAAAGTCACATCTCACAATGGTGATGTATTCTGACCAAATGTTGTAGCTGACTGAACAATCTCACCCTAAGTTTCTGCAAGAAGGTTTCAAATCAAATCAAATTTTATTTATATAGCACAAATAAACACAACAATAGTTGACCATTGTGCTGTACATAAAAGACAAAAGATAAATATCTAAAAAGGAAACAAAAAGAGAATAAAAGAGAATAAAAAGACCACAAAGCAATGATAAAGGGAATTTACATCAAAAATACCAATCAGAAAAGACATCAAAGACAGTTGTAGGCCTGAGAGAAAAGGTAAGTTTTTAACTTAGATTTAAATTCAGACTCTGCAGAAATTAGTCTTAGGGATAAAGGGAGACTATTCCACAATTTTGGACCAAAGACAGAAAAAGCTTGGTCGCCCCTCGACATAAGTCTAGACTTCGGAACCACCAACAATCTTTGCTGTGATGACCTTAGTGATCTAGCAGAGTTATTTAAATTCAAAAGGTCAGAAAGGTATTTTGGAGCTAATCCATTCAGAGCTTTAAAAACAAAAAGCTAAATTTTAAATTCAATTCTAAAACGAATCGGCAGCCAGTGCAGATAAATATGGGAAAATATGATCAAATTTCCGAGTGCCAGTCAAAAGCCTGGCGGCTGCATTTTTAACCATCTGAAGACGACTAATATTGGATTGACTCATTCCAATATAAAGAGAATTACAACAGTCAAGTCTAGATGAAATGAATGCATGAATCACTCTCTCAAACTCTGCAAATGTTAAAAAACTCTTAGCCTTAGACAGTAATTTTAACTGGAAAAAGCTAGATTTAACTACAGTATTTATCTGTTTGTCCAATTTAAGGGCAGAATCAAAAATAACACCCAAATTTTCACAGAGTGTTTTACATAAGGGACCAAATCTCCCAGGTCGCCATCAAAAACACCTGACACACCTGTGGGCTCAAACACAATAACCTCAGTTTTTGTCTTGTCAGGTTTGTCTAAATTCACCTCTAGGTGACATTATAATTAACAAATTTGTAAAATTGCTCATAACCTTTGAAATACTCAACATTCAAGTAAGATTCTTGTCCCTCTTGATTCCCTTGAAGGTATTGATTTTGTGAATGTAATGAATTTGTGATATGTCAAACAGGTTAGCCATTTTAAATTTTTTAGAAACGTTCTTTTTGCTTCCTTTACTACAACAGTTTTACCATGGTAAAACAAGTCAGAAAAACAAGCTGCTGCTTTGATTTTCGATATATGTGATGTGTCGTCCATAACATGCAAACAAATTTGGTGGCAAAGGCGCCAAACAGGAAGTGGAATGATGTATTTCAAATAATTTGGAGATCTTTTTAAATCCTTTGCCAGACTCAAACTTTTTCTGAAGGCCTTACAAAACTCTTCAGATCCTGGCATGATGACACCACACATCTCAATAGCAAAGGGAACACCAGAGACTAGATGTGAGAGATTTAAATAAGACAGGTTCCACCTGCACTCCCTAAGCAGGTTCTAAACACTAGCACCCAAACTTGAACACTTGATTCTACTTTTAAGGATATGAAGGTGTGATAAATGAAGGGGTATACTTACTTTTTCCATGTAAATGGTCTGGGTTTTTTTTGTTAATTTAAATTGTGAAAATTATTACAAAATGTAAATTTTTTGTGTCATTTGATAGAGTGTATCAACTTCATTAACAGGCACTGTTTCAAAGATGATCAAATGTTTGCTTGTCCAAATATATCAAAAAAGCCAACAATTTCCATGGGGTGTACTTATTTTTTTCCACATGACTGTATAGGCATTTATGCCGTTAAAGGCTTAAATGGTTCCAATCTTGCCCATTTATGGAAGTGCGCAAAAATACTATACTAGAGAATAGCCAAAGTGTCATGTTTAGACAACGTAGTTTTAATGTACTCAAAACAAGAGTTGGCCATTTATATACTTCCTTGTTTTGTAATCAAGTATTATTGATCTTCTTTTTCATTCATTTTGTTTATTTTAGACAGGTCAGGCAGTGAGGTTAATGGCAGTGAGGCAGGGCAGCAGCTTTCAGCAGGTAGTCTATTAAAACCAGATTATTGGTACATGTGTTTGTACTGTAATCTATAGGCTGTCGTACTGTTTCAACATAAGAAATCATTTGATTCATGTACTTATTAATAGAAGTATTCAAAGCTACTAGCAATTTTTCCCACAAAGGTTTACACTAGGACAGATTTTCAGAGTATACTGACAGTGACCAAGGTATATTTTGTACATTCTGTCAAATCCAGGGGCACTGTTTTCAACTTTTGGCTGTTTAAAAAAAAAAAAAAAAAAAAAGTATACTTTGGGTGAGCATAATTAGCCATGGCAGTTGACTTTAGTAAAATCAATTTGACAAAAAAAACAGTATTTCACACTTTTGTTCTTAGATATCATCCAGGTCGGATATTTAACGATAAGCATATGGCATGATTAAACCATGAAGACATCAATATGAAAATATTAGGCCTCTGGGGGCTGAGCTCCCCATACCTTAAAGTCCTAGAAATGCACCTGTTCTGATCTTCCTCTATTGCTAAGGAATGGGGACAGAAAGTGCTTGGGCCCCTTAAGCAGGGGCTTAACTCATCTTTTTGAGGACAGGTTCATGTCATGTGCTGTGTTGTACTCAAAGTGTATCACTCAAAATACTTACGGAGTGCAGAATCTCCAGAAATTTCAAACAGGTACTGAGGAAGCAGGTAAATGTCCTGTGTTCAGATGGCGAAATTCCCATCTTCTGCATCCGGAGCAGATACACAATCACCTCTATATACAATTCCACAAGTCCATGAAACACTGTTGGATCAAGGCAAGACCACCAATTTCCTTGGGGAAAAAATCATGAAAGAAAAGGAGAAACAGAAAACAGTTGTTAGAAATTAAATGAAGTAGGTGAATTTTGTTTTTTGTATTCTTGCTCCCATTATTAACATTTTGGTTCTAATGAAAAAGTTAGTGGCTAACTAGCTAGTCCCTAGGACAAAAGGTAATTAGTTAACTTACATTTCTTCATTTTCTTTGGTTGAACAATGAAATTTTTACTTTGACTATAAGAAATAAATCATGTCAGTTTTAAATTAGATTAGTCAGTACCAAAAACAAAACTGGAACTACTCTAACAAAATAATTTAAGACCAATCATGGTGCAAAAATGAGTACATCCCAATGAATGTGTTAGGAGAAAAACATAAAATAAAATTCTAATTAACAGGATTTCACCAGCCGATGAGTCTAATCAATCATCATACAGGTGGCCACAGGATAATTGACAATTAAGAGTGGTATTTAAGAGAGAAAATCCACTCCCATATAATGCTGAAAAAATGGCACCACATGGAAAAGAAATCTCACAAGGCCTGAGAAAGAAAATAATTTCTTTGCACAAAAAAGGTCAAGGTTATAAGAAAATTAGTAAAGCATTGCTAATAAGTTTGAATACTGTCGCAAAAGTGATCCAAAATTTCAAAAAGGATGGACTTGTGGGAAGCTTGCTGAGATGTCCAGGCCATCCATGGAAGTTAACACCTCATCAAGAGCATTTTGTGATGAGAGAAGTTGAAGAAAATTGCCATGCAAGTTCAGCACAGTTAACTAAATCATTAGAAAGTCAAACTGGGGTGAGTGTTTCCCGTGGCATCATATGACGTACACTGCAGAGGAGTGGCATGCATGGCTGTCGTCCACGAAGGAAGCCACTGCTGAAGCCCATGGGTTCCAAACTGTATGGCATCGCAAGGGTGAGGAGTACAATGAAAAATGCACGGTACCATCAGTAAAGCATGGTGGTGGCAGTGTTCTTGTGTGGGGTTGCACGAGTGCTGCAGGTGTCGGGGAGTTGCATTTCATAGATGGCATCATGAATGAACAGATGAACTGTGAAATACCGAAAGATAAGATGCTACCTTCACTCCGTGCCCTAGGTCACTGGCACTCTTTCAACACGATAATGACCCAAAACATACATCTAAGGTCACTGTTTCATTCCTGAGGAAGAACAGGGTAAAAGTGATTCAGTGGCCAAGCATGTCACCAGACCTCAAGCCAATAGAACACTTGTGGGGAGTTCTGAAAAGACAAGTTGAACTTCATTCTCCATCCACCACCCAGGATCTAAAAGAGTTCATTCTTCAAGAATGAAAGTTTATACCAGGCTATTCAGAGGACCACTTAAAATGAGAGGTAAAAGCCTGGATAGATTAACAGGCAGAACTCACAGCCTCAAATATTCATAAGGAGCTGAGACATCTCCTAGGTCAGCCTGATCTGGTGCGGTCTCATCGGCCCTGTTTGCTTTAGATAACATAAAATCAAATGGGTGATCTAAAGGGATAGGGAGACATCTAGTGACAGTAAAGAGAGTTAGAATGAGTAAGACAAATTAGAATAAGCCAAAGATCATGCACTACGGTCAGCTCTTCAGTGTTCACTCTCAAGACCGACCTCCTTTATTGCTTGGGTTTTCATTTTAATAAAATTATTGTTGATTTTGAGACATTCTGGTTTCCTTACTTATCCTCAAACCTATGTGTCAGACAGGAAGAATTCTCGAGGACAACTGTCAGTAGGGCCAGCTTAAGAGGATTCAGGGACAATGTTCCTTTTACTTAGTCAAATTCATATTGACTATAACGGAATTATAAAGGACCAAAAGTAATTGGAGACTTGGATGCTCAGCTGTTCCATGGCCAAGTGTGTGTTATTCCATCATTATTTCACTTACAAGTAAGCAGATAAAAGGTCTAGAGATGTTTTTAAGTGTGGCATTTGCATTTGTAAGCTGTTGCTGTTAACTCTCAATATGAAGTCCAAAGAGCGTTCACTGCCAGTAAAGCAAGTCGACATTAGGCTAAAAACAAATCCATCAGAAAGATAACAAAAACATTAGATATGGCCAAATCAACTATTTAGTACATTCTTAAAAAGGAAAAACACACTGTTGAGCTCAATTCTTTCCTTGCTGAAGAAAAACCCCTTTACACCAGTTGGCCAGATTAAGAACAACATCCAGGAGGTTTCAAAGTCAAGAAACAAGAGAGGCCTTCACCAGAGTAAATACAGAGGGTTTACCATAAGCTATAAACGATTGGCAAGTCTCAAGAACAGGAACACCAGATCAGAGTTTGCCAAAATCATCTAAACAAGCCAGTGCAGTACTGGAACAACATCCTACAGACAGAGTCTATTGTCTATTGTGTTGTGCATTGCCTCCTTGATCTTGCCTCTGTGGCACCACTTTGATCCTGCAGCACTCCTGTTCTGCCCTTGTTATTTCAAACACTACCACGTCTTTCTTCTCCTCTCTGCTTGCCCAGGACTTCTCCCCAGCCAAGGCCTGTTCATCCAATCTGGACTCAGCCAGCTGATCACCTGGTCCACTTCTATTTGGGCCCTCCACTACCGCCCTGTTCACATAGGGGGATGTACAGGTCTTACCAACAGATTTTGTTGGTAAGACCTGTCTTTCTCCTGCTTGTATCCCAAGCTGATGGATTGAAGTGGGATTTGCAGGATGTTCTTCCCAAAGAGGCCGGTGTCAGAGAGTCATCTTGGCAGCCCCAGCCACTTTTGGATGTATGAGTTTGCTAGCCCATCCATCCTACTGACTGCTGAAGAGGGGATTTCACACAATGGCCACATGATCCTATGGTAGAGGATTAACTGATAGCACATCACTTTGTACTTTCTAGGGAGCTGGCTCTCTTGTCGATCCTGGCCAGACATTCTGTGAGCTGTTTCTGTCTTAGTTGTCTGTTGGAGAGCTCTGCTGGGCTGTCCACATATATGGTGATGTTACATGCAGTCCATTCTAACTTGGACAATTTTCCCAAGATGTGCATCAGAAACACCGGTGAACATGTCTACTATAGCCAAATCTCACTATATATTGGAAAACAAAGCTCAGGAGTAACAAACAGATAGACTGTGTAAAATGTCATGCAACCTCAGGCTGTTAAGCAAACCTGGCCTCGAGACCGTGGCACTGTTTGATGTCACCGGCCAGGATGGGCCAGTGTGCAAGGAAACAGAAGCGCAGCAAGTGAGCAGGCATCCATGCTAGGCTAAAGGCTAACCCTAGTCGCCTGGCTCTACCATTCATCTCTTCTCCAATGTTCACTCCATCATCAATAAACTGGACTATCTCAAACTACAGTTAACATGGAACATTTTTGTTACGAAAATGTGGTTCAAAGACAGCATTCTGGATGCAGCCATTCGGCCAGCCGGGCTAACCACACATCGTGCCAACAGAATAGCAGCACTGTCTGGTAAGACTTGTGCTGGTGGTTTGTGTGTTTACACAAACAATGATTGTTGCAGGAATACTGTAGTGGTCTCAAACTACTGTTTGAGCCACTGGTTGAGTGGAGAATCAGTGCTGCCAAAATTCTACCAGCATGTTGATTTAACGACCTGAAATCCAGCAGCATCTCCATTTTATTTTTTTTACATTTACATTTATGGCATTTGGCAGGCGCCCTTATCCAGAGCGATTACAAAAGTGCTTTGAAGTCTATCAAAAACACATTCTGATACTGGCACACTAGGTCACAAACTAGGAATACTATCAGTCCAAAAACTCTGTTGGGGAGGTAATAGACAAGCGCTCAGACAGTACTTTTTTTTTTTCTCCATTTCAACTTCTCCATTTCCTGTTGAAGTTGGACAGAGCTACCACCTATAGAGAGTATCCAGACCAGCTGTCTCACTGTCTGGTATGGGAATTGCACAGTTTCAGACGGCAAGACCCTACACCAAATTCAGGGTCTCTCCACCCACCATCAACACCTCCTTCAACAAATGCTACATCTGCAAGTCCACCATAATTGTCAACAACTCCTACCACTTTCTTGGACTTTTCATCTTCTTCCCTTCTGGCAGAAATTACCAGTGCATCTGTGCCAATCTGGCAGAAGGTACCAGTGCATACCACCACCAGACTCCGCAACAGCTTAGTTCCTGAGGCAGTCAGAATTCTCAACACACTGCTGCCTCCCAACACTCACCTGGACAGTCAATACATCCCAAAAGCTACCACTGTACATCTATTACTGCACGCCTACACTTTATAATGCTATTGTGACGGGAGTGTCCCAGGCTTTTGATGGGCTGCTTTGCCAACAGGGGGATTTCCTAGCGAGTGCTCCAGAATGTTGCTGAGCTCCGTTTCCAACCACTCCCATGCTGTCTCCTTGTTTGCCTTTGGTCACTTAAGCTTATTTCTCTTGCCTGGTTCTTTCTTTGCCTCTTGTTGGTCTGGCTCAGTTGGGGGAAAGCTAACTGTGTAGTCTCTGCCCTCAAATGCCAGAGGGTTTCTCTCCACTGTCTGGCTTTCTTCTGCCTTCAGCAGTGTTGGGTCCTTCAGTTCTGTGGTTTTTTCCCCTAGATTTGGGTCCCACTTCTCTGACCTGCAACTGCAGTGCAAGTTTGCTGTTGGTCTTTCCCTCCACGCTTCGCTTTTCCGTGGTGGACTTGCCACCCTCTGAATGTGATCACCTTCTCCCACCCACAACTGCACTTCTGAAGGGTTCTTGTGTTGTTGTTAGTATTCGTTCCAGTCATTTTTGTGTAATCTGCCTGGTTAGGCCCATCTTCCTCCTCGCCTCACGGAGGGCCTTCGGGTTGTCTTCTTTTATTTCTCTTAATTTAACTAATGATAATGTTAGTTTGTAAAATTACTTTTGGTCCCCAAAAAAGGGGGGCACACAGGAAAAAGTGCTGTAGTTCCTACATTGTTCAACCAATTTAGATGCAAATACCCTCAAATGAAAGCTGAGACTGCACTTTGAGCTCATATACAATATTTAATTTCAACTACAATATACTGTGCTAAAATAACAAAAACTTTGTAAATGTCCAAATATTTATAGACCTAACTGTAATTTTGCTTTGTTGTGTTTACATAATATTAGGCATACTGAGCTTTATTCCAGTGTACTGAGGAAAATGTAACCTTACAATGAGCCACTTATTGTAGTAGTAGTAGCCTAGCAAATAAACAGCAAAATATCACATAAGTGATATTTTTTGTTGTTTAAAATTTCGAGTAGTATTTTCCTAATCAATTAGGTGTAATGAGTATACAATTAATCTAATCCTACACAATGTTACTTTTCAAAGGGAAATGGTTTCATATTAAAACGCCTTAGTGCATAATTGGCAAGTATTTATAACCAGTTACTTCTCATATTACTTTAAATTGTCTAATCACCTGTGGTAAGAACGACAATGCGGGATTCCGGTATGATTCACCCAACACAGATGCCTTTCCTACATGAAAACTTGACAATGCATGATTCTTACCAAGCACTTTGAGGGGAGCATTGCTGAGGCGGATGACTGCCTTGGCAAAGGGAATGGTGAGTGTGATGTAAGTGTTGGGGTTTTTAAACAGAGGACACTCTGGAAGTATGAGGTAGAGCCTCAGTGCCTCAATATCGGGAGGAGAGCTGCACAGGTTGGGAATCAAATGCCTCTCCAAACTGGCAGCGATCTGCATTTTTGGGAAATAAACAGCTATCAAGTCCATGTGCATGGTACATTTATAAAATGAATGAAAAACATCTGAACATCTTGCAATTTCAGACCAATTATGAGGACTTTTTTGTCAAAGGCTCACTTGCTGTGTGATATGTGGATAATCAGGCTGGATGAGTCTGTGGAAGAGGAGGCGAGCCATGTTCATGTCCACCCCAGGACATTTACTGCTAGTGTGATAATGATCTGGATGACTGGAAAATTATTAATTACACAATACCAAACATTTAATTCGGCAGTTCAGGGTATCATAAAATTGACACAAGTACAGAAATGGAATTATATAGCAAGTATATTATAATTTTACATTACATTCGCACTATCCTAGATAAATATGACAAATATTGGAATAGTTAGCTGAATAGGCCTGCATAGAATGACTATTCATAATGTCCTTCCATTATTATGCACCCTGAATTTTTCTCCAACTAATATGTTAATGGCAAAATTGTTTGAGATTTGTATTCTGAATTCTCTGTTTCATTTTAAAGCCATAGTTTTTGAAAGTTACACAAAAACACAGCACACTGTAAACATGTTTTTAGAATTTCTAATCTGCCTTTAAGTTTACATCGCCTTGAGCATAAAACATAGATAATACTCTTAATCAGCCACTATTCAAATGTACAGTCATTGCTGTTTACTTTAAAATTAATCACTACTGTCCCCTTATTAAGTAATCTCTTCCAGTTTATTGTTTAAGTTTATTTTTAATTGAAGCTACTAAATCATTGCAAATGAAATGATTTTAAAGCAAATAAAAAGAAGATAAGAAAATCATACTTTACCTTGTAGAAAGAAAACTCCCATTTAGACAACTTGGTGAGGAGAATACATCATCAATCTCACTATAAGAAATTTAAAAAATAAGAAAACTATTTGAAAACTAGACAAAACGCTCAAATATAAGATTAAGTGACATGAATACAGAAGTAACTAAATAAAGCTAGTATAAAATAAAACTGTACTGATTTCAGCTATAATATATTGTGTATACTGTACACTGTAATTTCTGGTGAGAGTCTTCCATGACCGTGGCTCAGCCATTTCTGTATGAGGTCACCATTCAAGCTTAAGACATGCTGATTACAATGTTGTATTCGCAGATCATCTGGGGGAGAGCCATTCTTACCAAAAAAAAACAAACAAACAAAAAAAAAAACAAAACATGTAAACTCAAGCAAATTTAGACACCTTCCAGATTTCAGACAAATAATTTCACCAATTTACAGTACAGTCAAGTCTATAAATATTTGGTAATGGTTATTATTATTATTATCATTATAAAAGTTATTGTTATTTATTACCTGTCTTCCAGTATATTGGAGTTCAGTATGAATAAACTGCAGAGTTTAGCTTTAATTTAAGGATATTCGCCTCCAAACTTGGTGAACTGTGTAGGAATGTGTAGAGCACTTTTTTATAAGTGGTTCTCTCCTTTGTAAGGGAGTAAAGTAACTGGACAATTAGCTGCCCAGCTGTTCCATGGGCAGGTGTGAGTTATTCCCTCATTATCTCACTTACAAGGAAGCAGATAAAAGATCTAGAGTTGACTTCAAGTGTGGCATGTACATGTGGAATCTGTTGCTGTTAACACTCAATAAAAGTCTACAGAGCTCCCACTGCCAATGAAGCAAGCCATCATTAGGCTGAAAAATCAAAATGAACCCATCATAGAGATAGCAAAATCATTGAATCATTAGGTGTAGCCAAATCAAATATTTGGTAAATTCATAAAAAAGAACACCAAAAGGCCAGGAAGACCATGGAAAACAACTGTAGTGGATGACAGAAGAATTATTTTCCTGGGTAAGAAAAACCCTTTAACAACAGTTGGCCAGATGAAGAACACCCACCAGGAGGTAGGTGTATCTGTGTTAAAGTTGACAAGAAGGCGACTTCACCAGAGTACATATAGTATGTTTACCACAAGATATAAGCCACTGGCAAGCCTCACAGGCCTCATTAGAGGTTAGAGGTTGGGGTTTGTGGGGGCATTGGTACATGTAATTCCTACACTGTTTACCTTGATGTAAATACACTCAAATTAAAGCTGAAAGTATGCACTTTGAGGTCATATTCATTATTTAATTTCATCTCCAATATACTGTAGTAGACAGCCGAAATAAGAATAACTTGTTGTCCAAATATTTATGGACTGCATAACCATAATCTTTGTCTTTTCTGACTGGGGTGCAGCTACACATTCAATTCTCAAACAAATTTCAGACACTTGAAACATATAAAATAAAAGATGGCTTGTTCACAAAAAAATATGCTTGCCAAAGCAGGATGTACAGAAAATTAGGACAATGTTAAATGGATCAAAAATGGTATAAAACATTAAGATCACATTGCAAAAATCAATGGAGTGTATAAAATAAATGAAAGTAGGACTAGACAGCAGAGTGTTATTGTAAGCTACCAATTTTGGTGGTATTAACATCCAAAAAATCTGAAGACTTAAATATTAAAATCCAAGAAAGACAAAAATTAAAAGTTTTAAATGAAAAGTTTTTTTTAACTCATGAAACCTATGTAGTGAAAATATAACCCTTTCTGTTCCACTGAAGCACGTAAATAATGCCATACAGAGTGAGAGCAGCATTTTACTAATAATTTCATGAGCATAATTTACATTATAGAAAAATAATTATACCGTATATTATAGTCTCCTCCGAAGGTATTGAAATGGCATAGCCAATTCTTTTGTTTTTGCTATACATTAAAGACATTTCAGTTTAAGATAAAAAGATGAACATGAGATGATAGATCAGAATTTCAGCTTTTATATCCTGATATGTATGTTTACATTGGTTAAACAACTTAAAACATGGCACCTTTTGTTTGAAGTTTGAATTAGATATTAAATATTAGAACATGTGACTGACAAGTGTTTCTTGGTGCTCAGGTGTGCCCTGGTAGATTGACTGTTTAAAGACTTAATAGCTCTGAATGTCTTTTCTTGGATTAAGCCCTGGGTTTTGCCTGTCAATACTGCATTTATTGTTAAAAAGGATAAACCACCATGAAGACCAGAGAGCTGTCTCTGGAAAAAAAGCCATTTTAAAACTGAGAAAAGAGGGAAAAAGCATTGGGCCAAGCACAAGAGCAAACTGACATTTGAATGGCTGAAAGATGAATAAATCGAGATGGTGGAATGGCCTAGTCAAAGTCCAGACCTTAACCCAAATGTAAAGAAGAGTGGGCCAAAATTTCTACAAAACCATGCAGAGATTGATAAACTCCTACAGAAAATGTTTACTTCGAGTTATTGCTGCTAAAGGTGATTCTACATGTTACTGAATTATAGGGTGTACTTATTTTTTCTCACCTGGTATCTGAATGTTGGTTTAATTTTTGGGGAAAAAAATTACTATACATTTAAATCTGCTGTGCTTTTTTTTGTTGTCACTTGAGGTTGTTTGTTTGAAGTTGGCAAGGACCACACAATCATTATTTAGGACCGGTTTAAAAAAAAGAAAAAGAAAAATAGATTTTTTTGTATGTATGTATACATTAATCTCTGCATTCCAAATCTTCAATATTCTCCTACCTGAGGACAGTGGCAATGAGCAAAGCTCTGGTCTCCACCAGCATAAATCCTCTTCACACAGTAGAACTCAGCCTCTTAAACAGGCAATAAAGACAATTATTTTTTTATGGATCAAAGTCATGTTGTTTTTTCTAGTAATTGCAAATAATTAATTTAAAATAATACATTTAAAACAATAAAACAAACATAACATACATCAAAATATACACAGTGAAAGATACAGCTTTTCTGTTGTCCAATCCAGTCAGTGTTTTTGAACTAGCTTTGTTTCAAATCACATGCTTTGCAAATTGAGAGTGCATTTCCAAAAAGTCAACAAAGAATTTCCTTTTTCTGACTTGCATGCAGTACTTCCAATTACAATAAAAACAGATAGATGGAAATTCCACTAGTAATACTCAATAACTAACACGGTTGCGCTGATTGCTGGGATAAAGCAGAAATTTAGAATCTTGGGCAGACCTACTAAGCTAGAAAGTTAACAAATTTATCTTAAATAACTTAAAGATTAATTTTCAGTATCTGAAAACTACTGATAATGAAGACACAGAAGGCTTGTTAGTGCAATAATGATTAGTAGTAAGCTCTGAATCACCTGGTATATGTATACTAACCAGAATCTATTGGTATGGGGTCACTGTGAGCTCTCCACTGGCCTTTTACAGGAGCAGGACTTATCCTGTTGCAGGTGTAACGTGTGCCAAGTTGTCCATTTCCTCCAAGACCAAAAGAATCAATCTTGCCAGAGGATGGAATGAATGCTAGGGTATGCTGCCTTGTATATTAATAAAAATAAAGCCTTACTGTACATTAAAATTTTCATGAATTGCTAAATCCTGATTATTATGTTGGCTTGACAGAGCCAATATTATGTTCTTCATGATCTTTATTTTCTTATTATGTTGTCCTGTCAGAGCCATCATACCGATCTTATTATTATGGGATGTTTGGATGCTGCTTTCAAATGATTTTAGGCCAAGTTAAGTCAGAAATACTTGGAACACGACTGCACCCAATTAACATGCTAGCAACCAACTGAAATTCCATTGCAACTGGGTAGTTACAACCTAGCAACCACATGGGACAGCATACCAACCACCTAGCAAACTCCTGGTAAGCACATGGAATGACATAGCAATCACTTAGCAACACCCTAGCAACCACCTGGAATATTAAAGTAATCATCTAGACACACTGTAGCAACCACCTAAGAACACACCACAGCGACCATATAAGAACAGCCTAGCAACTGGCTGGAATAATTTAGAAACCACCTAATATCACCCTAGCAACCCATTTGGGATACCAAAGAAACCACATAGAAACACCCTAGAAAACACTTGGAATACCATAGCAGCACCTGGAATATCATAACACCATAGTAACCTCATGGGATGTCACAGGGACAACCTTGTATTACCCTAGCAACCATTTGGGATAGCATAGCAACACCTTAGCGAATGATTGGAATGCCACAGAAACCACCTAGAAACACAGAACCACGCAGAAACTGGGTGTAATACCAAAGTAACCACCTGTATCACCCTAACAACCATAAAAACAACCTAGCAACCACCTACAATTCCAAATCAACCACATAGCAACACCGAAACAACCAGCTAGTAACACCCTAGCAACCACTTAGGATACCATAGTATGGTATGACATAATGACATAGTAACAGCCTAGCAACCACTTGAAATACCAAAGCAACGACATAGCACTGACTTATTAACCAAATGGAATATCATAGCAAACACCTTTTAACACCCTAGCCACCACCTGAAATACCATAGCAATCACCTAGTAACACCCTAGCAAACATCTCCATTAACAGAAACCATGTGGCAACACCCTAGAAACCATGTGGCAACACCCTAGAAACCACCTGGAATATCATAGCAACCACCTAGCAATAACTTAGGAAAGACTTAGCAACAATTTAGCAACCACATGGGATACATATAGCAACCACCTAGCAACACCCTAGCAACCACCTGTAATGCCATAACAACCAGCGAGTAACACCTTAGCAACATCTTGGAAAACCATAGCAACCACGTGGAATACCAACACAACCACCTAGCAACATCCTATCAACCAACTGTAATACAATAGCAACCACCTAGTAACATCCTAGAGACCACTTGGCATACCATAGCAACCATGCAGCAACACCACAGCAACCACCTGGCATACCACAGTGACTACCAAGCAACATATTACCAAGTGCATTTTTCTCCCATAGTAAAACACGGGGAATGGTTTGTTGGTCCTACCTTCACACGATTTGAGCCCTTCTTAATTCAGATATATCACAATCCACCACGCTCCTTAAAATCTCAAAATTCTGGACTTCTGGTAGTTCCCAGAATATCAAAGTCTACAAAAGGTGGTAGAGCATTTTCGTATTTAGTTCCTAAACTTTGGAATAGCCTTCCTGACAGTGTTCGGGGCTCAGACACAGTCTTTCAGTTCAAACATAGACTAAAGACATATGTCTTTAGCCAGGCATACACTTAACACGTACCATAACCTTGTACTTCAGTACATCTGATTAATTGCGCATTATGATTTAGGGTTTACTAATATTATGAACAGCAGCTACGCTAATTCCTTTCCACTTGTTTCCCTTCTTCTACCCATCCCGAGGCACATAGAGATTGTGCCAGCTCCAATAGACAGAGGCCAACCCTACGAGGATCCTGAGGCATCCAGAGATGGACCTGCTCCAGCTGGTTTCTGCCTCATGAGGATTTGGGTATCTAAAGCAATGCTACCAACACTATGTGGACTTTGAGGAAGACAACAACCAACAAATTAATATACACAGAAAATTCTACGTGACTATAAATAAATGCAGAAAGGACATTGTTCATATCACACTCTCCAGTGTCACCCAAATGAGGATGGGTTCCCTTTTGAGTCTGGTTCCTCTCAAGGTTTCTTCCTCATATCATCTAAGGGAGTTTTTCCTTGCCACAGTCGCCTCAGTCGCCTCAGGCTTGCTCACTAGGAATAATTTTGTCTAACATCTAGGACTGTTTGCATGTTTTTGTTTCTGTTCGCATGCTTTTTGTTTCTTATGTTCTGTAAAGCTGCGTTGAGACAATGTTCATTGTTAAAAGCGCTATACAAATAAAATTGAAAAAAATTGAATTGAATATACTGAAAACAATTAAAACTGCATTGCCCCACCCACTAACGCTGTAGCCACTTTCGAGAATATGACAGAAACAAACTATTGCACTAGGAACCAATTGATATTCCTTCGCAATCACCTGGATACTACCCAGCTGCCACCTGGGATAACACACAGTGGATATAAAAAGTCTACACACCACTAAATGGTAGGTTTTTGTGATGTAAAAAAATTAAACCAAGATACTCACCGGAATTGGACAGTAGAAGACTGGAAAAAAAACAGGCGATTTTATTTTTCTAATCTTCAACTGTCCACTTTGGCTGAGCCTGTGACCATGATAGCCTCAGATTCCTGTTCTTGGCTGGCAGGATTGGAACCCAACTCTATTGCTGTCGTAGCCCATCCACCTCAAGGTTCTACGTTTTGTGCATGCTGAGACGCTTTTCTGCTCACTACGGTTGTAAAGAGTGATTATTTGAGTAACTATTTCCTTCTTGAACCAATCTGGTCATTTTCCTCTGACCTCTCTTATCAACAAGTAATTTCCACCCACAGAACTGTTGCTCACTCAATGTTTATTGGTGTTCGCACCATTCCATTTAAACTCTAGAGACTGTTGTGTGTGAAATTCCCAGGAGATCAGCACTTTCCGAAATACTCAAACCAGCCCATCTGGTACCATCAACCATGCCATGGTTAAAGTTACCAGGTGTGGCTGTGGAGTGTATTATGTTTTCTCTAAAATTGATGAAAAAAATTATGTAAATAACTATATGAATTCATGACTGCTTCTTGATAATTCTGTGAATTAAACACCAGTGAAAGGCACTTTTTCTTTTCTCCTTTTATTTGGAAGTGACTCTGAACAGACCCATCACAAATGAGTACAAGAAAAACATACCTGTCAAAATGGGAAAAATTTTGAATACAAAATATAAATATAGCTGCAAGCAGCAATTACGCGGCCAAGCACAACAGAGGCAAAGTAAGGAGCTAAGCAACCATCAAAGCATAATCTATCAACACAAAATCCATAACTTATTGCTGGCATGGACTGAAGATGACACTGAGTCGAATTTGGTGAAAATCAGACGAACGGTCTGATAAGCAAAAATATGCTTTTTTCATATCTCATGAGCACTAGGTGGCGCTGTTCCAAAACTGTGCAGGTACTTACAAGTCTTGATGACTATGACATATACTGAGTTTGGTCTGAATATGCTAAAGCGCTACAGAGATATAGCCTCACGTCCATTTCGGCATGCTCATCGTCAAATTCTTTCAGGCATTATTTGAGAACAGGCTAATCAACTTGAATTCCGTAATTTTTTGACGCCATGGTCTGAAGATGATCTGATTCGATTTTTGTGTGTTTTCAAAGCATTTCAAAATCGCGGAAAGCAAGTTCGGCCGACCATGGCACAATTGGTATCATTGTTCTCGGCATGAACCAAGGAATCTATCAAGACCAGTCTCATGACAATTGGTAAAAGTAATCAAAAGCTTTTAGTATTTTTTTGAAATTCTGTTATAATTTCTGACCACAAGGTGGTGCTGTCCTGAAATTTTTTGAGTACCTTCAGGGCGTGGTGCCAAAGACGTACCAATTTTCGTAACGACACTCCAAGACATTCGTGAAATACAGCATTTTACGACTAAATTCAAAATTAAATTTCATATCATTTGACTCAGTATGTCCCACAGACTCTAAAGAGACTTTTGACAAATCATTCAAAAGTTATAAGCAAAAATTTGATTTTTTTTTTATCTTGTGAGCACTACGTGGCAAAACTGTTCTGAAACTATGCAGGTACCCTCAAGTCATGATGGCTATGACACATCCCAAGTTTGGTCTGAATACGCTAACATTTTGTCAAATTTGTTTGCATGTGATTTGAGAATGGTTTGACAAATCAACTTAAATTCGATAATTATTTGTCAGCATGGTCTGAAGATGATCCAATTTGATTTTTGTGAAAATCGGACAAACAGTCTAGCGTGAGTTTGAAAAAGTATGTTTTTCAGAAAATTCAAAATGGCGGAAAATGACGTCATAGGGTGCATTTGGCTCAGCACGAGCAAAGGAATCAGAGGAAAGAAGAAATTTTGTTTCTAGCCCTTATGCTTCAAAAGTTATTAGCATAAACATGAGTGCAAATTTGAGTTGTTGATGGTGCTAGAGGGTTTGAGATAGCAACTCCAAATTTGCTATGGTAACATTTCAGACTGTCCCCTATATGTGTGCCAAATTTCATAACTTTCCTATGTACAGTTCTGTGCGCTGCCATAGACTCAAGAGCGGAAGAAGAAGAAGCAGAATAATAATAATTATTATTATTAAAGCTGCAAGCAGCATATTTGGGGGCCAAGCACACAGACTTGGTGAGCCACACATTCACAGATTACAATCACAGAAGAGTGATTTGTAGTTTCACTCATGATGTGTACGTTTTGACCACAGACAGTGGAGGAATTCTTTAACTGTAGGAGGAAAGGTCTAGATGAACAAATGGCAGCAGGGTGGCATTGCTGCAGCATTGTTTAGACAGGTGCCAAAATGATGTGAACCAAATTTGGTGAAGATTGGACAAGATTTTGAGGAGGTAAAAAATGTAAGCATTTTTTAGCATGTTATTATTACTAATGACCAGTAGGTGACGCTGGCACGAAATTTGTTGCATAGCCTCAGGTCATGGCCCTAAAGATGCTTACCAAGTCGTTGGTGAGATACAGCCTCAATTCCTGTTCGGCAGCATCACCGTCAGATTCGTTGTCCCATTACAGGCAAATTTTGTAGGAGGAGAAGCAAAAAAAACTGGTTTTGACAAAATCCGAAATGGCGGAAAATCTACTTAGGCAGAAATTGACGTCACAGGGTGCACTGAACTCGTCTCGACCCAGGGAATCCAGAGATATCTGACTTTTAAATTTTGGACACATGGCTAAAAGTTATTAACATAAATGTACTTCCAAATTAGGAACAAATTTGACCCGATGGTGGTGCTAGAGCGTTGGCAATACTTGGCCCAAATTTGTTCAGAATGTTCTTTTTTTACCAGATGGTTCTATGGGCTCCCATAGACACCCTAGCCAGAAGAAGAAGAATATAGCTGCAAGCAGCGATGATGGGCCCAAGCACTATGGTGCCATTGCCACCTGGTGGGTGTATGAAAACAATGCACAGTGAAGCGAGTAGAGTAACTTGTTTTGCGCTGATCTGTTAGGTTAAGCCCAGGTCTAAGGCTTTACAACAGCTTCCATGTCCAAACATACAGCTCAAATTTGGTGATATAATGCATGAAAAAGATAAGAGATATGTGTTGTTATCCTTATCAGCCATTAATTAATTGTAGTGAAGTAATGTGTAGCAGGCATATGCATTTAAGGGGATGCAACATAGCCCCCATGATCAAACCTACAACACCAATTTGATCTAAATCAGACAATGCACTTAGAAGATATGAGACTCTTCCTGTTTCCCTTTTTTGTCATTAATTTAATCCCTCGCCATGGCCACGCCTTTCGAGATATAAAAAATCTGTTAGCAATTTAGCATCTTCAGTGTCTTGGCATAATGTTGACCAAGTTTGGTGATGATTGCATGAATCCCCTAGGAGGAGTATTTAAAAGTTCAGAGCCTGCAATTTTCAAAAAAATCCACATGAAATCCAAAATGACCTACTTGCTGTTGGGCAGAGCAAATGAGTCATTTTGAAAGTTGTCTGGCATGATGAGAACAATATATGTACTGAGTTTGGTGACTGTAGGTGAAACTGACCCCACCACTTTAGTCAAAAGGGGCGCTACAGAGCCCCTCCACGCCCATGTCTTAGCTTTTGCCTATGCCTAATGGCCGACAACTCTGATGAGTGTGCCAACTTTCACGAAATTTCAAGCATGCTAAGAGCCTCAAAACACCCGAATATTCAAAGAAAAGAGTAATTGAGTTTGATGCGTTACCATGGCAACACTATTTAAGATCTCAATAATCCTTTCGCAATTTTACATCAGCCCTGTCTCGACATTACTCTGACCAAGTTTGAAGTGATTCAGGTAAATATAAGAAGACTATTTAAAAGCCTGTTTTAAGTGACACACTTCCTGCTGCCAGTTGGTGGCACTATGACCATGACCCACAATAGCCACATCCATGTGCTCGGACCCCGTGACCAAACATACAGCTCAAGTTTTATCTAAATCACTCAATGCATGCAGAAGATATGACACTTCCTGTTTCCCTTTTTTGGCCATAAATGTTGCCCTGCCATAGCGAAACCGGTCGAGATACCAAAAATCCGTTCAAAATTAAGCATCTTCAATGTCTTGGCATAATGTTGACCAAGTTTGGTGACAATCGCATGAATCTCCTAGGAGGAGTATTTAAAAGTTCAGAGCCTGCAATTTTCAAAAAATCCACATGAAATCCAAAATGACCTACTTCCTGTTGGGCAGAGCTAATGACTGTCATTTTGAAAATTATCCAGCTTGATGAGAACAATATATGTACCGAGTTTGGTGACTGCAGGTAAAACTGACCCCACTACTTTAGTCAAAAGGGGGTGCTACAGAGAGAAATATCAAAAATCTGTTAGCAATTTAGCATCCCCAATGTCTTGGCATAATGCTGACCAAGTTTGGTGACAATCACGTGAATCCCTTAGGAGGAGCATTTAAAAGTTCACCGCATACACTTTTCACAAAATCCGAAATGGCCGACTTCCTGTTGGGCAGAGCTATTGATTGTCGGTGCGAAAGTTGTTCGGGTCAATGAGAACAATATGTGTACTGAGTTTCGTACATATATGTATAAGTGTGTACGATATATGCACCAAGTTTAGGTACCGTGTAAAAGGGGGCACCCGAAACCAAAAGCCCCCGAAACCTTGGAAAAAAAAATAATTATAATAAAAAACAAATTAACTAGCAACCACCTAATATACCATAGCAACCAAGTAGCAACACCTTAGTCATAACCCTGGATCCCATAGCAACCACCCAGCAACTCCCAAACAAACCACCATGAATAACATAGCAACTGCTTAGCATCACCCTAGTAAGCACCTAACAACACCCTAGCAACCACCTGGTTTAACATACCAACCACCTAGCAACACTATTGCAACCACCTGGCAACACACTAACAGCCTTGCTGGATACCAAAGCAACCACCTACCAGCCACCTAGCCACACCTTAACAACCACCTAACACCCTAGCAATCACTTAGAAATAACACAGCAACCACCTGGGATGACACAGCATCTGCATAGCAACCACCCAGCAACCTGTCATAATATAATCCCCATAAATACCTATATGTTTTAGACTTTTAACTGTATAACCTTCAAAGATATCATTTTACATGAACGTTGAACATTTACCTTTAAATTTCAACATTTCAACCTTTAAATTTTAGATATTTTTAATAGTTTAACCTTTAACCATTTAAAATTTTAACATGTCATCAATTAACAATGAAACATTGTAGTATCATTTAATCAGCTCTTCAGCATGTTTCACTGGCTCTGTGAAGCCAACACAAAGTTTGTCCATGAGCTTTCTTCTAGTTAACATTGTAATTCTAGCATTACAAGTGGCATGCAAACAAGGCTGGGTCACGTAAATGATAGAATGAAAGTAACATCATCTGCAGCACATATACCATCAGGTCCAAAAATATTTGGACATCGACAGATTTCTTGTCTACCACAGTATATCAGAGTTGAAATTAAATAATGACCTTAAAGTGCAGACCTTCTGCTTTAATTTGTGGGTATTTACATCCAAATCAGGTATATAGTGTAGGAATTACAGCAATTTTTTATATGTGATCTCCCCATCCCACCATTTTTTTATGGGATCAAATGTAATTGGACAATTGGCTGCTCAGGTGTTCCATGGCCAGGTGTGTTATTCCCTTATTATTTCACTGACAAGTAAGCAGATAAAAGGTCTAGATTTGATTTCATGTGTGGCATTTGCATTTGAAATCTGCTGCCGTTAGAGTTTACTAAAAAAAAAAAATAAAAAAAAAAAAATAAAAAAGCACATACAGTTCTGAAATAGCATCCGATGGACAGATGAGACAAAGACCGACTTGTACCAGAAAGATGGGAAGAGAAGTGTATGGAGAAGGGAAAGAACTGCTCATGAGCCGAAGCATACCTCCTCATCTCGTGCATTGCCGCCAGCGGAACAGGTTCCCTTGTATTTATTTATGATATAATCTAGAGCTGTATAGAGCTGTATAGAGCTATATTATCTGCCCAGATTCAGTCAAATGCTTCAAAATTCACTGGATGGTGCTTCACAGTACAGATGGACAATGACCTGAAGCATACTACCAAGACTTTTTAAGGCAAAGAAGTGGAATTTTCTGCAAGGGTCAAATCAATCACCTGACTTGAATCCTATTGAGCATGCATTTCATTTGCTGAAGGTAAAACTGAAGGCAAAACGTCCCAAGAACAAATAGGAACAGAATACAGCTGCAGTTAAGGCAAAACCAGTGCACCACCAGCATCTAGTGATGTCTGAGGGTTCCAGACTTTAAGCAGTCGCTGAATGGAAAAGATGTGCAGTATTAAAATGACAATTAAAACTGACATGGCAAAAAAACAATTAAAATATATAATAGTATATACATATAAAAAGTGCTGTAATTCCTACAATGTTCACCTGATTAAGATGTAAACACCTTCAAATTCTACTGTGTTAGACAGCTGAAATAACAATAACTTTGTCAATTTCCAAATATATATGGACCCGACTGTTGTTACTTCTATTTGCATTTTGGGACCAGGTTTTAAAAGAAAGATTTATACTTACCTACCACAAGCTACTTGTGTAACAACATTCCCCATGAGTTCAAAAACCTTTCGCGGGTTAACTTCGTGGTTTATGGTGTTGTGTCCCAGCTGACCATATCCACCTGCTCCAAATGTGAACACACCTCCCTCCTAAAGCAGTCAAAATAATGTTGGTTAAAAAAAATACCCAAAGATGTCATGCCTTAAGCTACAAGTGCTATTCAAATCGTAATTGCTTGTATATAAGTGTTAACGAAGAGCCGCAGAAATACTATTCCAGGTATTGCACCCTAATCTACAGTATATCCACTGCATTTGTAGTGTTTGTGCCATTATAATGGACAATTATTACAATACCCTTCACAGTACTGAGAAAAGAACAAATGAAAAAGGCCTTAAATAAATCATTAAGTAACTGGAATGTCTTACTGTATTGCTGCAATGTTCAACATTTAAATAAAACCACAGAGATTTCTTTCTGTGGATACCTGAAGACATTCTTTCAGGTGTCTCACCTCATAAGACTTTTGCTGTCAGAGTGAAAAATTAAAATTTTACCTTTGTTAACGCAGCAGTGTGATCCTCTCCACAGCAGATATAAACGACCCTTTGGGACCTGAGTGTCTTCAGCAAGGATGGAAAACATCGATCTTCAAAAGAAGAAAAAATTAGAGATATTTTCATTGCTGTACTAGACCCTAGGCCAATTTCATTAAATTAAAATGAACTAACTTACCTTTGTTATCATTTAGGCCCAACTGGCCAAACTTGTTTCGCCCCCAACCAAATACAGCCCCAGACATGGTGAGTGCGAAGCTGTGAGCACCTCCTGCTGAGATCTGGGCAAATGGGATGCCCTGTAAAGACTGGATGACTTGTGGCATCAAGACGCAAGGTCCCTCTTTCCCCAGTCCTAACTGCCCATACCTATTCTGCCCCCAGGAAAAAATCTGTCCCCCTGTTTTAAAGAGAGAGAAAAAAAACAAGCATAATGAAGCAATCTGGTAATAAGATATTAGTATTAGTAATAAGTTATTAGTGACCAAGCCAGAGAAAACAAGTATATTCAGAATATCTAAATTACAACTGCAATACAAAAACACAGATTAGGCCACTAACAATTCTTTCAGGGCCCCGGACAGCCACATATCTTTCCACCTAGAGTTAAATAGTTTGTTATTGTCAATATAGAGTTTCCCACTATGAGTCTTAACTGGGCATGTACTTTGTCTAAGCCCAAAAAACAATGATTGAGTATCATACTTACTCCTAGAAAGTGCAAGGGAATGTCTATAACCACAGGAGACCTGGACAACATGGATCTCTGACAAACTCTTGATTGTTCTGTGGAGGAGGTTTCGTTTAAATGAGCAAATCAAATGCATATTACATTACCATTATCACTGTAGTAGTATACATATTTGGAATTGTTTCCCTAAAATCCCGCAAGAATAAAGATTATTGTATGTCCCTAAAGCTACAAGTAGTGTTGCTAGCAGCATAACTACATATTTTAGTACCATGGCAGTAGCAAAGCAACTTTACAAATAATGTAATGATGAAATCAAGGCCATCAAACATCCATGGCCATATTTTTCAAATGTGTATGAGCATCAAAGGTTCAAATGGCAAAGGGTACCAGACTTGTTTTTTTAACCTATGTAAACTTTAAATTAAAATAAAATTTAAGGACACATATAAAGGTTAGGTTAGATCATCAGTTTTGTTTTTGATATTGTTGTTAATAACCTTACTGATTAATTTAAGAGGGTGATCAGGAATCATAGCTTGAGGTGTTATGTACACCGCCATAATGGATTTGAAATGAAGCAATCAAGATGTGACTGAAGTGTAGGCTTTCAGCTTTAATTCAAGGGGGTTTAGAAAAATATTGCATTAACTATTTAGGAATTACACCCATTTTTACACAATCCCTCCATTTTTTTTCACAGGCTCAAAAGTAATTGGACAAATGAACAATTCTAAATATAAAAATAATTTTTAATACTTGGATGTAAATGCTTTGCAGTCAATGACTGCCTGAAGTCTGAACCCCACAGACATTACCAAATGCTGAGTTTCCTCCCTTGAGATGCTTTGCCAGGCCTTTACTGTACCTGCCTTCAGTTGCTGCTTCTTTGTGGGTCTTTCTTTCTTCAGTTTTATTTTCATTAATTGAAAAGCATGCTCAATTGGGTTGAAGTCACTGACCGACTCGGCCATTTAAGAACATTCCATTTCTTTGTGTTAAGAAGCTCTCAGATTGATTTTGCAATATGTTTTGGGTCATTATGCATCTGTATATATAGTATAGCTCTACACACTTAAGAATTCATCCTGCTGCTTCTGTCAGCAGTCACATCAACAAACACCAGCAACCCTATTCCATTGCCAGCCATACATGCCCATGCCATAACACTTCCTCCACCATGTTTGACAGATATGGTATGCTTTGGATCATGAGCCCTTCCTTCCTGTTTTTTTTTTCACCAAAGAAAGAATTCCTCCAGGCCTTTTCGTTTTGCTGCTGAGCTCGCCAGTACATTCCTTCTTTTTAAGAATGTACCAGATTGTTGATTTGGCCACTGCTAATATTTCTGCTCTCTCTCTGATGGGTTTGTTTTTTCCCAAGCCTCATGATGGCCTCCTTCACTTGCATCGATACCTCTTTGGACCACATATTGAGAGTTCCCATGAACCAAATGCAAATTCAACACTTGAATTCAATCAACTCTAGACCTTTATCTCCTTAATTTATCATGAAATAACAAGGAAACAGGCCACACCTAGCCATGAAACTGCTTATCAATCAATCATCCAATTACTTTTGAGCTTGTGAAAATAGAGACTTGGTTGTAATTCCTAAAAGGTTAATGCAAAATTTTTGTTAAACCTCTTGTATTCAAGCTGAAATTCTATTCTTCAATCACATCTTGATTGCTTCATCCATTGTGGTGGTGTACAGAGGTAAAATTACAAAAACTGGACCTGACTGTATGTAATGCAATGTTGTATGGATTACCATATGCCCATTAACATTGACTAGCTAGCTAGATATTTCCAGAAACAAACTGAACCAACACTAGTGCAGTGAGCCGTCCCTGAACCTGTTGCTTTTTTGTTGATTGTTGTTTTTTAGTTACAGTGGATATAAAAGGTCTACACTCCTGTAAAAATGGCAGGTTTTCATGATGTAAAAAAAAAAAAAAAAAAAAGATAAAATCATGTCAGAACATTTTCTATCTTTACTTTAAAATAATGAAAAATGTACAACAACCTGGTTGCATAAGTGTGCACACCCCTAAACTAACTTAGTTGAAGCACCTTTAGATTTTATCACGGGATTCAATATTTTTGGGTAAGAGTCAATCAGTTTGGCACATCTTGACTTGGCAATATTTTGCCATACGCTGCCAAATTAGCTAGGCATCTCCTGTGCACAGCCCTCTTCAGGTCACCGCAGAGTTTTTGGATTGGCTTTAGATCTTGACTCTGGCTGGCCATTCCAAAACCTTGATCTTGTTTTGGTGAAGCCATTCCCTTGTTAATTTGGAGGTGTGCTTCGGGTCACTGTCATTTCAAATTTCAAAGTTGAAATTCCTCTTCATCTTGAGTGTTTTAGCAGAAGCTTTAAGGTTTTGCACCAAAATTGACTGGGATTTGGAACTATTCATTATTCCCTCCACCCTGATTAAAGCCCCAGTTCCATATGAAGAAAAAAAGCAGCCCCAAAGCATGATGCTGCCTCATTGCTTTACCATGGGGATGGTGTTCTTTTGGTGATGTGCTGTGGGGTTTTTTTGGGGGGGGGGAGTGGGGGTGGGGGAGGGGGGGCAGGTTTGGTTAAAGAAGGCTTCCGTCTTGCCACCCTACCCCATAGCCCAGACATAAAGAATTTGGGAGATTGTCGTCACATGCAGGGAGCAACCAGAACTTGAAATTGCTGCAATTCTTTTAATGTTGCTGTAGGCCTCTTGGCAGCCTCCCTGACTAGTTTTCTACTTGTCTTCTCATCAATTTTAGAGGGATTTCCAGTGCTTAGTAATGTCACATATTTTCTCCACTTTCTCTCTCTCTCTCTCTCTCTATATATATATATATATATATATATATATAGAAACTAACTAACTTATATCTTATAACTTACTTATATCCATTGCCTTGGAAATTTTTTGTAACCCTCTCCTGACTGATATTTCTCAACAATTAGATGCCTTCCTGCTTTGTAAGCTCTTTGCAGCCCATGGCCTTCCCAGTTGGATGTTACCAAGAATGTCAAAATGTCAAAAAAATCATACAGGAGCAGCTGTACTTTATTTGGGGTTTAACTGACGGCAGGTGTATACTAAATAGTATTTAGCACGAGTTAGAATGTAATTGGTTGATTCTGAACACATTCCCAATTGTAAAAGGGTGTGCACACTTATGCAAGCTAGGTATTGGGAGGTTTTTTTTTTTTTTTTTTTTTTTCCCCTAAAACATGTCTGGCTGTATGTCACTTTATTTTTATGTTGCAGTTGCAGGCGTGTGACAAGTAGCTTGACATACCCTTGTTAAAATGGCAGGTTTTTGTGATGTTCCATTTTTTTAACATTACAAAAACCTGCCATTTTAACAGGGGTGTGTTAACTTTTTATATCTACTGTAAGTGAATGTTAACTGCATTTTACTAAGAGTTGTTTACAAATATTAAAGAAAAAGCTGCTTGTTATGGCATAACCCATATAAAGTGTATAAATTTTATTTTGTGCACTGAAGTAGCTATACACACTAAAATGAAAATACCACAGCTGATTTCTTCAGTTTGACAAATTAGCTTTAGTGTAATTAGCTACAATTTCTTAGTAGCTTGTAGTTAGCTACCTTTTTTCAAAACGGTAGTTTGGCTGTAGCTTGGCTATTTTAAATCATGAGAAGCTTGTAGCTTGACAAGTTACAGGTGCAAAGTAGTTTCCCCAACACAAGTAGCATCCTATGCAAAGGTGTTTCCTTGGAAGGTAAAAGATGTACTTCACCTGGGCACACGCATACATTCTTCTATGTTGGCAAGGCCAAGCTGTCCATCAGAAGCCCATCCCCATGCAAACACTTGTCCTTTGTCATTTAGAGCAAGAGTGTGGGCCTCACCACAAGATACCGCTACAATGTTCTGAGCATCGAGTGCCATTACCTGCTCTTTATATAATAAATATGCACAAAACATAGACCTTCTGTTAGTATCCAACAAAAGCCTAATAAATATAAAATTTGCTTTAATTCCTAAGGTTCTTCCAATTTGGATGTAAAAAAACCCTCAAATCAAAGCTGAAAGCTTGCACATATTCATTATTTAATTTCTGAAGTTCAATATACTGTGGTAGACAGCTAAAATAACAATAACTTTGTCAATGTCTAAATATATATATGGACCTGACTGTACACTTGTGTGTGTTTCAGTTCACAAAAATTGCATTTGTATGGTGCTTTTAACAATAAAGAAAGCAGGTTTACAGAAATCAGAAGTTATATCAAAATCAAAAAGGAGTGAGCCACAACATATGAAGGCAAGTAAAGACTCTATGAAGAAGAAACCTTGAGAGAGACAAAACTCAAAAGGGAACAATTCCTCTTCTGAGTGACATTTAACAGGGAGATTATAAATCATATGCAATCTTATAGAGAAAAAGCAAACCGTATTACTGGCACTCACTGGCACTTAATAATCTTGTGTTGAATCAGTATTGCTAACGTTTCGATATTTTAAGTGACATACGAACACATATTCTGTATTCTGAATCGATTACAGGAACATTCCTCAAATGACAGTCTTCAAATGTATTTTGTCTTTGTAGTATTTCAAATAGCATGGAAGGAGAGCCTTTTGAGCTATAGGAAAGCTCTTAGTGCTGCTAGATCAGTGTATCTCTCCACCCTAATTGGAGATAACAGAAATAATCCTAGATTCTTATTTAATACTGTAGCAAAATTAACTAGGAATAAGACCACAATAGAAACGCACACAATCATTATATAGCAGCGATGACTTCATGAATTTTTTTCAATGGTAAAATTGAAAATATCAGGCAAGAAATTCAGACTATTAATTTAAAACCAGACAGTTTTATAACTAACCCTGTAGATGATAATATAATAATATAAGATCAACAATTACAATGTTTTACTCCCCTTGAAGAGACTGAAATAATTTCACTAATTTCCTCATCAAAATCATCAACCTGTATACTAGATCCTTTACCCACTTGTTTCCTCAAACAGATAATTCCTGAAACAATCAAACCTCTTTTAAAGATAATCAATTCTTCCCTTAGCATTGGCTATGTACCTAAAACTTTTAAATTAGCAGTTATCAAGCCCTTGATTAAAAAGCCTGACCTTGACCCCTGTCAGCTGTCTAATTATAGACCAATATCAAACTATCCCCTTTATCTCCAAGGTCCTAGAAAAGGTTGTAGCACAGCAGCTATGCTCATACTTACATAGGAATGACATTCATGAAATGTATCAGTCAGGATTTAGGCCTCATCATAGCACAGAGACAGCACTGGTAAAAGTGGTAAATGACTTACTACTGGCCTCTGATCAGGGTTGTGTCTCCTTGCTTGTGCTGCTTGACCTTAGTGCACCTTTTGATACCATTGATCATGCTATTCTCCTCGATAGACTGGAAAATGTAGTAGGCATTAAGGGAACGGCCCTTTCCTGGCTCAGGTCTTATTAGACTGATCGTTATCAGTTTGTAAACGTAAATGGTGACTTCTCTTCTCATACTAAGGTAAAGTTTGGTGTCCGGCATGGCTCTGTTTTAGGCCCACTGCTCTTTTCTTTATATATCATACCTCTGGGCAAAATTATCCGTAAAAATGGCATTAGCTTCCACGGTTATGCTGATGACAACAGTTGTATGTTTCAGCAAAGCCAGATGACAGACACCAGCTTAATAAAGTTGAGGAATGTGTAAAAGACATTAGAAACTGGATGTTTATTAACTTTCTCTTACTTAATTCTGACAAGGCAGAAGTACTTTTACTAGGACCACATGCAGCTAGAAGTAAGCTTTCTGATTACATAATAACTCTGGATGGCCTTTCTGTTTCATCATGTGCAGCAGTAAAAGACCTTGGTGTGATTATCGACTCTAGTCTTTCTTTTGAAGCTCATGTAGATAATATAACTAGGATCGCCTTCTTTCATCTCAGAAATATTGCTAAAATAAGAAATATATTGTCACTACACTATGCAGAAAAATTACTTCATGCTTTTGTTACCTCTAGGTTGGATTATTGTAATGCCTTACTGTCTGGATGTTACAGTAGATGCATTAACAAGCTCCAGTTAGTCCAGAATGCAGCAGTAAGTAATGTCAGTCATATCTTCTGATTCTAGTAAGAATACTAGAATCAGAAGATATGACTGCATCACCCCTATCTTATCCACACTGCATTGGCTCCCAAGCAAATTTTGTATTGATTATAAAATACTACTATTGACCTATAAAGCGCTAAATGGTCTCACTCTGCAGTACCTGAGCAAACTTTTGGTCTTTTATGATCCGCCATGCCTACTTAGATCAAAAGGTGCAGGCTATTTGTTGGTACCCTCGAATAGTGCGTGCTACAACTTGGGGTAGAGCTTTCTCTTACAAAGCCCCACAGTTATGGAACAGCCTTCCACTTAGTGTTTGGGGCTCAGACACAGTCTCAGTGTTTAAGTCTATTTAAGTCTAAACATATTTGTTTAGTCAAGCCTTTTGTGAATAGTTTTCTTAGGTACAGGGGCAGGTCTGGAGGGTTCACAGGCATAGAGTGTTGTGGTGAACTGGGATGTTTGGATGCTGTCGCCCCCAACCCCCCCCCCACTCTCACGCGTTCACTCAGGTTTGTCAACGGTGGAGTGGCTGACTGCCTTATGTCCCAGGGTGCCCTCATGTCTGTTTTAACTTCTGGCTCTCCCTTTTAGTTATGCTGTCATATCTAATCTTGCCGGAGTCTCTGCTTGCACTCTGCACGCAAAGTACATTGTCCTTAACCATTAGAGGACAAAAGCTTCTCTCTTTCTCCCTCACTCTCTGTCGAGCTACAAATGCTACTTCTGAGATGCCAGTGATCCTGACCCCTTCTGCTCCTCCTCGCTGCCTGACCCATCCTGATGCCCCTTCTGCTCCTCCTCATGCCTGACCCATCCTGATGCCCTACTTCTGGTTGGAGTTCTCATCGGTTGAGTTCACTTGCTGCTGCTGGGGGTGGCCCCATATGGATGGCCTGAAGAACCATTTGGTTTGCTGGGGATAGTGCCACCTGGGGGCTGTGGAGATGGCTTAGGGATCACATATGGGGAGCTGTACTGTAATAGCTTGGGACTGCGATTGCTGTAGTGGCTTTGGGGCTGCGGTTGCCACGAGCACCTTTGTACTCAGGACTCCATCAGTGGACAGTGGATAGATTTTAACCAACCGGACTTCTTGCAAAAACTGTGATGAATTTATTGGTTGCACAATTGCACTATTTGTCCATATAGTACACAATAATAGAATATTTCTAATTGCACTATCCATTGCACCCAGATGAGGATGGGTTCCCTTTTGAGCCTGGTTCCTCTCAAAGTTTCTTCCTCATATCATCTCAGGGAGTTTTTCCTTGCCACCGTTGCCTCTGGCTTGTTCATTAGGGTTAAATTCACAGGGATAAATTCACATATTTACAATATATTTTTTGTGAATCCATTTATTTCTGTAAAGCTGCTTTGTGACAATGTCCATTGTTAAAAGCGGTATACAAATAAAACTGAATTGAATTGAATTACTTATGTTGAAAGCATATGGAAAGTTTGGTATGATGATAAGCATCCTGGGATGAGCAGAGCACAATGTTTATGATCACAGAGGCAGTTCATTCTACGCTATCCAAGCATGAGAACAATATACACAACCAGCAGCCAGTTAATTAGGTTCACCTAGTTTGTAGCTACATTCACTGGCCCTTTTATCAGTTACACCTGCCTTATAGGTGCATGTAGCAGGTGGGGGTATGGTTTAGCACAGGACTGCACTGAGGTGTTTGGGGACTGAAGGATACTGACTTAGCATGTACACTGTTTCCCCACATATATCTACGTGATCTCTCTTATGGGGCAGTGTGAGCCAAGCAAAACACAAGCTGAGCAGCAGAAGTGGCAAGTGTGCTGCACAACTGTAATTTTGTTTTTCTTTTGTCCTTTGTATTTACATTATAGTCCATCAGCTGTGACAAAGTACTGCACTGACAGCACTGAACAACTGATAAAAGGCTAAAGCATGTTTGTAATATTGTGCTAAATTTCAACACACTGTGCTAAATTATGCCACACTGTGGAAAAATATGAGCTGTAGTCTCTGACTGTACACCACAGTGATTTCCTGCTCTAAGTAATTGATGGTGGATCAGGGGCTTTGAACAAATAAAAGACCAATCTACGCTGGACTTCTACAAGACTGGAGTTCATGACCCCTGGCTACAAGTTTAGAAGCATTTTGCTTGTACTTTGGAATGACATGTTTCTCAAGAGACTTTGTTCACTTTTACAGATACTGTCTGTATTTACACATTTGTTACTGAATTAAACTGCTGACTACTTTTATTTATATATGCATGTATATTGCTCTGTCTGTACCTGGTTTTTTGCGTGCCTTGTCATGCCCCAGCTGTCCCAGGTCATTGCAGCCGCATGTATACACAGTCCCATCTCCAAGCAGAAAAACAGTGTGTCTTCTCCCACAGCCTACACCTCGCACCACCTTCCCGTTAAAGAATTCACATTTGCGGGGCTCTACTATGATCTCTTCATCAATTCCACCCAATCCAAGCTGGCCATAGGAGGCATTTCCCCAACACAGCATGGTTATGGCGATGTCTTCAGCTTCAACAAGTTCAAAAACTGTAACATTACAAACATAGGTTAAAAACAACAGGTAGTTCCATGTCAAATTAACCAGCAGCAGAAGACTTTCCAAGTTTCAGATTTATTGTCAAATGTTTCCCCTGTTTATTGAGTACAGGGGGAAACAACAAAATCCTTGTGTCACAATGGTGCACCCATACAGTAACAAAGTGCATACAAACAAGATAACAGATGCAACATAGAAAACAGCTAGGTTTCCGGTTCCTGTTTTGTGAACTGTAGTTCCTGTTCCCGTTTTCAAATCATTTGCCGGGAGTTTCTTGCCTGTGTCAGCATTTAAACTATACCGTTTTTTTCCTGCTTTCATCAATAATTTTGCTATATAATTTTATTTTGTTGTATTTTTCACTTTCCCCTTCTGCCGCATTTTCATTTTCTCGAAGAACGTGTTTGCTTTTTATCTATTTTATCTGTTCATTTTTATTTTTAAGCCAAGACCATTCCCGTCGGATCTGTCTAAAATAAGATCAACAAATCTTTGACCAAGGTACGTTAAACACGTAAAGAGGATTAAGCTCCAGAGCGAAATTGAAGACTGCAACCTCCTCTGCTTCACCGAGACATGGCTGAACCCAGGGTTACCGCACCACGTCAGCCAGCCGGCCAAGATTTTCTTGGTCTTCCACAGGGACAGGACAATGGAGTTGGGGAAGGCAAGGGGAGGTGGAGTGTGTCTGATGGTAAACAGCAGCTGGTGCGGCAGCATGAACATTGTTTCTCTCACACGCTCCAGCACACCCAACCCGGAGCTCCTGACAATCAAATGTCGCCCTTCCTACCTTCCTCAGGACTTTACCTCGGTCATAGTCAGTGCCATTTATATTCCAACTCAAGCAGACATTGACACTGCCTTATGTAAACTACATGAGGCTCTCACTCAACATCAGTCTCATCACAAGGACACTGCGCTCACTGTGGCGGGGGATTGTTAGAAGACCACATCAACCAAACAATTAAGGCAAGAACATGTTTTTTTTTTAGACACCACAAAGATTTCCTTGCCATAATTACTGGCAAATGAGTTGGTTTAAATTTCCAAGAACCACTCTCTTGGGACTATGTGCTGAGTTGATCCCAGGTTTAGAGAAACCAGCATGCCCTTGTCAACTTATAGATCTTAACAACCCTTACATGGATCATGGATATCCCAGCCATCGTTAAGCTCCATCATGTCAGCCATATTGGTTGGTATATTTAAAGTGACAAGTTGGTACATCAGAGTTCCTTACACAGTGAGTGAACAGGCCAACATCAAAGCGCTGTTTGCAGCAATGTCCAGTTTCCCAAATGAAATCAGAGCAAATGGCTGCACTCGTGTTGCTATGGGGCAGACAGAATATTGCTGTTCTACTAGTCAGAATTTCGTCAGTAGAAAGCAATGTAATTCTATAAATGAACAAGTCATTTTTATTCCCAAACTCACATAGCGCAGAGGAGATACACTACAATGGTGTGCGTTCAGCCTGCACCACTGGCCTGCTTAAAGCATGATGGCATTGTCTGGATGTCATATCATCTCGGGGAGTTTTTCCTTGCCACCGTCGCCACTGGCTTGCTCATTAGGGATAAATTCACAGTGATAAATTTAAATATTTACAATATATTTTTGTGAATCCATTTATTTCTGTAAAGCTGCTTTGTGACAATGTCCATTGTTAAAAGCGCTATACAAATAAAATTGAATTGAATTGAATTGAATAGGAGACTGCAATACCAACCAGAAAAAGTCTGTCAGCTTGGGAGGGCGAGTAATGTGCTCCACAACATGTCATAGCAGAACAGGCTCCTGGGCCTCAACTCCCCTAACCAACAACTCGATCATCCAATTCACATCTCTACCCCCCAAACTAGTATAAACTTCACGCTGTGAGAGTCTATTCGCATTCTCAACATTCCACTTTTTTTGCTTCTCTCTCCGCTATTGTCAACGCCACATTAAAAAATGAATGGGCTACCTCACTCAGAAATTGGACACCCAACATTTTATTATGCATGAGGTAATATGCACTGACTACTTTTGGATATTTGTGGGCGGTAACCGAGTAGGAGAAGAGGCCTTTTCATCTGTGCATATTTTCAAGAAGACTGTGAAAGCGGCAACGTACTGCAGGTCTTCGTACGCAAGGATTTGTAATTCAGCTTTTTTTTTTTTTTTTTTTTTTTTTTTGTGCGCACTCAATTTCTTGATTTTCGTGGGCTCACTCTAGAATCTACGTAGAGTTTTAGGAATAAGGCCCCAGGAAACTCGGAGTGTTTGATGGAGAGATCCCTGTGGCGTAGGCAATGTCATGAAAAGACTAACAGAAAACAGAGGACACACTGCTACTACTTTCATTTTCAAACAGGTTTCTAGAAATCGCTAGACCGTATGAAGGAAGCACATACAGTCCATACATTGGTCAACGGCGCTCAAAAGAAAGATTGCTAATCTATAAACTGCGGACTGTATTTTTGGCGCTGTTTGTGTAAGTGCTATCGTCTCCACCTCTCTGTCGTCCGCTCTACAAGTTAACTAGCTGGTCAGCTACGTAAGTATCCCCGCAACATGTTAAAAAGATGAGCTACAAATAAGGAGTGTCATACTCGTTTGGACGTTGGATGTATTTGAGAGATAATTCTGATTAATCCCACACATTTCTGATGAATAACAGTAGAACAGCACAACTACCCTGTATTAATGCGCGACTATTATATGACTGTTTTATTACCATAGCAAAACGCTAACTGTGCCGGACACAAACTAAGCAAAAAAAGGTAACAGCGAGCCTGATTCACAAAATGACAGTTTTTGCCCAGGGATGTTCGTGTATATTTTGTACAAAGCACATTTTCTAAAAGCTGTCTTTACAACAACCCTCCTCTACAAGCCTGGCTATTCAGAACCATTAACTGAAACAGGGCATTCAACTAACATTTATAAGTAGATATTGCTTACCTGTTGTTAGTAAGGGGACCTCTAGACCATAAACTCCTAAAGATTATAATTATTATTATGGGTATGAGAAGGGTCCTTCTTGTCAACAAATCCTCAAAACCCTGTAGTTGTCGATGTGGGCAATGACATCCGCAAATTCCTAAGTAGAAGGCACGCGAAGGTATTTCTCTAACGTTCTGAACATACACCGGATATGACGACACGGTTTGCTCGCGTTTGAGTCCGACTCGTAGGTGGCAAGCAGTTTATCTGTAGCTGATTAATGCAAGTGAAATATGAAGAAAAAAAAAACGACTCGTAAGTGGTAAGTCGGTTGGAGAGGCAAGATGGCGAAATGAGTCCTTCCTCGTGATTTTAAACATGAGTAGCCTAATTGGGTTTTTGTGATTGCTGTTGCCTGCATCTTTGATATTTAAAATGGCTAACCTGAAGGCAGATAAGATAAGATGTACCTTTATGGCAGCACAAGTAGAAGGAGCAATATCAAAGAAAATAATTTCTGTAAATAACTATATATCAGAAGTAGTATAAAAATAATATAAGATAAATTAAAAAAAAAAAAGAAATAATAGAAACAATAAAATAGATCAGTGGGTATGTACATATGCTAGAGTTCTATTTGTATATATACATGTGCAATATCCTTGGTATTTATATACATGTGCAATATCTGTGGAATGACAATTAACTGTTGAGTGTGTGTGTTTGTGAGACTCAGTCAGTGGAGTAGGAAATACTAGGTACTGTTGCATTGTGGAGTCTGATGGCCCCCAAACATCTTGAGGCACGTGGCTGGATGAATCTGTGGCTGAAAGTGCTCCTAAGCCACCTCAGCTCAGCATAGAGAGGTTGAGAAGGATTGTCCATGATAGCTTTCAGCTTCCCTCTCATGCTGTTCTCAGTCACTCAGTCCCCACCACAGAGCTGGCTTTCCTTACCAGCTTGCCCAGTTTGCTGGCACCACAAGTCCCAATGCCACCTTCCCAGCACACCACAAAGAACACTGGCTACTACAGACTGGTAAAACATCCATAGAAGCCTAGTGCACACATTAAAGGACCTGAGCCTCCTCAGAAAGAACATGCTGCTCTGTCCTTTCCTATAGAGGGAAAGTACCAGTACCAGTTTGCTGTTGAGTTGCACCCTAGGAACTTGTAAGTGTCCACTATCTCCACTCCCTCCCCCTTATGGTGACAGGGATGGGGGCTTCTTGCTAGGCCGGAAGTCCGACATCCGCTCCTTGGTTTTCCTGATGCTGAGCTGAAGGTAGTTGTTGTTGCACCCTCTTATGAAGCTTTCAATAAAGTCTCTCTACTCCTCCTCCTTATCATCTGTGATACAGCCTACAATGGAGGAGTCATCCGAGAACTTCTGTAGGTGGCACATTCCCGAATCGAAGCAGAAGTCAGAGGTGTAGAGGGTGAACAAGAACGGTGACAGTACAGTTCCCTGAGCTGCACCACGTCTGACAACTGAAAATGCTAACCAAATTCCTAAAGTAATATAGACTATACATTTTTTCTAAAGCTTCAGGGTTATACTTAAATTTGAACAAATATGAACTGATGGCCATACCTGATTGCCCTTTCAATTTATGGGATCCCTATTAAAACTTCAGTAAAATACCTAGCTGTTTATGTAACCAAGGATATTAATATCAGCCAAAAGTTAAGAACATATGGAATAAAATTAACAGTTGTAGAGCTAAACTAAAATTATTGTTACAAAGAGATATTTCTCACTTAGGTAGGATCTGTGTGACCAAGATGGAAAGCTTGGCAAGATGCATTATACCCAACATATTCGTTAACTTTTCCCAAAAAAAAGCCATCAGAGCTATAAATCAACTGAATTTTTATTTCATATGGAAAACAAAATGCATTACCTTTATAAGGGTATGCTGACAAAAGACTATAAGGAGGGTGGGCTACAAGCAATTGATTTTTAATAGTTTGACAGTACTCTTAATATCAGTTGGTTTAGACAGTTTTTAACTTACCATGACAGGTTTTCAGTCCCCAGGTGAATATTTAAGAAATTAGGGGGAATAGATGTTCCTTTACAGTGTGATTTCACATGTCATAGTCTACCAGTTAAGCTATCCTCAGTTCATCAGCAGGGTTTACAGTCATAACTTCACCCCAAACTCTACCCCTATTTGGAATAGATGGAACATAGATATTGTTGAATCAGTGAATCTTAATTTCTTAAAGACTGGATGGATAAAGGTCTTTGGTCAGTAATACACCTAGTAAAAAAACGGAGGCCTGTTATTAACATGTTAAGAACTGCAATAAATATAATCCTCTGCAATAAATATAATATAACCCTCTCTGCTTCAGGGGCAGAGTATCATGGCTGACTCTGCGCTCTGATCTCAGCTTCCTAACAAGCTGGGATATGTGAAGAATTTCGCTGTGCTGTAATGTATATGTGACAAAATAAAGGCTTCTTCTTCTTAATAGTAACATCACCATCTAAAGCAAATAGTGCAAACAGTGGTTCTTTTAAGTATCCTCTATTTATTTCCTCAATTTTCAGCTAAATCTGAGTTTGATTCAAGATCACAACTTGTAATTCCCCACCTCCAGCCAGTAAAAGCACCTACTTAACTAGAAATTCCTACTCGTCAACTTGGGGTAGTTCCTTCCCAGTTTATGGAGTGATGTCAAATAAACATGGCTGCACACAGCATCAGAAGTAAACAAATTAGCACTTCTTACATTTAAATAAGTTATACTGTATATACACAAGCTTTTGCTTTAGATCAATCAACATACAGATATATTCGTGTTAAATCTTTAATTTGACTGAATTAGTTGTGAAAACTGAATTAATTGTGAAAATTATCCAGCACTAGTATGAGTCAGAACACAATTTAATACACTTCAGATGTAAATCCTTGTATGCCCTCTTTGAAAATTGAGAAGTCAATCTTATACTAGCAGTCTCACAAACAGAATTGTTCGGAATATTTTTTAAAATGAGCTTTACCCAAGTAATAAGAATAACATTCTGCATTTATTCCCTGAAATAGCTGTTGTAAGAATCTGAACTAGATACCTTTCATTTCCCATTGCTCCTATAGTCAAAGAAAATAATTAATTCTGATTAATTAATTAATTAAGAAATTAATTCTGAACAGCATATAATTTTTTTTATATCACAGATTTGAAATTGAGGATAAAAGATGTTTTTCCTGTACAGTCAATGATGAGATAACAGATCATTTGTTTAATGAACATAAATTTGTAAAGAGTTTTTGGGGAGATGTGCATAACTTGGGAAAATCCAAAGTTCCTGGAATCCCCCATTTCACCTGAGATCACATCGTTTTTGGTACAGATAATAACAGAGGAGATGTTATGCTAAATGTATTGCTTATCCTTTCCAAGTCTTTTGTGCATAAATGCAGATGCTTAACATTAACACCTCATTTTAGAGCCTTTCATAATGATATTGTAGTTTTATTTACATCCGTAAAAAATAAGCCAAAAATGCAGTGGAAAGAAATTTTTGTACCTGCTTTGTGAATTTGGATTCTTTGATGATCCCTAATTTTTGTTTTCCTTTTGTTTCTGTTACTCTTTCCTACTCAGCCACATTTGCACATTTTGTATGTGTTATGCTTTTTGTATGCCTTTCCTACTTTATGCTGTTTGTGAAATTAAAAAAAAAATTACAATTTTCAAAACACTTGGAACACTGTGACCTTATGTTATAACTTATTACCAAAGAACTGCATAGACATCTAATGATTTCATAAAGCATAGAACAATTTATTTTCGTAAAAAATTGCCATGCAATATTTCAGAATACCGATCTCTTGTTTTTATGTTGTTTTTTTGTTTGTTTGTTTTTTTAACTCTTGTGATAGCAACAGCCACTATAATGCTCTGATCATCATGCAGAGTGATGGAGTATGGATGACTATGCTTTTTTAAGAGTCTCCAAAAGTCAGTTTGATTTTCTCCTGATGATGCTGTAGCAGGGGCAAAAGGCGGAACTTGCCTGGGGTCATTCAACAGTACCCATAAAAAGCCTTGCAGAACAACATTTACACTGAGGTGATGATAATTATGGCAACATGTTTACTCAACAGCATGTACATTGGTACCACTGAAGTGGGTGAGGAGCACCCACATGGCTGTCCAAGGCAAGCAGATGACAATGTTAGACCTATTTTTCATATGTAAGAACTCTGTTTAATGTATGTTTAGATGATAATGCAATCTAAAATGTACTTATGTAGGCATGTTGACTATAAATGTGCATGCTACATTCATTCGATTTGCTTATGACATGTTTTTACCCTTTTCATTATTAAAGGATTTTCCCCTTGATTTTCCACAATGATGTTTCAATCTGTTTTCAGTTGTAGTGGGAGGTGAACCCAACATTAGCATCCTGTCACACTGGGATTATGCTATGTAACATGACAAATCATTGTTCCAAATGAAGGAGGAATCATCATCAAAGTAAGATGCACTCAATGGTTTGTAAACAGAATGAGGTCAGGGATATAAATATAATGTAAGTAGATACAATAACATGTTAATATTACAACAAAATTGTCCAGACATACAGTATTCTGAAAAGGTCTTAGGCACCCTAATTTGTTTAATTGCAAATTTTGTCTTAAATATTTATTTTATAACTTCTGCATTATTGAGTCAATAAAAACATTGATTCCAAACATTACTTTCCCAATAAAAATTAAATTAAATGTTACAGGAAAATGTTTGTATGGCAGTAAAGAAAGCAACATATTACATAATACACCACTTTTCAGACAAAAATCATATTGAAGTCTGTCTGGGTTTATCTGCAAAAACAGAAACACGTATGACATTCAGTGTCTCGAGAAGACCTATGGCAGATTCTCCAAGATGCTCAGAAAAGCTTACCAGCTAATTTCCTTATAAAACTGCACAAAGTGTACCGGAGACGACTGATGCATTTTTAAACAGCAAAGGGTTATTGCACTTACTATTGACTTTGTTTAGTTTATTACAGTTTACTGCTTTTAATAGTGGATTTTTTATGGACAGATGTTTAATTTCATTATTTTTGAAGGCATCTTTGCTTTATAGCATTTCTTTGCATGTGCCTAAGATTTTTGCACAATACTGTTTATTATACTACAAATATAAGATGGTCCGTGTGGTGTGAATGCAAAGAGGTCACATTTTCTCCAGGAATCTGTTCATTAGTGCCTCAAACCCCTTCATCTGGGCCATAGTTTCCTCCTGGTACTCCCTACTGTCTGTGGCAGATTCCTTTAAAAAGTCCAGAACAGTCAAAAAGTCATCTTCTTTTCTTCTCTACTCTAAGATTGTTTTGGTGTTGTAGAAGGGATTGGTGTTGCTCCTGGTGTAGCTGGTAATGTGTGTGTTGTCACTGGTGAGTCTATTTCACGGTCAACACCCAATGCCTTTGGCCTGCACACCTCTACACCTTGCATCATGCCAACAACATGGAAGTAAATATTATGATGGCCACCCAACTAGTCTTCCATTTCTCTTAAAGTTCAGCTGTGAATTCAGCTCCTTTATAGTTCTAGGAAGTCCTCCACCATCTGCCCCAATCTGTTGGTGCATCAAATCAATGAGAAAGAGTGTTTGCTCTCTTCATTAAAAGATTCATTTGGTGGCAGGGGTGTAGTTGAGGAAGATGATTCTGCTTCTCTGCCAACATCCACAATATTCTTCTTATCCTCCAGCTTGGTTACTATAAGAGTAAAACAATCAGAAATACACAACAACCATTTTCTTGAACTTTAACATGCAAAGCAAATGCAAATGCAAAAGCATAAGTGAGAGTCCTTACTAGAACCAGAAGATATGACCACTTCACCCTTATCTTATCCACACTGCATTGGCTCCCAAGCAAATTTCATATTGATTATAAAATACTACTACTAACCTATAAAGCACTGAATGGTTTCACGCCTCAGTGTCTGAGTGAAATTTTGGTCTTTTATGATCCGTCATGCCTACTTCAATCAAAATGTGCAGGCTATTTGTTGGTACCTCGAATAGTGTAGGCTACAGTAGTAGGTGTAGATCTTTCTTTTACAAAGCCCCACAGTTAGGGAACAGCCTTCCAAATAGTGTTCGTGGCTCAGACACAGTCTCAGTGTTTAAGTCTAGGCTGAAAATATATTTGTTTAGTCAAGCCTTTTCCGAATAGTTTTTTCTTAGGTAAAAGAGCAGATCTGGAGGGTTCACATTCATAGAGTGTTGTGGTGAACAGGGATGTTTGGATGCTGTTTCCCCTTTCTCCCTCTGTCTCTTTCTCTGTGTGTGTCTCTCTCTGTGTCTCTCCCTCTCTGTTGAGCTACACATGCTACTCCTGAGATACCAGTGATCCTGACCCCTTCTGCTCCCTGGACCTGCCTGATCCATCCTGATGCCCTACTGCTGGTTGAAGTTCTCATCGGTTCTCACTGCTGGGGGTGGCCCCACATGGACGGCCTGAAGATCATTGGAATTGCTGGGGATAGTGCCACCTGGGGGCTGTGAAGATGGCTTGGGGATCTCATATGGGGAGTTGTACTGTGATGGCTTGGGACTGCAATTGCTGTGGTGGCTTTGGGGCTGCGGTTGCCACCAGCAGTTTTGCACTCAGGTCTCCATCAGTGGAAAGTGGATAGGTTCAACAAACGAGACTTCATGTGAAAACTGTAAGGAATTTACTGGTTGCGCAATTGCACTATTTGTCCATGTAGTACACAGTTATAGAAGGGATTTATTTATAATTGCACTATTCGTTGTCACCCAGATGAGGATGGGTTCCCTTTTGAGTTTTTCCTTGCCACCATCGCCTCTGAATTGCTCATTAGGGATAAATTCACATATTTACAATTTATTTTTGATTTAATTTAATGTGAATATGTTTATTTCTGTAAAGCTGCTTTGTGACAATGTCCATTGTTAAAAGCGCTATACAAATAAAATTGAATTGACTTGAAAGCACAACATTACATTCTCCTGGCACCTTTTATCCAGACCCTGTTTAATCTGATATATCACCACTAGGTAACAACAGTCTTACAGGAAAAAAATTTTGTAAATAAGTTTGCTTTGTTACAGTCAGTACTACGGAACTCTTTGTGGACCAAAACATAAAATTTTTTCTTAATTTTGGCAAAAATGCATTCAGGTAATACAGTTTTCAAAGCAGTGTCCCCTCCAAAAGTATTGGAATGGCAAGGCCACTTCCCTTTTTTTTTTTTGTTATAAACTGATGACAAAAGATGAACATGATAGATCAGAATTTCAGCTTCCATTTACTGATATTTAGATCTACTGTAGATGTAACAACTTGCCAAACATACCATCTTTGGTGGTAGACCACCCAATTTTTAAGTGAGCAAAAGTATCAGAACAGATCGTCTTCAAGTGAATAACACTTACACTTTAGTTGCATATCCTTTGCTTGCAATTACTGCATCAAGCTGACAACCCACTGACATCACCAACCTGTTGCATTCTTCTTCCATAACTTGGCCAGTCTAAAACCTTCTACTTTTTCACCTGATGATGTCTTTTGTTTTGTTGGCAGTGTTTTATGGGTCATTGTCTTGCTGCATGATGAAGTTCCTCCCAATTAGATTGGATGCATTCCTCTGTAAATTGGCAGACAGAATGTTTCTGTAGACTTCTGAATTCATTCTGCTGTTACCATCATGAGTTAGACCATCAGTAAAGATTAGTGAGCTTGTTCCAGAAACAGCCATGCAAGCCCAAACCGTGCTTGACCAATGAGCTCTTATATTTTGGATCATTAGTAGATCCTTTTTTTCTCCAAACTTTGGTCTTTCCATCACTGTGGTACAGGTTATTCTTGGTTCCACAACATTTGTGGCTCATCTTTATATTTCTTTGCTCATTTCAATTTGGGCTTCCAATTTCTACTGCTGATGAGTGGTTTGTATCTTGTGGTATGGCCTCTATATTTCTGCTTCTGAAGTGTTATTTAAATAGTGGGTTGTGATACCTTCACCCCTACCCTGTGGAGGTTGTTGGTGATCCCACTGACTGTTTTTGTTTTTTTCTTCACAGCTCTCAGAATTTTTCTGTCATCAACTGCTGTTTTCTTTCCTTGGCTGACCTGTTCAGTGTCTGATTGTTAGTACTCCAGTGGTTTCTTTCTTTTTCAGGACATTCCAAATTGTTGTGTTGGCTATACCCAATGCTTGATGCTGATTTTTCCTCTTTTCTCAGATTCAAAATGGCTTTCTTTTCTCCCATAGACAGCTCTCTGGTATTCATGTTGGTTTATCATTAAAGACTATACTTTTGCTCACAAAAAAAAGAAAAAAAAAAGGATGGTCTGACACCAAAGGTACCATGTTCTAAGTTTTTTTTAAAAACTCATGAATGTACATGAATGTAAATATCAGGAAAAGAAAGCTGAAATTCTGATCTATTGTTTCATATTCATCTTTTGATCTCAAACCCAAATGTCTTCAGTTTATATATTATATGTATATACTGTATGTAATTGGCCTTGCTGTTCCATTTGGAGGGGACTGTATATATACTGTACAACCCCCCCCCCCCCCCCATCTCTCTCTCACACACGCTCAAGCTAGTTACTCCTGAGATACCAGTGAGATACAAAGAGATACCAGTCACTCACTGCTGCTGAGGATGGCACCAAATGGATAGCCTAAAGATCACCGTTTTCATAACGGAGTCCATGGAGACAGATGCAAGTGCAGAACATCTTAATAAAAAAAAATTAAAAAAACAATGTCAGGACACTCTTGTGAAAAACCTGAGACTGACTTTCAGAGCACTCCTGTTGAGAACATGAGCCTACATCACATGGTAGATGAACACTCAGGAGGAAATTGCTAATTACTCCCTTCCACATACATAAGCTCATAGATTAGTTAGTGCCACTATGATTGACAGGGCACAGAGTAATCAAAGTAATGCCATCCCTTCCACCCAGACAGCATAGCTATTTGTAGGAACCATGCATCCACAGATAGGGGGCACAGTTTTATTAAAGTACTTTTACAGCAAAGTATGTAAGATGAGTATACATCACTCCCACGAACCATCAAAAAGCCTTTGTCTGGTGTCTCTGGGTCCAACTGCCATCCAGGATGGACCGTAAAAGAGAGCAGCTCTCTCTAAGGCTGATAGCCATGAGCAATCTTGCTGAAAAGAGGAGGCCTGCTAAAGGAGGCCTACTAAATGCACACCTCTCCCAAAGGCATATTTTAAATCAGTGCTACCCAGCATTGTGCATGTTTTTGTCTTTCTTTTTTTCCCCATGCAAGTTTACTATCGCATTTAAGCGAAACAGCTGCTTTCAACTTCTTTCGATGGCCGGACCTCCGCGAGTTATGAAGCCAACTGAGCTTTAACAGGATGTGAATCCATGGACAGATCGACCTGCACATGCATGTGAAGACAAACTAAAGAATGCTGCATCACCATTCATCAGCATTGAGCAAACTGCAAAGACAAAAGAACAACTCTTTTAAAGGCTGCATTGATGCTCATTCAGAGAATGAAGGAAATGTGCACACAGAGATACTTGGGCAAGAGGCAAAGACATAACCCAGAAACCAGAAATGTAGTAACAACCTTAAACAGAACAGCAATGAATCATAAGGCTTGGTATAGATAGATACATGACACAGAGCATATACTTCACAATGAACTGATGGAAATTGAGTCATTAAGTATTGTAAGTATTGTAAGTAAGTATTAAGTGTTATTGTGCAACAGTGCGATCAGTAAGATGGTGAAAGCGACATTCTCTGTGGTAGTTGGGTGTTGTAGTCCTTTGTGGCCATATTTGTAGGCTGCTCTGTGTATGTGATCTGGAAAGCAATGCCATTTCCAGCATTGATGTGAAGAACGTGTTTCTGTTCTTGACCCACTGCTGTGCCAAGAATATAATGCCAATCACCCCGACAGACCAGGTCTGGGGTGTGGACCCAGTCTGTTGGAATGTTTTGCATGATATTCTTGGCACAGCAGTGGGTCAAGAATGTCCTGGGCTGGGATCTAGCACCTTTCCTCAGGTCCATAGCCCTCCCAGTAAATGGGGTATTATAGCTGACCCTCGTGTGGGAGTTGAGGATCTCTTTGACAATGTAGGCCGGTTGCCCTTCAATATCTAGTGGAGCTGGTGGTGTGGAGGGTCAAATGTTTTCAGCTAGGGTGACTTAGAGACATGAAAGGCTTGAGCTTGGAGACATGAAATGATGGTGCAAGGCAGCAGTGGAGTAGTAGGTCAAGCTTGTAGGTGACTTTGTTGATCCTTTGTAGACCTTTGAATAGGCCAATGTAGTGAAGATTAGTTCAGGGGTTTCAAAGGCTTGGAGGAGACCAGGGAGTGGAATCATGCAGAGGGACTTTGAGAACTGGTCAATGACCACCATAATTACCATGTTTACAAGGGATTGAGGCAGGTCTGTGACAAAGTCAGTGGCAACGTGGGACCATGATGTGTGGTGGGGGTAGTGTGAGGAGTTTACCTTCAAGTTGGGTCCTAGGTAACTTGGCTTGAGCACACGAAGAACAGTGCTACCTTGCCTTATGTGAGTTGAGCCTTTTAGTTGTCTTAATGTATTCTAGATTCTTGTGGTCTGTGTATATCATGAAAGGGTTTTGGGCCCCCTCCAGCCAGTGGTGACATTCCTCCAAGGCAAGTTTCACTACAAGGAATTCTCTGTTGCCTATGCCATAGAGCCATTCGGCTTGGGATTTTTTTTTTTTCTGAAAAGAAAGCCACTAGGTGAAGCTTAGGTTTTTTTTTTTTTTTTTGCCAAACCGCCCCCATGCCTGTCTCTCTGAAGCATCCACTTCCACGATGAAGGGCCTGGATGGAGCTGGGTATTTCAAGATGGGGGCTGATGTAAATGCTTCCTTATGGCATTGGACCGCTTGGTCAGCAGAGGGGTTCCATTGAAGTTTTTTGGGACCTTTCTTGATCAAGGCTGTGAGGGGTGTGTTGATGGAGTGGAACCCTCGGATGAACCTATGATAAAACTTGTCAAACCCTGGGAACCTCCATACCTCTTTAACTGTGGCTGGGATAGGCCAGTTAGTAATGGCAGTGACCTTGCCATTCATTATGGTTACATGATAATCACATTCCTCCCCCTTGATGAAGAGTTGTTTTTCCAGAAGCCAAGTGAGAACCTCTCTGACATGATTACAAGAATTTCTTTGGATGAGGAGTAAATTAGAATATCATCAATGTATGTGATGACAAAGTTGCCAAGTATGTCCTGGACGACATCCTTGATGAGGCACGAGAACACCACTGGAGTGCAAGAAAGCTCATATGGCATGATGCAGTACTTGAAGTGGCCAGAGGTGGTGCTAAAGGCCGTTTTCCACTCATTGCCCTCACGAATATGGATGAGGTTATAGACAATATGCAGGTTGAGCTTGGTAAAGTTGTTACCTCTCTGAGTTGTTCCAGCGCAGCAGGAACCAGGGGCAGAGGAAAGCAGTATTTGACCATTACCCAGTTCAATCCGTGGTAATCGATGCATGATCTGAGACCCCCTGAGAACCCAGCAGATGTGGGTGAGGTGGAGGGACGAATGTACCCTTGTTTCAGGGCTTCTGTGATGTAGTAATCCATGGCTTTAGCTGAGAGGGGGTAGATTCAGTTACAAGGAGGTGTGCCTCTGGCCAGGACCTCAAAAGCGCAGTCAAAGGGCCAGTGAGGAGGGAGGCTTCTAGAGTTGGTTTTGCTGAAAAACTTCCTTGAGGTCCTGATAATCTGAGGGGGTATTTCCATGTTAGCCTGGCTACAGGATACTCAAGTGAAGTTGATGCTGCAAGGAAGGTATGGGCCTGTATACAGTGGTTAAAGAAGTGTAGTGACCAGTGGAGGCTTTCTTGCTTGGACCAGGAAATCTGTGGATCATGAGTGTACATCCAGGGAAATTCCAAAACAATGGGAAAGTTCTTCATGATGGTGACTAGGATGTGAGCATAACTGTGCAATGAGTAATGGACCCCTCTCTCTTCAATGGGTCCACTGTCCAAGGCTTGGATGTGCAGGGGATTGTGAAGTGGCTGGGTAGGCAGATTCAAGATCTCAAGACGAGGGAGCTGTCGATGAAGTTGCCAGCCGCTGCAGAGTCGATCAGTGCTGAAACAATAGAAAGACCTTCTGAGTTTCCTATCTACACTGGTATAGAAAAATTTTGACATGAAATAATCTTAGGAGCAATCACCTTGTTGGAGCGAGAAGGCTGATCCACTCACGCAGAGGTGGACTGTAAGAGTTTGGGCTTGGGATGGACTGGTAAAAGCACAGCTTCTGTTTCTGATGTCTTTGGTGTTCCACACTGGTCAACTTTGCTTGCTCTAGCTGCATAAGCTCAGGTGCTTGGAGGGAAGGGAAGTTATCTGTGGTTCTCCCATCTGGCTCTTCAACAGGTGGTCAAGACAGATGGAGAGGTGAATGAGGGAGTCTAGAGAGGCTTGATCATTACAGCATGAGAATATCCTGATTTAAGCCCTGCCGATATGCTGCTTTGAGCGTTGGTTCGTTCCAGCAGCTGTCATCATATTTGTCGGGAGGTGTAATGATGGGGCAGAGAGAGGAAGTGGGGGTGTGGTCGAGCACTGGTTTGTGAATGGAGGGCGGAGCCGGAGAAGGTGAGTGGTAAGGAAGGCACACCTGTGGGGAATTCTACTAACGAGTGTTCTGTGTTACAGTGTGCTGGGGCAAGGATGAAATGGAGAGAGATGAGCGACGAGAGAGAGAGAGAGAGAGCTATCCAGCACAGAGCTGTGTGTGTGTGTATGTGCAAATAAAATAAAACCGCTGAAAGTGAAGGTGAAAAATTGGAGAATAAAATGCCTCTGAGTTGTTCCCAAGCCTGCCTCCTGCTTCCTCATTTCTGCCCGAACCTGTAGAGTTTGCTACACTGGTGCCGAAACCCGGGAATTTGAGGAAGACGCCATCCTGGAGTCCTCACCACTGGCCGACATCATCACATCTCTCACCAGCCTCCACCAGACCCAGCATCAGGCCCTCAATCAGCTGCGCCGAGACCAGGAGCACCAGATCAACTAAAGCCCAGCTCTCTCTCACTCTCATGTCTCTCTCCCTTTTCCTCACCCTTTCCCCATCCCTACTCCATGGAAACGGGGGCCAATTCCCCCAAAACCCACTCCCCAAACCCAAAACTATAGGGTTGAGGCGGTAGTTAGTCCTCGCCTCACCCATCCACTAATCCTGGGGACAAACTGGCCAGGGTATCGAGCATTTGTGAGAGAATTGTTTGTGGATGGGTCCTGTAATAATGAAAAACGCTGTGGGCCGTGGAGGCGGTGTCGGGGCCATAAACACAACAGCAATGAGCCATAAGGCTTGGTATAGGCAGGTACATGATACTGAGTGTATACTTTGCAATGAGCTGGTGGAACGTAAGTGCTTAAACATTGTGTGGGTGTAATTGTGCACAGGTGTGTGTGATCGGTAAAATGGTTAACATGAACGTGACATTCTCTGTGGTGGTTGGGTGTTGTAGTCCATATTTGTAAGCTGCTCTGTGTTACGTGATCTGGAAAGCAACACCGTTTCTGGCATTGATGTGACATTGTGCACCTGGACAGGAAAAAATAGTGTTTACTATTGTTTCTATCTACATTTTACTGTGTTGAATAATTTGAAACAGTTTGTAAAAACAGCATTCCTTTAAACAAACGGAATTGCACATACTGCCTCAAATCTATTTTTTCTCTCTTTGATCCCTCTCTTGTCTTTGGATGGGATCACACCCTGTGCTTACTAATGTAGTTATGCCGAGGAAAAATAACCCAAACTTCATAGCATTATTCCCATTACATTACTGCACCTTGGAACTTATTTTGTCACTGGAAATATTTTTATAGTTTCTATCGCTAGCCATCCACCACGTGCAAACCTTTTAAAGTCCCAAACATATTTCTCTTCCCTATTCCATCTAGAGCAGAGCACATGTCCACACACACACACACACACACACACACACACCTGCTCTCTCTTTCACTCTCACTCTTGCCCTCACATGCACAAACACACATTCCTTTTGCTGCTCTCTCTCTCTCTCTAACACACACAAACACACACACTCTTTGTCTGTCCCTATATAGAACTAGGTTCATAGTTAATAGTTAACTGGTGTTCTTCTTTTCTATGTATTTCAATAAATGCTTTATTATTGAACATCTTATTGATTTGTTGTGATTATTGCTTTGATATTGCAAGAAGCCAAACTATTTGGAACTAAGCCTTCAGAATCCGAGTCACTGAATATTATTGTTCTCAACTAAAATTGAGGTTTTAATAACTATTAATAGCTTATTTAATAACTTAAAGGTTATTTAAAGGCATTATCCTGCCGAAAGAGGTCACTTCTATTAGGGAATACCGTTGCCATGAAGGGGTGTACCTGGTCTGCATCAATGTTTAGGTAGGTGGTATGTGTCAAAATAGCATCCACATGAATGCCAGGACCCAAAGTTTCCCAGCAGAACATTGCCCAGAGCATCACACTGCCCCCGCCAGCTTGCGTTCTTCCCCAGGTAAACGATGCACTGCATACTGAGAACACCCCACAAGGCCTGCCATTTTAAAGATGCTCTGACCCAGTCATCTAGCCATCACAATTTGGCCATTGTCAAAGTCTCTCTAATCCTTACGCTTGCCCATTTTTCCTGTTTCCAACACATCAACTTCGAGAACCGACTGGTCACTTGCTGCCTAATATATCTCAACCCTTGACAGGTGCTATTGTAACAAGATAATCAATATTATTCACTTCACCTGTCAGTGGTCATAAGGTCATGGCTGATCGGTGTATATTGTTGGTATTTACCTTGCATTTCCAGTGCTTCCTGTATAAATACAACCATTTCCCCTACACATTGCTAATGCTACACTGATGTTGTAGCACTTTAGTCACACATAGCTAATTTTCCATGTATAAAGAATTATTATATGCAATGTGTCTTTGCACATCTCATTCTCAATATTCAAAACCATTTTATTAACCAGAAAAACATCAGTGTACATAATTTTTCCTTCCTGACACATTACTGTTACCCTTTCCTTTTGTTTATGTTTATTATGTACTGCTGTCCATCGTTGCACCAAAAGTTTCATACAACAGAGAACAATCAAAATACTGAGCATGAGATAGTTGAATAGCTATACCTGAAAAGCCAAAGAAAACTTCTCAGTATTTCACATCGTATCTAAATTTATAAGCGCACATCTGTTGTCAACCAGATGAGGATGGGTTCCCTTTTGAGTCTAGTTCCGCTCAAGGTTTCTTCCTCATATTGTCTCAGGGAGTATTTCCTTGCCACCATTGCCTCTGGCTTGCTCATAAGAGAAAAAATTCATATATTTAAAATTTATATCCTGTAATTATATATTTCTGTAAAGCTGTTTTGTGACAATGCCCATTGTTAAAAGTGCTATACAAATAAAATTTAATCGAATTAAATTGTATCTAAATTAATATACAAACACTTCATGGCCAATGCATTCTTTCATTGTCGTTAATGTTATAATGCTGTTAAAAACTTGTTTTGTGAGAATGTGATGAATCAGTACATACACCAATCAGCCGCAGCATTAAAACCACTGACAGATGAAGTGGATAACATTGGTTATCTCGTTACAGTGGCACCTTTCAAGGGGTGGGATATATTAGGCAGAAAGTGAACAGTCAGTTCTCAAAGTTGACCTGTTGAAAGCAGGAAAAATAGGCAAGCCTAAGGATCTGAGTGACATTGACAAGGGCCAAATTGTGATGGCTAGATGACTGGGTCAGAGCATCTCCAAAATGACAGGTCTTTTGGGGTGTTCCTGGTATGCAGTGGTTAGTACCTACCAAAAATAGCCCAAGGAAGGACAACCGGTGGACCGTTGACAGGGTCAGGGGTGCTCAAGGCTCATTGATGTGCGTGGGGTGCAAAGGCTACCCGTCTGGTTCAATCCCACAGAAGAGCTACTGTAGCACAAATTGCTGAAAAAGTTAATGCTGGCTATGATAGAAAGGTGTCAGAACACACAGTGCATCATAGCTTGCTGTGTATGGGGATGCGTAGAAACAGACTGGTCAGAGTGCCCATGCTGACACTTGTCCACTGGCAAAAGTGCCTACAATGGGCCTGGTGGCCTGGTCTGATGAATCATGTTTTCTTTTACATCATGTGGATGGCCGGGTGAGTGTGCGTCATTTACCTGGGGAAGAGGTGGAACCAAGATGCACTATGATAAGAAGGCAAGCCAGCGGAGACAGTGTGATGCTCTGGGCAATGTTCTGTGGGGAAACCTTGGCTCCTGGCATTCATGGGGATGTTACTTTGACATGTACCACCTACCAAAACATTGTCTGCAGACCAAGTACACCCCTTCATGGCAACGGTATTCCCTAATGGCAGTGGCCTCTTTCAGTAGGATAATGCGCCCTGCCACACTGGAAAAATTGTTCAGGAATGGTTTGAGGAACATGGCAAAGAGTTGAAGGTGTTGACTTAGCCTTCGAATTCCTCAGATCTCAATAAAGTTATAATTATGAATATATAAATGTAAATCCTGAATATCTAAATGTAAATCCGAATATAGATTTATAACTCTGAATATATACCGAATATATATTCAAAACTCTGAATATATTAATGTAAATACAAATACATATTTATAAATCCTGAATATATAAATGTAAATCTTGAATATATGTCTACATCTCAACATAAATATATGTTTATGATCAGGCATGTCAATAGACGGATGTTCCTATTGAATTTTTTTTTTCAAACTTTTTTTTTATTGGGTTTTACAAAAACAAAACAATTGTCAACACAATACTAGTAAGGAATCAAGAGTTATAGGCACTTTTTATAATAATAATAAAAAAATAAAAAAATAATAAAAAACCCTGACAGCTCACATACAAGTGAATCCTTAATAGACAATCGGACCACCACCAGTGCCCATATTACGATATTACACGATATTAACGACCAGCCAAACCATGAGAGTCACATCAATCTAAGGAAGACGAGAAATGTATCCTCTTATCCAGCTGGAGAAGAGGGCCCCATATTTTCCTGAATGTATTAGAAGAACCCTTTAATGAGAGTCTAATCTTTTCCAATTTAACGAAAAAAAGCGTATCTCTAATCTATTGAGAATGAGAGGGAGGTTGGTGATTTCCAATTAGTCACTATTAGCCTTCTAGCAAGTAGGGAAGCAAAGGCCAAGGTATACTTTTTAGATGTAGAAAGGGTAGACACAGATGATGAGGGAAAGACCCCAAACAATGCCGTAAGAGCATTTGGCTCTATTTTTTCATCAATTAATTCTGATAAGGTATCAAAGACTCCCATCCAGAAGTTGTGTAAGGATGGACAGAGCCAGAACATATGTAAGAGATCTGCGGGAGACTGTTGACACCTATCACATGCTGGGGAGACATCAGCAAAAATCTTAAACAACCGCGCTTTAGTATAATACACGCAGTGTACTATTTTAAATTGTATAAGACCATGTCTAGCACAAATAGAGGAGTTACACTGCAAAAAATAACCATCTAAATATAAGAAACAAATGCATGATTTAAGAAGATACAGACTAGAAACAAGTCAAATTATCTGCCAGTGCAGTAAGATAATTATACTTGGTAAGATTTCTTGAAATAAGAAAACATATCTAGGCTTTAGAAAAAGAACAAAATGTCTTAAAATAAGCATTAAAACACTTATTCCAAGCAGTGTATTTAGTCTAATTAACTTAAAACTAGCTTTTTAATTAATTTTTAAACAGTTTGCTTATCTTAATTTGTGTGAAAATATCTTAAAATATCTTATATATTTTGACTTAAAATGAGACAAAGCATAATCTGGAAGATGTCATTGCACTTAAAACTGGAAATTAAAAACCTTACTGGATAATTGGAAAGAGTGTGGTGACTTAATACTGCAGAGTCTTATAATTTGGTGTTAGGTTGTAAATAAACCTGTTCATGTTGACATAAAACAAGCATTTGGAATAAATAATACTAATGAACAAGTCCTAAGTGTGATTATTGAGCATTTTTTACTGGGCAACCTTAAAACCAGTTATTATAGCTAAAACAAAGTCTTAAAAGATACAAGGCTGGCCTCAAATGATGCCTGTGATGGTAAATAAGCTTAATTTGCAGGTAAAATAACTAACTTTAAGCTTTACTAACTAAGTAAGAAAAAAAAGATAAATAATCTTAAAACAATCATAATAATCTTACACAATCTGCTCCTGCATAGTATTTTATTCTTAAAATAAGATCAATAAGTTTTTATGGCTAGAAATAAGATTGTAAGTCTTGACTAGATGAGGAGTTTTTGCAGTGTATGTACACGCTCCAAAATCTCAGACCAAACCCCCTCCGGTATTTCTTGTCCCAGATCCCCCTCCCAAAGGTAATAAAAAATCCATTTATATAATTGCAGAATGATTCAGCAGATATAGCTATTTCAACTTAACCACCCTGCCTTCTCAATGGTTATGCCTAAATTTTTCATATCACCTCAATCTTTTCCCATACATGCATTTCGAGTTTTGTGTAAATCCATGCAAGCAAGCATGAAGTACAGCCGTTTGAGTAAACCAACTCCACCCTGCTTGGATTGATTGGCAAGTAGCTGCCATATTGCTTAGAAATGTCAACATGGACCAAATGACAAATTTATATGGTTTGAGCAAAGGAATCATTACCAAAAGACATGCTTGTTTTTCTAAGCAAGAAACATGAATAGTGTCCCCTAGTGGCCAATTTATGTGAGATTGCATGAGATAGTAGTGGGTCCTTACCTGAATCTACCACTGAAGTTTCATGACAATATCTCAATGGTAAGCCTGTCAAATGTCTGCTGAAACCTGATTAGCCATGCTTTTTAAGTAAATGAAATCCACTCAAAATCCACTCAAATATTAGCACATAGATACACCACACCAAATTTCAGCTTGGTCAGTCTTTTAGTTCCTGAGTAACACTTATCTGACCTTATCTCCACCCCTATGCATGACCAAGCCACAAACTGCGTATGTCTTCAGAATCTTTCATGCATATACTTTTTATGTTTTATGTGCATGCACACAAGCATTTGTGAGTTACAGCGGTTTGAATAAATTAGGCTCTGCCTCATTAGAATTGGTTGACGTATGGCAGGCATATTGTTTACAAATCTCAACATATTTTTGATCATTACTAAGCTTCACACTCTCCTGAGTAGACACCAAGTTTTTGAAGGTTGGTCAAACATCCTAGGACTAGTTTGCAAAAGTAAGTTTTGCATAATATACAAATTAGCAAAAAATGTTTGTAGGGCTCACAGTTCATGTGATGTGGACCAAAACATAAATGCTTGTGCTATAGGTGTTTGGTCCCAACTTGCTTACTTGGTTTCGGGCACAGAGTCCTATCTGTTGACCAAGTTTCACATCTATACATCTTACGGTTTGGTCTGTATGATTCATTACAGCAGAAAACCAGAAGAAGAAGAATATAGCTGCACACAGTGATCAGTGGGGTCAAAGCACCTTCAGCAAATATGATGCAGAAAGATGCAGCCCACCAAAGACCACGCTAACGTTTGCAGATGTTCTCAGGAGTATGTACTACCTGGCTACCTGGCACTTAAATTGACCGGCTATATTGTTAACAAATTTCAAGATGTTTTTGATAATTATTGAGTTGGACATGCTCTTGAGCATTTTGACACCAATCTGTAAACACTGGACAAAAATCCTTCTACTAGTTCTACTGCAAAAGTAGGTTTTGCATATTATGCAAGGTAGCTTAAATTGTAATGGGCAGAGCAAACTGGTTTAAGAGGTTTTTTTTAGTTTCAGGAACCAAACCGGAATGAGAAAAATTTTTTTACAGCACACCATATTTTCCAAGAGAAATGTCTGTTGTAGTGCGCAAAAACATAAATGATAAATCAGTTATTAGTGCGTACCTACTTGAGCCTACCATTCATGTTTTGTGACTATAGCTCAATGGCAACCCTGTCAAATACCTATCAAATATCGGCTGATATCTAATTGGCCAATGATGCCCATGTTTATTTTTTATATAAATGGGTCATCATCTTACAGATTAGCACGAAGATGCAGCATACCAAGTCTAAGTTTGATCAGACTTACAGTTACTGAGAAACAGTCGTCTGAACTTAGCTCTGCCCCCTATGTATGACCATGCCCAAAACTTTGCATTCAGCTCAGAATCTTGTCCTGTATATGCTTTTCAAGTTTTGTGTGAATCAATACAAGCATTTCTGAGTTACAGCTGATTGAATAAATTAGGCTCGGCCTTTTTAGAATTGATTGACGTGGTAGCCATATTGTTTACAAATGTCAACATCTTTTTGATAAGTATTGTGGGTCACTCTCTGCTGAGTAGTTTGACACCAAATTTGTGAGGACAGGCCAAAAAGCCTAAGACTAGTTTGCAAAAGTAGGTTTTGCATATTATGCAAATTATCATTATTATGAGTGGACATGGCCAAATTGTCCAAAAGACAATTTTTTTATCGTGTCAGGATCACAAGACAAACAAAGAAATTACTTTCTACCCTTTATATTCCAAGAGCTATGCTTGTTTTTTTTTGTGGAAAAACATGAGTAGTGTCCTCCAGTGGCTAATTTGAGTGAGATTGCATCAGTTACTAGCGGGTCCCTACCGAAACCTACCATGCAAGTTTTGTGACAATAGCTCAATGTTAACCCTATCAAATCCCTGCTTAAATCTGATTGGCTGATGGCAGCTATGTTTTTAATTAATTAGGTCATCAATAAAAATCCACTTACATGTTAGCTCATAGATGCCATATACCAAATTTCAGTTCGCTTGGACTTACGGTTCCTAAAAAACAGTTATCTGCCCTTACCTCTGCCACTATTTATGGCCATACCCAAAGCTTGGCATATGACCTCAGAATCTTGTCCTGTATGTGGCATTCACGGTTTCTGTGAATCCACACAAGCAATCATGAGTTACAGCTGTTTTTGTATGTGTATGTGCTTGGCTCCCTAAATATAGCCACAAGTAGTGATCTGCAGGGGCAAAGTATCTTTTGCAGATTGCACCACTATTGGCAAGTTCTTGCCAAGTTGCATAGAACAATAAAGCTACCTTAGATGAATATAATGTACAGGTTACTTGACTGGAGCTCAGGACTAACACTGTGAAATGTGCGGTGCAAACTGATTGGCTGATGGAGGCCATGGTTTTGAAATAACACAGTCACCAGTAGAAATCCACTCACAGATTAGTGCAACAATGCACTACACCAAATTTCAGCTCAGTATGGTGCCTGAGAAACCATTATTTGAATTTAACCCTGCACCCCATGGATGGTCACATGGTCTTAGCATTTAGTCCTCAATATGCCTTTCAATTTCATGGGAAACCATCTAAAATGTCATGTGTTATATTTGTTTGAGTAAATTAAGGTCCGTCATTCAATAATTGATTAGCATGTGGTGGCGATGTTGTTTACAAAGCTCAACATGTTTTTGATCATTATTGAAGACCAGACATTTGAGCAATTTATGGGACCAAAATATCAGTCCTAATTACCAAATTTGGTGTTGATAGATCAGTGATAACCCTTTCTTATAGCTGTGTAGAACCCTGATGTGTGAGGATGCGGAGGGAGACTTGGGAAGCAGGCGGAATTTTAGCAGAGCTCCAGGCTCAGGTTTATTTGGGCCACGCTTTTCAGCGCACTTTCAAAAACTCAACAAAAAGGACAAATCAACCGAAGAGGGTCTGTCACAGACTTGCAGCTGTTGCTCCACCAAGTTCACAGTTCAAGTTGCCACACCGCATAGTGTGTGTGTGTGTGTGTGTGGCCGGCTCTGCCGGCTATGCCACTCTCTCTCTCTCTTGTTATGGCAGTCACTGAAAGCACAAAGAGACCCAAATAAGTAGAATGACGGTAATAAGCACACTTCTTTGGGTTTGCTCTGAGTCCTGCTCATCTCAAGGATTTCAGGACAGTCCTCAGATGATGTGGGTAGTAAAACAAGTACCTTTTCTCCCAGTGCAAATTCCCGTCAAGTACCTGTGTCATACAGTTGGGACTGTTGTTCTTGGGCCTGACACAAATTCTCCTGTGTTAGGTGACTTAAGGTCTCCAACTTCAGCAAAATAGACTTCAAACTATAATGAATTTCCTGGATACGCAATTGCACTTTTTGACCATGTAGTACACAGTTATAGAAGGGAATTATTTACAGTTGTTATAAATAGTAATAGCTATCTGTTGTCACCCAGATGAGGATGGGTTCCCTTTTGAGTCTGACTCCTCTCAGGCCATCATCGCCTCTGGCTTGCTCATTAGGGATAAATGTATAAATTTAAAATTTATATCTTGAATTTATATATTTCTGTAGAGCTGCTTTGTGACAGTGTCCATTGTTAAAAGCGCTATACAAACAAAATTGAATTGAATCTCCATGCACACACCTCACCTTCACCAATCGTACATTTCCAAATGCCCTGCACTGAATCAGGCTTTGATGGACTGGTTACACACTGACTCCACCAAGGCCTGATGTGTTTTCCCTTGTATACTCACTGACACACGGTATGTTTCTCCTTGATTGGGGAGGCCTGTGGCCCGTCAGGGGTCCGGATCAGTGTTCCCACATCCATGAGGGAACTCTGAATCTGGAAATGCCTGGCTTTCATGCCGTGCCTGCAAACCTGTAGCTGCTGGATGGCAAGCAGGGCTTCCCCCAATAGCAAGGGGAGGAGTCACAGAGCCCATTCCTCCTCCGGCCATACTCATGCAGCTGCCACACACTCGAACAGCTCCAATGGGGAGGCCAACTTGGTGTGTGTCATGTGTGGACTGGTGGTAGGGGACCCAGATGGAGATTTGGTGGGCTACAGCAACTTCTTTGCCCACCGGCTCTTGCTTTGAAGGCTTTGAAAAGCTGCTGCTGCTGCTCATGGTGTGTGTGTGTGTGTGCGTGTTTGTAGCAGGGTCCACCAGCTCTGCTCCTTTGTCTCTCTCTTGTTACGGCAGTCATTGAAGGCACAATGAGACACAAATAAGTAGACTAGCCGTAATAAGACACAGGTGAGTATCATCGGGTGTTACCTGCTGGTTCAACCCTCTTCTTCTCCATCTGCAGCTGAAGCTTTACAACGCCCCCTCAGCCACAAGCTATTTAAGTAAATTAAATACAATACAATGGATGATTGGCCTATAAGGCCATATTGTTTAAAAATCTCAACATGTTTTCGATAATTATTAAGGTATAGAGTTTGCTGAGTAATGTGACAAATTTGTGAAGATATCGCAAAACTCCTAGGACAAGTTCTCAAAAGTAGGTTTTGCATATTATACAAATTATTAAAAATGTGAGCGGGCAGAGCTTAATGGTCTAAAAGGCAAATTTTTATAGTGTAAGAAAACAAAAAAAATGGGAAAAAGAAGGTTCACTGTACACCTTATTCTGCAGTTATTTTATTATTTTATGCTAGTTTTTAAGTGCAAAAACATGAATGTCACCTTCAAGAGGTAAAGTTGAGTGAGACTACCAATTAATGGGGGGTCCTTAGAGGGACCAGATTGGGGCCAAACCCACGATCCTGAGTCTCATGCTCCACTAACTGAGCTAGCCAGGCACCTGGGAGATACTAATGGATAATTTGCAAAAATAATTTTCTCTGTAGGACATATCATATATTTACTACTGCACTACATGCTTGCCCCCTAAAAATTCTAACAAAAACCACAGGGTTCCAAGCAATATACTGTATGCTTGGCCCCCTAATAAAAAGAAATAATATAGCTGCAAGCTGCGATCTCCAGGGGCCAAACAAATTCACATTGATTATAAAATACTACTATTGACCAGTGGAGTGGTCTCCTTCAGTGAACAGTTGATAGCTTTGACAAAATAAACTTCATGTGTAAACTATAATGAACTTTTGTGGTTACACAGTTGTACTTTTTAACCACTTTTTTCTTCCTCGTATTGTCTCAGGGAGGCCTTGCCACAATTGCCTCTGGCTTGCTCATTAGGGATAATGCTTTGTCCCATGCTTTGTGACTATGTCCAGCGCTATATAAATGAAATTGAATTGAATTGAACATTGCCCAAATCAGCCATGAAAGCCATATGGTCAGAACAGCAAGACCGGGTTTTTACCAGTGGCTACATTTACATGCAGCCTGCAAATCTGTTAATAAACAAACTGAGAGATCAGTCTGGAAAAAAAAATTTTTAACACCTCATTGGCTCTGTTTACACGCAAAGATATTTACCAATTTGGATGTCTTCATTCTGATTGCAGATTCAGAAAAAAAACTGTTTTTATGTTTTCCTAATTGGACACTCTATATGAAATCTGGGTTTATCTGTACATTAGTTGTTATCAAAATTATGCACATGCATGGAGGGAGATTTAGTGACCACTTTAACATAATAACCTGGAATGCATGAGTCAAGTCAGGATGTTCAGCTTTTTAATTGCACTGCACATATTTTTAATTTTAATTTTAATTTCAACTCCTCTTTAAGAGACTAACCTAATTTCACTAATTTCTTCATCAAAATCAACTTGTGTACTATATCCCTTATGTACACATTTCTTCGAACAGATACTACCAGATACAATCAATTCTTCCCTTAGCACTGGCTATATACCTAAATCTTTTAAGCTGGAAGTTATCAAACCCCTGATTAAAAAACCAACCTCAATCCATGTCAGTTGTCAACTGGCCACTATCAATCACCCTTTAATCTCCAAGATCCTAGAAAAGGTTGTAGCACAGCAGTTATGCTCATACTTGTATAGGAAATCTATCAGTCAGAGTGTAGGCCTCATCACAGTACTGAGACAGCACCGGAAACTGGCCACCCGTTCAGGACCACTATAGTAACCACAAGTCACGTTCTCAAGCAACGGACAATAATTTGGAAATTGTCTACCACTGACAAACATAGAGCTAGATAAATAGATAGATGTGCACATGAACATCAGAACTGGACCATGGAGCAATGGAAGAAGGTGGCCTGGTCTGATGAATCACGTTTTCTCTTGCATCATATGAACAGCCAAGTGCGTGTGCATTGCTTACCTGAGGAAGAGATGGCACCAGGATGCACTATGGGAAGAAGGCAAGCCAGCAGATGCAGTGTGATGCTCTAGGCGATGTTCTGCTGGGAAACGTTGGGTCCTGGCATTCAGGGGATGTTACTTCGACACATACCACCTACCTAAACATTGTTGCAGACCAAGTACACGGCAACGATATTCCCTAATGGCAGTGGCCTCTTTCAACAGGATAGTGTGCTTTGCCCCACTGCAAAAATTGTTTAGGAATGGTTTGAGGAGCATGACAAAGAGTTGAAGGTGTTGGGGTGGCCTTCAAAGTCCCCAGATCCTCAGATCTCGATCCAATTGAGCATGCATGAGGTGTGATGTGCTGGACAAAGTCTGTAGAGGCCCCGCCTCACAACTTACTGGACTTAAAGGATCTACTGCTAATGTCTTGGTGCCAGATACCACAGCACACCTTCAGAGGTCTCGTGGATTCCATGTCTCGATGGTTCAGAGCTGTTTTGGTGGCACAAGGAGGCGTAAATAATATTAGGCAGGTGGTTTTAATGTTATGGCTAGTCGGTAATATGTGCAAGTTGTTGAACACTTGAGCCAACTTGGTTAGCTCCCCAGACAGCTATTCTAATATCAAAGTGTGAGCAACAGCAAATGGTCCACTTTAAATTATATACCCTTATTATCGAGTACAAAACAACAGTAACAGTAACTGAAACACTGAAATATATGTAAAATGCAATAAAATTAAAATGATCTGTGGCTAACTGACTAAAAACAATAAGTTACTAGGTAGCTAACATGAGCTAACTAGCTAAGCTGCACTTGTTATTATGAAATCTATTTAACTATAACAATTTTATTTCTATTTCATCTCAGTTAAAATCAGCAGTATAAAGTGGTTGCGTGTTGCAAACTTAGTTTTGGCACCTTTTTATCTGTAGCTAATAAGTAACTAAGTTCTGTTTTAAATGTTTTAAATCTGGACGTGTTGGACCTGAGGTGCATATAGTTGTGCTCAAGATTATTCATACCCCTTGGACAAATCAATACTTTTTAATTTTTTTCAGTTTTAAAAACTACTTTGGCAAAACTTTCATTGTATTCAATATATATTAGTTGCTATGCACAACCCCACATATGTGTTAGCTAAACTTCATTTGTATACCAATATATACGGCCAGAGATTCTCTTTTGAGCCTGTTCAAAATTAATCATACCCTATTCCCAATCTCAGAAAAAAAAATCCTTCTTTTGTGAAAGTGCACATGGTTTCACACTCCAGTGACTATAATCAATTTAATCAATTTAGGTCTAATCAATTAAGGCCTAATAATGCTAAATGGTAACACTTGCTCTGTAAAGTATAATTAAGGGGGCAAAGCTTTAATTATTCTCAGTCACTGTCACCATGGCCAAGAAGAAAGAACTCAGTCATGATCTTCGTACGCGTGTTGTCAATGCCCATATTGGAGGCAAAGGCTACAAGGCCATTTCAAAAGAACTAGATGTCCCGTGTATCATCAAGAAGTTCAAGATGTTCATCACTGTCAAAAACCCGGATGGGCGTAGCACAAACCCCCGTATCACCACCAAAGCTCTAATAGACATCCTCAACCAAGCAGGGGAGACGGTATCAAGATCCACTGTTCAGCGAATTCTGCATCGAGGTGGTCTCCATGGACATCGCCCCAGAAAGACACCACTCCTTACCAGAGACACTGGGATGCGTTCCTGGTCTTTGTGAGGGGTCACCTAGATAGAGATCCGAACTTCTGGTCATCCATCCTCTGGTCAGATGAGACTAAACTGGAGCTCTTTGGACATATGGATGATGCATATGTTTGGCGTAAGAAAGGAGAAGCCTTCAATCCTAAGAATACCATCCCAACGGTCAAGCACGGCGGTGGTCACATCATGCTATGGGGATGCTTCTCTGCCAGTGGTACAGGGAACCTTGTTAAGATAGATGGTATCATGAGAAAGGAGGACTATCTCAAGATTCTTGATGAAAACCTGGTGGCGTCAGCACACAAGCTCAACCTGCCAGAGAATTGGACCTACCAGCAGGATAATGACCCGAAGCATATGGCGCGAGTGGTCAAGCAATGGTTCAGGGACAACAACATAAATGTTCTGGAGTGGCCAAGTCAGAGCCCTGACCTGAACCCAATTGAGAATTTGTGGAGAGAGTTGAAGATCCGGGTCAGGGCTAAGAAGCCTTCCAATCTCCAACAACTGGAGGCTTTTGCAAAGGAAGAGTGGGGAAAAATTCCGCAGAAGACCTGTAGAAATCTTGTGGAGGCTGTCATTAAGAACAAAGGCTTTTCTATTGATTACTGAAACATTGTAATTTAAAGGGTATTAATAATTCTGAACATGGTGATTTTTGAATATTTGTCAATAAAAACCCATGAAATGTCATATTTCTTGAAATATCACGTGTTGTTATTCTCTCAGTTGTTTGTCACATATTAAATATATGAAAGTATTGTAAAAGTCATTCATCGCAGAAGACAACTCAAAAACACTATAAAAATACCAAGGGTATGAATAATTTTGAGCACAACTGTACATACAACTGCGAGCTGGGATTGGCCCAATTATAGTTCTTGTCTGGCCCCCAGATGAATTTCATATACCTTAATCAACCATTTGCAAAATTTAATTGATAATGATGATCAACCATTCACTGCTTAGCAGCTGTCTCTAAGTGCTACTTCCTCAAGAAGTGAATGAAAAACACTGGCAAAACTCATCAGAAGAAACTGCATGTGGTAGCAGTAAATTAGTCAGCATTATTTGTCTTAGAGATGGTTAACATGTGTTAACAAGGAATCTTTATGCTGATCATCTGGAGGGTGGTACTGTTTTTGAGTTCGTTCCTCAAGCTGAAAACATTTTGGATTATGGACTCTGTGGAAGACCATAGTCACAGCTCAGTTAGAACTATTAACAGCAGGTCTAAAGTAAACTAAACTTATAAATCTACATCTAAACATGAAAGGGTTAAAACCACCTGATACAAAGGAAATTCTTAGTCTCTTTAACCAACATCTCGAGAGAGTCTCTTTTAACAACTCAAAGTCTCTACCAACATCTTCAAGGAGTCTCTTTCAACGGCTCCAGGAGCTCTCTTCCATCTCTTCCAACAAGTCACCAGAAGTTCTCATCAACAAAGAGCTTCAGAAGTTTTCGCCCCTTGACGTCACGAGGAGAACACATCCACATCCAGACTAGTTCCTGCAATGCCTCCAACTCGTCCCTTTGCACCACTGTGAACAACTCATCAACGATTTGCAACCCGCCTAAGAGACTCACCGGGTTCGCTTCTCACTCTGTTTCTCACTCTAATTGGTCTTCTGAGACGGTACTTAAGGCCAACCAGACCACCGATCAATCAACATTGCTGGAAAACCCCTCCAAACAATGACGCAATGAAGGAATCCCTGGCAACACATACAACGTGAGTATGGTACCTCCAGATTCTAGCTGAACTGGTGCATTTAATATAAACAAAATGAAGGTTAAATTAATAAGTTGATGGTTTGTTCAGTTCATGGTCTGAGAAACAGCATACAGTCCTAGAAACTCATTCATTCTCTGTTCAAAGCCATTTTCACCCTGCTCATGTATGTGTGCATGTATGTGTTTATGTGTTAGATCAGTTTCTGTGTTTTTAGAATAGTAATAAAGTCTCGTCTGATTTTAAAGGCAAGTGTCTTGTGTCTCTGTGCTTATAATTTACTGCCTTAAACTGCCAGTCTTGTTACTGTGCTCACAGAGGTAAATATCCCATGCACCATTAATAAATACAATAATTTCAACTTATCGCTGGACAAATAGTTGTTAAAAATATTAAAAATATTAAGTTCACAAAATTTCCCCTGCTAATCTCCTACATATTTTAGTGGATGCAGGCAGCTTAACCTAAACAGCTTATTTCCTACAAGGGATAAATTCACACATTTACAATTTATTTTGATTTAATTTAATTTGAATGTTTTTATTTATTTCTGTAAAGCTGCTTGTGACAATGTCCAATGTTAAAAGTGCTATACAAATAAAATTGAATTGAATTGAATACACAATATAAACATAATATTACAACTTGCTTCTGCACAAAATTATGTGAATGCACAAGTGAATTTGAACTTAGGTAAGGTGCTAGGTAGAATGGTAAGCCACATTGTGTCACATCTGCTGCTTAAGGTCAAGTTAGTTTCAGCCTAAACATTTCCTTTTATTTTGAAAGTTCTCATCTCTGGTCTTGTTTCAAATAGCTTCACTTCCTGTTTTCTTCCAGTGTGACTATGGCCCCGCCCTGATGTGGTTCACCTGTGTCTAATTGTCACTTTGTGTATTTAAGCCCTGTGTTCCCTGTCCTAGTAACCAGTTCGTCTAAGCTCCTTATAGTCTAGTGGTCCAGCCTTTTCTCAGTGAATCTGTGGTGACTTTTCTTGAGCTAATTTCCTGTTCAGCCTTGCCTTTTTTTGATCCTGATTCAGGTTTTGTGATGAGGAAACCTCTGCCTGAACTTCTGAGATCTTTTGTACCTTTGAGACCTTAATCTTCAGTAAAGCCTTTTTGAGTTGTGCATTTGGGTCCAGTTATCTGCTCCAAGTTGTGATACACTGTGAATATGCTCTTTCCGTAACAACGCACTAAAACACGGATAATGAATAACTAAAGCATAAAGAATTCACAATACGGTATTACAATAGTGTACTCATTGTAATGTTATTTAGGGAGATCAGGTTTTCACAACAAGGGAAGTTTTCACTTTTTGTTTGTTGAGTTTGTTCACATGTTTTAAGTTAAAAAATAATATGTGTGAATATTTGGTTTAATTTTTGCATGTTCTGATCAACTAAACTCCCGTTGACTAACATTTGATGCCATTTTAGTCAGGGAAAAATTGACTAAACTTAATAAATATGACAAAATATTGACTAAATTTAGGATTAAAGCTCAATCCCAGTGCAATCCCAGTGGCTACGGTTGGTTCCCTGGCCAGGAATCGAACCCGGGCCACAGCAGTGAGAGTGCCGTGGCTTAACTAGTGGACCTCCAGGGACCCACTTCCAATGTCTGAATATTCTTCAGAATTGTAAGTTCACTGCTCTTTGAAAGGGTGTACTTGCATTATTATGCTATTATATTATCATTATATCAATGGCATAAAATGACTACCTTACACTGAGTGATTACTTTTTTAAATTATTTTTAGTATTTATCCACTTTATATTTGAAAGTAAAATAATTTTCTCAGAAAGCATTAAGACAGTGCCATCTTGTGTAACTAGCTGATTGAGCTTCAGCTAGTAGCAAACTATTATTAATATGTTCCCTGAGAATTTGCTCAAATATGTTATTTAAAGCTAATTACAACTTCAGAAGATGTTATGTTTTAAAGCCATTAAAGCCATTAAAAAATCTCTCTAAAATAGATGAAAAACGGCTAAAATAGATGAAATGTCCATTTCATTCGGGCTGTGCTAAGCTGAACTATTCTGTTCAATAGGATGTTATCTAGAAACCTAACATATTTCAGCAGGAAATGGGTGCAAAAAGCCCACAGGAAGACATAAACCTTGAGCTTTAATGCCAACTATAACATGTTAAATTTTATTCAAAAAGTGGTAGCTATTTTCTAAATCTCAGCTTAATTTATTGTTGGTAGATTTTGTAAGGAATTTTAGCTCATTTAGGTTAAGCTGATGTATTCTCCACCAATATATGTACGAGATTAGCAAATCAGCTCAGAAGGTGAAATTTGTAAACTTAATATTTTAATAGCTGATCAACTATTCGTCCAGCGATAAGTTGAAATGAGTGTATTTATTAATTGTGTATGGGATATTACCTCCGTGGCCACCGGCAATAATATCCTAAATATAGTGAAACACTATATTAAGAGCACAGTAACAAGATCGGCAGTTTAAGTCAATAAATTTGAAGCACAAAGACACAAGACACTGGCCTTTAAAAATCAGACGAGACTTTATTACTATTCTAAAACACAGAAACTAATCTAACACACACACACGCGTAAACAGGGGTGAAAATGGCTTTGAAAAGAGAGTGAATGAAATTCCAAGTTACTAGCAGTTTCTCAGACCATGACCTTAATGAACCATCAACTTATGAGTTTGATTTAACATTCGCTTCGTTTAGAAGGGCTTTAAACTTGTACTATACTTGCGTTTGTGTTGCCAGGGATTCCCTCGTTGCGTTGTTGTTCGGAAGGATTTTCCGGCGATGTTGATTGGTTGGCAGTCTGGTTGGCCTTATGTAGTGTCTTGAAAGACCAATGAGGAAGATAAACAGAGTGAGGCGCGAACCCGGCGGAGTTTCATAGGCGGGTTGCAAAACTTTGAAGAATGGTTCACAGCGGTGCGAAGGCAAGAGTTGGAGGCTTTGCAGGAACCAGTCTGGATGCGGAGTCTCGGAGCAAGCGTGATCATCTTGTGATGAATTTCTAAAGTGGATGGAGACTCTCTTGAGCTGTTAGTTGAAGAGAACTCCTTGAAGATGTTGGTAAAGGCTCTCTGAAGATGCTGATGGACTCTTGCACAGGTGTTTTGGAGGAGACTCCTTGAAAGATGTTGTGGATGAGACTCCAAAGATGTGTTGGACTCTCTCAAAGATGGATTGGTTGAGACTCAGAGTTTCCTTTGTGTCAGGGGGTTTTAACCCTTTCCAGTTGGGCTGACCCCAAAGTGTTTGCTCCAATCAGCAGGATCTTGGGGCAGGGTGTAAACTGTATTCTCCTCCTTCTAATTAACATTCTGGTCTCTGAGTTTGTGCTTTCCAAACTTTGCACAAGGTTAAGTTAGAACTTTGTTAAGGAATTTGGTAACATGCATGTAATACATCGTACTCAACTTCACGTTATACCAACCCTCAGGAAATTCAATAGTGATCACACACATACCAAACATGACAAACCTGCTGTTATTGATACACACACGAACACTATGAGGGTGAGTCCCCCCCCCTTTCTGTAGTTATCAGTTTTACCATCGTGTTGGGTGAGCCATCTGGTCTTGGCCAATGGCCTAGATCAATAAGTTTGACAGAGGTTCCTCTTGGCTGAGAGGGTTTGTCCTCTGGTCAGGGATGTCCTATCAGTTGCTGATTGTTCACAGGGCAGTTGAAATCCAGCAATCAGTAAATAAGCGGTAATTAACTTGGGTCTGCAAAGTCTGGGAGCAGGATTCCTAGCTTTATGCCTTCTTTGTTTTCCTTGCCTGTTCACTTCAGATCCTACAATTTGGTAGAAATTTTAACTGCTAGTTTGCTGCTAGCTAGTTTTTTACCCTTAAATTGTATAACATACAATTGCATAATCTCTTTTTATACATGTCACTTTTATTAAACTACAGAAATGTAACTGAGTATAAAAAAATATGTAACTTATTAATGCATAGTAGCTTTCCAGTTGTGAACAACTGCTGCTCCTGCTGTGTGAGGCAGAATCAGTGCCAGCAGGAAAAGACATTCACTACTTTTTCACTATTTTTTATTATTTATTCCCATGAGGGAGGGAAACACTCACTCAGCTCCTCATCTATTACTTCACATATTTATATTTAAACTTAAGGTGAAATTTGATGCTGGTTTTAACATTTTAAAATGTATTGTTATTCCTTGAGGCATTAATTTGAAATCTTCTGACACTTAGTTCTAACGAAATATATAAACCTCCAGGTGGGAGCCAGCCTGTTTGCCTAGGACCCTACATGTGACCCATCTGGGCCCATCATTAGCCCATATGGGCATCCACATATGGGGCCACGGTGGTAACTGCAGAAAAAGTTGGTGGGCTCAGTTTCAAGTCCATTTGGGACTCATGTGGGCCCTACATGGACATCCTTGCTGGGAAACTAGGAGTTGCGACCCCACGTGGGGTTGCTTACATTACAAATGGTGTCGAGAGAAACTTACAATTTTCTCTTTTGTTTCATTCAACTAATATTAGCAATATAAAGGTGATTTTGTGTGCTAACATTTTGAAATGTTACTGGGAGTCACATTCAGACAAGCCACGTATAAATTAATACATGGTATTTTATGCTGTTTAATCTTGACATGCTGCAGTAGTGTAGTTCTGCAAATAAATTTCCACGCCCATTTACCTCCACTAAACAAACTACTATGGTGTCTCAAATCGCATACTTATGTACTATTCTAGACCATTACTGAGTACTAACACTAACTGGTTTTCCTATTACAGCAAGTGTAAAGTTAATATAAAACCCTCTCATGTCACCTTTAAACCTACTAAAAGCTGTTTTGCCTACCAGCCTTCTGGATTTTATAAATTAGTAAATACTTTTGAATGTAAGGTCAGAATTTTTTTATCTGAGATGCAGCCCATGACAAAAATGATTTGGGGTTAATCAGAATAATTTCATCGATGACCGCTGTATGATGATATGTATTGCATTTATCATACTATGCATCATGGCACCTCCCGAGGCAGATGTGTTTGCTCGTTCCCCACTTGAATGCCGATTTTGTCTTCTTTTTTGTTTGTTTCTTGTTTTCTCTGCAGTGCACAAATGCAATGCACTGCAAACATACAACAGACAGGCATTGCTGGACATCGCCAATTCAGCCAATCATTTTGAATGTACCTGTTTTATACATCCGGAACTATGACTCATTACTCGCTCCCGCAGCCACCGCCACCACCCCCAGGAAGGCCTTGAAGCACCGAGCTCGAGTGAGGAAGCTGACCCGAGGAGAGTGCTCCGGAGATGGCGACGCAAGCGAGGCAAGAGAGGAGGGCTTCATGCTAGGCTAAAGGCCCGTGCTAACAGACCACCGCTACCCAGCCTCTTGTTAGCTAACGTGCGGTCTCTGGAAAACAAACTGGACAAGCTAAGAGCAAGGATTACATCACAACGGGAAGTAAGAGAATGCTGCGCTCTGATTTTTACCGAGACCTGGCTCTCAGAGAAAGTACCGGAATCCTCTGTTCAGCTACAGTCTCACTCCTTACACCAAGGAGACCAGACCGCAGCCTAGTAAGGCTAAAGGGGTGTGTGTGTGTTTATCAACAACTCGTGGTGTGGAGACATACAGACTGTTTATAAGCACTGCTCGTCAGATGTGGAGTTTTTATTGCTGAAATGCCATCCCTATCATCTACCAAGGGAATTCACTGCTGTGTTTACAGCCGCTGTTTACATCCCTCCGCGAACCAACTCCACAGCCTCGCTCGGCAAGCTCCACGACGTTTTCAGCGCGGTAGAGACGGCTCACCCTGATGCTCTTTTTATTGCCACTGTCGACTTTAATCAGTGCAATTTACGGACTGTACTTCCCAAATATCACCAACATGTGGACATGCCCACCCGCGACAGTAACACACTGGACAATGTTTACAGCAACATACGCAGTGCGTATAGGGCTGCACCCCGCCCCCCTTCGGTCAGTCAGACCATATCTCTTTGTTCTTGTACCCAGCCTACAGACAAAGACTCAAACAAACAAACCCTGTCACCAAACAGGTTAAGCTCTGGACCCCACAGACTGAGGGCAACTTGCAGGACTGTTTTGCTCTGACAGACTGGGATGTGTTTAAAGCTGCAGCCACTCTGGAGGACTCTTCTGTCAGCATACAGGATTATGCTGAGTATGTGACTGGGTACATTAGTACTTGTGTTGATAACATCGTACTAACCTACAATTCAGGAAGTTCCTCAATCAGAAGCCCCGGATAAACAGTCAGGTACGCCACATGCTGCGTGCTCGATCTTTTGCATTTACATCAGGCAACGAGACAGAGTACAAAGCTGCAAAGTACCGACTGAGAAGAGCCATTACATCGGCTAAAAGACAGTACAAAGAGAAGCTGGACAGTTTCTACTCTACTGCCGATGCCGGAAGGATGTGGCAAGGCCTGCAGCACATCACAGACTACAAGACCACCACAAACACTACTACCAGCCCCTCAGACAGCCTGCCGGATGACCTCACCACTTTCTACGCCCGCTTCGAGACCTCCAGCGTCGATGACCTCAACACTTTCTACACCCGCTTCGAGACCTCCAGCGTCGACACAGAGAGGAGGCACGCACACACTCGGAGCACCCAATCCCCCTCCCTCCTCCTACTGTCTCATCAGCTGTGGTACATAAAGCGCTGAGAAAGATCAACCCCCACAAGGCTGCAGGGCCAGACAACATTCCTGGGTGGGCCCTCAGAACTTGTGCTACAGTACTGGCTGATGTACTCACTTCCATCTTTAACCTCTCCCTCAGTCAAAGCACCGTCCCAACCTGCTTCAAAACCACAACCATCATTCCCCTTCCCAAGAAGAGCCCCCCAACCTGTCTGAACGACTACAGGCCAGTATCACTCACTCCAATCATCATGAAGTGTTTTGAGAGAGTGGTGCTGACCCACATTCAGAGCAGCATGCCAGACACTTTGGACCCCCTGCAATATGCATACCGGACCAACAGGTCCACCTCAGATGCCATTGCTGCTGCCCTCCATATTTCCCTCTCTCACCTGGAAGATAAGGACACCTACGTCAGGATGCTCTTTATCGACTACAGTTCCGCCTTCAACACAGTCATCCCCCATAAACTCACCCACAAACTGTTTGCACTTGGACTACACCCCACACTCTGCGACTGGCTCCTAGATTTCCTGACTGGCAGACTGCAGTCTGTCAGGATTGGAAATAGGACCTCAGACACCATCATAACAAACATTGGCACCCCACAGGGGTGTGATCTCAGTCCCATCCTCTACACATTGTTCACACATGACTGTGTCGCCTCCCACAAGGACAACTTCATCGTGAAGTTCGCTGACGACACCACAGTGATAGGACGGATCACTGGCAGAGATGAAGCGGCCTACAGGAGGGAGGTGGCCAGTCTTGTGACGTGGTGTGAGGACAGCCTCACCTTCAACACGGACAAGACAACAGAGATGATAGCAATGCAAAAAAACAAAATCTTGACAAGCCAAAAACTCTTGAAATTAGGCAATAAATCTTGTTTCTTTTTCCCCTCCCAAGATAAAGTAACTAGCCTAGAATTTAGAGTAAAAGATTATTTTGCTTGTTTCAATAAAATATGACTTGAATTTTCTTGCTTAGAAAAAAATGCTAATTCTAATGATTTCAAGGAATTAAGTAACTTTTTAAAGTGAACATTATATTTTAACACAGTACTTCCTGAAACAAGAGATTTCAAGTCATATTTCCTTATTTTAAGAACACAATGTTTCTTATTTTAAGAAAACAATTTTAATTATTATTTTTTATTAAAGTAATTCAATTAATTTTTTTTTACATTACTTAACTTTTGAACCAAATGAGAACAAGAACTGCAAATCAGAAAAGCATAACATTTTATTTCATGCTGACAAAGTCAATTTACATTGTGATAACTTCTTGTACACCAAACAGTATCCAGTATAAATCTCCAAAATTGAACATGTAGTTTTTTTTCCTTCTTTACAACAGTAGCCAAGTATACATAAAATTAAATTTGAGTTTGGATCCTTAAAATAAAAAAAAATGGGAATTGGGAAAAATGGGAATTACAATGTAAAATAAATAAAACAAGATGCCTAAACTGCATGCTCTGTTTAATGGCTTCACTTTTCTTTGTTTAGTAAATTAGTAGTCAGTGGCGCACTTGTAAATCTCACACGCATCTCCCAGATAATACTTGAGAGGAATGTAAGTACGGTTCTTAAAACTGAGTGCATAATATGATGAATAATCCACAATTTTATCTGCATCCACTATCTCAGTGGCTTGAGCAAGGTTTGGAACCTCAATTTAATAAGATACAAAATCACGACTGAAATCCACTGTATTATAAATCTGACACTCAAAGCAATACAATGAAGAATTTGCAATGTATATGTCTTTTATGAGCCCAAATACAGGAACACCTTCAATTACATCGGTTACGATCACTGACTTCTGGCACGAGTACTTGTTGCCACTTAGCTCAAGCCATTTTACAGATATCACATGATGCACATTTTCTACACCCAAAAAACTCTCATTTTATCCTGCACATACTTCAAATTTTTCACTTCAGATGCAGGACCCATTAGTACATCTTTTGAAAAAATTGAGTGATTCTCACAGCTGGTATTTTGACAACTCTCAAACATATGATTGTGTTTAACCAAAGACTTGCAAACATTCTTGAAATTTAACTTGGAAGAATACTGTTTGAAAAAACAATGTTTAGATTCAAACCTCATACACGTGTCTCAGCATTGGACCCAAATCTTTAATCTGCTCAGGAATATGTATCAAACAATGTTGCTTTGGTGTTATATTGTTCTTATGAAATAACTGTTTCATATTACTCCAATGCTGCTTAATAAGTAACTTAAGCTTTGCTATAGTTGCCAAAGAAATAACTGGTGTAAATAAGACCTGAACAATCACTATTAACTCAATGATGACTTGAAAGTATTAATCTCTTTCACAGCTGTCCAATATAAATGGTAGGATCTTCAAGAGGACAAGCATTTGCCCAGATGATTGCTTTAGTTTGCTGTCATTTGATGATAACGTGGTGACAGTAATAGGGCAAGGTTTGTCTCTGAGTATGGGTATCCTAGAATAGCACTGTTCAATGTGTCCAAGTCCAGTTGCCCTGACAGCACAAGATGTTTCAGTACAGTTTTGACTTCCAGTGGTGCCACTCCCTCTAATATCACATGCATAATATGAGGTATTTGCTTGATGAGGTATTTGTTCTCTCCCCCTTGGAAGTCAAAGGCTGGAAATTCAATCAGTTTGCTTTTCCTATTAATTCCATAAGTGGTTCTCAAACTGTTTCTCAAAAAGTCTGTAGCAGCCCTCTCAATTTCATTACATTGTCTGACATGTCTATCTAAAGATTGTTTGACATGTCTATCTAATTTGACATGTCTATCTAAATTGGAAATTTTCAAAGTAAACTTGCATGTCTTCGAAATTACACTCACATGTCGGGATTTGCTGACCCAACTCCCTCTTTAAAGCCTGTTAGCTCATGCTGAGCCAGGGTATCACCACAGAGAGAAACTCCTGCACCGTATACTGTTCTCTCCCCCTTGGCAGTTTTGATGTTCACACCACTATACAACAAATTCAATTCTTCATGTATTCTCTGCAAAATTACATCTACATCACACTGAGAGATGTCACTTGATTTAAGAGTAAGATATATCTTTATTTGTCCCGCAGTAGGGAAATTGCATGTTTCAATTAGCAATAGCAAGTAGACGGATGGCAGCTAACTTAGACCTTTGTTTAGGATTTATATTGCCCAATGTATAGTACAGAATAGAAGTATAGTATAGAAGTTTGTTTTTTGAGGCACGAGAACCCAGAGGATTGCAGAGTTCTATCTCATCAGTACACAGGATAAGCTGCAGGGCACTGGGTCTCACAGAGAACAGTGGATGTGACTTGAAAATATCCCCATCAGTAATGTCATAGAAAAATCCAGCCTTGCTCTGCCTTGGTCCACTGTCAAACATTGCTAGAGCCACTGGATGTGAAAGTAGTTGTTCCAAACTTCGGACTAAAGAAATATAGTAAAAACATTTTATTCTTATTGTTAGAGCTCAAAGATGCAGTCTGGGATATTACAATTTCTTCTGCTTCAACTACCATGAACTGCTTTTTTAGTGTTGCATCTTGCATACAAGTAGTGGAAACTGTGTCAAAAGGGTCTTCAAAATTATTAAAAACGTCCAGCACTTCACTCGCCAGTTGATCCGCGACTCCCGATTGTCTCTGAATGGCATCTGTAATTTCGTTCCGGAGACAGTCCAACAGTGAGACTTGATACTGCTGCACCCCAGAAATGATGTCACTGACAGCCCACTGAAGAAAAAGCAATAGTTAAGAAATAACTTAAAGAAAGTCATGCACAATTAGGAAACATAAGGTAAGACTATGGTTTATCACTGTAATTTCACATAATTAACTCTCGCCTGGATAAGGCAGTGTTTCTCTCTTGAAGTCAATACAAAGGCAGCAGCATGCTTTCTCAGTTTATCGACAGGCTCACCATTTACGTCACCTTCTTCTTGCTGGAAATAAATTAAATTATTTCAAGACTGTATAATTTTTAAAAATATATATACGGTGAGGTCAATAAGTATTTGATCACCCTGTGATTTTGCAAGTTCTCTTATTTAGAAATCATGGAGGGGTCTACAATTTTCAGCATAGGTGCATTTCCACTTTGAGAGACAGAATCTAAAAATAAAAATCCAGAAATCACATTGTATGATTTTTTAACAATTCATTTGTGAATTACTGTGTCAAATAAGTATTTGATCACTTGAGTCAAAAAATTTTAATATTTGGTACAGAAGCCTTTGTTAACAATTACAGAGGTAAAACGGTTCCTGTAGTTCTTCACCAGGTTTGCACACACTGCAGGAGGGATTTTGGCCCACTCCTCCATACAGATCTTCTCTAGATCTGTCAGGTTTCGGGGCTGTCGCTGAGCAACACGGAGTTTCAGCTCCCTCCAAAGATTTTCTATTGGATTTAGGTCTGGAGACTGGCTAGGCCACTCCAGAACCTTGATATGTTTCATACGGAGCCACTCCTTGGTTTTCCTGGCTGTGTGCTTTGGGTCATTGTCATGTTGGAAGACCCAGCCACGACCCATCTTTAATGCTCTGACTGAGGGAAGGAGGTTTTTGCCCAATATGTCACAATACATGGCCCCGTTCATCCTCTCCTTAATACAGTGCAGTCGTCCTGTCCCCTGTGCAGAAAAACACCCCCAGAGCATGATGCTTCCAGCCCCATGCTTCACTGTAGGTATGGTATTATTGGGATGATACTCATCATTCTTCTTCCTCCAAACACGGCGAATGGAGTTAAGACCAAAAAGTTCTACTTTGGTTTTGGTCTGATCTGACCACAGGACTTTCTCCCATGACTCCTCTGGATCATCCAGATGGTCCCTGGCAAACTTCAGACGGGCCTGGACATGGGCTGACTTAAGCAGGGGAACCTTCCGTGCGATGCAAGATTTTAAACCATGACGTCTTAGTGTATTACTGATAGTAGCCTTGGAAACGATGGTCCCAGCTCTCTTCACGGCATTGACCAGCTTCTCCCGTGTAATTCTGGGCTGATTCTTCACCATTCTTAGCATCATTGATACCCCACGAGGAGAGATCTTCCGTGGGGCCCCAGTCCGAGGGACATTGACAGTCATCATTAGCCTCTTCCATTTTCTGACAATTGCTCCAACAGTTCTTCTTTTTTCACCAAGCTGCTTGGCAATTGCCCCGTAGCCCTTTCCAGCTTTGTGAAGGTCTACAATTTTGTCTCTTGTGTCTTTTGACAGCTCTTTGGTTTTGCCCATGTTGCTACTTAGACTTTGGCTGATTGTGGGGTGCACAGGTGTCTTTATGACAGCTAACGACCTCAAACAGGTGCTACTAATTTAGAATCATGAGCAGAGTGTAGCTGGACTATTTAAAAGCAAAATAACAGGTCTTTGAGGGTCAGAAATCTGGCTGATAAGCAAGTGATCAAATACTTATTTGACACAGTAATTCACAAATAAATTGTTAAAAAATCATACAATGTGATTTCCAGATTTTTATTTTTAGATTCTGTCTCTCATAGTGGAAATGTACCTATGCTGAAAATTGTAGACCCCTCCATGATTTCTAAGTAAGAGAACTTGCAAAATCACAGGGTGATCAAATACTTATTGACCTCACTGTACATAATTTAATACATCTAAAAATTGCAACAGTGCCCATCCACTTTATCAGTGGCCTTGGTTCCAGACGTATTTTTTCCGTTCAGTGTAACTTACTTTAACTTATTGTTCAGTAGTTATATGTCATGCACCAAATCAGTCAGCTAGGAGGAGATTATTAGGAGGAGGCAGCATTACGGATTTTGACTTTAAACAAAGTATTTGAAAATCGGTCAATAATATAAAGGCACGGCACTGAATACGTCACGACTTTTACAACGGAAAGAACTACTATTACATACACATATAATATATGCAGAATGGGAACGACAATCGACCGATAAATACACAACACACCCATCAGTTACAGTAACAATGTCTGAGATCACAGCAGGTCTGTTTTTAAAAGTTATTGTTAAAATTTCCTATGGATAAAATAAATGTTATTTTACTCCTGGAACCATGACAGCTGCACTCTATTAGGCTTATGATAAAAATAAATAAATAAAATAAAATAATAATACTATTTATGATTTAATACTGACTAACTGATTGATCTTTTTGGTAACAATACTATTTTTTATAACGACACAACATGCAGATGAAAGATATCTTTTATTTGTATAATTTGTCAACTTACGTGCATGACTTCATCCGGTTCAGTCCACGGTGTAAACGCAGCGCCATCATCAGAACTGGCGGGAGCGGCGATGTCTGGTGCTTGGCCGCAGCTTCAGTTAAAAGCTTCCTCGAGGTTCGAAGTGCCTGGGACCCTAGACGCATCATGCTCACTTGGCACACATTCTGGCTGTATTGGGATACCGAAATTCTCTAAAAGTCTCCCTGCCGCTTTGATTCCATTATCTGCAGATGTAGATGCAGGGGAATCGTTCCCTTTAGCTTTATCTGCTTTTTGGCTTCCACTTGACTTTTTTGTGACTGATTAAATGCGAAGAATGCCTCCGTTTAACACAGACCACATGAAAATCCGGGCTGGAACTATGCACAGTGTTTATTTGACTCAGCAAAGCTCTTAATGACAATGCCACAAACAGGCAGCAAATAACACAACGCCAAATCATTGTACGTGGGGAAAAAGCGAATTTTACACCATTCTCTGTACGTATCTGTCCCACTGAAAGCAATCAGAAGAAAGGAAGTGATTAAAACTTTTAGTCCAATCAAGGTGGCCGAATGTTCCATCGTACATAAAATACGGAGGTGAAATCATAAAGCATTATTCCTTTTGAATTTATTTTAAGTTGTAGAACACTTACGGAAAGTAGTACTAGGAGGAAATATTAGCAAATTCAAACAAGTTATATTTTGAAATGCTATGATTGTTATCATTTAACAGGTTTTATGCAAAACCCTACGGATGTAGTGTTATGGATTCGTCCTTAAATTTACATCACTGGAACGATCGACCGTTACAGTCACGCCAGTTTTTCGCGGTTTTCGCCATTTCGAGCGCCTTAAAGGTATGTGAGACAAAAAATATTTAAATTATTACTAGTAGTATTAGTATTATTTTGTATTTAATTTCGTTTCAAGTTAATCAAATTATTTAGTTTTCATGGATGTTTGCATGATACTAGATCCTTTACCTACTTTTTTTCTCAAACAGATAATTCCTGAAATAATTAAATCTCTTTTAAAAATAAACAGTTCTTCCCTTAGCATTGGCTATGTACCTAAATCTTTTAAATTAGCAGTTATCAAGCCTTGATTAAAAAAACCTGACCTTGACCCCTGTCAGCTGTCTAACTATAGACCAATATCAAACCTCTCCTTTATCTCCAAGGTCCTAGAAAAGGTTGTAGCACAGCAGCTGTGCTCATACTTACACAGGAAGTTTTCTTAGGTACAGGGGCAGGTCTGGAGGGTTCACAGGCATAGAGTGTTGTGGTGAACTGGGATGTTTGGATGCTGTCGCCCCCCCACTCTCACGCGTTCACTCAGGTTTGTCGACGGTGGTGTGGCTGGCTGCTTTATGTCCCAGGGTGCCCTCATGTCTGTGTTAGCTTCTGGCTCTCCCCTTTAGTTATGCTGTCATAGCTAGTCCTGCCGGAGTCCCTGCTTGCACTCTGCACGCAAAGTACATTGTCCTTAAGAGGACAAAAGCTTACCTAACAATCTCTCCCTCTCTCTCCATCTTTCTCTGTCGAGCTACACACGCTACTTCTGAGATGCCAGTGATGATGATCCCTTCTGCTCCTCCTTGCTGCCTGACCCATCCTGATGCCCCTTCTACTCCTCCTCGCTGCTTGACCCAACCTGATGCCCTACTTCTGGTTGGAGTTCTCATCGATTGAGTTCGCTTGCTGCTGCTGGGGGTGGCCCCATATGAACGGTCTGAAAAACCATTTGGTTTGCTGGGGATAGTGCCACCTGGGGACTGTGGAGATGGCTTGGGGATCACATATTGGGAGCTGTACTGTAATGGCCTGGGACTGCGATTGCTTTAGTGGCTTTGGGGCTGCGGTTGCCCCGAACACCTTCGTACTCAGGACTCCATCAATGGACAGTGGATATATTTTAACCAACCGGACTTCTTGCAAAAACTGTGATGAATTTATTGGTTGCACAATTGCACTATTTGTCCATATAGTACACAATAATAGAAGGGATTTATTTATAATTGATCCATTTTGAGCCTGGTTCCTCTCAAGGTTTCTTCCTCATATCACCTCAGGGAGTTTTTCCTTGCCACCGTCGCCTCTGGCTTGCTCATTAGGGAAAATTCACATATTTACAATATATTTTTTTTGTGAATCCATTTATTTCTGTAAAGCTGCTTTGTGACAATGTCCATTGTTAAAAGCCCTATACAAATAAAATTGAATTGAATGAAAGACAAACGGCCTGACAATTAGCGTGTTCAAATTGTGCGATAGAAATATTAGAAAACTACAGGCTATGTTTATTTCTTTCATTTTGCTAATTGATGTCTTAACTAAGGAAAAGTAATTTGCAGTCTTTTTATCTTTATATTTTTCATTCAGATGGCATTTATGGAGCAGCTTGATTCAGTGGCACGGTCCACTTTACAAGGTACACTTTAACTTAACTTCCAAATTTAGATATGTAACAGTTACATTACTTTGGATATAGTTAAGTGCATTTACAAAAAGTCTTAGGCATGTTTGGTCTTCACCAAAAATGCTTTATTGAGGCAGTCACTAATATCAGTTTACACTTGCAAACCTTCATTTTACTATTAATTGTAATTAGACTTTTGTGGGATTTTGTATGTAAAAAAACAAAATTATGTGCAGTGGTTATGCAGTGTTAAGAGCTTTGTTGTACCTGGTTAAGAGTTGTTGTACCTGGTTTATTGCTTGTCTCATTTTCACATTTATCAGCTTATTTTTAACACTATATTCTAGATTGAAAGAGGACCTCCATCTTATTTCAAGACTTGAAATACTTATTTTAAACTGAAACTTTCTCTTAGAATAAGCCTGACACTCTTAGAATTTTTATATATATTCTCATATCAAGACATTCTTACCAAGAGTATTTAAGACCAACCAAAAATAAACAGATAAAAATGCTAGATTTTACTATTTTTGCATTGTTTTCAAGACATATGTACTGCTTGAATCTAGTTAAACTATCTAAATGTACTTAGATTTTTTCTTGTTTTAAGATGGCAAGAACCTTCTTTGTCACAAGATTTTTTTGTCTTGTTTCAAGACATCTTACCAAGTAAAATTTTCTCACCCCATTGGCAGATAATTTTGCTTGATTTGAGTTTTTTTTCTTATTTTGTGTTTTATTTTCTTATTTTTGCATGTTGATTTTTTTGCAGTGAGTGGACATGAAGAAAGAGAGAACTCACCAGTCACTGTTTATTCGAGAGCTTGAAGTGGAGAGGGTGAGCAGCCTTAAATATTTGGGGGTCTACATCAGCAAGGACCTCACCTGGACACTCAACACCACCCAGCTGGTTAAGAAAGCACAACAGCGGCTGTACTTCCTAAGGAGGCTGAGGAAGTTTGGCATGTCACCTAAGATCCTCAACAACTTCTACAGCTGCACTGCAAAAACTCCTAATCTAGTCAAGACTTACAATCTTATTTCTAGCCATAAAATCTTATTGAACTTATTTTAAGAATAAAATACTATGCAAGAGCAGATTGTGTTTTTGAAGATTATTATGATTATTATGATTGTTTTAAGATTATTTATATTTTTTTTTCTTACTTAGTTAGCAAAGCTTAAAGTTAGTTATTTTACCTGCAAATTAAGCTTATTTACCATCACAGGCATCATTTGAGGCCAGCCTTGTATCTTTTAAGACTTTGTTTTAGCTGTAATAACTGGTTTTAAGGTTGCCCAGTAAAAAATGCTCAATAATCACACTTAGGACTTGTTCATTATTATTATTTATTCCAAATGCTTGTTTTATGTCAACACGAACACATTTATTTACAACCTAACAACAAATTATAAGACTCTGCAGTATTAAGTCACCACATTCTTTCCAATTATCTAGTATGGTTTTTAATTTCCAGTTTTAAGTGCAATGACATCTTCCACATTATATTTTGTCAATACATACACACTGTTTTTGAAACTGACTGGATAATATGACATAGGATCAAGGAGCTTTTCAGCATCTATAAATTCTGTTGCGTGGTATTTAGAGAAGCAGCAAGTAATGATTTTGCTTTGTTTTTGCATGGTAACTACTGTGTGTTACAAGAGTCTTCATTTGAATAAATACTTGTTGACAATATGTATGCATGATCTATTTTAATAGTCTTGTTTTAAGTTTAAATGCTTTGTCTCATTTTAAGTCAGAATATATAATGATAATTCTTAAATTAAGAGCTTAACTTCAAATTCTTAAATTTGCTACAGGCTACTGTACTATTGTTTTGTACATAAGTCAATATTGCATTAGAGATATACTACATATTACTGCTACATGTGAACACATTATTGTTACTACATGTACTGTAATATTGTTTTGCACAAGTCAATATTGCACATGTTACTATACTATTGTTTTGCACAAGTCAATATTGCACACTCACACATACAGATGTACATAGTCTATATTTCTGTACATATAATCTATATTTCTACTTCTGCAACATAGCTATACTTTATTATGTTTGTTTGTATGTGTATGTCTGTTCTTATTTTTTACATAGTTTGCATTTGTCTTGGCATTCAATGTGGACAGCAAAGAAAGAATTTCATTGTACAGGGAAACTTGTTTTTCCTCACTGTGCTCATGACAATAAATGCTTTGAATCTTTGAATCTTGAATTTGAACATGAGATTCTGAACACAGCCACAGGATGGCAATACTTATGCAACCAGGTACTTGTAACTTTTTAATTTTTCCTGTTTTTTGGCTCAACAGTTTTTTTTGGCTCCAAATATATGCAAGCAACTGTCAGTAACCTTTGTGATGTGGCTAAGGTCTTATTTGATTGATCACTATCAGTTTGTAGATGTAAATGGTGACATCTCTATGCATACAAAAGTAAACTCTGGTGTTCCACAAGGCTATGTTCTAGGCCCACTGCTCTTTTCTTTACATATGCCACCTGTAGGTACAATTATTTGTAAACATGGTATTATCTTCCACAGCTATCCCAATGAAGCGCTTATATATTTCAGCAAAGCCAGATGACAGACATCAGCTTAAGAAAGCCGAGGAATGTGTAAAGGACACTAACATACTCCTACTTAATTCCGACAAGATAGAAGTACTTTTACCGCCCACAGGCAGGTAGAAACAAGCTTTCTGACTATGTAGTAACTCTGGATGGCCTTTCAGCCATATACTATGTATATTATACTACATAGTATGCAGCAGTAAAAGACCTTGGTGTGATTATTAACAACAGTTTCTCATTTGAAGCTCATGTAGTATTATTAGGATAACCTGCTTTCATCTCAGAAATATTGCCAAGATAAGAAATATAATGTCAATACAAGATGCAGAAAAACTAGTTCATGCTTTGTCACCTCTAGGTTGGACAATTGTAATGTCTTGTTGTCTGGATGTTCCAGTAGGCACATAAAAAAGCTCCATTTTAATGCAGAATGCAGCAGCCAGAGTCCTTACTAGAACTGGATTCGACCACATTACCACTATTTTATCCAAACTGCATTAGCTCCCAGTAAAATTTTCATTGATTATAAAATACTACTAATGACCTATAAGTCACTGAATGTTCTCCCATTGCAGCATCTGAGTGAAATGTTTGGTCTTTTATGATCTGCATGCCTAACAAAAGGTGCAGTCTCTTTGTAGGTTCCTCAAATAATGAAGGCTACAGCAGGAGGCAGAGCTTTCTCTTCCAAAGCCCCACTCTTATTGAACAGCCCTCCAATCAGTGGTTGGGACTCAGAAACAGACTCAAGTAGCTTTTCTCTGAGGTAAAGGCACAGATGTGGAGGGTTCATGGACATAGGGTGTTTTGGTAAACTAGGATGTGTGGATGCTTTTGCCCCCTACCCTCACATGTTCATTCATGTTTGATGACAGTGGAGTCCCAGGGTGCCTTTATGTTTGATGACTTTATGTCCCAGGGTGCCCTCTCTCCCTTTTAGTTATGCTGTCACAGCTAGTCTTGCTGGTGTCCCCGCTTGCACGCTGCATACAATGTACTTAAAGCACTACAAGATAAAAGCATACCTAATACTCTGTGTTCTCTCTCTCTCTCTCCTTACATGTTACTCCTGCTGCCTGATGAGATGCCTATGGGTAGCCTTGATGTTATCCAGAGTTTGCCATGATGTTGCATGGATACCCTAAAGATGACTGTGGATGTTCTTACTTGGACAGCCTTTTGACTGCACTTACTAAAATCTATGCTCATGCCTCATTCATTATACAGTAGATAAATTCACCTGAATATTATAGACTTAAAGATAAAAATCTACTGAAATAAAAAAAAAATCCTGATGCTTATACTGAAGTTCTTTCCAACACACTTAGCACTACTTGACTTTCTAGTATTCAGCTGTAGGATAATAATAATTTATAATCTCATGTTCCAGTGTCATCCAGAAGAGGATGGGCTCCCTTTTGAGTCTGGTTCCTCTCAATGTTTCTTCTTCCTGTCGTCTCAAGGAGTTTTTCATTGTCACCATCACCTCTGTCTTGCTCATTGGGATAAATCTAAATCTATATCTTGATCCAGATTTCTGTAAATCTGCTTTGTGACAGTGTACATTGTTAAGTAGTATATGAATAAAATTGAATTGAAATTCAATAGTTCTGCCTTTTAAATTTACCACATTTATATTTGGCCAGGGAATTATTTAGGGGCTGTATGGTGGTACAGTGGGTGATGTTGCTGCCTTACAGCTCCAGGGTCCTCAGTTTGATACTGAGCTTGGGCTGCTATCTATGCATCGTTTGCATGTTCTACTCATGTCCATGTGGGTTTCCTCTGGATTCTATGAATCCCTCCCACCACCAAACAATATGCCAGTAACTGACTTGCTCTTCCATGATTGTGGGAACCTTGTTTTAAAATAGTCCAAAGCTATCATCAAACCAGGAACCACATTCAAAAGGGAACCCATCTTTATCTGGGTGACACTGGATAGTGCGGTTATAAATAATTCCCTTCTAAACTGTATACTATATGGTCAAAAAGTGCAATTGTGTAACCACGAAAGTTCATTATAGTTTACACATGAAGTTATCAACTGTTCACTGATGGAAACGTCAGTGAATAACTGTTTGTGGGAATTGCAGTCCTAAAGCTATCAAAGCAATTGTAGTCCTAAGCCATAACTTTAGGCTGTCTGTGTGGCGCCATCCCCAGCAGCAGTTAGTGGTTTCCACGTGATGAGATATCCAACCAGAAGTAGGGCAGCAGGATGGAACAGGCAGGTCCAGAGAACAGAAGGGGTAAGGATCGCTGGTATCTCAAGAGTAGCATTTGAAGTTCAACAGAGAGAGAGAGAGACAGAGAGAGACAAAGAGACAGAGATTGTTAAGTATGCTAATTGTCATGTAATGGTTAAAGAATATGTACATTGTGTGCAGTGTGCAAGCAGTTACTCTAGCAAGACTAGCTATGACAGCATAACTAAAAGGGAGAGCCAGAAGGTAACTGTAATGAGGTAACAGAGGCGAGACAAAGGCAGAGTAATCAGACAGGCAGATGATCAGGGAAGGCAGCAAAGAATCCAGAAACGAGAGAAAACAGTCCAAGGTCAAAACACGGTAATCCAACAAAGAAGGTAGAAATGCTCAGAAATGTCAGCAAAACAAGACTTCAAAAGAGTGAGTATGAGGCAGAGGCTTAAGTAGTCCCAGTAATAAGCTGCAGGTGAGCTCGTAATCAGTGCTGGGCACGGGGTGATGGGAAATGTAGTTTAGAGAGGAAAGTCAATACTCGGGTGATGGTGACCTCTGGTGACGATCAGGGGGAACCACAGAGGCCGCATTCATTACAGTAACACAGACATGAGAGCGGCCTTGGACATAAAGCAGCCAGCCACTCCACCATCAACAAACCTGAGTGAATGACTGAGAGTGGGGGGAGGGCAACAGCATCCAAACATCCCAGTTCACCAGAACAATCTATGTCCGTGAACCCTCCAGATCTGCTCCTTTACCTAAGAAAAAATCTACTCACAAAAGACTTGACTAAACAGCCTAGACTTGACTTTTCTTGTCCTAAAATAGAACCTTGTAGAACACAAAACTTTATCTTAGTATGCGTAGAGAAGTCACCATTTACATCTACAGACTGATAACGATCTGTCAGATAAGACCTGAGCCAGGAGAGGGCTGTTCCCATAACACCAATAACATTTTGAAGTCTTTCAAGGAGAATAGTATGAACAACAGTATCAAAAGCTGCACTAAGGTTAAGCAACACAAGCAAGGAGACACAACCTTGATCAGAGGCCAGTAGTAGGTCATTTACTACTTTAACCAGTGCTGTCTCTGTGCTATGATGAGGCCTAAATCCTGACTGATAAATTTCATGAATATTATTCCTATGTAGGTATGAGCATAACTGCTGTGCTACAATCTTTTCTAGAATCGTGGAGACAAAGGGGAGGTTGGATATAGGCCTATAGTTGGACAACTGACAGGGGTTCAGGTCAGGTTTTTTTTAATCAGGGGTTTGATAACTAGTAGTATAAAAGATTTAGGTACATAACCAAAGCTAAGGGAAGAACTGATTATTTTTAGAAGAGGTTTGATTGCATCTGGAATTATCTGTTTGAAGAAACATGTAGGTAGGGGCTCTAGTATAGAAGTTGATGATTTTGATGAAATTAATGAAATTAGTTCAGTCTCTCGAAGGGGAGTAAAACTTTCTGTTATGATCTGTTATGGTTATGTTATTATCTACAGAAATAGTTATCAAATTGTCTGGTTTTAAATTTATATTCTAAATTTTTTGCCTGGTATTTTCAATTGTGTCATTAAAAGAATTCATGAAGTCATCACTACTACATATTTATGGTGTGCATGTTTCTGGGGTGGTCTTATTCCTGGTTAATTTTGCTACAGAATTAAATAAGAATCTAGGATTATTTTTGTTATCTTCTATTAGAGTGGAGAGAAAGGTTGATCTAGCAGCACTAGGAGCTTTTTTATAGGTCAGTAGGCTCTCCTTCCACACTGTTTGAAATACTACCAATTTAGTTTGACACCATTTATATTCTAATTTTCAGGTGGTCTCATTTAAGGTGTTGAAGCCATTTTTTGTTGTAGTTATATATTTGTCCATTGGGTGGCACTCTGGTGTAGAATACCCATGGTATATCAGGGCAATTGGATAATGAGACAACAGGTGTGTATTGGTAGTGGGGAAGCACACAGTTTTTGACCATTTTAGGACGTGCTTCATTATGTTAAACAGGCTTTTTGGATTATGTGTTGGACCGTGTTGAACAGTATGCTGTATCTACAAGGTATGGAGTTTTGTGTGGACTTTTTGTGAACTAAACAAAATGACACCACAGGAAGATAATTGAAGCAATGTTTTTTCATTGAAGCACAATAAAGAAAGAGACTATTTGCATCTTACATCTTGACTCTAATTTTCTACGCGTCAACTACTTGCTTACTCCTATTACCAATACCAGCAGTTTAATGGAAAGCTGCTACAGGGTGCTAGTTTTTTTCTCTAATTATTTTTTGTTTAAGGGTAACTACATTATCTAGTGTGTAGCGGAAAGTTGACTCCTTGCTTCAGATTAAAGGTGCTGGCTGTGCATTCAGTATGATTTAATTTTTCAATTAGGTTACTACAACAAACCTTCTGAGTTTTTCTACATTTTTTTTTTAGGTCGGGGTACAGACAATCTTAATATAGTGGAACCTAAGTGACGACTCTAGCAGGTGGTCGGTTTAGCCTGCTTGTCTATGGTCGCTGAACTGTTGGATGTCCAGGTGGTGCTCTGAAGACAGTGTGGGCTTTATAGTTAATTGGAGCAGATTTGAGGGCAAGACTGGCCTATTAGCGCAGGACGGTATCCAGCCCACTCAGGAAGGCGCTGCACTCGTTTCTTGCAGCATAACTCATAGTCTCAGAACAGGCCTAATTAATCAGTGACAATCCAGAGCCAAGGCCCAGGAGCAAAAAAAGCAGGCTAACCCAACTGTCTGCTAGCTGCCTTATGTCATCACTCAGGTTCCACCATATTGAGACTGTCTGTTCCTCACCTTTGATCTGCACCTTTGATCTGTGTGGCTGTGGGGGCGTGGTCGAGTGTCAGTTTGTGAATGGAAGGTGGAGTTGGGAGAGTGAGTGGTAAGAATGAGCTTACACCTGTGGAGGATTTGACTAATGAGTGCTCTGTGTTTCTCATAGAGGCAGCGAGGAGATGAGGAAGGGAGAGGAGGGACAGAGAGAGAGAGAGAGAGAAAGCTGACTGGATTTGTGCTGTATTATTGTTTGGGGAATGGATACAAGAGTGCGTTGAAGATCACAGTGCAGAAAATTAAACAAAAAGGCCCTTTTGAGGTGTCCCAAGCCTGCCTTCTCAAGTCAAATCAAGTGGAATTTATTGTCATTTCAACCATATACAAGTACATAGTGAAACGAAACAACGTTTCTCCAGGACCAAGGTGCTACATAAGACAAACACAGAACAACACAGAACTACAAGGGACTACATAATTTATACATAAAGTGCACAAGTGCAAACATGTGCAGACAGCACAAGACAGTACAATGACTACTGGGATAGACAGTGGGCACAGTAAGTCCCAGTGCAGCGCCGACTAGTACACAGTTTTGTTTAAAAGTGAATCTAGTGACAATAGTGCAAAGAGTACAAGGGTACAATACAAGTAGCTGAAAAAGTGTAAACATAAGAGTAGCAGCCTATGTACAGTATAATAAATATTGTAGCAGCATAATGTAATGTGCAAAAAGATTGCAAAGAGGATGGAGAATGCTCAGTTGTGTGTGTATATATGTATGTGTGTGTGTTCCTTCAGTCCAGATTCTGAGTGTTGAGGAGTCTGATGGCATGGGGGAAGAAACTATTGGACAGTCTGGTCGTGTGGGCCTGAATGCTTTGGTACCATTTACCAGATGGCAGGAGGATAAAGTGTGTGTGAGAGGGGTGTGTGGGGTCATCCACAATGCTGGTGGCTTTGGGGATGCAGCATGAGGTGTAAATGTCTGTGATGGAGGGAAGTCCTCACTATCTGCTGAAGGGTCTTGCAATCCGAGATGGTGCAATTCCCAAACCAGGCAGTGATGCAGCTGCACCTCCTCTCTGTATGCTGACTCATCATTCTTGCTGATGAGACCCACCACGGTCGTGTCATCGGGGAACTTGATGATGTGATTCGAGCTGTGCATTGCTACACAGTCGTGAGCCAGCAGAGTGAACAGCAATGGACTGAGCAGACATCCCCGTGGGGCCCCAGTGCTCAGTGTGGTGGTGTTGGAGATGCTGTTCCTGATCCGGACTGACTGAGGTCTCCCAGTCAGGAAGTCCAGGATCCAGTTACAGAGGGAGGTGTTCAGGCCCAGCAGGTTGAGCTGTCCAATCAGGTGCTCAGGAATGATTGTGTTGAATGCTGAACTGAAGTCTATGAACAGCATTTGAACATATGTGTGTTTATTGTCCAGGTGGGTGAGGGCCAGATGGAGGGTGGTGGCGTCATCTGTTGAGCGGTTGGGGCGGTAAGTGAATTGCAGGGGGTCCAGCGAGGGGGTCAGCAGGGTCTTGATGTGCCTCATGACAAGCCTCTTGAAGCACTTCATGATGATGGGTGTACGTGCAATGGGATGGTAGTCATTGAGGCAGGACACTGAAGACTTCTTTGGCACAGGGGTGATGGCAGTGGCCTTGAAGCACGTCGGAACAACGGTGCTGCTCAGGGAGGTGTTGAAGATGTTCATGAAAACATCTGCCAGCTGGTCTGCACATCCTCTGACCACCCTGCCAGGAATGTTGTCTGGTCCAGCAGCCTTCCGCGGGTTGACTCTGTGTAGAGTCTTCCTCACATCGGCCGTGGTTAGGCACAGCACCTGGTCATTGGGAGGAGGAATGGTCTTCCTTGCCGTCATGCAATTCTGTGCCTCGAACCGAGTGTAGAAGTTGTTCAGCGCATCTGGGAGGAAGGCATCACTGTCACAGGCAAGTGATGTTGTCCTGTAGTTGTTGATGGCCTGGATTCAATTCAGTTCAATTCAATTTTATTTGTATAGCGCTTTTAACAATGGACATTGTCATAAAACAGCTTTAAAGAAATAAATGGATTCACAAAAAATGTATTGTAAATATGTGAATTTATCCCTGTGAATTTATCCCTATGAATTGATCCCTAATGAGCAAGCCAGAGGCGTCGGTGGCAAGGAAAAACTCCCTGAGACAATATGAGGAAGAAACCTTGAGAGGAACCAGGCTCAAAAGGGAACCCATCCTCATCGATAGATAGATAGATAGATAGATAGATAGATAGCATTTATTGTCATTGTATTTCTACAACGAGATGAATGGAATGACGGGTCACATCTTCCCCCTATAAGGAGAGAAGAGGTCCTTAAAGCAGCCATGCAAGGCGCTAACGTCCTCTCTCATCCGCGATAGAAGAACATTAACAGAACAGTCAAAGCAATAAACAAAGTCATAAACACATACGACATCATACAATGGAGCAGTTACGTGAGGGGTCTTTTTTGTTGGTTACAGTACGGGAGGGTGGGGGGGGGGGCAAGAGATTAGAAAAAAGAAGAAAATGTGACACTGAGGCAGTCCTTGACTAGGCCAGAGTATTTACGAAAACAGTGTGTACTAGACAGACGATGTTCCACTTGTTCCAAGAGTCCATCGTGTATCCAGCAGCAAAAGTCCCGTCCGGACATGTCGGCTCTCCCGAACCAACATTCCCTCATGAAAGGATCGTATCAATTGCGTTGAGGGACCAGCTTATCAATTCCATAATTTAGGATTCGAGAAGCTTCACCAGCAGAAGGAAAAATAGAGACGAGACGGGAGAGGCACACAGACACAGCAGAGAGAGGAAAAAAATGCGACCGCCTCCAGCGAGAGTCAGAGAGAGCTGTTGCAATGGGGTGCAATGGATGATACAATTATAAATAAATCCCTTCTATTATTGTGTACTATATGGACAAATAGTGCAATTGTGCAACCAATAAATTCATCACAGTTTTTGCAAGAAGTCCGGTTGGTTAAAATCTATCCACTGTCCACTGATGGAGTCCTGAGTAGGAAGGTGCTCGTGGCAACTGCAGCCCCAAAGCCACTACAGCAAACGCAGTCCCAAGTCATTACAGTACAGCTCCCCATATGTGATCCCCAAGCCATCTCCACAGCCCCCAGGTGGCACTATCCCCAGCAATCCAAGTGGTTCTTCAGGCCATCCATATGGGGCCATCCCCAGCAACAGCAAGCGAACTCAACCGATGAGAAGTCCAACCAGAAGTAGGGCAGCAGGATTGGTCAAGCAGCGAGGAGGAGCGGAAGGGGCATCAGGATGGGTCAGGCAGCGAGGAGGAGCAGAATGGGTCAGGATCTCTGGCATCTCAGAAGTAGCATGTATAGCTCGACAGAGAGTGAGGGAGAGAGAGAGATGGAGAGAAAGGAAGAGATTGTTATGTACGCTTTTGTCCTCTAATGGTTAAGCACAATGTCCTTTGCATGCAGAGTGCAAGCAGGGACTCTGGCAAGACTAGCTATGACAGCATAACTAAAGGGGAGAGCCAGAAGCTAACACAGACATGAGGGCACCCTGGGACATGAAGCAGCATGAAAGCAACTAGCGAGATAGCTACACTACAAACACAGAGATATCAAGGTGAGAGCCAGTGAAGTAGCTTCCTGGAGTTTACTACAGGAATTTTGATCCTGATTTATAATATAAGGTGTAATTTTCCCTGACTATTAATATGTTATTTTAATTTTTATCAGTGGAACTGTCATAATGCTATTTTATGGCAATGTTATTAATATGGCAAGATTGTTGTGCCTTAAACGATTAAATAATTAAATGAAGTAGTGTCATCATTGCTCCTACTGCTGTCTGACATCAACCTGAAACGCAGGAGCACATCACACTAACCAATTTAATAGTACAGATCAGTATAACAATTATGATTTTATTTCGGGGGCACAGTGGCTTAGAGGTTAGCACTGTTGCCTCACACCTCTGGGGTGGGGGGCTTGATTCCTGCCTCTGCGCTCTGTGTGCGGAGTTTGCATGTTCTCTCCATGCCTCTGGGTGCTCCAGTTTCCTCCCCTAGTCCAAAGACATGCATTGTAGGCTGGTTGGCATTGCTAAATTGTCCATAGTGTGTGCTAAATTGTCCTATTGTGCCCTGCAATAGGTTGGCATTCCACTCAAGGTGTCCTCCGCCTTGTGCCCCAAGTCCCCTTGGATAGGCTCCAGTCTCCCCCGCAACCCTGTGTAGGATAAGCAGTACAGAAAATGGATGGATGGATTTTGTTTTGTATATTTCCTCATCCCACTGTAATTAGCTTCTGTTTAAGCCACTGCCAGCACAACAGATGACTAAATCAATTTTAGACAATTCTGCTTCTGGATTGATTTTGGATGAGTGTGACTTAGAACAAGCACAGCACACAGGCATTGATTTTAACCCACATTTCAGATGGTCAAGCCAGCCGGTGCATATATATAGGGTGGTTTACAGTAACTGCCCTTTGGATGAGGAGAAAATGCTGCTGCCTCATCTGTTTTAGTAGCTGCTGTGCTACAACCTTTTCTAAGACCCTGGAGATAAAGGAGAGGTTTGATATTGGTCTATAGTTAGACAGCTGACAGGGGTCAAGGTCAGGTTTTTTAATCAAGGGCTTGATAACTGCTAATTTAAAAGATTTAGATACATAGTCAATGCTAAGGGAAGAATTGATTATCTTTAAAAGAGGTTTGATTGTTTCAGGAATTATCTGTTTGAGGAAACAAGTAGGTAAAGGATCTAGTATACAAGTTGATTTTGATGAGGAAATTAGTGAAATTAGTTCAGGGGAGTAAAACTGTAATTGCTGATCTGATATTATTATATTATCATCTACAGGGTTAGTCATAAAACTGTCCGTTTTTAAATTAATAGTCTGAATATTTTGCCTGATATTTTCAATTTTACAATTGAAAAAATTCATAAAGTCCTCACTCCTATATAATGATTGTGTCTGTGTTTCTATTGTGGTCTTATTCCCAGTATTAAATATGAATCTAGGATTATTTCTGTTATCTTCAATTAGGGTGGAGCGATACATTGATCTAGCAGCAATAAGAGCTTTCCTATAGTTCAAAAGGCTCTCCTTCCATGCTATTTGAGATACATTCTAGTTTTCGAGTGGTCTGTTTTAAAGTTTGTGTGTGATCGCTATACCAGGGTGCTAGCTTTTTCTCCCTAATTATTTTTAAGTGGAGCTACCTTATTTAACAAGTTGCAGAATGTTGATTCTAAGCATTCAGTTGCCTGGTCGAGTTCTTTGGGATCAGATGGTGATCCAATCATGGTTGATAAATCTGGGAGATTACTGATAAAACTCTGTGCAGTTGTTGACGTGAAAGTATGTTTGACACGGTGACATGGCAAGGTATTATGATACAGAGATATGATATATATTATGATTAAGACACATTTTAAATGAGATGAGGTAATGATCTGAGAGAATTTCAGACTGTGGAAATGAGACTATATTTTCTATATTTAATCTGAATGTTAGTATTAAATCAACAGTGTGACCACCACTATGGGTGGGTCCTATTACATTCTGATTAACCCTTACTGAAGAAGAATGGACACAACTGCTGTTCTTAGAGGGTCATCTGGATTATCAAAATGAATATTAAAGTCTCCAACAATTAATGCTTCGTCTAAAGAAACATCCAGTTTCTTTCACTGAGGAGAGCAAACCTGTTGGACACGTGAAGCGGAGAGCAGTGGTGCTCCCGTGGGCAAGCCTTAGCGTTAGCTTTGGCTTTGCGATTATGCCGCCGAGTTGTCACCCATTCGCCCCGCTGTAAGGGCTCTAATGCCGGAGTTGGGGGATTACTAATTCCACCTAAGGTAGACTTTCCCCTACAGAAACTACACTGCTCTCACTCTCACTAACCCTCTCTAGAGTCTGGATGCGCACCTCTAATGCTGCAGTCTTCTCCGTCAGAGAGCTAACTAACATACACTTATCACAAATAAAGCTATTACTAACGATGGAGGAAGAATGACTAAACATCCTGCACTCAACACACTGAACAAGCTGAATGTTAGACATGTTGTTTAATGCACCATAGTCGAAGATCTGTTAATATTATTTTAGACAGCATGGATCCCCTGCCACATGTCTCTGCTGGCCTTGAAATGGTTGTGGATTCTCTGAGCGTGTGTGCACTTTGCCTCTCTGATAGCCCGGGACAGTTTGGCCCTCACTGTTCTTAGGGCTGCCTTGTTGCCTGCTCTGAAGGCGGAGTCTCGGGTCCTCAGTAGTGCACGCACCTCTGCAGTCATCCATGGCTTCTGGTTGGAGCGTGTGGTGATGGTCTTAGAGACGGTGACATCATCAATGCACTTGCTGATATAGCTGGTCACTGATGTCACGTATCCCTCCAAGTTGGTGAAGTCGCCGTCAGTTGCCACTTCCCTGAACATGTGCCAGTCAATGTGTTCAAAACAGTCCTGAAGAGCAGAGATGGCTCCTGCTGGCCAGGTTTTCACCTGCTTCAGAACCGGTTTGGAGCGTCTGACTAGCAGTCTGTATGCTGGGATTAGCATAACAGAGATGTGGTCTGAGTAGTCGAGGTGGGGGCGGGGCTCCACGCGGTACTCGCCGAAGATGTTTGTGTAAACAAGGTCCAGCACGTTTTTCCCTCTCGTTGCAAATTCCACATGCTGATGGAATTTAGGGAGCACTGACTTGAGATTTGCATGGTTGAAATCTCCAGCAACAATAAACAGTCCGTCAGGGTTTGAGTTCTGCAGCTCGCTAATAGCCCCCTACAGTTCACAGAGCACGTCTTTAGCATTAGCACTGGGGGGAATGTATACAACAATTATAAGGACAGTGGTGAATTCCCGTGGTAAATAAAAAGGTCTGCATCTAACAGTCACAAACTCCACCAGCGATGAGCAGTAACTAGAAACTAGCACCGAGTTCTTGCACCATTCTGTGTTGATGTAAACACACAAGCCCCCGTCGCGAGCCTTACCGCACAGAGCTTTGTTTCTGTCGGCACGAAAGGAGGCTAGCCCATCTACCTGAATGGCGGCATCCGGAACTCTGTCGCTGAGCCACGTCTCCATGAAAACAAAGACACAGCAGTCTCGAAACTCACGCTGCGTAGTTTGCTGGAGTCAGATGTCATCCAATTTATTGTCCAGGGAGCAGACATTGGAGAGCAGGATGGAAGGGAGAGCCCGCCGGTTAGGATTTGTTTTTAGCCTAGCACAGAAAACTTGGGATTGAGGAAGAAATGCCATCATGAACCCCTCTCCAAGATCATTCAGACCCCCACTGGCCTCCTCCAGACTCAACAGCAGGACCTCCTTGAGCAAGAGCAGTGCTTCCAGGCTCTTCTCTGGGCCCAGATCAAGGATCAGCAGGTGCTTCGGAACTTGGTCCAGCCAGTGGGTACTCCAGCAGCAACCCCGGGGGCTGCATTGGCCAAGCCCCACATCACTCTGTCAGAGATGGTTCTGAAGGCTGACCCATTCATCAAGCTCTTTGAGTATGCCGGCCAGCCAGAGGCCCAGCTTGCTGCCCAACCACATCTGATCATGAACCTGCTGGAGTACCCAGACCTGAAGAGGGTGATCTTGCAATGGGTTGGCCACACTGCCAAACACCACCATGAATGCTTCCACTCACTTACCTTCCATAAGCTTGACCACCCATTTGCATTCTCCCAAAAGCTCCAGGACACCTGTCAAAAGTGCTGGAGGCAGGGCGCAGCACCGAAGAGGTGGTGGACCCTGTGGTACTGGAGCAGCTCATCGCCTGACTGCCGAAGGGAATGGCAGAATGGATCCCGAATCGCTGGAAAAGGTGGTACAACTGGCTGAAGACCATTTGGTGACTTATCCGGGGCAGGCAGCCCCCCCACCCTGTCTCTCTCTCTACCTCTTTGTCTACTCCCTGCCCATTCCATATCCCTGCTTCTCAGAAACAGGGTCCTTTTTCCCTGAAACCCCCCCAGATCCCCCCCCTCAACCCGTTCTAACCATTCCAAAAACCCTCTCCACAGGCCCAGACTCTGATCCGGCCCGTTCCCTCCCAGACTTCTCCTTCCCTCTAGTTCTTTCAATCCCACGCTCATTCTCTCTCTCCACAGGTGGATGCCACTGGAGCTGTGGGTGCAGGGGTAAGGCCCAGGCAGGTGTGTTGGTGCTGCGGGGAGCACAGACACCTCCAGAATCAGTATTCCATCAATGGTATGGGAACCCTGGTCCGGCTCCCCGACGTGCCACAGGCTTCCCCGATCAAGAATGGGCATACTGAATACCTATGAGTATTGAAGGGAGTACACATCATGCATTGGTGGATTCAGGCTGTAATCAAACTTCAATTCACCAAGGCTTGATTCAAGGGTGAAAATGAAGTGTGTGTACGGGGACATTCACAAATATCCTGATATCCACCACTATTTATTTCCAGGGTCAAAAGCACAGCATAGCATCTATAGGCAAACTAGGCAGTCGTCTAGGGTGGAAGCACAGCCAAGAGAGCAAAAATGAGAGAGAGCGAGACATAGAGCAAGAGAATTTAATTTTAATTTAAAAGTTTCAATTCATTTGGAATTATTGCAGTCATATCAAAACATTATATCACACTATTTGTTCTAAATCTAAATTAACTTTACTTCTACCTAGTTCCACTTTACGTTCTACCTAGTACCAACCCCTTCCCCAATCTTAGATTGGCATCAATCTGATCAGTGCAGTTGTGACTGAGAAAGTATCAGAACATGCAAAACACCCCGATGAACATCCAAAAAAGTGCATTAAAGTGAATAAAACTCTCTGGTCATGAATACAAAAATTGACAGCTTTTAAAAGAACAGGCATTACAAAAACAAATAGACTCCTTTTTGAAATTCATCACCTCTGGCAGTCAAGATGACAATGTTAGAATCAGCAACTACAATGCTAATGACAGTAAAGGTGTGGATGTTGCTAGTAAAGTAGAGGAGGCAGAGAGCTTAGTCGCAGATAGCTTGTCCGATGAGGGACAGACTCTCTACAATGTGCAGTACAACAATGAAAAAGAAAATATTTCCTTAGAAGGAACAACACTACAAAACTACAAGGTGGGCTTCTTTAACCAACGCTCGTCTGTGCGATCCGTTCCATGGAAGAGTGCTTTTCTGTGCTCTGAGAGCATGAGGACATATTTGGATTTTTTTGTGACATTGCATTTAGACAAGGAGACAACGATTGTTCATCAGGAGTGTGTAAAACTGGAAAAAGCCCTGACTCATAGAGACTCGCGGGATGTAGATGGGCATGACATATTTGTAAAGCTGACTGCTTTGAGCAGACGCCTGGCTGCTGGATCTAAACCACTGGATGCGCTTAATTTCGTTTGTGAAAAAGGGATGGAGTCTCTGTCACTGGGGCTTCAGGAGAACGCAGTTTGTCAAAACCGATTAAAAATTATCTCCACCGTATAATGACACAGGACAGAGTTAATTGACTAGCAACAATTGCAATTGAACATGAACGCGCAGAGTCAATTAATATCGAGGAGGCAATCCAGACTTTTGCCGCAATGAAAGCCTGGCACGCATGCTTCTGAGAGGTATGTGTGTGTGCATCAGTCACTAAATGGAAATCAGCACTCCCTATAATTTTGAGGTGAATCTTGTTGCTTACATATGTTTGTTTAAATTCTGTACATATACTTTAGATTTAATGCATAATTTGCAGGTGTAGGAAGTGATTCCTTGCTGAATTTGTTTTGTTACTTTATGGAATGAAATATGAAATATGAAATATGAAATATGTATTTGAGTTACATATTTTAATTTTAGTGTAAATTTATCAATAAACAAAATTTCCAGTCTATGACATGTATCTTAAAAGTTGTGTCCAGTGGATGTGAAGTGGGGGCTGGCACGATCATTTTTTGGGTAGAGTGGCAGTTAGATATGAGAATTCGCTGGCCACCCCAAAAGTCCCATTAATCAAGGTCCCCTTTGAAAGAATTGGCATGGACCTTGTCAGAACATTAGAATGGACAAGGGCATCACTTTGCACTAATTAAATTAAATTAAATTATTTGTATAGTGCTTTTAACAATGGACACTGTCACAAAGCAGCTTTAGAAAAAAAAATATAAATTCAGGATATAATTTTTTAAATGTATAAATTTATCCCTAATGAGCAAGCCAGAGGTGATGGTGGCAAGGAAAAATTCCCTGAGACAATATGAGGAAGAAATCTTGAGAGGAACCAGACTCAAAAGGGAACCAATCCTCATCTGGGTGACACAGAATAGTATGATTATAAATAATTCCCTTCTATAACCGTGTGCTATATAGTCAAAAAGTGCCATTGGGTAACCAGGAAATTCAGACCGGAGAGCAGAATGGATCAGGATCACTGGTATCTCAGAAGTAGCGAGAGAGAGAGAGAGAGAGAAGGGGAGAGAGAGAAAGAAACACAGGTTAAGGACAATGTACAATGTGTGCAACGTACACTGAATGTAAGCAGGGACTCCAGCAAGACTAGCTATGACAGCATAACTAAAAGGGAGAGCCAGAAGGTAACACAGACATGAGGGCACCCTGGGACATAAAGCAGCCAGCCACTCCACTGTCAACACTTATTAATAGTTCTAGTGGATTATGCAATGCAATACCTGGAAGCCATGCCTTTCCACAACATCACAGCATGCAGTGTTGTGGAGGCACTCTTCAAAATAATCTCCAGAGTCAGAATCCTGAAAAAGATTCTGACTGAACAAGGCACCACGTTTATGTCATATACACTTTGCGAAGTGTATGAATTATTGGAGATTAAGTTAATTTGGACCAGTGTTTACCACTGTGGTCAAATGATTTAATCAGGGGCTTCAAAATATGAAGAAGAAGCAGAAGAAAAAGAATAATATGAAGAAGTAGAAATAGAAGATGTGTGTCATGATCCATCCAGAAGCCTGTTTTTCCACTGTTTTCTCCCCCTTTTTTTGTGTCTGTGTGTGCGTGCGTGTGTGTGTGTCTCTGAGCGTAGCACTCCTCTTTAGATGATTGGACTCACCTGCTCTCCATCAGCTCCGCAATCAGCAGGGTATATAAACCCCGTTTTTTTTCACCAGATTGTTCTGGCTTCCAGTGCAGTACACTTCTGGCCTTACCCGCGTTTGCGTTGTTGTGTATGTTGTCTTCTTACGTTGCCCTGAACTCATCGTGTGTCTTCCAGGTTCATGATTCACGCTGCCTGTCTGCTCACTCTCGGCTCAATTCCTGCTACGCCCAGCCCCTCCTTGCCTCCCTTGTGTCTCACCAGCCCAGCACTCGACTCTCTTACTGGTGACCTGAGTTCAAGCGCCGGTGGCGACACTCAAGCCTGTTCACATTCAGTCTAGCTCTCCCTTCCCCGTGGCACATCGCCAGTGCCTCTGATTTTCACACTGCAGACCCATGCAAGTGAGATTGGCACAATCAGGCTAATGGTGGCGCTAAGGCACAAGCATTTACTTTTTGGCCCATAACTTAAGGACTGTAAGTGTGACATTTGAAGTACTTTTTTCCTCTTATTCCTTAGCTTAAGCTATACCTCTTATATTCCTCGTGTGACACATGATTTAATGAGTGTCACACCCAATAATTATTAAAACATATTGACATTTGTAAACAGTATGGCTGCCACACGTCAATCAATTCTAATGAAGCAGAGCCTAACTTACTCAAACAGATGTAGCGTATGAGTGTGTGATTCACACAAATCTTGAAAGGCAGTTACAGGACAAAATTCTATGGTGATACACAAAGTTTGGGCCATGTCCATTCATGGGGTTGGGCTCAGATAACCTTTTCCCAAGAACCATATATCCGAGTTTTGGCTAGTGACCCACTACTATCTGATGCAATCTCACTCAAAGTGGCTTGTAGTTCATAACTGGATATTTAATCATCACTGGGTTACTTCAAAAACATGGTTGTCTTCAGTCAATCAGATTTCAGCAGACATTTCAGACAATTAGCATTGAGCTATTGTCACAAAACTTGAAATATGTTCATCTACAGTGTTTTTCTTGTTCTATGTCCCTTGGCAAGAATTGCCTCTGGGGGCACTATTTGCAGTAATACTGAATATTGAGAAAATTGGCTGGAACCCTATTAGTAGGGAGCCAAGTACATAATGCTTGGAAAATGCTTTTAGATCGTCGTCTTCATCATCATCATCATCATCAACATCTTCTTCTTCTTCTTCACTAAAACTGATTTGCAGACCAAACCTTAGGTCCTAAAGACATGAAACATGGTAAGTAGATAGTACTTCCTCCCGCTACTCAGGCAAGAGATGAGCCTGATCGGCCTAATGGTCGTGCAATAAGCAAAGTGTTTTACATTTTAGCTCACATCTTAGAAACCATAAGTCCTACACTGAAAATTCTTTTGGACCCTTATTCCTTGGCTCCTCCCCAACAAAAGTCATTTAGGATTTTTGTCCAAGCTTCACACGTTTGGACAAACTACTCAGGGCACTTTGACCTTCAATAATTGTCAAAAATCTGTTGAGATTTGTAAACAATATGGATGCCACATGACAGTCAATTCTAGTGAGACAGCCTAATTTATTCAAACAGTTGTAACTCATTATTGGCTGAACTGATCTACACAAAACATGAGACGAATATACAGGAAACATTCTCTGGTCATATACAAAGCTTGGGGCATGGTTATGCATAAGGGGTGGAAGTAAATTCAGATAACTGTTACTCAGGAACCTTAAGTCTGATCAAGCTCAAATTTGGTACACTGCATCTCTATGCTATTCTGCAGTGTGGTACGATGATGACTTAATTACTTAAAGAACATGTCCGCCATCAGCCAGTCAGTTTTCAGCAGGTATTTGATTGATTGATTGACTTTATTAATCCCAAAGGGAAATTCACGTCACAGCAAAGCTCACCACACCATAAATAGATAAAATAAAATAAGTAAAAAAAAACAAGCATATCTCCTGTCAAATAAGGTGTACAGTGAAATTTTCTTTTTTTTTTTCATATGCCCAAAACATTAGTGCATTTTGGATCATTTAGCTATGTCCACTCAAATTTATCTTAATTTGTTTAATATGCAAAACCTAATTTTGAGAGCTTGACCTAGGATTTCTGGCAGATCTACACAATTTTGGTGTCACATTACTCAGCGAAGTCTGAAGCTCAATAATTATTAAAAACATGTTGAAATTTGTGAACAATATGGCTGCCATATGCTAGTCAATCCTTGCATTACAGAGTTTATTTATTGAAATAGCTATAATACATTGAGCTATCACCATCAAATTTGGAAGTTTGGTTCCAAATCCGGACCAGCACCCACTTATCTCCAAGCACTTATCACACCTCGCGTGGCACCACGCTCCCTCCGATCCTCTAGCACTGCTCGACTGGTCCCACCATCTCTCAGGGTACAAGGAAGGCATGCATCGAGACTCTTCTCTGTTCTGGCACCAAGGTGGTGGAATGAACTTCCCCTAGATGTCCGAACAGCTGAGTCACTGGCAGTCTTCAAACGACGTCTAAAGACTTACCTCTTCATAAAGTACTTAAGTTAGCACTTACACATACAAAAAAAACCCTCCCCAACTGAGTTTTGGACTGATGGTATTCCTCATTTGTGACCTAGTGAGCCAGTATAAGAATGTATTTTTATAGACTTCAAAGCACTATTGTAAGTCGCTCTGGATAAGGGCGTCTGCCAAATGCCGTAAATGTAAATGTAATGTAAATGCAAATCCCACCCCCTGCTCAACCAAATAAAATAGTACATACCCACCTGAAGGGGGCGCTATAATTACTGAATTTATCTGTTGGTTTATAACTGTAGGGGATAGAATAAAAGAGATCAGTATAACTGCATTTTTTCCCATATGGTGTATTGATGGTGTAATTACATTGGTCTGAAATATTTTCCTCCATCTTGAATTTTCTGAAAAAATTTACTTTTTCAAACTCGTTCTTGGCTGTTCATTTGATCAGGATTAAATATGAAATGTAGCAAGTAGTCAGCTTGCTGGCAAAAACTTTAGTAAAACCATTTTGACCATCCAAACCATTTGGCTGTTATAGATCAATGAAATTTTAGCCATGTACATGCTTAACGAGCTGTATCTTCTGAATGCATATATCACCTTTTGGTGGCTATACTTTTGCCCCCAAATGTAAAAATATAATTACAGATAAAAGATGATGAAGATAAAATATTAAAGTTTTTAATTTTGCTTTAAAAAAAGCATAGCAAATTTCATCTTCCTATATCAAACAGTTAGATATATGCATACACAGATATATGCATACACAGAAAATGGCAGACTTTTGGACCCTGGGGGTCAACAAAGTGTGTGTGTGTGTGTGTGTGTGTGTGTGTGTGTGTGTGTTTGCATCACACGTCACCAGGAAAAGTTGCAAAGACAAGACAGCAGTGATATTAGCATTTGTGTGTGTGTTACAGAGAAACAGATGGGTTTAAATGGATAAACTAATCCTGAAAACAGGTGAACAAAATAATGACACTATAGGGCAATACACCAATGATGACAGGGTGGAGACATGACTAGAATCAAGACAAATCTCACATGGATGGTGATTAAATCAAAACAAAAGACACAGAAGCATGTTGGCCTTGGAAGCGTGCCAGAAGGTGCAGCGCGCATTATGAGAGAATTACATGACAGTAATATTCCTTACCTGACTTGACTATCTAGTGGGAAGTATTGTGTTGTTATAGGAAAACAATGACTGTATATATGGGTGAATGTTGTAACAGGGAATCAAAAGTGGAGCCAAAATGTCTCTGAGCCCCTGGCTAGTGGATGGTTACAGTACAATTAACTATGCCTATTCCTATGCCTATGTTAGTGAATGGGACAGATGGCAATCTTTCATTCTAAGTTACAGCTACACAAATTATTTTCAGGAAGACTGCTCTGTTGTTTTTACAAGTTCAGTTGATCCTGATAACTCGCCCAGTATGTTTCCTTGCGATAAATGCATTTTATATGAGTTATTTGACAATAAATAAAAGGGCATGGTTAATGAGGTGATTGACAGATTTGTACATGGTAGCTAAATCTCATGAACATGTACATATTTTCCAATATGGACCTGAAGCTGTTGACAGTTCCACAGCAAAGCCATGTCTTGCTCTGCTGTAAACTGTTCTAATAGACCCTCAATGGGGAGTTCTTTGTAGTTTTTCTGGTATGTCGCTCATTGATGTCAAAGCTGTACTGATGATATAACTGGCAAAACAAAATGAACAGACAGAGTGATGGCAGAAATCAAGGCATCTAATGCTACCTATATTTACATTTATGGCATTTTGCAGACACCCTTTCCAGAGCAACTTACAATTATCTCATTTATACAACTGAGCAGTTGAGGGTTAAGGGCCTTGTTCAAGCTGCAGTGGCAGCTTGGTGGTGCTGGGATTCAAACTCTCAACCTTCCAATCAGATGTCCAACATCTTAACCACTGAGCCATTTGACTGCATGATTAATTCATTAATTCTGATGGATAACTTACTGCATGTGTTAGGGCTAGATTAATATCATGGACAGCAGTGGTTAAAATCAATTATGTGACTACAATTTAGCGTTTACATATTAATTAATAATGCTGTACTTACCTCTTTGAGTTAGCTGATGTACCATCTTAAATTGCAAGTTTTTCTAAGCCACATCCACTAGAGCCAAAACATCTCAGTCCAATCCCCACTGAGCACACGTACATCTGGAATACATCTGGAAAAAATCTGGATGTCTGGAATTGATGCATTCTATTTTAAGTATTTTATTTAGGTCATATGAAGGTCTTAGAGCTTTGCCTGTGTCATGCTCTCAATGATTTTTACAGTCAGTTTCAAAAACCAGCATGAGTGCTCACCTGCACCAACGGAATAAGCTGACCAACTGAAATTTACCTCAAAATGAGTGTTGAGACAGTTTCAAAAACCAGCATGAGTGCTCACCTGCACCAACGGAATAAGCTGACCAACTGAAATTTACCTCAAAATGAGTGTTGAGGTGCAAGAGATGAGTTAATGTTTAATATGACTTAAGTTTTATGTATTCAGTGTCTTGAAATCAGTTTTATGTTAGATTTTGCCTCCTAATAATTATATTTTATCAGTTACACATAGCTATCATACACTAGTTTATCTTGCTAACCGAGCCATTTTCAGTAAAGCTCTTAGTTGTGAAGAGCCATATTTTTCTAATGTTAGTGTTGGTTCAGTAGTCCAAAATTTAACTTTAAGAGCACATATTCCAAACAGCGAGGCATCCCAGGTAGAAGCTAACTAATGCTCACAGCTCAAATGCAGGAGCTTACCTGGGTAGTCATAGTATATGTTACATGACTTACATTTCAATAAGTGAACTTAACTGGCTCATGTAGATTAAATCATGAGTGCACAATTTGGCTCATAATATAATTAATGAAGATTAGATTTCCATATCCTTAGCAGGGGTGGGTGAGCAGAGTGAAAGGGTGTTGGGGAGTATCTACAGAATGACTCACACAAGGCCCAGCCAAACAATTCCAGTCTGAGTGAAGTGCATTTGCAGTGCAAATGTTTTTTTCAGTCGCATAATACACTCGTGCTGAGGCTAATTATTTTTAGCATGTTTTGCATATATTGCATATATCTGTACATTCTGGAAATTTAAATAATTGACTCCATTAAACTCCCCACCACATTACATACTTGTAATCCAGTGCAGGTCTATGGAGACATGTGGGTCTAACCTGATAAAATTATCTGTAACTTGCTATATGTATTTATTGTCAAAAAATTTGTGACAGCATCCAAACATCTCAGTTTACCAAAACAATGTAGGTCCATGAACCCTCCAGATCTGTGCCTTTACCTAAGAACAAATAGGTTTTCAGCCTAGACTTAAACAGTGAGACTGTGTCTGAGGATCCAGATTCAAAAGGGAACCCATCCCCATCTAGGTGACATAGGATAGAGAAGAAACCTGCTGAGAAACCTGAAAGAGCTCTGGTTATAGGTGACTCTATCTTGCAGCATGTGAAATTAGCTAGGCCTTTAGGGGCACCAGCAGCTTTAGTTAGGTGTATACTGGGAGCCAGGGCGCCAGACATAGCAGGTAATCTTAGGGTCTTAGGCAAGCATAGGTTCTCAAAGATAGTTATTCATGTAGGAGCTAATGATATACGCCTTCGTCAGTCTGAGGTTACTAAGAGTAACATAGTAGAGGTGTTTAAATTAGCGAAGGCAATGTCCGATGCAGTAGTGTGCTCTGGCCCCATCCCATTGCGGCGTGGCGATGTAGCTTACAGCAGGTTATGGTCGCTGAACTGCTGGATGTCCAGGTGGTGCTCCGAAAACAATGTGGGCTTTGTAGATAATTGGACTAACTTTGAGGGCAAGGCTGGCCTGTTAGGGCAGGATGGTGTCCATCCCACTTGGGAAGGTTCTGGTCTCATTTCTTGCAGCATAGCACATAGTCTAAGAACAGGCCTAGTTAATCGGTGACAATCCAGGGCCAAGGCCAGGGAGCAGACAAGCAGGCTAAACCGACCGTCTGCTAGCTGCACTGAGTCGTCACTTAGGTTCCACCATATTGAGACTGTGTCTGTTCCCTGAGCTAAACAAAATTATAGACATACTCAGACAATTTGTTTTAGTAACCTAATTAACATAAAATTAAACCAAACCGAATGCATAGCCAGCACCATTGATCTGAAGCTAGGACTGTTGAATATTAGATCTCTTACGTCTAAAGCGCTTATTGTTAATGAAACCATTACTGATCAGGAGTTTGATGTACTGTGTTTAACAGAAACGTTGATTAAACCAAACGAGTTTGTAGCATTAAATGAAGCTAGTCCTCCCGGGTACAGTTACATACATCAGCCCCGTCTAACTGGCAGAGGAGGAGGCATCGCGGTCATTTATAATGATAATCTAGGAGTCACACAAAAACCTAGTCATAAATTCAACGCATTTGAAGTTCATTATTCTAACATAACATATGTAGCCACTAAAAATAAGTCTACCCAGGTGATTCCAGTAATTATTATTTACAGACCCCCAGGACCATATTCGGAATTCCTATGCGAATTTGTGGATTTCATCTCTAACCTGGTTGTTTCTTTAGACAAGGCATTAATTGTTGGAGACTTTAATATTCATTTTGATAATCCACATGACCCTCTGAGAACAGCAGTTGTGTCCATTCTAGATTCAGTAGGGGCTAATCAGAATATAATAGGACCTACCCATAGTGGTGGTCACACTCTAGATTTAATACTAACATTCAGATTAAATATAGAAAATATAGTCTCATGTCCACAGTCTGAAACTATCTCAGATCATTACCTTATCTCATTTAAAATGTGTATTAATCAAAATATATATGCACCTTGCCACGTCACCGTGTCAAACGTACGTTCACGTCAACAACTGCACAGAGTTTTATCAGTAATCTCCCAGATTTATCAACCATGATTGGGTCACCGTCTGATCCCAAAGAACTCGACCAGGCAACTGAATGTTTAGAATCAACGTTCTGCAACTCGCTAGATAAGGTAGCTCCACTTAAAAGAAAAATAATTAGGGAGAAAAAGCTAGCACCCTGGTATAGCAATCACACACGAACTTTAAAACAGACCACTCTAAAACTAGAATGTAAATGGCGTCAAACTAAATTGGTAGTATTTCAAATAGCATGGAAGGAGAGCCTTTTGAGCTATAAGAAAGCTCTTAGTGCTGCTAGATCAATGTATCTCTCCACCCTAATTGAAGATAACAGAAATAATCCTAGATTCTTATTTAATACTGTAGCAAAATTAACTAGGAATAAGACCACAATAGAAACACGCACACAATCATTATATAGTAGCGATGACTTGAATGGTAAAATTGAAAATATCAGGCTAGAAATTCAGACTATTAATTTAAAACCGGACAGTTTTATAACTAACCCTGTAGATGCTAATATATATTAGATAAACAACTACAACGCTTTACTCCCCTTGAAGAGACTGAACTAATTTCTCTAATTTCATCATCAAAATCATCAACCTGTATACTAGATCCTTTACCTTCTTTACCTACTAATCCCTGAAACAATCAAACCTCTTTTAAAGATAACCAATTCTTCCCTTAGCATTGGCTATGTACCTAAATCTTTTAAATTAGCAGTTATCAAGCCCTTGATTAAAAAACCTGACCTTGACCCCTGTCAGCTGTCTAACTATAGACCAATATCAAACTATCCCCTTTATCTCCAAGGTCCTAGAAAAGGTTGTAGCACAGCAGCTATGCTCATACTTACATAGGAATAACATTCATGAAATGTATCAGTCAGGATTTAGGCCTCATCATAGCACAGAGACAGCACAGGTAAAAATTGTAAATGAGTTACTACTGGCCTCTGATCAGGGTTGTGTCTCCTTGCTGGTGCTGCTTGACCTTAGTGCAGCAATTGATACCATTGATCATGCTATTCTCCTCGATAGACTAGAAAATGTAGTAGGCATTAAGGGAACAGCCCTTCCCTGGCTCAGGTCTTATTTGACTGATCGTTATCAGTTTGTAAACGTAAATGGTGACTTCTCTTCCCATACTAAGGTAAAGTTTGGTGTCCTGCAAGGCTCTGTTTTAGGCCCAGTGCTCTTTTCTCTATATATGCTACCACTGGGCAAAATTATCCATAAGCATGGTATTAGCTTCCACTGTTACGCTGATGACACACAGTTGTTTGTTTCAGCAAATCCAGATGACAGACACCAGCTTAATAAAGTTGAGGAATGTGTAAAAGACATTAGAAACTGGGTGCTTATTAACTTTCTCTTAATTAATTCTGACAAGACAGAAGTACTTGTACTAGGACCACATGCAGTTAGAAGTAAGCTTTCTGATTACATAATAACTCTGGATGGCCTTTCTGTTTCATCATGTGCAGCAGTAAAAGACCTTGGTGTGATTATTGACTCTATTCTTTCTTTTGAAGCTCATGTAGATAATATAACTAGGATCGCTTTCTATATTCTATATTCATCTCAGAAATATTGCTAAAATAAGAAATATATTGTCACTACATGGTGCAGAAAAATTAGTTCATGCTTTTGTTACCTCTAGGTTGGATTATTGTAATGCCTTACTGTCTGGATGTTCCAGTAGATACATAAACAAGCTCCAGTTAGTCCAGAATGCAGCAGTGAGAGTCCTTACTAGAGCCAGAAGATATGACCACATCACCCCTATCTTATCCACACTGCACTGGCTCCCAAGCAAATTTCGTATTGATTATAAAATACTACTATTGACCTACAAAGCACTAAATGGTCTTGAGCCACAGTACCTGAGCGAACTTTTGGTCTTTTATGATCTGCCACGCCTACTCAGATCAAAAGGTGCAGGCTATTTGTTGGTACCTCGAATAATGCGGGCTACAGCTGGGGGTAGAGCTTTCTCTTACCACCATGGGTTTCATTATTCGAGGTACCAACAAGGAACCTGAGACTATTCAGTGCTTTAAAAGTCAATTGTAGTATTTTATATTCAATGCAAAATTTTACTAGAGGCCAGTGCTTGTGGATAAGATAGGGGTGCTGTGGTCAATTTTTCTGGTTCTAGTAAGGAATCTGGCTGCTGGAATCACACCAAGGTCTTTCAGTACTGCACATGATGCAAGTGAAAGGCCATCCAGAGTTACTATGTAATCTGAACGCTTGCTTCTTGCTGCCTGTGTTCCTAGTAAAAGTACTTCTGTCTTGTCGTATGTCCTTTACACATTCCTCAGCATTCCTCAGTACTGCACATGATGCAAGTGAAAGGTCATCCAGAGTTACTATGTAATCTGAACGCTTGCTTCTTGCTGCCTGTGTTCCTAGTAAAAGTACTTCTGTCTTGTCGTATGTCCTTTACACATTCCTCAGCATTATTATGCTGGTGTCTCCTATCTGGCTTTGCTGAAAAATATATACTGTGTGTCAGCAGCATAACAGAGGAAGCAAATACCATGTTTATGAATAATTTTACCCAGAGGTAGCATATATAGAGAAAAGAACAGTGGGCCTAGAACAGAGCCTTGTGGAACACCAAACTTTACTATGCATTTATGTTTTCACCGGTTACATCTACAAACTGATAACGATCAGTCAAATAAGACCTTAGCCATGAGAGGGCTGTTCCCTCAACTCCAACAACATTTTCTAGTCTATATAGAAGAATGTAATGATCTACGGTGTCATTACATTGCATACGGTGATCTTTAACACTTCCCTCTCCACTGATAACTTCCCTATCTCATTTAACAGGTCTGGGTTACCCCACTGCTTAAACAACCAACACTTAACACTGCTGTTGTTGACAATTACAGACATGTCTCCCTCCTCCCTTTCAATCAACTCTCCACTTTTCTCACACAGAATAACCTCCTGTACACCAAGCAGTCTGGCTTCAAAAGCAGCCACACTACAGAGAATGCTCTGCTTTCTGTCACTTAAGCCTTACGACTAGCAAGATCGACCTCAAGATCATCTGTCCTCATCTTAATTGACCTCTCTGCTGCCTTTGACACTGTGAATCATCAGATCCTCCTGTCAACTCTCTGGTCTAGCCATCACCAGAAAGGTTCTGTGCTGGCGGAATCCTATGTCTCAGGCAATTCCTTCAAGGTATGGAGGGGAGGAGTGTCTGAATCTTAGCAACTCACAACTGGGGTTCTCCAGGGGTCAGTTCTGGGTCCACTGCTCTTTTCTATTTATACTATATTTCTGGGGCCTTTGATTGAGTCTCATGGCTTCTCATATCACTGCTATGCTGATGACACTCAGCTCTATTTGTCCTATTTGGATGAGGAATTAGCCATTTTAAGCAAAGGACTTCCATTTTCAGGGGCTCAAAGGTATTTGGACAATTGACTGACAAGAAGTTATTTGACCAGGTGCGGTCCATTCCCTTGTTACTTCAAGACAAATGAAGCAGATAAAATGTCTGGAGTTGATATCAGGTACTTAGTTGGCATTTGGCAGCTGTTCAACTGGAGCTACCAATATGAAGTCCAAGGAGATCTCAATGCATGTGAAGGAGGTCATCATTAGGCTGAAAAAGCAACATAAATCTATAAGAGAGATAGCAAAAACCTTAGGTGTGGCCAAATCAACAGCTGGGTACATTCTTAAAAAGGAAAAAGGAATGGTGCAGAATCCTTTCCTTGGTGAAGAAAAACCCCTTCACAACATCAACAGAAGTCAAGAATACAGAAGTCAAGAAGGTAGGTGTATCATTGTCAAAATCTGCAATCAAGAGACGCCTTCATGAACGTAAATACAGAGGGTTTACAACAAGGTGCAAACCACTGGTAACATTCAAGAACAGGAAAGCCAGATTAGACTTTGCCAGAAAACATCTAAAAAAGCCTCCCGTGTTATGGAATAAGATTCTTTGGACTGATGAAACCAAGATTAACTTGTACCAGAATGATGGGAAGAGAAAAGTATGGCAAAAGAAAGGAACAGCTCATGATCCAAAGAATACCACATCATGTGTCAAACATGGTGGAGGAAGTGTTATGGCATGGGCATGTATGGCTGCCAATGGAAAGGGCTCACTGGTGTTTACTGATGATGTGACTGCTGACAGAAGTAGCAGGATGAATTCTGAGGTGTATAGGGCTATACTCTCTGCTCACATTCAGCCAAATGCTACAAAACTGATAGGACACCACTTCACAGTGCAGGTGGATAATGACCCTAAACATACTGCAAAAGCAACTCAAGACTTTTTTGAAGGCAAATAAATGGAATATTCTTTAATGGCCAAGTCAGCTGCCTGATCTCAACCCAACTGAGCATGCTTTTCACTTACTGAAGACAAGACTGAAGGCAGAAAGACCCACAAACAAGCAGCAACTGAAGGTGGCGGCAATGAAGGCCTGGCAAAGCATCTCCAGGGAGGAAACTCAGAATTTGAGTTTTGAGAACATGGGCTCCAGACTTCAAGCAGTCATTGACTGCAAAGGATTTTCATCCAAGTATTAAAAGTATGGTTATATTTTTAATTTTGTCACTCTGTCCAAATACTTTTGAGCCCCTGAAAATGGAGGTACTTTGTTGAAAATGGCTGTAATTCCTAAATGGTAAATGCCATATTTTTGTGGAACCTCTTAAAATAAAGCTGAAAGTCTAAACTTTGATCACGTCTTGATTGTTGTATAAAGGCAAAATCACAAAAACTCTGTCATTGTCCAAATACTTCCGGACCTGACTGTACATGTCCAATTTCACATATTTGGTCTTCAGATGGTTTTAACAGCCTTAAACTATGAACTGAATTGCAGATCTTCTCAGTATAGCACAAACTGGAACTTTAAATATACCTTTGTGCACATGGTGCTTATTATTATTTTGTCCTTTTTGCACCATACAGACTCAAAATACTCAGAGGGTAAAAATAAGTATAGTGTGCATGTGACCAGAGATGTATATCATAAGTGGTATGACAGGAGCCCTAATGGGAAGCAGGTACTGCTTCTGCTATAAAAATGCTGAAACATTACCAAACGTTGCTAAAGTGCAGCAAAAAAGTGAAAAGTTTGACATTATCAGCTGCCTGATTTAAGGGGTGCCTGCTGTACAGGAGCTATGACATGAGACAATGCCACCCAGCTATTACCCAAACAGACAAACTGATTAGCTGAATTTTTTGGTTGGAAATACTCAAAACATGTCACTGGAACATTAGCTCCAAAATTAATTGTATTACAAAAAGCACACCGATTTACAATGATCACTAGTTGGGCATATTTAACTTATTGTGCTCCATCTCTAGAATATATACCAGCTCTCAATTTGGAGTCTGTCTAGCTATCTGTTTGTCTGTCAGTCTGGCCCTGGTTAAAACATTAAACAAATCATACAACGTTATTAGGGGTCCAAGCATGAAGTGCTGGAACCCTAAGTTTTTGTTCCGATATTTAATCGTTATTCTTTATTATTATTATTATTATTATTATTATTATTATTATTATTATTATTACTAAAATGAATTGTACAGCCTAAACCATAAAGCATATCAACACAAAACCTGATAGGTAGATGTCTATCATCTATATGATAATCTGTAAGTAAATATTTGATGCTGACCCAGTTAGTTAAAAAATATGGCCACCATCGTCCAATCAGCTTTCAGCAGTAATTTGACAGAGTTAACATGGAGCTATTGTCACAAAACTTGAAAGGTAAGTTCCTGTTGGGACCCACTTGTAATGGATGTAAATTGGCCACTGAGGGGTGGGCACTACTCATGTTTTTCACATTAAAAGAATCATATCTCTTGTAAAATAAGGTGTACCATAAATCTTTTTTGTCTTTTTTTTTGTCTTTTGCCTTTTGGGCTATTTAGCCCTACAACACCAATTTAAGATTGGTGCCAAGTTTGGGATGTGACCATACACAGAGGTGGGGCTAAGTTCAAATAACTGTTTCTCAGGAACCATACGTCCTATTGAGATGAAATTTGGTTGTGTGCATATATGTAAGTGGACCCTTGATAATTATTGATAATTGATAACCCTTGATAATCTGATTACTTAAAAAATGTGGCTGCCATCAGCCGCATCACTAAATTGGTATCAAATTACTCAACAGAGTCTAATTCTCATTAATTATCAAAAAACATATTGGGATTTGCAAACAAAGTAACTGAGGTCTGGTTGTATAATTCTAAAAGTCATCTTCAGGCCACTGTTATGAAGAGTGGTGCAAAGTTTGGGGTATAGATGTCAGTAAGGGGCAGAGTTAAGTTCAAAGAGCTGTTTCTTAGGAACCACTTTAGGTAAAAAAATAAATAAATAAAATAAAATAATTGGTGTGCTGCATTGTTCTGCTAATCTGTAACTGGATTTTAATTTCCATTTGGTTAATTCTAAAACATGGCTGCCTTCAGCCATTCGGCTTTCAGCAGCATATCACACAATTTCAGATATTTCATACATATCAAGTTCATTTCTGGTACATTTATTGTTCTATGTATCTTGGCAAGAACTGGCCACTGGGGGCACTATTTTCATGGCGTGCTTGGACCTCGCAGATCGTGACATATGGTAATATATGTATTTAATTTTGTAATTGCTAGTTACAAAAGTCCAAGTCTACCTAATTCCTTTTCAAGAAACATACAGAAAACAAAAACACATAGACAGTAATAGACAGAAAGGCATTTTAATTGGTATAAATGGTAGAAACAATTTTGTTTTTAAAAAAAGGATGACTGTCAGTTAATACACCATGGATAATTGTGAAATCATAAGTCCCAGCTAAAAGGGTGCTGAGTTAATATGCTGCCCCAATTGCAAGCATAATTCTGATGTCAGTTGAAATGATGGAAAAATGCCTCAAAATGTCAAAGTACACAATGACTGTAAGCACCAAGAACCAGTCCATTTGGAAATTCAATATCAAACCAGTGCTTTTCAATCTTCCACCATCTACTACTGGTTACCACTAAAATAATCATTTGCATAAACTACCAAAATTGTAGTTACATACTACATTTACTTTAAAAAAGAAAAGAAAAACAAAAATTACTCACAAATAGCAAATTTGGAAAAAAAAAGCACCACCAACAACAAAAAACATATGAACTACAAAAGTTTAATCCAGCAGCATCCAAATGTAGGAATGGAAAAAAGAAAAAAATGTATATTCAACACAGCCCTGACGAGGCATCCACATTTTAGTCTAGCCTTCCCAGAGCCTCTTCAATTCTTAGTGCAGAAAAAAAAAAAAAATATATATATATATATATATATATATATATTTTTTTTTTTTTTTTTTTTTTTTAAATAAAATAAACAAAATTAGATTAAATAAACATAAATAGCTTTTAAACACAAGCCACTTCAACTAAGGTACAGATATAATACACATTTTGGCATTGTGAGTGTGCTTCACTGTCTCACATAGAGAAATAAAAACTAACTCTATACAACCACTTGCTGCTGTAACAAAAAACCACACAGAGACACAGACAGGCAGACAGAAACAGAAACAGAAACACCCACCCACACAGGAATTTAGTGAGCCATAGACACGGCATGTGCTCAAAGCAAATAATGAAAAAAGAGATAAATCATTCATATAAACACTTATTTTCCTATCCTTTTTGAGGGAGCATAAATACTGTACAACTGCAACCGTAACAGGAACTGACCATATTTTGCACTAACAGGGACTGTGCACATTATGCATTTTCTCCTACTTCTGCTACATCATTGCTAGGAGTCCTATGTCCTAGCCTAGGACATATCTGTGGTTGGAAACTACTACTAAAACTATTTTGTTAAAAATGCATATAAAATATGGTGATCAAAAATTATAACACTGCTAGTGCTATAAGAGCAGCATTACCAACAACTTCATCTTACAATGCTGGAGATAAACAAAAACATCAAATAAGGGGTTGTATATACAGGCAATGTGAATGATATACCAAGCAAAAGTAGGTCTCAGGTGAATTACATTCATTTTCCTCTTCATTTCACTTACCAAACATTCACCTTCACTAATCGAACAGTAATTGCAATGTCTCTTTAGAAGTCCTCTTCCATTTTCTCTTAGGAATCCCAGCAGTCTGCTAGCATAGATTGAAACTGCCACAGTAGCTGATCTAGCCTGCCCAAAGGGTCCTCTTTAACTTTTGAGCACAGACATCACACCAGGGAAAGAGCTGCACAATTAAAGGGTCACCTATTTACTTAGTTAACACAATAGGCTCAGTTGTTCTCAGGGTTTTTGTCAATGGTATTAAAGAACCATTCCGTGAATTTCCTGAGTTGAGCAGCTGCTGTTTGAGACTCCTCCTGTAGACGGATATTATCTTGTCGAAGATGTTGTACCTCCACCTGCAAGATGGCTTTATCCGCTTTCTCCTAAGTAGAGTCAGCAAGATATATCCATGAAAACCTAGTCTGAAGAAGGTTTGTAACCTTCAACACTTCAAGACTACCAAATATAATTTGCTAATATGTAATAATTTCCATTGAATAGTAACAGTAAGAAGTGGGGGGAAAAAGTCATGCTTAATTAGAAGAAAACTCTTATACATAAATGGATGTTTTTCAACACATTTGTAAAAGCACTGGGCAAGCTCTAATTTACTTCCCATGCTTTGGTTGCCCAGAAACCAAATTAACCTAAACAATGTTAGCTAACATAATGTACTAAGTATGGCGAGCTGTATAGCTAGTTAAGTATTCCCATGTAGAGGACAACTCATATGTGTTTATACCCCCAATATAGTCAGCAAGTCTTTAACAAAAGTATGGTTATGACCGGTTCTCTCTTCTCATTGGACATAAAATATGTTTCTTATTTGAGTATGATTAGTGTCTTCTCAATATGTTTAACTTCAAAAGGACAGCATGTTGCGCTAACAGTTGAGTTATAGGAAGGCTTCACTAAGACGCTGCACTTAAGCTGCTTGTTCCTGCCTGTATGTTCCTCATTCTGAAAAGGTTATATGTCATCTGTGCAAGTTAATTAATCAAACTAGTAAAAGCCAACAGGCGTAGAGAGCATTTCACTTAAATATCATACCAAATGAAAATCAATAGTGAGTAGGTTTTTTCTTTCTCTGGTTGATGAATGAGAAAAGAAAAAAAATAATGGTGATCACAGGCCTACTTGTCTGAATAAAAAACTATGAATAAAAAACTGCTCCAATGTGTCTACTGTCGAGTACCATGGGAAAAAAAACAAAAGAACTCTCAACACAAAAACAGACATGTGGTTGTTGACCTGCACAAAGTCATAAAGTGAGGAAAATGTCAACAGCAGAAAAAAAAGCCAGAATTTCACTGCATATATTGAGGAATAAACAGGGCAATGAAAAAGTATATACCCTCTTCCTGTTTTTTTTTTTTTTTTGCATATTTGTCACACTTAATTATTTAAATTGTTTCAGTTCTTCAAAAGAAATTTAGTATAAGACAAAGATGACCTGAGTAAACCCCAAATTCAGTTTTTTAAAAATAATTACTTAATCATTTAATTTATTGGAGGAAAACTGTTAACCGACATCTACTGGCACTATGTGAAAAAGTAATTGTCCCCTTAGTAAATCACACTGTTAACCAAATTTAATTGATAATTGTGTTCAATTAGACTAGATACACCCAGGCTTGATTACTGCCACCCCTGTTGAATCTAAACATCACTTCAGTAGAACCTGTCCAGCAATGTGAAGTAGGCTAAAAGGTCTCAATAAGCGGCATACCCATCTGCCACAACAGCATTAGTGAGGTCAGGCACTGATGCTGGGCAAAGAGGCCTGGGGTGAAGTCAGCATTCCAGTTAATCTCAAAGGTGTTCAGTGGGGTTGAGGTTGCAAAAAGTAAGGGATTACTCTTCATTTTTAAATAATTTAATTACAGTTACTTATGATGTACTTGCATTACATACTGTATAGACTTGATATAACACAATATTGAATTTAAAATCTAAATTTATCATCTAAAGAAAAAATCTGTTTTCTAATTTAAATCGGCCCCTTTAAATTCATTAGCTGTAGGCCAGCATGCGTGCGTGCGAGTTCCTGCCAGTTGGCTCTGAAGTCGCTCAAGTTTAAGGGTGTCAGCAGAAATGAGCAGCTGTTTTGCTGTATGGAAATATTCCCATTACTCATTTGTCTGACACATGTAAACAAGAACATCATGACAAAATGTAAGTTATGTACTGGGAAAAACACTATTGGCCTCTCTCTGCAGCACAAGTAACCTAGTAAAGCACCTGACATGGCAACATAGACAAACACTTTTGAGTGATCTGTGTATAGCGACAGATGAAACTGTGGCAACCCCTGTTAAGCAGGTGAAACTTGATTTTACATCAGCAGCACAGAAAGTGTCTAATGGTGAGCTTAAAAAACTGATTGCAGGGTGCACATAGTGAAAGAGATGCAGAGTAATTCTCTTTGTTAACTAAGGAGGGTTACTTTTGTCAAATGCTTATACATGCTCTCAAGCAGTTGTTTTGAAATACTGTAACTACAGTTTTAATATGGCTTACTGAGTCAGGAGCTTTTGTTTTCAGTAGCTCTTATTTTTAAGCCATTTTATATCAGTTGTTCTCAGGTATTTCCCCAGCTTAAGCTGCCCGTAGCACGACCGGGCTTCCAGGTTGACAGGACATTGTTTGTGTGTTTCGTTTTGGTATATCTCCTGTCTTCACCCATGTCTTGTCACTGGTTGTCTCCCCTATGTGTCTTTGATCATTCACACCTGTTTCTGTTTACCCCTCCCCCTAGCATGTCTTTATTCTTCACGCAGTATTGTTTCGGTGTTTACTGCCTGATCATTTCCAAGCCGTTTGTGCAGTGTTTCTTGTTCCATTTTTTTGCCTTCTTGCCTGTATCATGATTCTCATGTTTGTTTTGCCTAATTTGCTCAGCTCGTACATCGCCTGACCCCTGCCTGTTTTTGTATACTGTCTCTGCCTGTCATTTTTGGATTTGTCTGCCTGCCAATAAATGTTTTAAACTGCTGTAGGATCTGAAGCGAACAGGCAAGGAAAGCAAAGAAGCCATAAAGCTAGGAATCCTGCTCCCAGACTTTGCAGACCCAAGTTAATTACCGCTTGTTTACTGATTGTTGGATTTCAACTGTTCTGTGAACAATCGGCAACTGATAGGACATCCCTGACCAGAGGACGAACCCTATCAGCCAAGAGGAGTGGGGGGGAACTCACCCAAGGTCCCTCATGGAATGAGACCTTTGTTCTCCCCAGGAACACAAAGTTCACCACCCTTCACACATTCCACAGAACCCAGCTTTAACAGACTACATAAGGCTACTTTACATCTCCTATAAGGACAATGACTTTTAAGATGATAGTGTGATAACTTGTTTCCTCTTTTAATGTCATTCCGTATATGTATCATGCTTATAGCCACCAGGCCATTATGATGCTTTTGATAATTTAACAGGTATCATAGTATTCATGGGTGTATCAATAATAGCAGGTATGTCGTGTTTGGTATATGTGTGATCACTATTGAATTTCCTAAGGGTTGGTATAACGTGAATTTCAGTACAATGTATTACATGCATGTTACCAAATTCCTTAACAAAGTTCTAACTTAATCTTGTGCAAAGTTTGCAAAGCACATAACTCAGAGACCAGAATGTTAATTAGTATCAGAGGAGGAGAGTACAGTTTACGCTCTGCCCCAAGATCCTGCTGATTGGAGCACATCTTTGCAGAAGTCTCATCCAACTCATCTTTGTAAGAGTCCATCATCATCTTCAGGGAGTCTCTACCAACATCTTCAAGGAGTTCTCTTCCACTAACAGCTCAAGAGAGTCTCCATCCACATCTGAAGGAAGTCTCATCAACCAAGAGCTTAGTTCTTCATGCTTGCTCCGAGACTCCGCATCCAGACTGGTTCCTGCAAAGCCTCCAACTCTCGCCTTTGCACCGCTGTGAACCACTCATCAAAGTTCTGCAACCTGCCTATGAGACCCCGCCAGGTTTGCGCCTCACTCTGTTTATCTTCCTCATTGGTCTTTCGAGATGCTACATAAGGCCAACCAGACCGCCGACCAATCAACATCGCCGGAAACTCCTTCCAAACAATGACGCAACGAGGGAATCCCTGGCAACACAAACGCAAGTATAGTACCTCCAGATTCTCGCTGAACAAGTGCATTTAATACAAGTTTAAAGCCCTAAACGAAGCGAATGTTAAATTAAACTGATAAGTTGATGGTTCGTTCGGGTCATGGTCTGAGAACTGCTAGAAACTCGGAATTTCATTCACTCTCTTTTCAAAGCCATTTTCACCCCTGTTTACGTGTGTGTGTGTGTGTGTGTGTGTGTGTGTGTGTGTTAGATTAGTTTCTGTGTTTTGGAATAGTAATAAAGTCGCGTCTGATTTTTAAAGGCCAGTGTCCTGTGTCTCTGTGTTAATTTACTGCCTTAAACTGACGATCTTGTTACTGTGCTCTTAATATAGTGTTTATAGGATATTATTGCCGGTGGCCACGGAGGTAATATCCCATACACAATTAATAAATACACTCATTTCAGCTTATCGCTGGACGAATAGTTGATCAGCTATTAAAATATTAAGTTCACAAAATTTCCCCTTCTGAGCTGATCTGCTAATCTCCTACATATTTTGGTGTAGAATACATCAGCTTAACCTAAACAGCTAATTTGCTTACACTGCCCTTGAATCCATCTCACCCTGCATTATGTGAAATTTGTTTACATTTTTGTATTAAAATAGTTTAATAAAGCTGTGCTTAATCGGCTATACTATTCCATGTTCGACTCAAATTTAAAGAATTAAAAGAAGAGTTTCATTTCTATTGTCTATGTGGTCAAGGTTGATAAGGATTTTAAGAAGTAACTAGTAATGAGTAATGCAATTACTTTTCAGACAGAGTAATTGGTCAGTAATTTAAATATAACACTGACAATGTAATTAGTAATTCATTACTTTCTTGAGGTAACTTACCCAACACTACTTATTAGGATGCTAAAATTAGAGTTACATGTTTTTATGTAATCATACTGTATAAATATACCTACATTTTCGTTTAGACCTATGTTTGAGGACAATTACCACTGAAATTAAAAGCTTACCATTTGCTGATATTTACAATAAACATAAATCATAGCTTTAGCAGTTCTCAGTAATTGTAGTCACACCTCTTGACCTTTCTCTGGGCATTGTCTCTTCAAACTACCTAATAATCCATGCCAGTGCATACAGCATGAACTGACACTGACTGAACTGAGAACAGAAGTCACAAATTTGGTTTGCAAAACTCTCATATAAAAAGAGAGAGTTTTGAAAGAGAGTTAGAAAAATAAACATCATGACACTAGTTGTCATTCCACTGCAACATATCAGTCGCTCTATTGTTGTAACACTAGTTACAAATGTAAATGTGGTTTTATGAACCCCAGATAACCGCCAGGGGTGATGTTTAACACCTGGATAGTGTCTTGCATGTGTGCATATGCCAAGAGCATTGACATTGTACTTACTATAAGTACCCAACATAACATAACTTTGGCTCCTGTAACCTACTCGCAGAAAGCTTACTGGGTCGGCAGCGGTCCAGAATTACAGGGAAACCTGGTGGTTATAGAATCCATTCTACGTCACTCCTCCTAAGTGCCAGGGCGGTGTTTAACACCTGGATAACCCTATGCCACAGGGCAATGAGGAATCGACTCACCTATGGTCACTTGGATAAAATCTGAATCTTATAAAATCTGAAATCTTGCATACCCCTCAGTAGTGCCCATGAGGATGAGACACTCCTGGTAGAATGACATGTCATGTCAGGGGCCGAACATCCAGGCTGTTCATAGGCTGTGGTGATGAATTCTGTCACCCAGTGGGCTCAGACACACTGTAAGGCATGTACTGGACACAAAAGGGAATCTTCTGATGGTTGGCCCTCATTGAATGCTGTAAGGTTAATCATCTGGTTCACAAACTTGGGTGCCAGGGTTCAGCCATAAGGTTACTTCAGAATCAGCCAGTCATCAGTGCATGCAGGGCGAGCTTATCAGTAAGATGGGCAGCTCTCCTACCCTTTTTGCTGAGGTGAGTGGCAGAAGAAAGGCAGTCATCAATGAACCTCATTTAAGTGACACCAATACAAGGGGGATATTCTGTGCCAGGCTCCTTTGGGAACACTGTGGGTAGAGACATCTAGCTTCCTTCAAAAATGCTATGTATGAAAGTATGCACTGTCTGGATAGTGAATCTGTTGCTCCCTCCTGAGGCCATTCTTGAGGAGTTTCTGTGTGAAGTGGAGGGTGTTCCATCCTGATGATTTATGTACCTGAGCATCACCAGGTTGACTGAGTGGATGATGACATGGTGGTGCCTCAGCACTCGTAGGAAGAACTTGAGGGCTAGCCAGACTGCCCTGCCTGTGTTCCAACTTCATGTTGCGGTCCCACATGCCCCCTACACATCTGTTGAACCACACAGCTGCCCAGCCGGTGTGATGCCTGTGGTGACTGTCTCTCTCTGGGGTAGAAATGCCCCTAAGGGCACCCCTTTCATGAGGAACGTCTTGTGTCTGCAGCGATTCAGGGCTCATGCCCCTTTCTCCATTATAAGGGCATGTTACAGCTGGTCACATGACTACTGCCACAGCTGCAGTCAGTAGGCCTAGCATTCTTGAGTGACTTGCTATGTGTTAGGAAGCTCTTCTGAAAATTCACTCATAGTCAGCACTTCAAGATGTGTGCAAGAAGAGTGTATGGGTCCCTCAAGGCTTGTTCTCTGGAGACACAGAGTAGCTGATTATCCAGGAATGGAAGAACCCTGACACCTCTGGCCAAGGCACACACCTTGACTGCTGAAACCTGCCACATAACTGTCCATGTAATCCTTACACTGGGGTGCAAAATATTCTGTGGTGACTGGCAAGCAAAAAAGCCAGTGTTAACCTGTGGTGTCACAGGTTGAATTACCGTGTCCAACCCTAAAGCTCTGTCACCATTTTAAGTGTGATGGTCACGGTTGATTTGGAGCCTGCAGGTGGTATCTGTGAGCTGCTGAACGCTAAACTGGGTCCTTTACAAGCCGCTGCTGGAACCAACAACAAGGTCTAACTCGGCTGTGGGTTTGTTTTCTGGTTGAAAAAAATCTACCCAAATGCAGTGACAGACATGCTGTCCTGCTGTGTTTCAGTTTAGCACCACAAGGGGAGCTCAGATGTGGGGTGGATTTCATAGTAGCATCTGAGCAAAGCTTCAGCTCCAAAATCAGCAATTTTTGCCATGTCTGTAGTTCAAGATGTACCTTGGGAATTTGTCTTGGGCAGGGGTCAAGCATTTGTGATTTGCATCTTGGCCGGGTGGGTGTGGGTGGCCTCTGAATTGAGGTCTATGCCTGCTAGTTGCTGTCAAAAAATTTGCATAGGCATACATTTACATTTATGGCATTTGGCAGATACCAAATCTGCATTTGGCAGATACCAACAGAAGTGCTCTGAAGTCGCTATCAATAAATACATTCTGATACTGGTTCGCTAGGTCACGGACTAAGCATACCATCAGTCTAAACTCTGTTGGGGAAGTAATATGGTAAGCAGCACACAGACAACACAGAGTGTTTTTTTTTTCATGTTGGGTACGGGGGACCTCCGAGCTGAGGGTTGCGTCCCATAATTGTTCCAAACAGAAACATTGGGTACACAGCTCATGTTTGTCCTCTGGCTCTAGGAGATTGAGGCACTGGCTGCACAAGCATAAGGCCATGGTGGGTCAGTGCAGTCAGCTGAGAGTGCAGTCAGCTAAATTCAGCGTATGAGTAATTTCTTGCTCAGCGACAAGGTATGGCATAAGGTAATGATGGGAGTACCTGATGGCAGTTATGGTGGGAGTTAGCATTATTAGCTCCGGGTGTGAGAGGGAAAAGGGAAGGGGAGCACCACTCCACTCCTGTTAGCACCAGTACAGCCGAATGGGCAGCTCAATGGATGATAAGGGATAAATTCACATATTTACAATTTATTTTGGTATAATTTGTTGTAATTTGAATCTATTTATTTCTGTAAAGCTGCTTTGTGACAATGTCCATTGTCAAAAGCGCTATACAAATAAAATTGAACTGAATTGAATAATTCAGCAGTAGGGCAAGGGAGGGAAGCACACACTCTGGCCATGTAGCGCTAATAGCTCTGAGTATTGACATGAGTGAACCGTTAGCAAGATAGCACATGTTAGCTTGAAGTCACAAGCTGCACCGTATAACTGAATGCTACAAGCGATCCAAGAACAGACAAGGCAAGTAGAACGAGTCAACAAGTGGCCTTTGTTGGCATTTGGTACCAAAACAGTGAAATTGCTTACCTTTTTTAAGTCATGCTGGAGCTGCTTCAGGACGACTTCTAGTTGGTTGACTTTACCAGTCAGAGTGGCAGACGAGCCATTTCTAAAGAATAGCACAAATGTCATGTCAATCATAACCCATCTCTGGGTGTACAAAGAAATCATGCTTGAAGAAGGGTGTCTGACAACACATAATATAGTCAAATGTAATTGTCTGAGTGGCGGTGAACTAACATTTTGATTTTTTTTTTAACATTTTGAATTTCTACTCAAAATTCATTTGAATTCAGCAGTCTATTACATATTGCAGGGTTGAACTGTTGTAAATTTTAAGGAATCTTAATACTTACTACTTATACAACTGTAATTGCCCATTATTAGTAACTACATTTAATGTATGTTCTCTAACACACTGGCTAGAGGACTGTTTATGACTTTCAGCGTAAAACTCACCCAGGCTGTAGTATAGCTCCTTCTACTGCAGCAGCCTGTCTGATGGGCTCTTGAGAGATGTGAACAGGTTTAGCTCCCTGCATGTCAGTCATGATGTAGACAGAGGCCATATTCTGATCTAGCAGCAAAATACACACATAATGTGATTTATGTGTTTTCTGATTGAAAACAGCATGCCCGTATTTATGATAGACATGTGGTAGACTGTAGAACTCTGTGAAACCTACCGTCACTATTGGCTCACTTGTCAGAGAAACAGATGAAGGATGTTTTCTAATCCCTATTTGGTGACGTTCCCTCTCAAACAAATGTTCTACAGCATTATACAGGTGACTGTGATTCAGTCTCTTAAGCAGCAAGCATAGTGGGCTAATATGAGGAAAAAATGTTGAATATCTGAGCTAAACATGGCTAAGTCCATGGAATTTGCTCTTATACATCTGTTCCAAAATCAGATTCTTCATACAGATTTGGCGTTGACTACACACTTCTAGTTTCTGATTCCTGTCCTTTGCAAGGAACAGATGACTACATTATATCTGTTCTGCTCAACTGCTAATAAATCTTCATCTCTTTACACTGTTATGGCCATGAAGAATTTTCCAATCCCTTCACTCGTGCATGACTTATGGTTATTCCATGGTAAGGCAGGTTACTACCTCAGTTTTGTAAAAACTATCTTACAGTGGCGGTTCCAATTACATCCCTACTTAATTCTTCTGTGTCTTTTGTGTGAACTGTCTTTTCTTAATGCTCTTTTGTTTGCAGTGCCTGACTTGCACTTGCATGACGAATCAACCTGCAAATTGCAAGTACGCATTAAGGCATACTCAAATGTGCTGCATGGCCATTCACCTAGAGCAGAGTCACCATCTATCAAACTGCAACGGCACAAAGCAACTCCTTCAAAACTGCGCCTGCACTCATTCAGAGTGTACACATGCTTCAAAGGCTCAAGCTGCATTCTTGATCCATGATTAACTGAAACAACTCCAAATGAGGCTGTACATCTTGGCAGGAAAGATAGTGTTTGCTATTATTTACCTAAATTATTATTACCTAAATTCAGGAAATCATAAATAGTAGCCTTGCCTAAGGAGTTGTACCTCTAAATTTTAAACATGCAACAGTGGAACCATTGATTAAGAAGCCAAATTTGGATACCTCGATTCTTGATAATTTTAGGCCTATCTCAAAACTTCCGTTCCTTTCTAAAATATTAGAGAAGGTTGTTTTTACACAATTGCAATCATTTTTAAGTCAACATGGTTTGCAGGAAGTGTTTCAGTCTGGTTTTAAATCACTTCATAGCACAGAAATTGCCCTGTTGAAAGTTTTTAATGACCTGTACAGCTTGTACAGCACTGTGGTAAACAATTGTTTTAAAAAAGTGCTCTATAAATAAATTTTGATTTGATTTTGATTTTATTTATTTCTTTCACAAGTTTTACTGTGTTGATTAATTTGAAGCTGCAACGTGTTTGTTAAAATCAGTATTCTTTTAAACAAAGGGAATCATGCTCACTATGGCTAATCTCCTGTTCTTCTCTCTTTGATCTCTCTCTCTGTCTCTCACTCTCATCTTTGATGCAATCTTACTCTGTGAGTACTAACACAGTTGCAATTATGTCGAAACTAATATTACCACGCTTTGGAACTTATTTTGTCATCGGAAACACTGTATTTTTATAGCTTCTATTGGGTGATTACTGAGTGGTTAAGACATTGGACTGCTGACCAAAAGGTCAAATCCCACTGCCAGATAATGTAAATCGAGATAAAATGAGATAAAAGTCTGCCAAAATTCTGTAAATGTAAATGTGATTATTCATTTTATAAGCAGAACGCAAACACACACACACACACACAACACACACACAAAACTCTCCCTTTTTTGTCCCTATTTAGCCTAACTTACTCAAACAGTTGTAACTCATGATTACTTGCATGGATTTGCACGGAACTTTCAAGGCATACAGAGGATACAATTCTGATGTCATATGCATTTGGGGTGTGGTCATAAATAGGGGTAGATTGATTCTCAGAAACCATAACTCTGATTGAGCTGAAGTTTGGTATGCTGCATCTATGTGTTAATGTTTAGTGGATCTGGGTTCAACAGGCATTTTACAGGACTAACATTGAGCTATCGTCACGAAACTTGAATGGTGGGTCCAGGTATAAACCCACTACTATCACAAATCGGCCACACTTCAAATTTGTGACAGTTTGAATAATATGTGAAACCTACTTTTGCAAACTAGTCCTAGGAGTTTTGGCCTATCTTCAAAACGTTGGTGTCAAACTACTCATAATCAATAATTATCAAAAACATGCTGATATTTATAAACAACATGGCTGCCATATCTCATTCAGTTCTAAGGAGGTGGAGACTAATTTACGCATACAGCCCTAACTCCTGAGTGCTTGCATGGTTTTGCATGGCGATTATTTCTCTGGAAAATTAAGGATGATCGTTAAATTTCCTTTTTCTCATAATTCTTTGGCTGAACACATAAAAATCTGCTGTTTGGCCCATTTAACCACACCCACTCAAATTTATGAAAATTGCCATAATATGTTAAATACATTTCTGGTGTCAAATTACTCAGCAGAGTCTAATATTTAATACCTATCAAATCACACGTTGAGATTTGCAAACAACATGCCCTACACATGCCAATCAATCCAAGTGGGGTGGAGTTTGATTTACTAACTGTAACCAGCTCTAACTGAGGATTGAGGTTGTCTGGATCCACACAAAACTTGAAAGGCTTCTTCGGGCCAATGTTATGAGGAGGTGTGCAAAGTTGTGCAACAGGAGGCGGAGCTAAGTTCAAACTATTTCTCAGAAATGAAAAGTCTGATTGAGCTGAAATTTGGTATGCAGAAATGTTCTGCTAATCTGTATCTGGATTTTAATTTCTATTGGGTTACTTCAAAAACATGCATGAGAAAAACTTGGCCTCCTTCAGCAACATTTCATACAATTTCATTTCATACTTATACTTATTAGCAAACTGCACAAAACCTGATGAGTATGTTCATCTTTGATATCTTTATTTTTCTATGTAACAATAAAGAACTGGCCACTGGGGGAGATATTTGCTGAAGGTGTATGGACCCTGATATTCGCCACTTGTGGCTATATTTGAACATTTTATTGCCTCATTGTGGTTATTACTTTTTGAATTGGACATTGAATTGAAACTATTCAAAACTAAGCCTTCGGAAACCAACTCATTGATTATTATTATTTATTTATTTATTAAAGACTGATTAATTTATCAGAACAATTAAATTTTTAAGTGAAGCACCTATATCACTGGTATGTACCTTGCATTTTTAGTGTTTCATTTTAAAACAGACCCAATTCCCCTACAGCTTACATTGATCAACTATGGCAATTTTTCTCACATGTGCAATTAAAACTAGAGGCTTCTGATGTAGTTCCTCATTGTGCAGAATTTTAACATAGAACTACGACACGAACACACTCACATGCACAGGGTTTCGGAAGGGTGTACATGCTTATTTACAAATATTTGCTCTTGGGCATGTTACATGTACAAGCTCCGATTTGTACACTGCTGCTGCCTCATTTTTCCCTCTTGCACTTTCATTCTACTTGCTCTCTGCCCAATGGGTGGACTGGGGTTTCACCAGGCCAATCGATCATTTTGTTGTTGCAGGAATGGGAGGACCCTAGTCTGTAAATTCAGTGTGGCAGTAATGGAGAGACAGCTCTTTCACTCACATATAAAATAACTTTGGCACTTTACTTTTGGTTTCTCAATTTTTGTGCTATGTTTAGCTGGTTTCATAACTGCTTTCTGCTAATTTTTGTGTTCTGCTGGTCTCTTATGTTAGTGTCAGCTTTGTTTGCTTCCTCTGCACCTTGCTGACATATGCAACGCAACCCTAGTGAGGATGAACAGGTCAACAGGTATGTGTGCATTAGAGGTGTAGCTGAATATGAGTGCATTATTCAGCTTGAACTGACAATGCGTTGTAAACGAATACAAATACGGATACAGACAGGAACCAGAGTATTTGTGTTTTCAGTTTAGTTTAGTTTTTTTTTTGAAGAAAGTTTGCCAAAGAGCTTCATAATAGGTGTGGATCCTTCTTACTTGTTAGGTTTCAGCAAAACTTCCAGAACAATTACAACTCAAAAACTGCAAAAAAGACTTTAAACTAGTAGGGGCATAACTAAGGAGTCACTCAGGGTGGCCAGTTCCTCCCTAGTATGAAGCATAGCTACCCCTCTGGCCATCCCAGTAAGAAGTTAACAAGCAAGCAGGCAAATGAATGAATGAATGAATAAATGAATGAATAAATAAATAGGAAATAAAGGAAAAGAATATAAATAAACAAAAAAGCACAAATGTCAGTCAGCATAATGACAATATAGGAAAGACAGGAATCAAAAGTAGCAAACAAATATCGTAATCCAGAAAGGCAATCAAAGAAACAACAGGCTTAGAATCATTACTAGCAAAACTGGGATCAATGTTCTAATTAAACTTGAATGTACTAATGAAATTAGAATAACTAGGAGTAAAGTTCCAATGAAAGACCTTGCTATTTAAAGCAGAAGGGTGATTGTATTCAGGTGCATGTAGTACAGAATTCTGGAGACTGTGACTGTGGATATGAGTTTTGTGACTGATAGTGTGGTGATATTTGTAGTAGTGTATTACAAAAAATATATGTGGGAGTCCATAGCAGAAGTGGTTAGCAGTCGCGAAGGATTCTAGGAAATGGGGTTTGTGTTGAGAGCTGAAGATTACATGACATATGTTAGCTATGAATTTTATATAGCTTGCTAAACAAAAAACAAATTTGGCTTAGTTGTGTGCCTTTTATGTTCGATGAGGATCATATTCAGGCTGTATGCAGACAAGGGAAGTCACATTACGTCATTTTCTATAGATGCAGATAAGTGTTTTGTCCCACCCTAGATTGTCACCCCAATAGAGCCATTGTTCTATCCTGTCTATCAACCCCATTGTAAAAGGACTGACTACACCCCAGGAAACTAGCCAAAAACATTTGTTTTGCTGGTTTCTCCCTTCGGACTCCTCTTCAGGAAGTGAAATGCACGCCCAATTGGGTTAAGGTCTGGTGATTGACTTGGCCAGTCAAAAAACTTTCCACTTTTTTCCCCCCTGTGAGCGTGTGAGGACAAAATGAAAGCACAGTAATAATGCTCCTATATGAAATATTTGGCATGTTATACCCAAATGGTTCTTAAGAACAGCAAAAATAAACACAAAGATGACATGATTTCTGCTGGTACACAGTATAAAAGAGCTATGTTTCTATTCACTGTATGCTGTCCATGTCTCCTCAAACTTTCCTTTCTCTACATTTTCTCACATTTCATTTCTTTCATTTCCATACAATTTTGGGATAAGGCACACTTCAGCAGAGATCTCTTGAGGTGAAAGATGGTGTAGTATGTGCACCTCATCTACCAGTGATTGAATTGCAAGCGTCATGTATGTAAGTCATGTAGTGTGAAAGGGTTAGTGAGTCTGAAATATTGAAAGTCATGTAGCGTGCACTCTGCATTAATCGGCACATAGAACACGCTATATTTAGCCTGATCTGCCGATCTAGTTCCAACCACTTCCGGTCACTGGCTGATCGGTCGGTGCACGTGCAAAAACAGACTGTATGAGGTTTTCATTACAGCATGTGTCAAAACATCCTTTTAGGCATGAAATAGATGCAGGAGTATTACAACAGGAGAAACTTATTTTTTTGTAGGAAGTAAGAAGTACTGTTACACACAGAATTACTTCTACTACTACTACTACTAATAATAATATTAATAATTACTACTACTAACAATAGTAATAATAATAAAATTGATACAGTTTGTATTCCTTTTCCAACAGAGTCAAAGGGCGGGCTCTTAGCTTTATTACTACAACGCCATTTACAGTGACGCTCTTGATCAGATTAGTTGAAACTAATTTTCTTGCACATTTTTTAGAAATAATAATAATAATAATAATAACAATAATAATAATAATAATAATAATTATTATTATTATTATTATTATTATTATTATTATTATGTAGCCAAGCACCGAAGGTTCGTAGGCATACTATTGTTATTCTCTGATTTATTCTTCTTCTTCTGGTTATCCATCTGGTAAAAAGTTGTGAAATTTGGCACACTGATTGGGGAGGGTCTAAGGAACATCCTCCTATGGAACGTCCTCCTGAGAAAAATCGTCCTACAAATTTTGTCCAATCATCACCAAATTTGGCAAATTTGGCTATATCTCAGCAACGACCTTGTACACTGACACAAACCTTGGTCTTCACCAAATTTGGCTCACATCATTTTGCGACCTGTGTAATCAAAAGTTATCATAGGAACTTTGATATTCAAAACCATTCTCCCATAATGGACTGGCAAATGCTTCAAACAGGATGATAGGCTGTATCTCAGTAACACATTTGCATATTGTCATGAGACTGTATCTTCAGGGCCTCTCCCTAATGTCCCCAAAAAACTCAATGACTGTGCCACCTGTGGACAAAAACTGTGACAACTTCAATAATTTTCCTAATTTTATTTTTATTTACTAATTTTATTTACAATAACTTGTGCTAAATTCACAGTTCTACATTCTTAGTTTTACATTCCTATGATTCTCTAGGGTAAGTGAGTAGCGTCTGAATTTCAAGAGTACTTCCTGTTTACCATTTTGAAATTCATTGAAACTTGTTTCATGTCTTACAAAAGTTATCAAATGATTTTTGATATTTTATATAGTTTTCCAATAATATGCATATTATGCTAACAAATTTGAAAGTGCCATAAAGGAAGTGAGAATGTGTCTCAGCTACAACTTTTTTTTATTGAAATAAAACTTCCATACTAGCTGCCCCTGTTGGAAAATACTAATAAATCTTGGATAATTCTATTTAATTCTATATAATAACTTTTGAAGTTCTTTGCCTACAATTATAATTCTGTCACAATTTGTTTTCCTTTGTTTTACTTTGCTAAAAGTGTATGCATTTGTAAGAGTGGCCCATATTGCCTATGTGCCATTTAAATCTTGATCAGAAGGAATTTTTTTTGCTACTCCTCCCCTCACTGCTTTCCAAACTACACCAAATTGGAATTATGGGATTTTGAGATTGTTACTGACAACAGTTACAAGCTGAATATTTTGTATTGGGTCCTGCTTTAGTGAAACAGGAAGTGATGCCATATCTCGGCAACAAGGTTTTCTTTGGGGTGGCTGTGGCTCAGGTGGTAGAGTGGGTTGTCCACTAATTGCAGGGTTGGCGGTTTGAGCCCTGGCTCCTACGCATGCCGAAGTGTCCTTGGGCAAGCTATTCATTGGTGTGTGTGTGTGTGTGTGTGTGCGCATAGGTGAATGAGAAACAGTTTAAAACACTTTGTAGAACCACTAAGGTTAAAAGGTGCTATATAAGTGCAGACCATTTACATTTGTGACACCAAATTTGGTACATTGCTTTAGAACAATGTCTTGAGGGTGCGATAACTTTTATGTCTTATGATTGCTACTAGGCCCTTTGGCAAAACAGGAAATGATGCAATTTGGGACAAGTAAACACATAAGGACATCTATTATTTTACAAGAAACAAAGAGTGGTAATGTTAACCTACATATAATGTGAGTGCAAATGAGAGTACTGGCTGGTACTTAACATTTTTATGTGGTTTTGTTGTTAAAGGTGATTGCTTGGGTTTGTTAGACAGTGAAATATTTGTAGTAGCATAGCATATACATGCATTTGTACTATTAATCCTAGATAAGAAGAAGTGTGTTTTTCTCTCTGCAGGTTTAAAGGAGAATGTTAATGCCATTTCTGTTTAACTGTTTAATGCAAGACAAATAATATAATACACATCCTTCAGGAATCACTACTGAGTTATGTATGAGGAAATTAAAGAACAGGCATAAATTCAACAGTGACTTCATAATAAAAAACTACAGCAAACAAAAAATATTTATGCTATCAGTTTTAGCATTTTAAGTATTAAGAAATCAATATACTAGAAACTAGACATTAATAATAGAATTCTACAAATATTTCTAAAAGAAAACGAGCAATCTCTCATTCATGAATATTTTATTAAAAAAGAAAGACCAGAATTGTGATGAAAGTGTTAAACAGAATAACTGCACATGTAACACTTGTTATTGTCGAGATGTAGTCAATAGCAGTTACGTATATGTATTCATTTGCCAACACATTTACATTTAGTGTGAATTTACATTGTATTTATTTGGCAGATCTTCTCTTGAAGTCTATGGCAGCCCATAGAACCGCTTGCGGGAAAGTTATGAAATTTTGCACATTTGTTGGGAACAGTTTGTTTATACATTTGAGCAAATTTCGAGTCTTTATCTCAAACCCTCTAGCGCCACCAACAGGTCAAATTTCACTCATGTTTATGCTAAAATAACATTTAACAATAAATAACACTGAGGCAGTAAGTGGATTCTGGACTGGTCAGATTAAAATGATCAGGAACGTGGGTCAGAAAGACTACATGAATTAAATATGGTCATCTACATTGTGAGTAACTAAAGTTTTCACTAGGGCATGTTTGATATCAGTCTAATCCTGGTGATATCAGAAGTATCATACAAGTAATAGAAGGGTTTTAATGTGTGATTCTGGAATGGGTTTGCCCAGCTTGGGATCCATTCTGCCATTAAATACATTGAGTTCTTCCCATTTGATACTCTAATCATTGTATGTAAATATAAACTACATATTGTAAACAAAGAGGTACATGGTGTATAAGTAGGGTGTGAGAGTTAGAGGAAGAGGGAAGAAGATCTTGGGCAAGACATCTTTACCATCTGGTCTCATCTGATCTCTCTCTCTGTTGCTATACCGTCTGCATCATATGCCAGTGACTCCATTTCAGTTCATTGACCCTGTAAGTTCTCTCTATTTTTACTATCTGGGTGTCTTGTATTTTTCACTGTATTTTGTATAATATACATTGTTATTATGCTATCACTAAAATACTCTGTAGTTCTTCTGAAGGAAAGTATGGTACTTAATACTGCATGATTTGTAGGATGAATGATTACTAGAAATAGTTCTCTAGCTGAAGTTTAGGTGAAACACATGTTTGAAACTGACCTCTGACAAGCTACTGTGAAAGGGCTAATACTAAGTATAATAAAATCCTCTGACAAGTAAATAGGCTTGCCTGTCGATAGAAACCCCTTAACTAACAGAATTTTTTTTTTTCTAAATAGACTATATAATAGCCTTTGACATAGTAACATCACTTTCATACTTTTATATGTATAATTAAATGCTGAGATAATATACTTTTACTACCTTATGTAAAAAGTTATTAAGCTAACTTTTTATTGGATTCAGATAATTTGTTGAATATTGGAGTCAGATATTGGTTATAATGTTAATACATGCATTTAACCTTCCACTGCATCTATTTCCACAATTGGTTTTAGGATAGCAATGGATTAAGTAGTACAATCTTACACTTACTCCTACAGCCTGAATCATTCTGGGCAGAAGCATGTGACAGCTGGCAGCATTTAGTTTATTTTCAACCCTAAAACTGTTAGCTGAATATTCTGAACAAAATAACCTGTAATTGTATTCAGTTTCTGATCACAGGATTGCTGTTAGCTGAATATTTTTGGTTGGTGAACTTAGCTGTTACACTGATATTTAAAAACAGTGCTTACCTTCTATATGCAGAGCTGCAAACTGAAGTACTATGCTGCATTTTTACTACCACTACATTTATTACTGAAGTACACAGTTATTTTCTAAATTTTTCTAAACGCATTTATACTTCTGTTCCTACCTTCAAAGGCTTGAGCAACATCAACAAGATGAGACCACTCCAGACCTGTGGCAGTGTCCGGTAGGGGGAGGAGTCCTGGATCACTAAACTTTGACCTGTCTGCCAACGAACCATCAGAAAACCAGACCTCATCTAAGAACACACAAACACACACACACACACACACACACACAGATCAATAACTTGTACCTGCTGCACACTCTCGAGGATATATCTCTGCCACTCCACTTCACAGCACTGGCCTCTCTTTTATCAGTAGTTAAATCAGTAGCTGAAATCAACCCTTTTCTGTATGTCCACGTCAGAAGCAGCAATGGCAGGCATGTCTTACCTGCTAAACGAATGTTAAAATGTGAAATGCTGCAACTGAAGCAATCCATTCAGGAACCACAAACTGCAGAGGAACTAGAAATCCAGAAGAAGGTTCTGCAGTATCACAATAATAACTATAAGAATAAATTTTAGCTAAACATGCTAAAAGTGTTAAACAATATTACAATGTTTTGTTGTCAATGATTTCAAAATGTTAAAACATAACAGTTTACCATGTAAAAGTTAAAAGGCTAAAAGTTTATAACATGTAAAGGTTAGAATGTTAAATACGTTGAAAGGTTTAAAGGTTATAGTGTTAATATGCTACAATGCTGATAAGCTGTTGGTTGCTAGGGTGCTGCTGGCTGGTTGTTATGAACAGTTAAGCATGTAAAAGTTAAAATTTTAAACACTATGTTAAAGTGTTAATATATAAAAATGCCACTAGCTTATTCAAGTTTTTTCTGAGGATGTTGCAAGGTGGTTGCTAAGCTAACTTGTTCCTTTGCTATCCCAGTTCATTGCTACAGTGTTGGAGGAGACCCAGCTGGTTGCTATGATGTTTGTAAGAGGTTTCAATATAATAACAATAACAATAATAATAATAATAATAATAATAATAATAATAATAATAATAAATAATAATAATAATAAGAAGAAGAAGAACAGAATGTTGGCTCTTTCAAGTCAATGTATTTGGATGGCTAAATTTAGTGAACGAACTTTGATGTTGGCATAGAACCTGCTAAACGTGTTAAAAATAAAACTGTCACAGTGTGGGGGATCAAACCCGGGTCTCTGGAGTGATAGTCCAACACCTATCCACTAGACTATTGGAGAATACAGACTCAAGTGCAGAGCAAAACAGGTAGTGTCCATAAGATTTATTAAAAGATTCTAAAGGCCAAACACAAAAAGCACCAAAAAATAAGTTCAAGTATGAAGGCAAACAAATCCAAGGGAAAATCCAAAAATCGTTAACACAGAGGCAGGCAGAGGTTCAGGAGATCAGGCAAATAAATCCAAAGGGAAAATCCAAAAATCGTTAACACAGAGGCAGGCAGAAAATTCAGGAGACCAGGTAATCCAAACAGTAACAAAAGGCACAGGGTTTGCAACACAAAGGAAGACAAAGACTTAGCAAAGACATGGACTTGAGACAGGGTTTAAATACACAAGCTAATAGATCACATGACAGGTACAGGTGAGCAAGGTAATTACAAGTCAACAACATAGAGTCATTTGACGACCTCTGTTAGTCAAAACTGTTCACTGGTGACAGGACCCCCCCCTCTAAGAACGTCTCCTGACGTTCCTAGGGGCAGTAGGATGATGAAGATGAAAGTCCCTTATAAGGCTCTTGTCTAGGATGTCCCGGGCTGGAACCCAGGAGCGTTCCTCAGGGCCATATCCCTCCCAGTCCACCAGATACTGGATCCCACCTCGAACCTGGCGAGAGTTCATCAGTCGGTGGACTGTAAAGGCCGGTTGACCATCAATGATCTGGGGTGGAGGTGGAGCTTTGGGGGCGGGAGCCAGGGGGGAAATGAGCACAGGTCGTAGCTGGGATACATGGAAGGTGGGGTTGATCTTAAGGGAACGGGGCAGCTGGAGCCGATAGGTGACAGGGTTGACCTTGCGGATGACCTTGAAGGGGCCGACAAAACGGGGGGCAAGCTTGCGGGAGTCCACCCTCAAGGGGAGATCTCTAGAGGATAGCCACACCCTCTGCCCAGGACGGAAACAATAGGCTGGCCTGCGGCGACGGTTGGCTTGAGCCTGATTCCTCTTGGAAGTCCGCAGCAGGGCCTGCCGGACTTTTTGCCAGGTCTTTTTGCAACGCCTGATGAAGAGTGAAACAGAAGGCACGCCGGCATCATCCTCTTGCTCAGGGAACAGGGGGGGCTGGAATCCGAACTGACCTTGAAAAGGTAAATTCTCACTAGCAGAGGACTGGAGAGTGTTGTGTGCATATTCCGCCCACAGAAGCTGAGAGCTCCAGGATGAAGGGTTGTCAGATGCCAGACTCCTAAGTGTGGTCTCCAGCTCCTGATTAATTCTTTCCGTCTGCCCATTAGATTGGGGATGGTAACCAGAGGAGAGGCTGGCAGTGGCCCCAAAAAGGCACGCCATACACGGGAGGAGAACTGGGGACCTTGATCAGGCACCATGTCCTGGGGAAGACCAAAAACTCGAAAAACATGCTCAATGACCAGTTCAGCCGTCTCAAATGCTGTAGGTAATTTAGGCAGAGGTATAAAATGGCAGGCTTTAGAGAACCTGTCCACAACAACTACAATTACACTGTTACCTTTAGAGGTGGGCAGGCCTGTGATGAAGTGCAGTGAGAGATGGGACCAAGGGCGATTCGGGATGGGAAGAGGGTGCAGGAGACCTTGTGGTTTTTGTTGCTGATTCTTGCTCTGGACACACACGGAGCAGCTAGCCACAAACCCCTTCACATCGTTGGACATACCAGGCCACCAGAAACGTCTGTGGAGGATCTCATAAGTTCTTTGATACCCAGGGTGAGCAGTGAGGTGCGAAGAGTGTCCCCATAGAAGCACTTGGGACCTTACAGCTTTGGGTACGAATAGGAGTCCTGCAGGGCCTGTTCCGGGATCTGGGTCAGTCTGAAGTGCCTGCTTGACCACTGCCTCAATTCCCCAGCGGATGGGTGCCACAATTTGGGATGGAGAGATGACTGGTTTGGTTTCACTCCCTTGACTGGAGTTATGTAACTGCCTTGAGAGAGCATCAGGCTTTTTGTTCTTAGTTCCGGGACGATATGACAGAGTGAAATCAAAGCAAGTGAAGAATAGTGCCTATCTGGCCTGGCGGGGGTTCAGGCGCTTAGCTTGTTGGAGGTACTCCAGATTTTTATGATCCGTCCACACCAGGAATGGATGCTGGGCCCCTTCTAGCCAGTGTCTCCACTCTTCTAGGGCGAGCTTAACCGCCAACAACTCCCGATCTCCAACATCACATCGAGACACAGTGGGAGTCAGGCGGTGAGAGAGGAAGGCACAAGGATGCAATTTGCCATCAATAGAGCGTTGGGAAAGAATGGCGCCTATTCCCACATCTGATGCATCAACCTCCACAATGAACGGAAGGTTGGATCGGGCAGCGTCAAGATGGGTGCTGAGGAAAAGCATTGCTTGAGATTCGTAAATTCGTAAGCCTCTCCTGTCCACAAAAAAGGGCAGGTACTTTTCTTAGTCATGGCAGAAATTGGGGTGGCCAGTGAACTAAAGTCTCTGATGAATTTGCGATAAAAATTAGCAAAGCCAAGAAACCTTTGTACCTCCTTTATAGTACTTGGTGTGGGCCATTCTCAAACAGCCTGTGTCTTTTTAGGTTCCATACCAACTCTGCCCTCCTTGATGATGAAGACGAGGAAAGAGACCTCTTTGACGTGAAATTCACATTTCTCTGGCTTGACATACAGGTGGTTCCTAAGAAGTCTCTGGAGAACTTGGCGCACATGGTGGTAATGCTCATGTAGGGACCGGGAGAAAATTAAAATGTCGTCCAGGTAGACAAACACGAACTGGTTTATCATGTCTCTGAGGGCGTCATTGATAAAAGCCTGGAACACCGCTGGGGCATTGGTCAATCCAAACAGCATTACTAGATACTCATAATGGCCAGACGGGGTATTAAAGGCCGTTTTCCATTCATCCCCTTCACGGATTCTAACTAGATGGTACGCATTACGTAGGTCTAATTTAGTAAAAATGGTGGTCCCCTGAAGTAAGTCAAATGCTGTGGACATCAGTGGCAAAGGATAACGATTACGGATGGTAATTTTATTAAGGCCCCTGTAATCAATACATGGTCGTAGACCGCCATCTTTCTTGCCAACAAAGAAGAATCCAGCCCCTGCTGGAGAAGTAGATGGACGAATGAACCCAGAAGCCAAGGCATCTCTTATAAGTATCCATCGCCTTACGTTCAGGGAGCAAAAATGAAAAGATCCGTCCCCGAGGAGGGCTGGTACCAGGTATGAGTTCTATGGCACAGTCGTAGGGTCTGTGGGGTGGGAGGGTGGATGCTCTTTTCTTACTAAAAACCTCCTTCAGGTCCAGATACTCAGCAGGAACATGGGTTAGCTCGAAGGGGTCTGGGGCTTTGGGCTTGAGGGAAGGACTAGCGAAAAGGCATGTAGCATGGCAAGTGGGCCCCCATTCTAAGATAGTACCAGTGAGCCAGTCAATATGGGGATTATGGTGGTTTAGCCAAGGGAACCCCAGGACCACAGGAAATTCAGGGGAATCAATAAGATGCAGGGATAATTCCTCCTGGTGATTCTCCACTTTAAGGCATATCGGTGAAGTAGTGGAGGTCACAGTGCCTGGACCAAGAGGGCGGCCATCCAACGCAGTGACAGACAGAGGGGTGTCAAGAACCACTCTCGGAATCTTGAGTTGTTCCATAAGTCTGGCATCTATGAAGTTGCCTGCTGCACCAGAATCCACCAAGGCTTGACAAGAGTATACCTGTTCTCCCCAAGTAATGATGATGGGAAGGTAGACACCCCCGCTGGGGAACTTGGGAGTAAAAGTTGTTCCCGTCACAGCCCTCCCTCTGCTGAACGGGACGGCTCTTTTCCCAGCAACTCCAGACACGAGGCTCTGAAGTGACCAGGTTTGCCGCAGCAGATACAACATCTTTCTCTTCTGCGATGATCCCTTTCAGCCTGAGACAGACGAGCTCGTCCCACTTGCATTAGTTCAGGTACCGCAGGAAGAGGTGTAGATGGGATCTCAGTCGAACCTGCCAGCTCATATGTCTTCTGGAGACTAGAACGGTTTCTGTGGCGTTCCCGAAGGCGGTTGTCCAGGCATATGGCCTGAGAGATTAGGAGGTCTAGGTCATCAGGACAGTCCATAGAGGCTAAAGTGTCTTTCAAAACCTCGGACAGGCCGTTCAGAAAAGCAGAAATGAGTGCTCGCTCATTCCAACCACTCTCCGCTGCAAGGGTGCAAAAGGAAATGGCATAGTCCGCAACACTGTTCCTGCCCTGACGGAGCTGCAGCAGTTGCTTGGCTGCCTCCTGACCTGAGGAGGACTGGTCGAAAACCTTCAGCATGTTGTCAGTGAAATTTTTGAAGTTGGCACATTCAGGACCTTGCTTTTTCCAAATAGCTGTTGCCCAGGCCAGGGCTTTGCCGGTTAGCAGCGTGATAATGTAGGCCATCTTGGACCTATCGGAAGGGTAGGTCAAAGGTTGTAGTTCAAATTTCAGTTGACACTGGATTAAAAAACCCTGGCATTTTCCCAGAGCTCCGTCATACCTTTGGGGGGCTGGGAGGGGGGGTTCAGCCCCTAGAAGTTGCGCTGGAGCTGGGAGATCCTGTGGGACAGGCGTAGTAGGCAGAGCAGAGGGGGAAGCTGGTGGCGCCAAACTTCTTACAGTTTCAACTAGCTGTCGAAGGATTTGGTCATGGTGTGCTAGTGTCCTGCTGGTTAGACAAGGCTTGGCGGTGTGAATCCATGGTGGAGCCAAAACTGTTCAAGGCAGCCATGATACGCTCAAATTCTATGGCTGCCGCTCTACCAGAGGATGTGGTTGCTTCTGCTGAGTCTGTCATGGCTAAGTCTTTCTGTCACAGTGTGGGGATTGAACCCAGGTCTCTGGAGTGATAGTCCAACACCTATCCACTAGACTATTGGAGAATACAGACTCAAGTGCAGAGCAAAACAGGTAGTGTCCATAAGATTTATTAAAAGGTTCTAAAGGCCAAACACAAAAAGCACCAAAAAATAAGTTCAAGCATGAAGGCAAACAAATCCAAGGGAAAATCCAAAAATCGTTAACACAGAGGCAGGCAGAGGTTCAGGAGATAAGGCAAATAAATCCAAAGGGAAAATCCAAAAATCATTAACAGAGAGGCAGGCAACAAACAGTAACAAAAGGCACAGGGTTTGCAACACAAAGGAAGACAAAGACTTAGCAAAGACATGGACTTGAGACAGGGTTTAAATACACAAGCTAATAGATCACATGACAGGGAGACAATGAGGTACAGGTGAGCAAGGTAATTACAAGTCAACAACATAGAGTCATTTGGCGACCTCTGGTGGTCAAAACTGTTCATTGGTGACAAAAACAATATTGCAATGTTTTGTTGTCATTTATTTCAAAATGTTAAAATGTGTTACAGTTAAGCATGTAAAACACTAATAGTTTATAACATGTAAATGTTAAAATGTTAAAAAACTTGAAATAAGTTTAAAGGTTATAGTATTAATATGCTAAAATGCTGCTAAGTTATTGGTTGCTAGGGCATTGCTACTTGGTTATGAACATTTAACCATATAAAGGTTAAAAAGTAAAAGGCTTTGTTAAAGTGTTAACATATAAAACATTGCTAGCCTATTCAATTCGGTTGCTAGGGTGTTACTAGGTGGTTGATATGCTAACCCAGTTGGTTGCTAGGTTGTTACTATCATACTACAGGTGGCTGCTAGAGTGCTGCAAAGTCATTGCTATGCTAAACGGTTTGGTTGCTAGGGTGTTTCTAGGTGGTTGCTATGGTGTTGCTAGGTGGTTTTTATGGGGTCCTAGGTGGTGTGCTATGATGTTTTTAGGAGATTTCAATATGATCCAAGTTGGTTGCAAGGTTGTAGCTAACCGGTTGCTGAGGAAACTCAGCTGGTTGCTAGGGTGTTGCTGGGTGCTGTTAAGGAGTCGCAGGTGACTGCTTTTGTGTTTCTAGGAGTTGTCAATATAATACCAGTTGGTTGCAATGTTGTAACTATTTGGTTGCTAAGGGAACTCAGCTGGTTGCTAGGGTGTTGCTAGGTGGTTCTTCTCATGGTCTCTTGCTCATGTTGTCACAGGAGTTTTTCCTTGCCACTGTCACCTCTGGCATGATCATTAAGTATCTAGATAGCTGAATTATTGGAAAACTGGCTTTACTGCAATCATTCAACTTCAACGCTGTCCTAACAAATATATAAAAATATACAAACAAAAATAATTGCTTAAACAATATGTACTTGACTCAGACTTGAATTTGAACAACTTACTACTAGACTCTCACTTTAGACTGAAGACTCATTAAACAAATTATGACAGCCAAACTAAACACAGTAAAGGACTAAAAACATTTTTTTCAGACCTCAAGTGTGTGGCTCAGTTTTGTTACTCTCATGCAAGGTAATTTATTACAGTGCAATTATGTGCAGCTTACAGAGGTAACTAATCAAAATACTGAAAGAAAAATACAGTTGTTTTTCATAGTGCAGTTGTATCCCTCAAATATGACTGCATTTTAGGGCCACGGTTAAAAAAAAATAAAAATATAAGACTTCGAGAATAAAATCATCATATTTCAAGAATAAAGTCATTAGATTTTGAGAAAAAAAAGTAATAGTATTATGAGAAAAAAGTCACAATATTTCAAGAGTGAAGTCACTACACTATGACAGTCGTCACCATCTAGGCTATTGATTGTTACATCTGCATGCGATTCAAAGAGGGTGTGTAGACGAATGATGATCAACATGATTGATCTTGAAGAAATGGAACTCCGACAAATTCAGCATCGAGCCCCCAATACGTTATGTCCTACAGACTCATATGATATACTTTATGGTGAGGCCATATCCATAACACATTGGAGGCTCGGTTGCTTTACTAAGTGTGCCAGTGTTATATCTGTTATACCTTGAAGGCAATTAGTGCTTGCAATTTATCCTTCAACTAGAGAGAAAAATAAATGAAAAAAATGTCAGTGGCCTCCACCTGTAAAACCATTATAGTGCACATGTGCACATGTGCCTTTATTTAAAGGCACATGTGCACTTCCTGCACAGGCCATTTTGTAAAGTTCTGATACTAAATACACTGCTCAAAAAAATTAAAGGAACACTTTTTAATCAGAGTATAGCATCAAGTCAATTAAACACCTGGGATATTGATCTGGTCAGTAAAGTAGCAGAGGGGGTTGTTAATCAGTTTCAGCTGCTTTGGTGTTAATGAAATTAACAACAGGTGCACTAGATGGGCAACAATGAGACAACCCCCAAAACAGGAATGGTTTTACAGGTGGAGGCCACTGACATTTTTTCCCTACTCATCTTTTCTGACTGTTTTTCACTAGTTTTGCATTTGGCTAGGGTCAGTGTCACTACTGGTAGCATGAGGCGATATCTGGACCCTACAGAGGTTGCACAGGCAGTCCAACTCCTCTAGGATGGCACATCAATACGTGCCATTGCCAGAAGGTTTGCTGTGTCTTCCAGCACAGTCTCAAGAGCATGGAGGAGATTCCAGGCAGTTACTCTAGGAGAGCTGGACAGGGCCGTAGAAGGTCCTTAACCCATCAGCAGGACCGGTATCTGCTCCTTTGTGCAAGAAGGAACAGGATGAGCACTGCCAGAGCCCTACAAAATGACCTCCAGCAGGCCACTGGTGTGAATGTCTCTGACCAAACAATCAGAAACAGACTTCATGAGGGTGGCCTGAGGGCCTGACGTCCTCTAGTGGGCCCTGTGCTCACTGCCCGGCACCGTGGAGGTCGATTGGCATTTGCCATTAAACACCAGATTTGGCAGGTTCGCCACTGGCACCCTGTGCTTTTCACAGATGAGTGTGGGTTCACCTTGAGCACATGTGACAGACGTGAAAGGGTCTGGAGAAGCCGTGGAGAACGTTATGCTGCCTGTAAAATCGTTCAGCATGACCGGTTTGGTGGTGGGTCAGTGATGGTCTGGGAGGCATATCCATGGAGGGACACACAGACCTCTACAGGTTAGACAATGGCACCCTGACTGCCATTAGGTATCGGGATGAAATCCTTGGACCCACTGTCAGACCCTACGCTGGTGCAGTGGGTCCTGGGTTCACGACAATGCCCGGCCTCATGTGGCAAGAGTATGCAGGCAGTTCCTGGAGGATGAAGGAATTGATACTATTGAATGGCCCCCACGCTCGCCTGACATAAATCCAATAGAACACCTCTGGGACATTATGTTTCGGTCCAGCCGATGCCGCCAGGTTGCACCTTAGACTGTCCAGGAGCTCAGTGATGCCCTGGTCCAGATCTGGGAGGAAATACCCCAGGACACCATCCGTCGTCTCATTAGGAGCATGCCCCAATGTTGTCAGACATGTATACGAGCACGTGGGGGCCATACAAACTACTGAGTCCCAATTTTGAGTTGCTGCAATGAAATTTCAGTGGACTAACCTGCTGCATCATTTTTTCACTTTGATTTTCGGGGTGTCTTTGAATTCAGCCCTCTGTAGGTTGATGACTTTTTTCTTTAAATCTTGTATTATTTATTTCTTCAACAGTAGCCTTAAAACACTGTTGTACCCAACAGGTATCCTTGGTTACAGAAGATTAGAAAAGATAACTAAAACACCCAGTTTCATACAAAACACATGACATACCAAGAGGTTTTATTTACGCTGACGCAATAGATCGGGTTATTAGGAAGCCAACATTAACAGAGCTACTGAAGTGTTCGTTATTGTCATTCATTGGCTTTCTGATGAGAACAGATTATACATTAGTCATTTTTTGAATTAAAAAAAAAAAAAAATATATATATATATATATATATATATATATATATATATATATATATATACACACACACAGTCCCCTCCGAAAGTATTGGAACAGCAAGGCCAATTCTTTTGTTTTTGGGTCATTGTTATTAGGAGGAATCAGCTCTCAAAATGTGTCAGTAATGGGGAACAACCATCTAAATATGATTTCCTCCTGTTTTTTTATGATTTCCTCCTGTATTTTTTCTAATGTTGAGTGTACTGTTATATAGTAGATTTCATATGTCAGAAATTTGATTAAGGTTAAAATGATCAGGAATGTGGGTCAGAGAGACCATGTAAACCAAGTCTATCATCTCAACTGTGTTTAATTAAAATAGGGCATGTTTGGTATCAATCTTAATCCATATGTCATGGTAAACAATATGATGACATCATGAATATCATATAAGTTTAGGAAACAACATTTACAGTAAATGTTGCAATGTGTGTGTTTTCTTCACACACACCTTCACCCACACATATAAATACTGAGACCACCTGGGCTGCATGGGAGACCTTTTGCCTTTGTTTCCACAGACTCTTTAATTTTAGATTAAATTAGATTCTCAGGAACCTAAGTAATATACAGTTCACTAGGGTGACCCAGCAAGGGGTCCATCCTGACATAAAATGTGTGGTGTCTCTTCTATTTGGTACTCTGGTCATGATGCACTTCAAAGAGGCTCAGGGGTATAAAAAGGTATGCTTTGTACAATATGGGGGTTTTACCATAAAGGGAAGGCTTTACCATCAGAGAAATGTTTTACCATCATACATCCAGATGGTTTATCATCACGCATCCTATGTCCGCAATCCTGTCATCAACTTTGTATGTTCTCCTTGTTTCTATTTTTCGTATATTGTTCATTTGTGATTTTGTATAATAAATTAATTTATTACTTTATCTCTAAAAACTCAGTTGTTCTTTTGTAAAAAGTATGATACAGTCACTCGCATGACTTGTATGATTTATATGGTTATTAGAAGAAGTTTCCTAGCTAAAATTTTAGTACGTTACACACGTTTGGAAGTGACAAGCTAAGAGGCTAATACTTGCAAACCTCTGACAAGTATATAGCAAATGCCTAGGCTTGCACATCAATAGCTCTGAGTTAACAAAATATTAATAATAAATAGGCTATATAAAAGCATCTGATGTAAGAACATCATTTTATAATGAAAGCTTTCCATGAAGCTATTTTACAATAAATACAAATAGAACACTGAGGTATTACACTTGATGGCCAGGTGTGGACTTTTTCCTCATTATTTCATGACAATTTAAGGAGATAAAAGTTCTGGAGTTGATTCCAAGCACTGAATTTGTATTTGGTAGCTGTTCAAGGGAACTCTCAATATACAGTCCAAAGAGGTGTCAATGCAACAATGAAACTCCGAACACATATTTTTGGATCTCATTCTATTTATTTGTGAATGTGTTTAATTTTTGTGAATCTCTCCACATTTGAAGAAGAAGTGAAGTGATGTGACTTGTGGCCAAGTATGGTGACCCATACTCGGAATTTGTGCTCTGCATTTAACCCATCCAAGTGCACACACACAGTAGTGAACACACACACACTGTGAACAAACACCCGGAGCACTGGGCAGCCTTTTTTGCTGCAGCGCCCAGGGAGCAGTTGGGGGTTCGGTGCCTTGCTCAAGGGTCTCACCTCAGTCGTGGTATTGAGGGTGGAAGAGAGCGCTGGTCATTCACTCCCCCCACCTACAATTCCTGCCGGACCTGAGACTCGGACCCATGTCCTTCAGGTTCACCTTCGGGTTGCAAGTCTGACACTCTATCCATTAGGCCACGACTGCCCCCATTTGTGGATCGTAATCTATTTATTTGTAAATATGAAACAATTCTAACCCCATAGTACTGCTGGGGTATTTGAAGTGATGATAGATCAGCCAGTATTGTGATGGAGGGGCAGTGTGGGATGCTGAGGATCACAGACAGCCTGTTCAGGGCCTCTGAGCAGAAGGACTGGATGTATGAACATGACCAAAGTGCATGAAAGTAATCATCGATTGAATCTGGGCAGTGTTTACATTTGTTGCTATTGCTAAAACCCATGTGGTATAATATACATGTGGGGAGATGTGATCTATGTAATATTTCACATTGTATTAACTGAGTATTGCCAGACATAGAGAAGATATTGTTGCATATGATTTGCTAGTTTATTATTGTATGCTCCAAGCTGAGATCAGATAACAATTTGTCTATTGGGAAGGACGAGTCGTCATGATTTAAAAGGAGTTTATATACTTGTGATATTATTTTTCTTGATTTGTCTTGATTGAGTTTCTCATGGATATCAGAGAAATGACACTCAAAATTGCAGAAATTTTGAAAAGTATTTTCTTTGCTTTCCTCCATGCAGTCAGAGCTGTATAAGTAGTGTTGCTTTTGTAGCAGAAATAGGTTTTAATGAAATTATCTATAAGTGGTAAGTCTTTCAACAGCAAATCTTGGGCTATTGCCTGTTCAGTGTCTACCCATGTAGTATTTGTAGCATTTGTCCATGACCGAATGTACTTTAGTTGGTTAGAGAGAAGATGGCAATAAAAATTTGAAGCACTGTATCCCCAAGGGATTTTGTTTTCTGCAAAAAGGTTACAGCTGAATCAAGAGAGTAGAACCAGTTTTACTTTATTTTATTTTACTCTTTTTCTGAACCTCTGTACAGCACTTTGGTCAGTCGTGTGGCTGTTTTTATATGTGCTATATAAATAAACTGAACTTGAACTTGTGGTGGGTAGACAGGGGGAGTATCGTCATTTTGATCGTGGAGATTCATCCTATTAGTGATCAAGGTAATTTGTTCCACCTAAACAGATCTTTTATCAACTGAAGTAGTGGTGTGAAATTAAGCTTAAAGAGATCTTGAAGTTTGATGGAAGTAAATGGATCTCTTATATATAACGTCATCTGCGTAAGGGTTTATTTTGTGTTGGTGTGAATTACTCTGGAGTCCTTTAATGTTTTTATTTTCTCTGATTGCTGCAGCAAGTGGGTCATTAAATGATGCAAAAAGTAATGGTGACAGTGGGCATCCTTGTCATGTTCCTCTGTGTATGGTGAATGGTTTAAAGATGTATCCATTAGTTTTTGCTGACACTGTAGGAAATACTGCCCAAATCTGAATGTTTTATGGTGGAAAGAAAAGGCCAGCATACACTATGAACACCTTTTCATCATCTAGGGATGCAATTATGGTTGAGGTTTTATGGGAAGAGGCAGTTGCAGAGGTGTATAAGATTAAATAGTCTTTGCATATTTTCTGAGGGATGCCTCCCTTTAATAAAACCGGTCTGATCTGGGTGGACTAATAACTGTACTACAGATTCTAGTCTGATTTCAATTTGTGGGGTCTTTGTCTGGTTTCGGGAATAAGTGAAATAAGGGCTGTGTTCATATGTTTGGGTATCAAGATACTGAGGATTTCAGATATTGTTTGCATAAATAAAGGTGCAAGAAGTGGCCAGAAATGGTTATAAAATTCTGCTGGATAACTGTTGGTCCTGGAAATTTACTATTTCCAGTGTATCGGATTGTGAGTTTTGGAAGGGTGACATCCCTCATAAAAGTATTGATCTCTTCTACTGATGTGTAATATTCTTGTTTATAAAGGTTTGAGTAATAGGATGTAAAATTATTGTTTATTTCCATTGAATCTTGAGTGAGTTTCCTTGATTTGTTTCCATATTCTAAATGTTCTTGGTGCAATCTAAGAAGTAAAATTTCTTTTTTTTAATAATATGAAAAGTGAGGTTAGCATTTTGAAATTCTTTAAGGATTTGATCTGTAGGTGTTTGAGGGGCTACCTGGCCTAAGCTCTTTATATTTTTAATTTTAAATTATGTTCCATTTTTGCTTTTTCTGAATTGACTGCTGAATGAGATTGTTTTCCCTCTCATTACTGTTTTTTGTGGTTTTCCATAGTTTACAAGCATATATTTCAGGTGTGCTATTGATTTCTAAAAAAGGATGACCATTTTTGTTGAAAGTAGGAATTCAATTCACTTTCTCTGAGCAGGGAGTTATTAAAAGCCATCATTGGTGTGGAGGGGGGGTTGGGTTTCTGAATTTGATAGGAATGTGGGGATGTGGTCTGAAATTGCAATGCAATGAATCTCTGCCTTTATTAATCTATGTACAATAGAGTTATTTGTGAGTACATGGTCAATATGTGAGTAGGTTCTATGATGTGAGGAGTAATATGATGAGAATATTCACAGATAGCTGGATTTTGTAATCTCCAAATGTCTACCAGTCCATAATTGTTTAATTATGGTTGATGAATGTCTGACTAGAGGTATGTGTAAAGCAACTGATGTGTGGATCTAAAACACTATGTAAATTGCCACCTATGATTGTGACTGAATGGAGAAATTTGCAAATTTGGGGAAAATTGCAAAAAAGAGACTGTATTCAGGCCATATATGATATACAGTCACATATATAAACACAAACACACACAGCCTGGATGTTAAGAACATATGTGTAAGGGACACACGTAACTTTGAATTGCCCGAGTTTCCCACCATAAATATGTCGGGAAACACCCTATAAAGGCTAATATTTCCAAAACTTTCGCATTCTGGAAGTCTGCCAAGAGATTTCACATCTTCGGAAATCCAACAAAGGTTAAAGAACTTCCAAGCTCTCCTTCAAAACTTTGAGACCATGGACTTCTCAACTGGTAAGAAGTTTTATTTTAAATGTTTAATTTCATTCAATTTATTTATATTAGAATGTTTAAGTCATTTTACATTCTGATAATAACCTATACAATATTTTAACATATGAAATATTCAGAACATTGGTAAGTTCTGTCTACTTAACCAGTCATTATGTATTGAGGTATACTTTTATACCTACAGTTTAATTTTCAATAAATTTTTATTACAGAGCAAGACCAAACTATGCTCATCTGATTCTAGTGTCTAGCAAAACGTAACAAACGAGCTCAAGCCTCCTAGATAATTTCAATTTATCTCTTAAAACAGTGTTGTGAACTAAAAGGTAACTTGTATGTTACCAAGAGAATATTATATTTGTTTTACTGATTGTTTAGACAATGATGATGTGATTATTTCTGACAATGAGTTTCCTGAAACGTCCACACAAGGCCATGTGAATCCTAGATCACTGGAACATAACCAATCTATCCAAAGACCAATAGCTGCTGTAGTTACACAGCCTAGAAAAATCCTGCAAACTACATGTAAGTCACAACATAAGTAAGATGAATATGAATACTCCATACTGTAAAATCTTTCATTTACTATATGCATTTATATTTTGTTTGTCATATTCAGAATCTGAGGACACCTCGACTATCATTGTTGATTCAAATGCTTCAGGTGAGATGATATTGTATATTTTGTCTTCCACTGCATTCTATTTCAACCATTCTTTCAGTGCATAAAGCGCTCTCATACATTTTATATGATTTTTATTCTCCTTTAGATGTGAGTGATACCATAGAAGAACAAGAGGAGGACATTGAAGAAGAAGAAAATAACATTGGACAAGTCAATAACAACCAAGAGGAGCTCGACGGTGCATTGAGAGAATTCTGCCAACTAAAGGATGCTTTGTTGGAAAGTTTTGATCATCTTGACAATACAGTTCAAAACGATTCAGGTAGGGAAATTGTTCCTGCCCTTTACAGGACCCTAGAAACTTTGAATAGTTGTGTCACTGTGAATGTAAATTTGTTAAGAATACTCTACAATAGATATGGCACAGAAATGGCTGAATTACATTTCAGTTTCAGATGCTAAAAAAATTTGAAATGAAAATACCACCCCACGATTTCTGCTATGGTGAAAACTTTCTGCTATGGTGGAGTTCTTCAAACAGTCTGTTACATCATAATCTGTACACAACTCTGAACCCATATTGAACTGATGAGATCAACCAGCTGAATGAAAGTTTAATACTCTGCTCTGTCATGTTTCGCGTCTGTCGTTTCATCTTCTCTCCTGTTTTTCCGGATACCTGACTTTACTGGTTCACAGTTTGGACTTTACTGTTGTCATTTTACAGTGGATTATCGTTGGCTATTCATCCAAATCACACCACTCTGCTGTTGTCTTTTGATCTTCGCGCTCCATTGGGCCTTCCACGAAGCTGGCGGGTCAGTCTCCACTCCCTCGTTTTTCTATCGTAGACAGTATTTTGGATGGTGAGGCACCCCTTGCCATCTAATTTGACTGATAAGGTCTCCATACTGCGTTGATCGTGCGCTATCAGCAACGAGAGTGCCGCGGCTCTCTTGCGTACTATTGCAAATGAAGTGTGTTCTTCAATCGCCAGTGATGTTGTGCCTTCTCATCTAACCATGTCTATGACCGCTCGCAATGTTCCAGTGCCTGCTCTGCTTAGAGTTATAACTCTGGGCTTATTATTCAGCTGCGTTGTTGATATGGCGCTCAACTACTCGATATCTCAGCTGCATAGCCTGAAATCGCACCCTCGCCTCGACGCGACTACATACAGGCTCTGCAAGGAGCTTGGGATTGCTAGACGGCCGCATTACATTCATCGTTCCTGTCGCCACCACTTCTCATCGCGCTGCCTGACATCCTTATTTATTCCATCTGTCTGGTCTAACCGCTCGGATATACGCTACTCTATGATGCCGGCTAACCACCGTGGAATAAATCTTACCTCATTAATTACTGTATCCTGTGCTCCATCTCTAACTGATCTACACACACGCAATGATTGCGCGTCACATCCTGTATTAGCGCTGTTTAACTGTCGGTCACTCACGAATAAGGCTACTGTGCTTTCCATGTTACTAACTGAGAAACACCTAGACTTTCTGCTGCTTACTGAAACATGTCAAATTCCTAATGACTATTTCCACCTAAATCTCCTCACTCCCTCTGGATACAGCTACCTGGCCAAACCTCGTTTGACATCTAGGGGTGGTGGTCTAGCTGCTGTCTACCGCAGTAACATCCCAGTCAATACCATTGACTTTCATGTGACTTCAACCTTTGAATATCTAGTTCTCAAAATCTCTGGTACATCTCCCATGATTGTAATTCTCTCGTATCATCCACCTAAATCAATGTCTTCTTCTGTTATCTTACTTGGTGATTTCAACATACATGTTAATATTGATTGTGCGGATTCCCGCGAACTCATGTCAGTTTTTGAATGTTTCAATCTCGTACAGCATATTGACTTTCCTACACACTTAAAAGGTCACACACTTGATTTGGTTTGTACTACTGGTCTACGTAATGTTTCTGTGCTTGGCTCTCAGATTGGACTTTCTGATCACCTCTTGAACTGTGAAATGCCTCTCCCTCGCCTTAGGGTGAAATCTGCCATTACTTTCCGTAACCTCAACTCTGTTAATCCATTACTGTTTACTGAATCTATACAAACATATCTTTCTGACATTACTGAACACACAAGTGCCCTTGATATCCTTGCCAAATATAATTCCTCTATTTCTACTGCCCTTAATATACATGCCCCCCTTAAATGCAGACTTGTACCTTCTTCACATACATCTCCCTGGTTTACCCCTGCACTTCGCAAACTGAAAACTACTGGTCGTCGCCTTGAACGCCTCTACAGGAAAACTGGCTTGAACGTGCATCTTATTGCTTACAAGGACCATATCCAACGATATAAATCTGCTTTAAATACTGCACGCTCCACTTACTATTCTGCCCTCATTACCAATGCATCCTCCCGTCCTAAAACACTGTTTTCTGTAGTCAATAAACTCACCAACCCTCCTACACCTGTCATGAATAACTCAGTAGACCTTTGTGAGTCATTCTTGCACTTCTTCCCTTCTGATTTTGCACCTGGTACTTTTACTGATTTTGACCCACCAACCCCTGCTTATATCTCTGAGCTACTCAAAAAATCTAATCCATCTTTCTGTCATCTTGATCCTGCTCCTACTGCTCTACTCAAAAACACTGCACCTGTTATTTCGCGGCCTATTTCACTTCTCATTTCTCACCTTCTCAGCACTGGTGTTGTTCCTCTTGAATTAAAAACTGCAGCTGTCACACCAGTGTTAAAGAAACCCGGCCTTGACCCCTCTGATATGGCCAATTACAGACCAATTTCAAATCTTCCGCTTCTCTCAAAGTTACTTGAAAAAGTTGTTGCTGCTCAACTCCAGTCTTATCTGTCATCTCATAACCTCTATGAATGTTTCCAGTCCGGTTTTCACACTCTTCACAGCACTGAGACAGCTCTTCTTAAGGTTGTCAATGACCTTCTTATGGCCACTGACTCTCTTCCATTAGCATTTTAATTCTCTTAGATCTTTCCTCTGCTTTCGACACTATCTCTCACAGTATCCTAATCTCACGACTTTCTGCTCTTGGTATTTCTTGAACTGTCCTATCTTGGTTCACTTCTTACCTGTCTGACCGCCAGCATTACATCTCTGTCCGCCAGGCTAAGTCCTCTACTGCTCCTATCTCTCACGGTGTTCCTCAGGGTTCTGTTCTTGGGCCTTTACTCTTCATCATCTATATGCTCCTTTTAGGTAACATTATTCGTCATCATGGCTTTAACTTCCATCGCTATGCAGACGACACCCAGCTCTATATCAGTTCTCAACACAACTCTCCTTTTCCCACCAACTCCATAACAGCGTGTATTAATGATATAAATGCTTGGATGGCCAGTAACTTTCTCAAACTCAACACTGATAAAACAGATCTACTACTTGTCGGCTCACCAAAAAATGTTGCTCCTTTCTGTGCTGATAATGTCAACATTGCTGGGATTTTGGTTCGACCTTCTACCACCGTTAAAAACCTGGGTATAATCTTTGACTCCTCTCTCTCCTTCCTACCTCACATTTCTTCACTCACCAAATCTGCCTTCTTTCACCTCTGTAATATTGCTCGTTTACGTCCCTTCTTAAATATCACTGACGCTGAGACACTGGTTCATGCCTTCATCACTTCTCGACTCGACTACTGTAATTCTCTTTTCTATGGTCTACCAAACACAACATTAAATAAACTTCAATATATCCAGAACTCTGCAGCTAGGGTTCTCACTTTTTCTAAGAAATACTCTCATATTACTCCCATCCTACAGTGAGAGTATTTCTTAGAAAAAGTGAGAACCCTAGCTGCAGAGTTCTGGATATATTGAAGTTTATTTAATGTTGTGTTTGGTAGACCATAGAAAAGAGAATTACAGTAGTCGAGTCGAGAAGTGATGAAGGCATGAACTTAGAAACTTAGAAAAAGTGAGAACCCTAGCTGACTCCCATCCTACACAGACTTCATTGGCTACCCATTCGCTTCCGTATTCAATACAAGATTCTCCTTATCACCTTCAAAGCATGCTCTCCCACTTAGATTGTTTGCTAATCTGTAAAGCGTACTTTTGAGAACTTGTCCTAGGATTTTTGTCCTATCTTCAGAATTTGGGTGTCAAACTACTCAGCAGAGTGTGACCCTGTTTGTAAAGAATATGGCTGCCACATTTCTAATGAAATTCTAATGATGTGGAGCCCAATTTACTTAAACTATAAGACAGGGTTATCAGTGGCATATTGCCACCGAATTTGGTGAGAATGTCCCACATCCCACCCCGTACTGAGCCAAATGAAATGACACATATCCACCAGGGTGCTATAATAAATGAATGACAATGCACATAAAAACAAGCATATCTTTTGTAAAATAAGGAGTACAGTGAAACATCTTCTTCTCTCATGCTTTATCTCCTTACCCCCTAAATATTTGCTTTTTGGACCATTTAGCTCCACATACTCACATTTCTGATATTTTGCTTAATATGCAAAACCTACTTTTGAGAACTCGTGGTGTTGGAATGGCCAAGTCCAGACCTCAAACCCACTGGGATGCTATGGCAGAATCTTGCCCTCAAGCATCAAAGAACTAAAGCAATGTTGTAAAGAACAGTGAGCCAACATTTCTCCAAAATGATGAGAGACTGATAAACACTTACAGAAAACATTTACTTGTTCTACATGTTGTGGTTCTACGTGTTACTGAATTATAGGGTGTACTTATTTTTCCCCACCTGGTTTCTGAATGTTGGTTTACTTTTGGGATAAAATGACTAAATATTGAAACCTGTTATGTTTTTTTTCTTGTCACCTGAGGCTATTTGTTTATTTATAGAAGTTGATGAGGACCAAATTATTATTTAGGCCCTGATAAAAACATAGAATTGAAGGAGGGTGTGTTTTCTTTTTCTTTGACTGTATGTCACCAGGAAAAGTGAGAGATAGGAGTCTGTTTGTTCTCAATGGAGATAATCCTGTTTTAAAGAAGCTGTAGTCCCTTTAAATGGGCTTCACTGGATTGACCAATCAGAGTGCGCCATGCATGAGCACTGAACACTGCACTACTGTGAGAGGAGCTGGACTTGCACTATGTGTGATTGCACTTTAATTAATATAGAGTTGTGTGGTTGTTTGTAGCTGATACATGCACACTGGGTCAATTAACACAATTAGCACGTGAAAACCTCATGTTCAAGAACAGTCTGTATCCACCCACTAGGAATGCAGTGCTTATTATAGAGAATAAAGAGACCACAGGAAAGTCCATTTAGTTCATTAATTCACATTTGCCTGAAATTGAGGCATGAGGATGCTCTGGTCAAAGAAAATATGACAAAATGCACACATTAACCATTAGTAAAACAAAAATATGAGGCCTTTACTTATACTAATGTTATTAATATGAAAATCCATGGTTTGGGAATAACAGCCTGCAAAATAAAGTCTTTATCTTTAACTTTGCTTTTAACTCTACCATTTTTAAAAAAAAAAAAAAAAAAACATTTTTACTTCCTAGCTAAATGTCTTTTACTGAGGTACATACATGTTCTGTATCTGCCTCAAAATGTCAGTTTGACACCCAGCACATCACCAATCCAATCTCACAGTTATTTTAAATAAATTGAGTGTTTGAGTCTTGATGTGCTCCTTCAGTACAAAAGTCAAATAAAACACAGTTCATGTTACAGATTTCAGTAGGGGCAGGGTTAGATTCAAATAATTGTTTCTCAGTCTGTCCTATGAAGCTAAAATTTGTTGTTCTGCATTGTTGTGCTAAACTGTGAGTGGATTTCTACTGACTAGGTTGACTTGGTTATTCTAAAAACATAGCGACCAGCCACCAATCACATTGCAGCACACACTTCACAGTTTTAGCATTAAGTTACCATCAAGCAATTTTAATAGTATGTTCATCTATAGTTGCTTTAGTGTTCCATACAACTACCAAAAGTGGACAAATTTGTTGGTACACCTTACAGTTCTTTGAAACAATGATTCATTGCTCCTGAAAAGTGATTAAACCAAAAGCAATAGTCTCATATGTATCTGCCTGCCCATAGTATGTGATTGATTAAACCAATAAAATTGTGAAGAGAAATGACTTATTGTTTATTTTACCAAGATAATCTAAAACAGCCTGGACAGATTTTTTGGTACCCCTAAAAAAATTAGAAATCATTGCATTCGAATCATGTTTCAAACTAATTGTTTAACCTTAATTAGTGTCACGTGTCCTAAATCTTTGTAACAACCAATCAGCCTATTTAAAGAGAGAAAACATGCTACTGTGTAGGTTGGTATCATTGTGTGCACCACACTGAATATGGACCAGAGAAAGCAAAGGAGAGAGTTGTCTGAGGAGCTCAGAAAGAAAATTGATAGATAGCTATATGAAAGGTAAAGGCTATGAGACCATCTCCAAACAGTTTGATGTTCCTGTGACTACAGTGGCTAATATTATTAAAAAGTATAAAATCCATGGGATTGTAGCCAACCTCCCAGGACGTGACCGCAAGAAGAAATGCAACCCCAGGAAGAAGACCCAGGAGAACACCATTACTGAAAGAAAAACATAAAAAATCCAGACTGGAATTTGCTAAAATGCATGTTGACAAGCCACAAAGTTTCTGGGAGAATGTTCTTTGGATTGATGAAACAAAACTAGCTTTTTGGCATGTCACACTAGCTGTATGTTCACAGACAGAAAAATGAAGCTTTCAGAGAAAAGAACACCATACCTACTGTGAAACATGGAGGGGGCTCAGTCATGTTTTGGGACTGCTTTGCTATGTCTGGAACAGAGGGCCTCGAATCTGTGCAGGGCACAATGAAGGCTCAAGACTATCGAGTCATCCTGGAGAGAAACATACTGCCCAGTGTCAGAAAGCTCTCCTTCAGTCACAGGTCATAGGTCCTCCAACAGAATAATGACCCAAAACACACAGCTAAAAGCACTCAAGAATGGCTGGGAAAAAAAACATTGGACTATTCTTAAATGGCCCTCTATGAGCCCTGATCTTAATCCTATTGAACATCTGTGGAAAGATCTGAAAAATGCAGAAGGCATCCTTCAAACCTCACAGTTAGAGCAGTTTGCTCAGGAAGAGTGGGCCAAGAGTGGGCCAAAATACCTGTTATATATATATATGGACCTAAACAATAGAAAAAAAAAAATATATATATATATATATATATATATATATATATATATATATATATGTATATATATATATATACACTCTATTACCAAAAGTATTCGGTCACCCATCCAAATGATCAGAATCAGGTGTCCTAATCTCTTGGCCTGGCCACAGGTGTATAAAATCAAGCACTTAGGCATGCAGACTGTTTTTACAAACATTTGTGAGAGCTCAGTGAATTCCAGCGTGGAACTGTCATAGGATGCCACCTGTGCAACAAATCCAGTCGTGAAATTTCCTCGCTCCTAAATATTCCACAGTCAACTGTCAGCTTTATCATAACAAAATGGAAGAGTTTGGGAACAACAGCAACTCAGCCACGAAGTGGTAGGCCACGTAAACTGACGGAGAGGGGTCAGCGGATGCTGAAGCGCATAGTGCAAAGAGGTCGTCGACTTTCTTCACAGTCAATTGCTACAGAGCTCCAAACTTCGTGTGACCTTCAGATTAGCCCAAGTACAGTACGCAGAGAGCTTCATGGAATGGGTTTCCATGGCCGAGCAGCTGCATCCAAGCCACACATCACCAAGTGCAATGCAAAGCGTCGGATGCAGTGGTGTAAAGCACGCCGCCACTGGACTCTAGAGCAGTGGAGACGCGTTCTCTGGAGTGATGAATCACGCTTTTCCATCTGGCAATCTGATGGACGAGTCTGGGTTTGGAGGTTGCCAGGAGAACGATACATTTCGGACTGCATTGTGCCGAGTGTGAAATTTGGTGGAGGAGGAATTATGGTGTGGGGTTGTTTTTCAGGAGTTGGGCTTGGCCCCTTAGTTCCAGTGAAAGGAACTTTGAATGCTTCAGGATACCAAAACATTTTGGACAATTCCATGCTCCCAACCTTGTGGGAACAGTTTGGAGCGGGCCCCTTCCTCTTCCAACATGACTGTGCACCAGTGCACAAAGCAAGGTCCATAAAGACATGGATGACAGAGTCTGGTGTGGATGAACTTGACTGGCCTGCACAGAGTCCTGACCTGAACCCGATAGAACACCTTTGGGATGAATTAGAGTGGAGACTGTGAGCCAGGCCTTCTTGACCAACATCAGTGTGTGACCTCACCAATGTGCTTTTGGAAGAATGGTCAAAAATTCCTATAAACACACTCCTCAACCTTGTGGACAGCCTTCCCAGAAGAGTTGAAGCTGTAATAGCTGCAAAAGGTGGACCGACATCATATTGAACCCTATGGGTTAGGAATGGGATGGCACTTAAGGTCATATGTGAGTCAAGGCAGGTGACCGAATACTTTTGGTAATATAGTGTATATATATATATATATATATATATATATATATATATATATATATTTTTTTTTCTGACTTAAAGAAAATTGCGCAGACCAAACCATAAGTTGTAGAGAAATGAAACCTGGTCAACAGGTAATAGTCAGGCAGGTGAGATGGGCCTGATCAGCCCAATAGTGGTGCAAGAGGACAAGTGTTTATATTTTGGTCCATATCTCATGAAACACAAGTCCTACAAACTAATGTCTTTTTGCAACTGATTCCTTGGGTTCTGTCTCTCTCTTGCTCTCAAAAAAAAAAAAAGCCATTTAGCTCGGCCCATTATATTTTTTGGGAGTTTGCACAATTTGTAAAACCTACTTTTGCTAACTAGTCCTAGGATTTTTGGCCCAATCCTCACAAATTTGGTGTCGAACTACTTAGCACATTGTGAATCAATTATTGCAATAATTATCAAGTTAACATTTGTAAACACAAAACTACAAATTGACAAATTGTATCTGTAAACACTATGGCTGACACCTGACAATCAATACTAATGAGGCAGTGCCTTATTTATTCAAACAGCTGTAACTCATGAGTGTTTGCATATGCTTTCAAGTTTTGTGCAAATACAGGAGGAGATTCTAAGGTCATCTGCAAAGCTTGGGGCATGGTCATTCATAGGGGGCAGAGCTAAGGTCAGATAACTGTTTCTCAGGAACCGTACATCTAATCAAATAGAAATCTGGTATGTTACATCTTTGTGCTAATCTGTAGTTGGATTTTTGATGGCCTAATTAATTAAAAAACATTGCCACCTCAGCCTATCAGGTTGTAGCAAGCATTTGACAAGGTTTCCATTAAGCTATCATCATGAAACTTGAATGGTAATTTCAGGGCGGAACTAGTAGCTGATGCAGTCTCACTCAGATTGGCTACTGGGAGCCACTATTCATATTCATAGGGGTTGGAATTAAGTTCAAAAAGTTGTTTCTCAGGAACAAAAAAGTCCAGTTGAGCTGAAATTAGCAGATCAGTGCAGTGCACTTAATCTGTAACTGGATCATTTCACTGAATTACATCAAAAATGATTTCAGCCGAACAGCTTTCAACAGGGAATTTAAACAACTAGCATTGAGCTATCTTGATAAGTATGTTCATGTATGGCTCTGTGTATCTTGGCAAGAACTGGCCACTGGGGGAGCTATTTGTGTGTAGTGCTTGGATCCGCAGCTTGCAGCTATCTTTAGGGGCCAAGCACAGCAGGTGCGTAGGCACCTGTTTTCATCAACTTTATCATTATTCTGCTTCTTCTTCCTCTGCTCTTGAGTCTATGGCAGCCCATAGAACCATACATTTGAAAAGTTATGAAATTCAGCACACAGATAGGGGACATGTGCTGAATTTCATAACTGAAATGTTACCATAGCAAATTTGGAGTTGCTATCTCAAACCCGCTAGCGCCACCAACAACTCAAAGTTGCACTCATGTTTATGCTAATAACTTTTGAACCATAAGTGCTACAAACGAAATTTTTTCCTCTGATTTCTTGGCTGGTACCAGGTCATTTTCCATTTTCATGATAATTTTTCTGAATTTTCTCAAAAACAAAAACTTTTTTCGAACTCCTCCTAGACTGTTCGTCCGATTTTCACAAAAATCAAATCAGAACATCTTCAGACCATGATGACAAAAACTTATGGAGTTCAAGTTGATTAGTCAAACCGTTCTCAAATAATGGATGAACAAATTTGATGATGAACATTCCGACATGGAAGTGAGGCTATATCTCCGTAACGCTTTAGCGTATATATAAATCAGACCATTCATCCGATTTTCACCAAATTCAACTCGGATCATCTTCAGTCCATGAAAGCAATTATGGATTTCGTGTTGATGGACCAAACTGAACTGTCGGTCCAACTGACTTAAAAATTGGCATGCCATGTATGCTATGTCCATTTCCATCATTGTCCATGAGGACAAATGTGTATCCTTATAGACTTTCTGAATTTCTTCCAATAACCATGAATCTCACCTCTTTCAATTCCTTAGATCCTACAGAAACCAGTGAAACATTTTTCCACAGCAGGCCATTTTGTCTGTCCGCCATTTTGAGTCATATCAAATACCTACTTTTTCGGAGTCCTACTAGACCAATTATCCAATCTTCACCAAATTTCACACAGATCATCATCAGACCATGCTGGCAAAAAACTTTTTGATATCTCAAACCGTTTCCATATAACGCATCATCAAAGTTGACATAAGCGCTGCATAGTGTTATATGCAATATCTTGGCAACACTACTGCCTATTGCACCGAAACTTGATATGTAAAATAATAACCATGCTCTGATGCTTGCTTAGCTATATTTAGGGGCCAATCACCACAGGTGCGTAGGCACCTATTGTTTTTGTCAACTTCCTTATTAGGGGCCAAGCACCAAGGGTGCATAGGCACCTATTGTAATTGTTAGTCTTCTTCTTCTTATTATTATTATTATTAGGGGTTCACGCATGATGTGCTGAATCCCTATTGTTTTTATAGGAATTATTATTATTATTATTATTATTATTATTATTATTATTATTCCCTAAAACTGATCGGGCAGACCACATTAAGGCTTAGAGACATGAAACTTTCAGTGAGTGGTAGTAACTGGTGGTAGTAGCGTAGTAGTCCACCAGTCTACAATGGCACAAAGTCTCGCCCCGATTGACCACATGGTGGCGCTAGAGTAATTAAAAAAAATTGCATAATTACAAAAATGGCCTTAACTTTTGAACCATTTGTTACAGACTCAAGTGTAGTATATCTTTGGAATTCTTGGGTCAAGATGAAAAAAGTATATCTCTGATTTCATTTCCACCATGAAAAATTTTACACCATATTGGATTTTTTGCAAAACCTACTTTTGCAAACTAGTCCTAGGCCGTTCATCTGCTTAGAACCAAAACAGTGCAGAAACATCCCTGGAGTCCCATTATCAATAATTATCAAATCAAAAAATGTTGAACTTTTGATTTAACCTTGCGACAGCTATAAATCATGAATGGAAAGAGATATTTTCAAAAAAATTGACACTTATGTATGGGCCCAATAAAAAGACATAACTAAAAAATTACCCAGCATGACCAGTTAGTGGCGCTGTAGCAGGATAAAATATGAAATTGACTCTAATTACAGAACCATTGGTTCAACTGACTTGAACATTTGCACGCGGTGTCTTTGTCAAAGGTCCAATCAACATTTATGAGAACAGTCGTGTATCTCGAAAAACATGTCCGCCATCGCCCAATTAATTTTCAGCAGCTATTAGACAAGGTTAGCAAAGGTCATTCAGAATGAAATTTGGTAAACTTGCTTGACTCTTGGCCCCAGCGGTCTGTGAGAAATTTGAAACTAATCACTGGGGAGCGCTATCAAGTATTTCATGCACATAAATGGTTTTATATACCGCAGTGTTTCACACAAATGTATAATAATTAATACCATTTGATGGAGTAACTCATTCTGAACCACTATGCCTCAAGAACCATTGGAGTCATTCAAATTGATTCAAGTCATTCAAAGAGAAGTGGTAGCTCAGTGGTTAAGATGTTGGACTCCTGATAGGAAGGTTGAGAGTTCAAATCCCAGCACCTCCAAGTTGCCACTGTGGGCCCTTGAGCAAGGCCCTTAACTCTCAACTGCTCAGTTGTATAAATGAGATAATTGTAAGTCGCTCTGGATAAGGGCATCTGCCAAATGCCATAAATGTAAATTGTTTGTTAAATATTTGCGATTAATTAAAAAACATACATTTGCGAACTAGTCCTAGGTTTTCACTCAACCAAAATATTACCAGTGCATAACAATTGATTGGACTCCTTAGATCAATAATTTTCCAAAAAAAGGTTGAACTTTCCATTCATCTCATGACAGCAGGCAAAAACTTTTGAAGAGGGTGTGGCCACTTTCAGTGAAATGGCTATAAATCATGAACGGAATGAGATATTTTCACCAAAATTGGCACACTTATGTATGGGCTCAATCTGAGGTCACGTGGACAAAATGGCAGAGCTTGGACATGTGGTGTTGCTATAACAGGACAAGACATGAAATTTGTGCTAAATATGGAACCATTGGTCTAATCGACTTGAAATCTTGCAGCAACTGTCTTTGTCCAAGGTCCCATCAGTGTCTGTGAGGACAGTTGTGAATCTTGAAAAAAATGGCCACCACCAGCCAACCAATGTTCATCAGCTATTAGTCAAGGTTATTGAAGGCCAATATTTCTTAAAATTATCTTGTTCTTTCTCTGATTTAGGTGCTTATAGGCCTGCAGAACATTAAGTAATATCTTTTTACACATGTCCTTAAAGGCCCTAAAGTGCTTGTACCCTGATTATTGCTGGTTGCAGCTATATTTATTATTATTATTTTTCTACCCTAAAACTGATCGTGCAGCTCAAACGGTAAGGCCTAGAGATTTGAAACTTTGAGGGATGGTAGTACTCCACCAGTCTACAATGGCGCAAAGTCTTGCCCTGATCAGCCACAGTGGCACTACAGTGATTAAAAAAAATAAAATGTATATCTCCGATTTCACTTCCTTCACGAAAAATTTTCCGCTATTTTGAATTTTTTTGAAAAAACTACTTTTGCAAACTACTCCTAGACCGTTCGTCAGAACTTCACCAAATTTTGCTCATCTTCAGACAAAGAAGACCAAAGCTTTTTGATAGACCAAGCTGTTCAACATATAACACGTCAATGAATATGACAGCAAGCATGCCAAAATGAACATGAGATTATATCTCCACAACGCTTTGAGATATTGACACCAAACTTGGTGTTTCTTTTAACAACCATGGCCTCAGGGTACATGAGCAGTTTCGGAACAGCACCACCTACTGGTCAGGAGACATACTTATAACATCTGTATAGTTTATACTAAAATTATGTAAGTGGTATCTTTAAATTCAGTGAGGCATACCAAGTCGAGTGATACCCAGTTTTACTATGTTTGCCCTTTTGGGCGTCGGCCATTTTGAATTGTGTTTTAAGATGCAGTACTTTAAATACAGCATTTTTAGACCTCCTAATACTTAACAACTTTGCCTCACTGGTGTCAATCAAATCATTAAATATTTGTGATTATTTAAAAAAATCTACTTTTGTGAACTAGTTCTACATTTTCACTCAACCATAAGAAGCACAATTCTCTGGACTGTTGTACAATTTGCTGGACTCCCTACATCAATAATTATGAAAAAATGCTGAACTTTAGTCTTTGGATGGCTATAACATGGTCATTTAAAAATATGAGCATGAACAAGTGTACTCAAAAGCCTATAATTCCTAAAGGAAACCTCAGAACTTCATGAAATTAGGTAAGCAAATGCATCTTATGATTCTAAAGAATCATAAATTCTATAGAGATAGGGCAAAAGGTAGCACTATAACAGTTATAAATAGTTTATATTTATATCTATAACAATTATAAATATTTTAATTCTATGGTAAATTACATGAAATTGCTGAAAATTGTCTTTCATCTCCAATTTAAGTGCTTACATGCTTGCTAAATAATACCTACTATCTATTTACGCATGCAATTTAAGAACTTAAAGTGCTCCAACCCCGGTAGTTGCTGCTCACAGCTATATTATTATTATTATTATTATTATTATTATTATTATTATTATTACTATTATTAGGGGTCAAGCCTTGAAGGGTGAAGACCCCCCTTGTATTTGTTAGTGTTGTTCTTATTATTATTCTTCTGCCATGGAAGTCTATGGTAGCCCATAGAACTGTATGGTAAAAAATTTCACAACTTGCACATAGATAGGGGACAGTCTGAACTGTTACCACAGCAAGATTGAAGTCTCTATCTTGAAATCTATTGCCACCAACAGGTCAAAGTTTCACTCCAATCAAACCAAATTTGGCATACATCATCGTCAGAGTAAGCCTCACAAAATTTATCAGAAGAATTTGGAATACTCCAAATGGTTTGTCCGTAATAGGGCAACGAATCTGATGGCGAAGCAACGACTTTGTTCACTGACACAAAACTTGGTAGCCATCTTTAGGACCATGACTTGAGGCTATGCAACAAATTTCACGATAGCGCCACCTACTGGTCAAAAGTTACGATAACATGCCAAAAATGCTTACATCTAACTGCCATTTTTGCTACACCTCCAAATTTTGTCCAAACTTTACCACATTTGGCTCACATCATCTTGAGACCTGTCTGAACAAAAGTTATCAAAGGAATTTTGATATTCAAACCTGTTCTCCTGTAACGTGCTGGCATATGCAAAAAATACGATATGAGAGTGTATCTCAGCAATTCATCTACATATCATCACAAAACTTGGTAAGTATCTTGAGGACCATGCCCTGAATTTACTGAAGAAGTTTTGTGACTGCACCACCTTGTAGTCAAGAACTGTAACAACTTTAATTTTTTTCCCTTATATCATTTGACGCGTTTGTGATAAATTCACAGTTCATTTTTCCTATAATTCCCTGGAGTATGCAGAAGTGAACACACACCAACATCTGAAAATTCAAGTGTACTTCCTTTCGACCATAATAATAACTTATGAACCGTAAGGGCTAGAGACAAAATTCTTTTTTTCCTCTGATTCCCTGGTTTCAATTTCTGCCGGACTAGATTTTCTGACATTTTGAATTATCTGAAAACATACTTCTTCGAACTCCTCCTAGATCATTTGTCCGCTTTTCACCAAAATCGAATGACATCATCTTCAGACCATATGGAATTCAAGTTGATTATTCAAACCATTCTCGAATAATGCCCAAACAAATTCGAAGGTTAGCATGCCAAAATGGACGTGAAGCTATATCTCTAACACTAGTGTATTAGCGTATTCAGATCAAACTTAGAATATGTCATAGCCATCATGATTTGAGGGTAGATGCACAGTTTTGGAACATCGCCACCTGGGGCTCATGAGATATTAAAAACCATATTTTTCCTTTTCTCCAATTTTCAGTTTCTCCAATTTTCACCAAATTTGACTCTGAACATCTTCAGTCCACGCCAGCAATAAGTTATGGATTTCATGTTGATGGACCAAACTGAGCTGTCGATCATGCTCTGATGCTCGCTTAGCTCCTTACTTTGCCTCTGTTGTACTTGGCCCTGTAATTGCTGTATTGCTATTTTGTTGTTGTTGTTGTTGTTATTATTATTATTATTATTATTATTGTTATTAACAATAATGTCAGTGCTCCTATCCATACTGACCAACACTTTCTATAACAGCGACAAGAAGTTCTTTCTGTAACAGTGATAGTAACAATGATTTGATCTAGTGGATGTAGGAGTTTGACAGCATGTACACAATTGTGTGCAAATCACAGATATGTATAAATAATTAAATGAGTGAATGAATGGATGGATGAGCAAATGAATGTTCAGTCTGTGTAGGTAGCTAGGTCATTTCCTGTGTATGACCATGTGCAGCTGGGTCCATAGGTGTTTGGACAGTGACACAATTTTTGTAATTTTACCTCTGTACACCACCACAATGGATTTGAAATCAAGATGTGATTGAAGTGTAGAGCTTCAGTTTTATTTCAAGGAGTTTGACAAAAAATATTGCATTAACTGTTTAGGAATTACAGCCATAAATATGAGGATTATTTTTAATACTTGGATGCAAATTCTTTGCAGTCAAAGACTGCCTGAAGTCTGGAACCCATGGACATCATCAAATGCTGTTTCCTCCATTGAGATGCTTTTCCAGGCCTTTACCGCAGCCACTTTCAATTGCTGCTTGTTTGTGGGTCTTTCTCCCTTCAGTTTTGTCTTCAGTAAGTGAAAAGCATGCTTAATTGGGTTGAAGTCAGGTGACTGACTCGGCCATTTAAGAACGTTCCATTTCTTTGCCTTAAGAAGCTCTTGGGTTGCTTTCCCGGTACCTTTTGGGTCATTATCCATCTTTAATGTGAAGTGCAGTCCTATCAGTTTCGCAGCATTTGACTGAAACTTAGCAGAAAATACAGGTCAATACACTTCAGAATTCCTCCTGGTACTTCTATCAGTAGTCACATCATTTCCATTGGCAGCCATAAATGCCCATGCCATAACACTTCCTCCCCCATGTTTGACAGATTATGTGGTATGCTTTGGATCTTCCCATTGTTCTGGTACAAGTTAATCTTGGTTTTATCTGTCCAAAGAAACTTTGCAGTTCCAGAACTGGGCATGCTTTTTTAGATGTTTTCTAGCAAAGTCTAATCTGGACTTTCTGTTCTTGAGTGTTACCAGTGGTTTGCATCTTGAGGTAGAGCCTCTTTACTTTCATGAAGGTGTCTCTTGATTGTAGACATTGACAATGATATGGCTCCTTCCTTATAAGTGTTCTTGACTTGGCTAGACGTTGTGAAGGAGTTTTTCTTCACCAAGGAATGAATTCTGTGATCATCAATTTTAGTTGGTTTCCATGGTCTTCCAGGCCTTTTGGTGTTGCTGACCTTGCCAGTGCATTCCTTATTTTTAAGAATATACCAAATTGTTGATTTGGACACCCCTAAAGTTTCTGCTATCTCTGTGATAAGTCTGTTTTGTTTTTCAGCCTAATGATGGCTTCCTTCAATTGCATCGACACCTCTTTGGACCGCATATTGAAAGTTCCCTTGAACAGCTACCAAATACAAATTCAATACTCCAAATCCAGAATATTTTTTCTCCTTAATTTGTCATGAAATAACAAGAAAACAGGCCACATCTGGCCATGAACCTGCTTATCAGTAAATTGTCTAATTACTATTGAGCCTGTGGAAATGGAGGGACTATGTAAAACTGAAAGTCTACACTTCAATCACATCTTGATTGCTTCATTTCAAATCCATTGTGGTGGTGTACAGAGGCAAAATTGTGTCACTGTCCAAATACTTATAGACCCGACTGTATGTGGAGCTGTGCGTTAGTATGGTCAAGGAGTTATGTTTGGGTCTTTAGCACCTTTAGCCAGATTTGCTGGTAGGTGAGCTCTTCATCTGATCATGGCTTCGACTGGAAACTGTTTATCCCTTACAGTTTTTTTTAAAGTCTTTTTTCAAGGCTTCTGATGTATTCACGCTGTTTAGAGTTCGAATTTTGTTACTACTGGGCATGGTCTTGTGGGCACTGTGTTAGACTGAAGAATATAAGCTTTGCATAAGCTTTTTTTTTTTCTTTGCAAATGCAACATATCCTGTGGGATCATTTTTCATGAATGTTTTTGGGGGTTTCATTGTTGATTTCTTATATGCCACTGAATATGAGATTGTCTCACATAGATCAAGTTTGAAGGTGCAGAACCAATTTGTCTTTGTTTTTGGATTCAAAGCTGGATACCTTTTTAAGATCAGATTCGTCTGTGATTACTAAGTGTCCAGTTTGTTAAGTTTGTCCAAGTGTTTTAACTTTTTCTCAATTAGCATCACTGTGCTAGGTTCAGTTTCTGTGAGATTGTAGCAGTTCCTCACAGGGGAATCTGTTTCTTTTTAGTGGCTAGTGGTTGGCTTATTTTCACAGCAAGGGTTGTTTTTCTGGCTGGCGGGATTGCTAGTAAGCAGTGCTGTGGTCTCATTGTTGAATAGGGAATCAACAGTTTTCTGTTCATTGTTTTGGGCATCAGGCAATTTAATATATGAACTGAGGATTGGGAATAGAATGAAAGCTGGAATCAGTATCTCAATTATATATACATTATACATTAGTCATTTATTTCCTTTCTGGCTGTGTCTTCATGACTTTTTCAAAAGTTGGAATTATTATTGTTGTATCTCTTCCCAAGAGACAAAATACAAATGTGTAATGATAGAAATTATTAAATTTTGATAATCCTTTAACAATAGGTTGTATATCCTGGCCCTGGTAATATTCTACTTTACTCTGTTGGTACTGACAGAGTAAACTAGAATATTATGATATTATAATATTATAATATATATGACACAGTGGTCACTTTAAGAACTCTGTCAATTTTAGTAATTCAGCAGCCATTCCAAATGCCAGACCACATTGTGCAGAGTGCAGATGTGCATCCACACCCATCCTTCATGTTTTGCTCTTGGAAAAGCACAATCTGTAAGTTTAAAAGTTTAATCTATGCAGTAACATATGATTATGTGTATTTTGATAAGTTTTGTGTATGTTTGAGAACTATTTACATGTGACATGGTAAATTCAACTCGAGGCACATAATTGTGATGCTAGTTTGTTTATTAATCTTAACATCACTATGTTCTAAGTTATGTAAAGGTGATTTATACGCATCTTACATATTGTTTTCAGCTAGGTGAAGTGACTGTAACTTTGTAAGAGATAGTATTTTTTTCTATATCATTGTTCATTTCAGTAAAGAGAGTTTGACCCTGACTTCTGTCTACGACCTTTACTGGGCCTTTGTTTAGAAAGTAAAATAAGAAAAATGCAAGCTGAGGGCAGAAGACTGTATAAAGTCCATATGGCCAACATTTTCACTGTTGATGCTGCTCAGTGTTGAGCAGGACCGTGCAGGAGAGCGCTGGATAAAAAACAACAGCAAAAAAAAAAGTATTATCATATAATTATATAATATAATTATCATCACCATTAACATTATTTGTAGTGTGTTAGAAATGACACTTTGTTGCAGACTTATTTAAATCCTTTTGGGCCAAAGCATTTCATCCTTTTTTCCTCTTTGGCTGAAATCTGTTTTGACCATTTTTGACTGAAATTTTCAGTGGCATCTGTGCTGTTGAAAGTATACTTGTCAAATGTTGCTATGTCAAATATATTGGTTGCTTTGGTTTCATGAATGTGAAAAAAATCTTTCTCCATTTGCCATTTAAAAAATGTTAAGAAGCAGAGATGTGCATCAGATGAAACGACAGCACTCTTTGGTTGGGGGAAGAGGGCAAAGGTGACCAGGCCTCCTGGAAGTGTCTTAATATTGGAGAGTTCAAAACACCTGCTCAGATCATTTCAGGTTCATATGACTACTACCTCATCTCCTTTTTTACTGGGGAGAAAAAGACTGCTCTTTTGGAGAATTTTTGAGAGATACATCATACAAGCATACTCTGATAATTTTGTGAAGCCCTTACTAAAAATGTGTAAATGTTGGCAGGTAACATAATATAATCGGTGATAAACATCACTGGATATGTAGCAATATAATATTGTGTAGGAAAAATAATATTGTTACAGCAAGTAACAACTGTAACACAGCATAATTGTTACAAGCTTGTTTCCTCTAAATGCACGCATGCAACTGTGACTTAATTACATGCACTTACAAGTACATCATTTTTTTATGTACTTGTATATGCATGTAATGGAAAAAAAAGGATGATTTGCCCACTCTTATTTGTGAAAACCCAATTTTGACATATTTGTGAAAACCCTACTTTCTACCATACATGTATGTTCAAAAACTGATATCTGTGTGCAATTGTGTACAGTTAGCACTACACAACTGTCAGCATAGCTTTCAAAGTGTGTGCATGCTCTGTCTGTTTGCAAGATTGTGAGTGTGGGTGCAGCCTGTGCTATAGTTCTAATTAAATACAATACAATAAATTGTAATTGTATTATTACTATTATATAGCAGGGGTTCTCAAACGTGGGGTCGCTTGATTTACAAATGAAGTAGTGAGAAAAACCTCTTTTGTTTTTACAAAATTATCTTAGAAATTAATATTAGAAATATTAGAAATAATAGAAGACATAGAAGAAATTAATATTAGAAATAATAGAAGACAGATTCTGTGTGCTAATATTTTGAAATGTTATTGGGAGTCACATTCAGACAAGCAAAATTTTAATTACTACTCTCAGGTCAACTCATTTCACAAACTCCACTTCCCAGCAGACACCGTGGCCCATAAACATGGCCGCTCTGGACTACAATCTCCAGAACATTCATGTGCGCGCACACACACACACACACTGCCCCGCTCACGGTCACCAAGCTTCTGATTAAGCACACCTGTGTTCAATCACACATACTCACACAAAGACTCTTTAAAAGAGACTCTCATTCACAATCACATTGCGAAGTATACGTTCAGTTTTGATACTGATCGAATTCCTGGTTTGACCTTCTTGTGTTTCTCGACTCATGTCTTTGCCTCTGCCTACTTAAGTCTGTTTGCGCATCGCCTGACCATTACCTGTTTTTGACCATGGATCGTGCCTTAAGTTTTGGACTTATTTATCTGTGTGCTATTAAAGCTGTTTTACCTGCAACTGCATCCGTCTTTGCCTCCATTTTGTGACAACTACATGCTATTTTAGTCTTTTTCACTATCCAGGCATGCTTTTCTAGACCGTTCTTGAATATTAGTACTAACCGGTTTTCCTCCTACGGTCAGTGTTTGGTTTGCATATCAGACTTCTGGATTTTCTAGATTAGTAAATACTTTTGAATGTAAGGTCAGAGTTTTTAATTTGAGATGCAGCTCATAACAACAGTTGTGATGACTGGAGCATTTTAAGACAGACATAGCTCGTCAGTATGCATAACGTTGCTGTGTATAAAATTGCTAAACATTTTATAGGTCAACTTGGAAGTCTGGTGGACTGGAATGTCTGTGTAGCTGATGTCACTTTTAGGTCTTCTAAATGTTCATAAGAAATGTGAATAATGTTTTTTCCGCTGCTTCTGCATGTGTACGCAAAGTCATGTGTCTGCTTTGCGGTGGGCCGGACCACACCACCCCTATGTGGATAACACTTTCAACTAAATTCACTATAACAGGTGTGTCAAACTCAGATTCTGACTGGGCCACATCAGCATTTTAGTCAGCCTTTGAGGGGCCGACTTATGCTATTCATTTTTAATGTATTATTATTATTATTTTTATTATTATTAATATTATTATTATCTAGTCTATCAATTAATAACAATAAACTAGGCTCTGAAACTACAGTATAATAGGATGTTTATAACAAAAAGAAAAAGGTCTAACAGAAATTATTCAGCCTCGTTTTGCAGAGTATCGGCACTGTGATGACATTTATAAAAGTTCTATAAATTTGTGACAATTCCATTTTAACTGTCCAAACGTCATGCTCTCCTATTACTAACACATTATTTTAATTATTTTTTCAGTGGAATTGTCATAAATATATTTTGCCCTATTAAAAGTGTAAGATTGATCGTGCTTTGAAAGATCAAAACAATAAATTCATGCCACTGCTGCTCCTACTGCTGTGCAGCATCCACTCAAAACTGATTGCATCAGACTTCGCAGTTGAATTATACAGATCACACAGTGATTTTAGTAGTTATATTTCCTCATCCCCTTTGAAATTCATTCCTGGCCCCTGCCAACACCTGATGCATTTCTAAATCTTTTTAAGACGTGGATCTGAATTGCATCAGGTGCAGCAGATAGGTGTTGGTTTTAATCTGCGTTTCAGCGCTGTGAGATGTAGGCCTCCATGCTGTACAGTGGCACATGCAGAACACAGGCAGTCACTATGCTATGGATCTGCTGTAAATGCTAGACAGTGTGAAAATGTTGAGCTCTTTTATATTAAGGGCAATTTCAATAGTATTTTGTGAACGTTTGCACAGGCCAGATGAAAAACCAGGAAGCGGGCCATGTTTGACCTGTGGGCCTTGAGTTTAACATGTGCAATACAGTGTCTCAGAATTTTAAGAGTAACAAAAGGTGGCAGCAATGAGATAATGACACACTAATTTTCACCCGCATAAGAATGAATTGCAATCAATGCAGCGCTATGCTTTTTCAAATCAAAGAATTACAATTAAACCATAGTAATAACCATATACCATACCCAAATCTGGAATGGGATGTATTAAAAGCACAAACTTTTGGCCATATAGTATATATCTGAGTTTACTCAGGTAAAGATCACATTATAGGAGCCACTCATACAGAAATCCAGATAATTCCATAGGATTTACAAACTTTTAAAATACAGTTGTAGCAAATCATTTCTGCTATCTTTCAATAATAAACAATAGGGATTCATAATTAATTATATTTTTATTGTTACTGCAATGTGACTTTCCACAAAGAAAACATCTGCTGTGATAAAATAATGGCTAAAAGGTTGGTCATAATAGTAAAAAAGAGATAAAGCATTGACATTGCTAACAATAAAATACTCACTCCGGAGGTTGGATAAAGGCTGGCTGCGGCCAATGCGAGGGGGGAGAGTGCTGCGGTAAGGTGGAGTGCTGCTGAACAGTATATCATTTGGTAGAACCTGGTCAAGCACTGAGCTGCAGGAGCTGGCATAGGATAAGCCTTTGCGATTACTGCACATACTCTCTTCTGACAGAGTGCGGTACAGTACACGGCAGGGAAGTGGACTTTCAGAGACCAAAGCCTGATTAAAGACAGACAGACATAACACACATTAGTGGTTACCACTACACAGTGACTACACAGAAAGGGGGCATGGTGAGGCCATGTAAATCTGCCCCTTTGCTCATGCCTATATAGGTAGCTGGCCAGTCAGCAATAACCCATAACACATGCAGTAGAGTCATGAACCAAACAGTGACTGATGGTGAGTGTGGAATGTAGAAGTATGTAGTGTCAGTGATATGTAGTCTGTGCTCCAAAAGGAAATTTTCTGTCATCCAAAATGCAGAATGTAGAGTGGGCTATAAATTGGCTTATAATTATAACAATCAATTTGCTTTAACTGGGAAGACAAAACAAATGGGGGTAGATTTTGCCCTGGTTATATATTTTGACTCAAGAAAATTGTGCCATGCACAATTAATACTTATGTTCATTGTGTCACAATACACATGAAATAATATGGTGCATATAGGAACAAAGTTAATGTGACTCACTGTCAAAGATTTTATGATAACTGGAAGGTTGGATGAGAGTGGAATGGATATTTAACTAATATTTTGAAGCAGAATTAGGAAAGACAAAAATGTTCCTAACTTGAGAGTATATTTTTTTCTTGGACTGATATTATAAAAAATTTGTCAAAGTCATGAGTAAGCCAATTGAGCACATGCTGAAATTATGTAAGCTGACAGGATGTTGACACTTGCCACTGGCAGTAAGTTGATTCTGGAGTGGTCAGAGTGAAATGACCAGGAATGTGGGTCACTTACATTGTGTATAACAAAATATTCTTCAGGGAATGTTTAATATGAATTCAAGCCATATTATATGGTTAAGTAATATCATTAGCAGTATCATACAGGTTCAAGAAGTAACATTTCCAGAATGTTTTTATATTATGTTGGTTTCATTTTTCTGCTGTGTGTGACATCCTCACACATACCAAAGCCATGTGTGGTATTATAACTCGATAGCCCCACAGTAAGCAACCAGACTGAAATGTGAGCTCATTCCTTCTCAACAACTACGGCTTTAACTTCCTGTCATCTCCCCTCTTCTTCCATGAAAGACAATGTCCATCACTTCAGATATATTTGGATCAGTTCATGTGAACATGGTCACTTGGGGTCCTTTTACTGGCACAATCTCACCATTGTACATTTTCAGAGTCAGCTTGGCAGCCTTTGGCATCAAATCTTGTAGGTTTTTTTGTTTATGAGCTGCTTTGGATATAAGTGATACTGCTGCACCTGTGTCCACTTGCATCCGCACAGTCTTCTGATCCAGCTGTGGTGTCACCCAGTAGCCATCTGCGTTTCCTGAGACTGACATCACATGTAAATATTCATGCTCAACAGATTCATCACTTTGTTCGTCTAGTATGTGTTCCAGTTGATTCACCTCTTTCTTTTTCAGGTTCCTGAAGTGTTTTTTTTCTTTGTTCTGTGTTTTTATTTGGAGCTGCATGTTTGCTTTTGCAGGCGTGTTCAGTGTGACCCCTTTTTCCAGAGCTTCTACAGCAGGGGTGTCTAATCCTATCCAGAAAGGGCCAGTGTGGGTGCAGGTTTTCATTCTAACCAAGCAGAAGCCACACCTGAGTCTACCGAAAGCCAAGACCAAGTGACAAGTGAAATCAGATGCGGCTCCTGCTTGATTGGAATGAAAACCTGCACCCACACTGGCCCTTTCTGGATAAGATTGGACACCCATGTTCTACAGTCCACTTCTTTGCATCAGCATTCCTGTGTTTGATGGCCAATGATAGCACAGTGATAACATGGTCTGTTTAGTTCAGGTTTTTGCTTTTCTCTGTGCACTTTGTGGATGCTTCTAGATGGCTTCTAGATGGCCTCAATGCGCAGGCCACACACTAAGCTATCACGTTTATTTAAGCTATCAAAACGTAATAACACGTTTTGAGCACAGTCACAATGGTGTCATAAGAGAAGTCACCCAGCTTAAACAGGTGAAGGCAGTAGGCTTCGCAGAAGATTGTATCTTCTAAGATTTTATTTTGTTGTCTAGTACGAAGTGTTCAAACGTTATGTCTAATGAACTCCATTGCTTGACAGACTTGTTGCATGCACCGATATGTTCGCCATTTTATCTTACTTTACTCCCGTTTCAGTCATACTTTCTAATGTAAGATTTGTGTCCTTGCATGCATTTAGTGTTCTGCTGTTCTCTTTCCTTTCATAGTTTTTTTGTGCTGCAAGTTTTGTCTCGCTCACGTTTAATCTTTAGCACACGTGAGCAACAGGCACCTTAAAATGCCTGCACAGTTAGCTTCACACTGCGCTAACTGTAGCTAATTTTGCGAGCTGTTTTCACAAAACAATAGATATGGTAATGTTTCTTCTTAATGCTAGTTTTGTTGTATCGTCATGAATAATCACTTAACAGCTAAAGAAAATGAACAGAAACAGGAGCAATGTTTCTTCACACCTTATTGATGTTTGCAGACCACGACACCCATTAGTGATGATGCAACCAATGGAGCACAAAGGGGCACAACATTTTTTTTTAAAATACATATTTATAAACTTTAAATAAAAGTTTAATAAACTCTTACTGGCTGTTGGATACTTAGTGTACAGAAATAGTCTGGACTCTGTAGAGTATATATCCCGCCATAATGAAACAGAGGGAATGTGTCTGCACATCAACAGTTTTGCGCATGAGAAGTAAAACTGAGAAGAGCAGAGTACAGCGTTCACTGAACAAAAGCTAGCACACTGTAAAATGGCTTTAGATGATTTCTGTGCTAATGTCAGCTTAACCAAGACCACTGTTTCACCCTTAGGCACCCAACTGTGGATGATGTCAAATGTGAAGAACTAGTCAATGTGCAGTTCTAGTAGCAGACTGGATCAGACTCGTTAGGCGGAATGTGAGGCTCTTCCCAGACTACCTTTGTCGCTCAGCTCTGATCCAGTAATGTCATCTGTGCAGGGTAATGGTGCCGCCCACCAGCATCAAGCTGTGAACCTACAGTCAGCTGGAGTGGCTGGGTTGGACCAATCATGTACACACTATAGGCCTACTATCTGCACAGCTACCACTCACAGCAATGTTTGAGAAAACAGATAATCAAATTTCAGAATTTCAGAAATTAAATGCAAAGCAAAAGTGTGCTTAAATCCAAATGCGCAATCCCAACAGTCACAAAGTAAGCAAGGCAAATTATGTTCTTTTTGCTATAAAATTGGCCATGCAGTCCAGAAATGCTGGTCTTTAGGAAGCGGTCAGCTGAGACCTTATTGACCTTAAGAGTAAAAATATATATTCTGATCACGTGTTCCTGGGTGCAGTCTCTTCTACAATGACCGCTAAGTCATTAGGAGCAAAGTTTCTTTCTATACATTGCCACCTGCATGAGTAGAAGGAATTCCTTTACCCAACATGTCCATCTACTGCACAAGTATGCATCCTTTTTGAGGAATAAACCAGGGGGCAAAAGTGGTTTACTTTTGATCAGGAAAAGATGGTTGGGTGTGAGAGTTGCCAAATCTCAAGTATCATCAGACGTTGAAGTAAGCAGTTGATCATTCATGATTGATTCCACTTCGCACATTTTGTGGGTCCTCCAGTCTGACAGTTTATGGTATTCCAGTATTTGTTTTTTGACAACTGATTGAAAAATTTTCTTGACTGATCTAATCATTCTTTCCTATATTCCTCCATGGTGTGCTGCATGTGGAGAGGTGAAAAGCCATTTCACTCCTACATTTGTCAGTGTGCCATGAATTTTATTTTCATTCAAGTCTATGCTTCTTCTAGTTCTCTTTGTCTTCCTATGAAATTGGTACCTTGGTCTTATACTTGTTACTGGGCTTCTTCTACAGATAAATTGCGATTACTAGATGTACAGCTCTTGTTACCAGACAAGTAAATATGACTCCATATCTTTTCACCAATGCATGACATCTCTTGACTTTTATAGGCCCAAAATATTCAATGATCATGAGTGAATGGTGGTAAATCGGGTGATATTCTGTCTTCATTAGGCTCATCATTGCCTGTACTCCTGCCCTCTTTTAAAATCATTTTCAGAATGTACAGTTCTTGTTGCCTTTCTTGCTATAGAATTTGCACAAGACAGTCAGTAGCATTCTCTCAAAATCGAAAGCATGTAATTTCTTCCGGAATGTCAGATATTCTCATGTATGTCTTTCAATATCAACTCTGCAAGTTGGAATGCACAGGAATGCTTATGTACTATAAAAGGATATTTTATACCCACATGCATGTTAAGCTTTTTCAGCCTTCCTCTAGCTTTAAATTTGTGTTTGCCATTTTGTAGCATTGCTATGTCTTCTCTGTCTTAGGATTTTGGTCAATATAGACTTTGGACACTTTGGAAACCTTTTGCTTTTGTGTTTTTTCTTTTGACTTGCTTTGTTGTGTTAACAACAACTTCTTTATTTTTTCACCTCTCTTTGATTTACTAAGCTATTTAAACTCTCCCTTTCCTTTGTTCTTTGCTCAGTCCTTGTGTTCCTCATGTAAGTACCAAGCCACTGTCTTTGCCTTTTGTTACTACTGCTTTATCTTTTGCTGCCTGCCTTCTGACTTTTGAGACCTTTCATGACCATTGCCTTTTTAGGATCTTTTGTGATTTTTGCCATTTTGGAATCTTTTGTTATTTTTGGCCGCTTTAGATCTTTTGTGAATTTTGCCTGATTACTTGTATTTGGATTCATCTGTTTAACAGTTGGGCTGTTTTTGGATCTCTGTTTGCTCTTTTATTGGTACTTTCTGAAGTAAAGATTTTTCTGTTTTCCCCCCATCTCTGTCTCCTGGAGTTTATCTGCAATTGAGTCCTAGTCTGTGGAGGAGTAATGTTGGGTCATCACCACCATGACCCAGGTTCAATTTCTGTCCAGGTTCACAATATGAGCCAAATGTGTTCCATCACATTTGAGCTCCAGGCATACATCATCACCCTGCACTATCGACCAGCCATTTAGGAGGGGCTTTCAATTTGGCTGGACAACGGACTCTGTGACAAATTAAGGGAACTTCGTTCTTCAGCTTGTCCTCTCGAGATCAGGTACTAGATTTCACCTCTAGATGGCTTCCAAATCTCCAATTCATCAGAGGAACCCATGCAGTTGGGGGAGACATGACTCTCTCAGACCGAGTGAAGCCAGTGCTGCGAGAGAAGTGTTACCTCTACTGTAACAAGTAAACTTGCTCATAGTTATCGGGAAAAGCCCAGTCCCATCCAAAGGAGGGAGGACTGTGATGGGACCGACCTTCATGCCGAAGTCTTCTCCTGTTGAGGTCCTCCTTTACACCTCCCTTTCTTGGGGTGGGCTCATCCTTCAGTCTCTGGTGAACTCTGGCACTGCCGGCAACTTCATGGACTTGTCCCTTGCCGAGAATCTCCAAATCCTCCTGGTCATCCTTGAGCCACCCTTAACAGTTACTGCCCTGGACAGAAGATCCCTGGGCAGTGGTAGTGTTCACCATCTCACTGATCCTGTATACCTGTCCATCAATAACCACCAAGAAAACTTGCAGTTTCACCTTATTCATTCTCCTGTGTTTTCCATTGACCTAGGCTTCCCATGGCTAAGCTGCCATAACCCTCATGTAGACTGGTCCACTGGGTTAGTGCTTGAGTGGGGTCCCACCTGCTATGCCACATGCCTTTTCTCCTTTGTGGGGTTTATTCTCTCTATAAGTGAAGTGAAGTGAAGTGACGTGTAGCCAAAACTGCGATGAATTTACTGGTTGCATAATTGCACTATTTGTCCATGTACCACAAGTTATAGAAGGGATATATTAATAATTGCATTATCCATTAGCACCCAGATGAGGATGGGTTCCCTTCTGAGTCTGGTTCCTCTCAAGGTTTCTTCCTCATATCATCTCAGGGAGTTTTTCCTTCGCCTCTGGCTTGCTCATTAGGGACAAATTCATTTACAATATTACTACAATAATATTTAAAGCTTTGTATATGTAAAGCTGCTTTGTGACAATGTCCAATGTTAAAAGTGCTATACACGTAAAATTGAATTGAATTGAAAACTAAGGCAGTCAGAGACTGGCCTACACCCTCTTCTGTGAAAGAAGTTCAGCACTTTCTGGGCTTTGCTAACTTTTACTGGCAGTTCATGCACAGTTTCAGCTCTGTAGTGGCTCCTCTCATGGCTCTGACAAAGAAATCCTCCTCCTGGTTCATCTGGACCTCCAATGCGGTCTTCTCTGAGCTCAAGAGATGCTTCACTTCAGCTCCAGTCCTAGTCCTGCCTGACCCAGCCCTCTCCTTCACCATGGAGGTGAACAATTCAAAGGTGGGTGTTGGAGGGGTGCTGTCTCAGTGGTCATCTGACAACAAACTACACCCATGCATCTGCAAGCTGGCCTTGGAGGAATGGAGGCACTGGTTGGAGGGGGCTCAACAACCATTTATTGTGTGGACTGACCACAAGAATCTTAAATATATCCAGTAGGCCAAGAGACTAACCCCTCATCAGGCCAGATGAGCTCTTTTTTCATCATATTTCAGTTTACCCTCTCCTACCATTCTGGTTCCAAGAACCTCAAACTGGATGCCCTTTCCAGACTGTTTCAGCCACCAGAGCTACCCCAAGACCCTGAACCCTAGTTCCCTGATTGTCGCCCCAGTTTGTTGGGGAATTGAGACTGTTGTCTGACAGGCACAGCAGGGTGAGCCAGAGCCAGTTCCAAGATCCCCAACAACATCTCCAGGGACTACGCCACCCATAACTCATCCCCAAATGACCATGGTCTCACGTATTGCTAGACTTCATACTAGGACTACTCACCTCTCAAAGTAATTCAGTCATTATAGTGATAATTGTTAGATTCTCCAAGGCATTCTGTTTAATCCCTAAACTCCCCTCTGCTCAAGTTACTGCTGAACTAATGTGTACACATGTGTTCTGAGTCTATGGTCTCCCACAGGACCTGGTGTCTGATTGGGGAGCACAGTTTACCTACCAGCTCTGGTAGGCATTCTGTCTGCTGATTGGGGCATCAGCCAGCCTCTCCAATGGCCAGACAGAGGTTTAACCAGTACCTGGAGATGAGTCTGTGCTGCCTGGCATCCATTAATCCAAGCTCCTGGAGCACCTACCTCTTGTGGGCAGAATATGTACACAACACTCTATGCTGCTCTTCTTTTGGGATGTCCCCATTTGAGTGCCAGTTGGGGTACCAGCCCCCACCATTCCCAGAGGAGGAGCCCAATGTCAGGATCCCTTCAGCACAGAGATTTGGACTCTACAATGGGCCTCTTAGTGCCAGCAGCTTCAGGCCAACCACCTGTTCATCCTGGACAGGGGGTTTGGCTCTCTACCTGGGACCTTCCCCTGTGGGTAGAGTCCAATAAACTGCCCACCCCCCTGGTTTGTTGGCCCTTTCTAGGTGCTGCAAAGGGTCAATCCAGTGGCATACTGTCTCCTTCCTCCCCAGTCCATGCAGCTCAATTCCATCTACCATGTTTCCTGTCTCAATCCTGTGGTCACCAGCCCCTTTTCCGATTGATTTCCATTGATGTCATTCTGATTGTCCCCAGAGGAGTGTCAGGACCCATTCCTAGGAGGTGGAGTCCTGTTAGGATTTTGGACAATACAGACTTTGGACACTAGATGGAGACATTCTACCTTTGTGTTTTTTCTTTTGACCTGCCTTGTTAACCTTCTTTATTGTTTTCACCTGTCTCTGATTTGCTAGTGTATTTAAACTTTTCCTTTTCTTTGTTCTTTGCTTAGTCCTTGTGCTCCTTATTTGAGTACCAAGTCACTGTCTTTGCTGACTTTTTGAAGTAAAGCTTTTCTGTTTTTTCCCCTTATCTCTATCTCTGCAGTCATGTACAGCCTAGCCTGTGGAGCAGTGGTTAAGTTCTTGGGTCGTCACTACCATGACCTGGGGTCAATTACCATCCAGGGTCAGCAACCTTTACATTCTGAAATATTGATTCTGCACATAGTGGATAATTCCTAATTTAGCTCTTTCAGGTTCTTCAAAAGACAGATTCCTGGATGGGATCTTGTCCACAGATGTTAAGGGCATAAAATCATTTTTCTTGTATTTGATTGATTATTAAAATTTTCAATCTTAACATCCAGGCTGCAACTCTTTTCAGCTTCAAAATAGTACTCTTTTAGTTTACTTAAGGATTCATGTTCTGTTTTGACTGTGTAGGTGTGAATCTCTTTTTATTTCTGGACCATCTGCATCAATTGAGTGTGAACATATGCTTAGCTTAGGCCAGAACCTTTCTTCATTCAGCAGAAATTCAGGCCCAAAAAACCACTGCTTGGAATTCATCAAGTTCTTAGCATTTAGACCTCACGATGCAATGTCTGCTGGGTTCCCTATTGTACTTGCATATTTCCACTGTGATAGATTTGTCACACTGCTGATGACAGGAAGACTGTTAGCAACATAGGCTTTTAATCTACCAGTGTCACTGTTGATGTATTTCAGCACAGTGACACTGTCTCTCCAGAATACTGATTCATCTAGCTTCCTTTGAAGTTCATCTTTCAAAATTCTGTCCATGCATGATGCAAGTGTGGCAGCTGCAAGTTCCAGTCTGGGAACTGTTATTTGAGGTGTAACTCTTGCCTTTGCCATTACCACTGTGTCATGAACTCCGTTCTGTGTTGACATGTTTCATATAGCTGATGGTGCCATATCCTTTCTCACTGGCATGAGAGAAATGATACAGTTGAATGGACTTGATTTGGCCAAACATGTTAGGGTTCATGCATATGTAGGATAACTCACTGTGGTCCAAAAACCACCTTTGCCAGGGTTTCAATAACACTTCCAAAACAGACTCAATCCATGGATATTTCATTCTACAAAGCATTTGAATGATGTGTTTTGCATTCAGGACCAGTGGAGTAAGAAGGCCTAGTAGATCATGTACTGATCATACAATTGAAAGACTGTCTCTTCTAGTAAAGGCTCTGTCTTTAATGAGAACTTTAAAATTAAACGTGTCACTTTCTACCTTCTAATGCATACCTTGTGTTCTTTCTATAGGCACCTTTTCTCTGGCCAGATTCAGATCTTTTGCTGCACAAGTTTTATCTACTTCTGGAACTGATGTCTTTACTTCTTCGCCGTTGCTCACCTATTTGTCCAGTTGAAGCCTCCTTCAGTGCATGCATTTCTGAGCTCCTTAATCAGTGATATAGCCTGTTTTTCTATAGCTACTGACTTTAGACAGTCATCAACATAGAAATTTTGTTCAATAGAATGGATAACCTCCTGATCATATTTGTGACAATTATTTTATGCTGTCTTCCTCAATACAAAATTGGCCCAACTTGGAGATGATACAGCTTCAAACAGATATACTGTCATTCTGTATTCTTCATTGATGGCCACCACAGAAATCTGAGATTATCCACATGTTCAGCATAGCCTTTTGCTAGTATATCTCTCATGAATTTTTTCCTCTCTGAAGGTTTTATCCTCTCTGAATCTCTTAAGATGGCCAGTTACACATTGTACAGCCATTTTCTTATTGTTGGCATCTTAACTTCTGTGTTTTTAAAGTCTAAGGGTAAGTGATAGACTCTCTTTGTACACCACAGAATTAGCAGCAATGTGCATAAACTTGCAAACTTCGTCTGACATGGCAGTCTTTTCGTTATATATTGCTTTTCATTGAAATCATGGTTGTACTGTTGAATAAGAAGTTCTTCTAAGTTTGCTACTGATATTTGATTTGCAGTTACCCTTAGAAAGACTGTTTCTTTGCTAGATATGACACAATGAGGTAGACCATTGACCACTTATTCAAGAAGTGTCCTTACTGCATAAGGGCCCTCACCCTTGCTATTTATGACCTGCTAGAGCTCCTTGGCTTTTGGAGTATTAGCCCCAGTCAGAAGTCATTTGCATTAATTTCTGGAATATGCACATTTTAAGGTAATGTCATTTTCTCAAATCACATTGTGCAGGTATGTCCTGTTTGGACACCAGAATACTCTTCTGCGCATATACCTTAGGCCCTGAAATGAATGAATTACCGTCAATGTCTACCACTTCCAGAGCAAACACTTGATATGTAGAAACAGGTGTCTGATGAGAAATACTTTTTAGTAGCGGAAACAGACGGATGGTTTTGTAATGGTTTGTAATGGTTTCTCTATTAAGTGCAGCTCTAGTATTCAGGGTCATTATCTCAGTTGTATGGAAAGTTTCCTTAAAAAAAAAAAACATAGGGATGAACTAAATAAGCATAATCTCTCTTTGTGCTCCTAATGGTACATGTAGACCTGTGCACCTTGCTGTTAGTAGAATGGTATAGGTCACAGGTTGGCATGCAAGTGCTTGACAATCCCACTAACATTATGAATTTTTGAGTGAATGCAAATGTTGTATAACATTGAGATACCGAGACTAGTTGTCTTAAAGACCTTAATATTATAATTCATTGATCACATTATATCAAAATATTCACATTTGGTATGCAATCATCAGCTGAAACAAGTAATATATGTTTTTTTTTTTTTTTTGCTGTATCTTTATGTGAAAAAGGACTGGCCTTAATGTTAATGAAAACAATGCATGCATGGGGATGCATGCATCAACTGATGAATATGGTCACTGGTTACAAATATTTAAATTCACATAATTTTCTACATCACGTCTGAAATATGTCATAGTGTCCAGTAGTATTTTTATATTAACAACATGGCTGCTGTGCACTTCAGTTTACCTTCCTGCAGACCTCCTCTCCAGGCAGGCTGTCTGGAAGCATAACCTTCGGGTACTCCCTTGTCATGTCTGTCTGGTCCCTACGCCCCCCCTCTCTTTCTCCTTCCTGGATATGGCAGGCTGCCTCCACCAGGTACAGCTGTCTGTAGAGTACACAGAGCCAAATGGAGCCTAAAGTCTCAGAAGTACTGCAAACTAAATAGAACAGACTTTTATTTTTTAGTGCTTTTTACAATACAGATTGATTTTCACTTTGACCATAGTCAGCTGTTACCAATACAGCTGGACCAGGAGCTTATAGTTTTCAGACTGGTAGAATGCCGATGGGAGCAGGCAGGTAACAATAAATGGTTAATTAAAGTGTCCCAAAGTAAGCTTTACAATATTATGCCTTCTCAGAGATAATGCCCCACAAATAATATTGAAACTTGCTGTAAGGAAAGGGATTAATCACTTTGATTTAGCCATATGTAAATTTATTCATCCCATGCAAATAAAAGCATATCTATATTGAAAAAAATCTAATTAATGTCTCTCTCACCTTGAGTGTGATGAGATCTCTGTCAGGTCTGTCATGCTGCTGTCCATGCCTGTGTGTCTTGTCATGGTATAACTCTGAGGCAGGTGCAGCTGTACAGGTTTCTTGTCTCTGTTCTCTGGATGCTCCTGGGTCCAAATATGTCCCCGGTCCACTGCTGCCTGGCGTTGTAGCACCAGGTGTGCCATGGCAGCAAGGGGATCCCCTGTGGGTGGAACTGGTGCACAGCAGGGTGTTGTATCTATGCCACTGTCTGTGGAAGCTCCTTTGATGTAGGTGAGACCCAAAAACTCTGGGTCCATCAGTTCCCCTGAACCAAAGTGCTTCTCATCACTATTGCTAGAGGTACTGCTCGACAGCGTGTTGCTGCTTGAGTGGCTGGGTGTCTTATCTCCACCCTGGTAAACACACATACAAATACACTATATTACACTATATTACTATATTAAGTATTCGGTCACCCATCCAAATGATCAGAATCAGGTGTCCTAATCACTTGGCCTGGCCACAGGTGTATAAAATCAAGCACTTAGGCATGCAGACTGTTTTTACAAACATTTGTGAAAGAATGGGCCGCTCTCAGGAGCTCAGTGAATTCCAGCGTGGAACTGTCATAGGATGCCACCTGTGCAACAAATCCAGTCGTGAAATTTCCTCGCTCCTAAATATTCCACAGTCAACTGTCAGCTTTATCATAACAAAATGGAAGAGTTTGGGAACAACAGCAACTCAGCCACGAAGTGGTAGGCCACGTAAACTGACGGAGAGGGGTCAGCGGATGCTGAAGCGCATAGTGCAAAGAGGTCGTCGACTTTCTTCACAGTCAATTGCTACAGAGCTCCAAACTTCATGTGACCTTCAGATTAGCCCAAGTACAGTATGCAGAGAGCTTCAGGGAATGGGTTTCCATGGCCGAGCAGCTGCATCCAAGCCACACATCACCAAGTGCAATGCAAAGCGTCGGATGCAGTAGTGTAAAGCACGCGGCCACTGGACTCTAGAGCTGGTTCTCTGGAGTGATGAATCACGCTTTTCCATCTGGCAATCTGATGGACGAGTCTGGGTTTGGAGGTTGCCAGGAGAACGGTACATTTCGGACTGCATTGTGCCGAGTGTGAAATTTGGTGGAGGAGGAATTATGGTGTGGGGTTGTTTTTCAGGAGTTGGGCTTGGCCCCTTAGTTCCAGTGAAAGGAACTTTGAATGCTTCAGGATACCAAAACATTTTGGACAATTCCATGCTCCCAACCTTGTGGGAACAGTTTGGAGCGGGCCCCTTCCTCTTCCAACATGACTGTGCACCAGTGCACAAAGCAAGGTCCATAAAGACATGGATGACAGAGTCTGGTGTGGATGAACTTGACTGGCCTGCACAGAGTCCTGACCTGAACCCGATAGAACACCTTTGGGATGAATTAGAGCGGAGACTGAGAGCCAGGCCTTCCCGTCCGACATCAGTGTGTGACCTCACCAAAGCGCTTTTGGAAGAATGGTCAAAAATTCCTATAAACACACTCCTCAACCTTGTGGACAGTTTTCCCAGAAGAGTTGAAGCTGTAATAGCTGCAAAAGGTGGACCGACATCATATTGAACCCTATGGGTTAGGAATGGGATGGCACTTAAGTTCATATGTGAGTCAAGGCAGGTGACCGAATACTTTTAGTAATATAGTGTATACACACACACACTTATTTATTTATTTATTTATTTGTGAATAATAAATGATCAAAACAGGCCAGCAATTTCAAGTTGTCTGCATATCCATTTCCATGTATTAAAAGAAAGTGTATGAATGTTGGTGGTTCACCGGTTAAGGCTCAGGGACCAGGGAAAGTTCAAACTAAAACACCGCCATGCTGCCACTTCTCAACATCTGAGTTTAATTTTAAGTCACTTTGGATATCATTATCTGGCAAAATTAATGAATTAATGATGCTCTTAATTGGGGACCTTAAAATATTACATTTTGACTCCATCTTAATTTAAAGAGGTCTTTAAATACACTCACTTTATTAGGAATACCTGTACACCTTCACACTCATGCAGTTATCTAATCAGCCAATCATGTGGCAGCAGGCCAATGCAAAAAAAAATAAAATAAAATAAAATAAAATAAAAAAATCATGCAGATACAGGTCAAGAGCTTCAGGTAATGTTCACATCAAACAGCAGAATGAAGAAAAAGTGTGATCTCTATGACTTTGATCATAGCATGGTTGTTGGTACCAGATGGGCTGCTTTGAGTATTTCAGAAACTGTTGATTTCCTGGGTATTTCACACACAACAATCTCTAGAGTTTACAAAGAATGATGCGAAAAACAAAACTGAATACTGCATGAATGTGCAGGTGTACAGTTGTTCCTAACAAAGGGGACAGTGAGTGTATGTAAGATATTTACAGTTGTCCAGTTGTGATTTTCTGAGCCCTTGTATTTTCAGGAATGTGGAAAAAAGTTTTCTGGTTTCCTCCCACCTCTCAAAAAGTCAAAAAGCTAGTAGATTTGCTACTCTAAATTGCTCCCAGGATCTTGATTCAGATGGTAGCAATGGTAGCACACAGCAGCCACTTTGGATGCAGTAATATGGTACATTTAAGTGTAGTTCACACCAATTGGAAAACCTTCACCGGGCATGTGCATTGGAAACACGGGTGAACATTGTCTATCATCTCCAACTTTTGCTCAACACTGGAAAACAAAGCTGAAGAGAAATAAACAATAGACTGCTAGAAGAGCTACACAGTCTCGGGCCTGCTACGTGAACCAGACCCTGGGACCACGGTATTGCCCGGAGAGGGCAGAAATGGTGTGCACAAGGAAGTGGAAGCACGGTAAGTGAAGTGAAGTGTAGCCAAGTATGGTGACCCATACTGTGCTCTGCATTTAACCCATCCAAGTGCATGCGTCATGGTATTGAGGGTGGGAGAGAGTACTGGTCACTCACTCCCCCCCACCTACAATCCCTGCCGGACCTGAGACTCGAACCCACAACCATCAGGTTCATCTTCGGGTTACAAGTCCAAGACTCTAACAATTAGGCCATGACTGTCTCTACCAGCCATTCTCCTCTCCAATGTTCGCTCCCTCGACAATAAACTGGGCTTCCCCAGACTACAGCTAACTACCCAGCATGAACTCAGGGACTGCTGTGTTTTTGTTCTTATGGAAATGTGGTTCAACGACAGCATTCCGGACACAGACATTCAGCTAGCCGGGCTAACTGCACATCATGCCTACAGGATAGCAGTACTATCTGGTAAGACTCGTGGTGGTGTTCAGTATGTTTACACAAACAATGAATGGTGCAGGAATGCTTTTGTGGTCTCAAGATACTGTTAGTTGCTGGTGGAGTTTATGACTCTAAAGTGCTGGCCATACTACCCCCCCAGAGAGTTTACCACCATGCTTATTGTTGCAGTGTACATTCCACCTGGCGCTAATGCAAGGAAAGTGATAAGTGAACTCTATGGGGCTATCAGTAACTTACAGACAGCACAGCCTAATGGATTTTTCATTGTCGCTGGGGATTTATCCACATGAACGTGAAATAATTGTCAGCATACAGACCACTTCTGAAATGTGCCAAATCAGTTCTGAAACAGGTGAGCACCTGGTCTGCTGGAGCCATCTCAGCACTTCAGGACTGTTTTGAATATATAGACTGTTTTGAACATCTTCAGAGAGGTTGCTACATACCACAACACCAGAGACTGGGAGGAATACACAGCATCAGTGACTGGCAAGTGCATAGATGATGTGACTTCCTCCAAGTCCATCACCACACATAAACCATAAACCACGGATGACTGCTGAAATGCACTCACTGCTGAAACCCCAGCACCCTGCCTTCAGGTAGCCCTCTGCACAGCAAGTGCCAATCTTTCCTGGGATATTAAACAGGTGCAGTGCAACTATGCAGAAAGAATCCACAGTCACTTCCTAAACACCAAGGACACATGGCATATGTGACAAGGCCTTCATAGATACAAAGCTACACCACTTGTCTGTGATGGTGACACCTTGCTCCCAGATGCACTGAATGATTTCCACGCATGGTTCAAAGCACAGAAAAACATGCCAGTGCGGAAGACCAACCCCAACTCCAACTCCGACCAAGTACTTTGTCTTCATATGCAGTAGAAGACTCAGGAAGACTCTGCCCAGAGTTAACCCACGGAAAGCTGCAAGTCCTGACAACATACCTGGGCGGGTGCTCATGGATTGTGCTGATCAGCTTGCAGATGTCCTCACAGACATCATCAACACTTCCCTGAGCCAAGCAGTCTTCCCTGTCTGCTTCAAGATGACCACTATCATCCCTGTGCCAAAGAAATCATCTGTGTCCTGCCTGAATGACTACCGGCCCGTTGCACTCACACCTATCTTCATGAAGTGCTTTGAGCGGCTAGTCATGAAATACAGTAATGAGCAGTCTTCCCACCACACTGGACCCATTTCAGTATGCCTAGCGTCTCGACTGCTCAACAAAGGATGCCATATCTGCTACCATCCACCTTTCTCTGACCCATCTGGATAGAAAGGACAACGATGTAAGGATGCTGTTCATAGACTTCAGTTCAGCATTCAACACAATCATCCCAACAACCGAAAACAAAGCTGAGCCTGCTGGGTGTGACCACCTCTCTCTGCAAGTGGATCCTGGACTTTTTGACTGGGAGACTCCAGTCCATTAGGATCGGCAACTCCTCCTCCAGTACCATCACACTGAACACTGTCACTCCCCAGGGCCGTGTACTCAGTCCACTGCTGTTTATCCTGCTGACTCATGACTGTGCTACAAAGTGCAGTTCAAATCATATCATCAGGTTTGCTGATCACACTACAGTTGTGATCCTCATCAGCTCACAGAATGGTGTAGAAACTTTTAAAGAGGGACATTAGAGGGCGTCCTGACTAGCTGTCTCACTGTGTGGTATGGGAACTGCACATTCTCTGATTCTTGGGGTCTCTCTACTCACCATCGACACCTCATACAACAACAACTGCATTTGCAAAGCCATCAGTATTGTGAACCCCACTCACCCATCTCGTTGGCCCTACACCCTCCTGCCATGTGGCAGAAGGTACAGAGCATCTGAGCTACCACCAGCAGATTCCGCAACAGTTCCCTGAGGTAGTCAGATTACTCAACACCCTGCTGCCTCCCAACGCTCACCTGGGCTAGTCAAACACCTAACCCAGTATGACTCAAAAACATTGCACGCTGTACTTTACAAAGCTGCATCAGACACTTGATGGAACACTAAATGTATTGCTGTTATAGATATACCTATTGCTGCTATAGTACCAAATAGTGTAGCTTACAGCCCATGTTCTGTAATTTTACTGTCCTGTGTATTTATTGTTCAGTTCTGTGTATTCATTGTCCTACACTCATATCAGACTGTTAACAATGGGATAAAACAACATTTCATTCCCAATGTATACAAGCTCTGTAGAGGATTGACAATAAAAACCCACTTAACTTGACTTGAATTGACTTGAGGTATAAATGAGTTTATAAATGTATGTGTGCATGGTGGCCTGCAATGGATTGGTGTCCCATCCACGGTCTACTCCCCACTTTCCACCAGTGTTCCTGGGATAGGTAGCAGATCCACAGCAACCCTGACCAGGATAAAGCTGTTACTGAGGATGAATTAATGAATGTATTTTAAATTGTCACAATATGATAATCTCTCACATGCAACAAAACTCACACACGCGCACACACACAGATTGAGGTTAAAAGAGATGTGACATATCATCACATTTACATGGGCAGAAACAAAAACAGAACTTGGGGCAGACAGAAGGAAAAAAAGAGATGGAATAATAGAATGATGAGAGAATCCAGTGAATCTAGAAACCAGTGAATGAAATATTGTAGCTTGACATGAGGTTGTCTTTGGCAGCATGCCCAAACAGCAACACCAAGGGTAAACTAACCTTATGTCCATTTATCAGTTTGAATAAAGTTGACACATATTGACAGCTAGTTCCAGCTTATTCATGTGTGTGAGACTGTGTGTACTATAAGCTATATTAACACATGCATGCCTTAAGCTGTTCTATCTTAGACTTATTCTTTACTGGTAAGACTCCGTGCTCTCCTGAATTCAACAACCATCTCTTTCGTTTTGATGTGACTCAAGCTGTGCATTGCTACGCAGTTGTGAGTCAGCAGAATGAACAGCAGTGGACTGAGCACACAGCCCTGGGGGGCCCCAGTGCTCCCTGGGACTGAGGTGCTGGGGCCCTGAAACTAGCCCCCAAACCTGGTTTTCTCCCTGCTTTTCCTGCCCCTTTCTCCTCCTTTTCTCTCTCCACACAGGTAGAACTTTCCATACCCACCAGGACTGAGGCAAAGCCCGGGCAGGTTTGCTGGCACAGCGGGGAAGTGTCAGTAAGTGTACAAGGGAGTACATATCAGGCCTTGTGTAACCAGATCACTGTCCATCAAATTCTTGGGACAAATTGGCCAGGGTTTCAGGAAGTAGTAAGAGAAATGTTTGTGGATGGGTCCTACACTAGTGAGGCACTGTGCGGAATGTGTGCAGTGTTGGCTGGGGAAGTCACTCTACGTCTGGGGGGACATGAGAGTAGGGAGGGCTCTGCCCCTCCACCCTTGGCGAGGATTCCCTTTGGCGGATTTCCCCTTGGAGCAGTCACGCAAGGTCAGCAAATCCAGCCTAATGTTGCATGAATCCACCCATACTTTTCAGTTATTAAAGATAGGTTATATCGAGCGACACAGGACACTCAAAGCAAAGAAGAGACGACCCAATTGTTGGTAACAAAGAGCTGTAGTGAACTCCTGTTCCATGTGGCTTATCATAACGCCATGGCTGGGCATTTCAGGCAGGATAAAATACTAAACTGTCTCATGGCCCATTTCTACTGGCCAGGCATTCATTCATAGTTTGGAGCCCCAGCGACATTTCAATGTCTCATGGACAGAATGCCCCACACAATGCATATGCTGCCGCCTTTTTAGATGACATTATCATTTATAATAATGATTGGCAGCGGGATTTACAACATCTGAGACCTGTTCTGAGATCCTTTAGATGGGTAGGACTCATAGTAAATCCAAACAAGTGTGCAACTGGACTGGTGGAAATATGGTATCTGGGCTTCCCCTTGGGCCATCTGCAGGTGGATCCCCAAATTGATAAGACAGCAGCGATTACGGCCTGCCTGAGACCCAAGACCAAAAAGGGGGTGAAGAAGTTCCTGGGGCTGACTGGCTATTATCGGACATTTGTACCTAATTTTCAGACGTCACCAGCCTGCTGACTAACCTCACTAAAAAGGGAACGCCAGGTCTGGTCCAGTGGATGGAGCCATGTGTCCGTTTTGTCTCAGGTGGTGGAGGGGAGGAGCACCCCATGCTGTACATCAGCTGCAAGCTCTCGGTAAAAGAGAGTAAGTACAGCACTATCAAGAAGGAGCGTCTAGCCATCAAGTGGCCAGTCCTCACTGTCTGGTACTACCTACTGGGACTCCCCTTTACCCTCTGGTCTGATCTGGGGGTTTGAACCGGCAGGTAAGGCATGATGATTCACACCTGTGTCTTGTTACCACCAGTCTAATTATTTGTGTTTCGTTTTGCTTTCAGTGATGGTCATAGCCAGAGAGTGATTAATTTAATTGGCAGAGCCTGCAGTACACACATCCACACACCGTGGAGTGTGAAATTAAATGGCGTGAAAGCTGTGTAAATCCCACTTTTTTGAAAGTGCTCTGAAAAGCATGGTGTGAATAAATGTGAGCCCAGAGCTCTGCTAGAAGATGGTCTTAAGATGGTATGTAGACATTAAAAACCTATTTTTGAGTGTTTGACGATCATATACATAGTTTGCGATCACAGAAGTAAAAAAGGTGTCATGTAAAAAAACAAAAAACACATTCAAACAAACACAGTCTAGAGGGAGCGAGCAGGATGTGGCCGCACCTTCTTGGAATGAATCAAGCATGCATCACGCAGCAAGGCTCTTCGCTGTCCTGTTGCCTAGGGGATGGAATAAACTGCCCCTAGATGTCCGAACAGCTGAGTCACTGCCAGTTTTTAAACAACAACTAAAGACCTACCTCTTCATGAAGTACATTGTTATTTAAAAAAATTGACATTTTTTCACACTACTTTCATACTAGACAGACAGCACAATTAGTCCCTGAGCTAGTGAACCAGTATGAGGATGTATTTATTGATCAAGACCTCAAAGCACTTCTGGGTGTTGCTCTGGATAAGGGCGTTTGCCAAATCCCGTAAATGTAAATGTATACAGACTGTAACAATCAGGGCAAGGGAATTTCTACAGCTTCAGCTCCACAAAAAAGCAAGCAGTTTATAGTGAATGTCAGAATGAAACTCACCCTGGCCAGTTTGTTCGGCGACTCTTTGCCTCTCTCATTCAGAGAGTTGAGGATCTTTGTAGAGGGAGTGTGCCACTTGGCCTCTGGTTGGGGAAGAACCCAAAAAAACTCTAACATACACTCACGTATTATGTATGATACAACAGAGGTAGAACAAATGCTTTTAAAAATGATGTTAATCACATCTGTCTATATACAGTACATCTATACAGTATTATGAGTATTAGGTGTCAGTTCTAGAAGAATGGCAAATATGGTTACTGGCTCTTTGTCGTTTGTTACCACAACAATTTCCATATTATACCATACATAGTATGGCCAGACAGAGCTATTTGAGGTTCTGTCTTGAATTGCATCTTACCTGCAGAGCATGCCCTCTCCAACATTGGTTGTTTCTCTCTCAAGCTTTCACCACCTCCCATGACATGGGCAGGAGGATCAGACGATCGCTCATGCTGTATAGGTGAATGACACCTGAAGGAAGAACACACGCAGCAAGGTTAGTGCCCATTAGTCCCTCTGACTGGAGATTCAGATTGAATTCAAAGTAGTTAGAGATTTTATTCATTTAATTTTAGTAGGGTACATCTAATTTAATTGATACAAAATACTGTTCTTCAAAGATCTTCCCCTGAGGCTGATTTTAGAAATATTGAGGATCTCACTTATACAATACAGCTTACATTATTTTGTACGGCCAAACCGTATCTTAGTGTTTAGTGCAAGATGTTTAGATACACTTCTTTCATTACTAACAGTTTTACTTGTTGAGACTAGTAGCCACTCTGACAGAGAAGATTACTGCATTAGAGGTATGCATCCAGATGTTAGAGAGGACTAGTGATACTAGTGAGAGGACTATAAATTCAGTTGACAAAGTTCTGGGTGCCTTAGGCAGAGACAGAAAGCCTTCATAAAATGGAGAATGGGTAACAACTGTGTGGCAATGCTAAGGCTTGTCCATGGGAGCACCAATTCTCTTTGATTTGTATATTCAACACGTTTGCTTCACTCAGTGTGGCACCTGCTGAGAAGCCTATTGAGAGTGCTCCCTTGTAGTTGACCTGTAAAACATGAAATTAGCTAGGTCTTTAGGGTTATAGCTCCAGTAGACATCTTCGAGCATTAGGCAAAAAATGTTTTCGAAGACAATTAGGTGCTGATAAGGTAGTACTTCAGAGGTAATTAAGGGAAATATTGCAGAGGTGTGCAAATTAGTGAAGGTGATGTACACTGCTGTAGTATGCTTTGGCCTGTCGTTGATACTGGTATTGGGTAACCGTCTGATACCCAATACCTGCGCACATTTACTTGTACTGACAAAAATGCTCAAGGCATTACCAAGAAATGTGGATATGAATTTAACTCAGTACTTTTTTTATAAATATAATGAAAATATAAGTTCGCTAAATAATTTTCACTAATTAGTATTTATTGCGAATTTCTACAGCAGAAATTTCTTCAGTAGAAAAAGCTGTAACCACTGGAGACTTCAACATTCATTTTGATAATCCAAGACACACTACATTAGAAGCCATATGGGTCAATCAGAATATACCATGACCCACTCATTACAGCAGACACACCATTAATATAATTATGACGTATGGCATAAGTGTAGAAAACATCAGCCTGTTCAGACTGGACTAGTTTCATGTTATGTGGGATAATGTAACTAATACCAAAGTATGTCTGGGATTTTAGTCTTGTCCGAAACAATCATGTATGCAATTATTACAGACTGTGTGCGCATGTGTCTGGAAAGATTAAACCATATTTTACCCTCTATAAAATGACAGGCAGAGATATCCTATATCCTGTGGGAAGAGGCTTTGGAAATTTTACAGGATATGTACACTCCAGGAAGATCTTTTGTATCTCCCACTGAAACCAAAACAAAACAAAAAACAGGGCGAACTTGCAGAACAAGAAAATATAGACAACATTTAAAAGGACTTGTAGCTGACTGCAAACTGTCTCTCTGCTCTGCAATGTATCAATGAGAAAGACACTGGTTCCAGGTCTGCTGATTTATTCTTTCACAAGAACAAAAAACCTTGAAGAAACATGAGGGTATCACATCAGCTTCTCCCCTGTTACTCCTCAACAACATGCACTGTATGTCTGTGCCTCAAGGCAAAAAAAAAAAAAAGTGTCACAGTAATCAATGGCCCATGGAAACAAAAGATATGCCATGTTAACCTATGAATAATCGACATATAGAAAACTTACTTTTGGGGGAGCTCACATCCATTCACAAAAACACAAAAAAATACAATTATGACAAATAACATAAATAAATATAAAAATAAACAAAGACTCAATATTTTCTGACTACATACTCCCTCTAAACTTCTCCAAAGGTACCAACTGCTCACAATCCATTGCAACATGTTATCCCATTTTAGGGAAAGTGGTGCGCAACCCTTCTAAAAGTGTACTTGCTGCAGGAATGCCTTACACAACCCCACTTTTTCTGGGATGATACATATTTCATCTCATCTAACTAAGAGCAGTCAACATCACTTGTTTGGTTAATTATCCACTACTACTTTAATAACTATTAACTCAATCTGTTAATGAAACAACAATTTAGCAAATTCAGTAATTGAGGGCCTTCTAAACTTTACTCTCCTGTGTCATGTTCTCAATCAGTCTATTGACAGGTCTCACTAGCCTACTTACTGTGGTTCTGACTTGTGTTACAAGTGTGTGATAGAACTTCACCTGGTAACAGACCATCAATCCCCTGTGAAACATCTAATGATCTTGGAATTGTGCCATCAGCTGGCTCTGGAGGTGTCTCAGAACTACCACATCGCTCTGCACAGAAGGTCCAGTTTCAACATGGTCATGCTATTCTGAGAACTCTCTCTCATTTCTTGTGCTCAACACCCAACTGGCTGTTTGGTTTGATTGTAGCAGGTTCCACATCACTTTCAAATGACTGATCATCTTGATGATAACTTGTCATCTGTCTCTGTGAGGGAAGGTTCAGCATCCTCGTCCTCAATCTCAAGAGGCAGAAAGTTGACATTCAACAGCAGATAGCGATGAACAACCTTCTCTCAGCCAGTGTGAATATTTCTGATGTGGTAGATATGGCACTTAGAATCTTTTACAGTCACCAGGTATGGTACAGTCTCCCATTTATCAGCCAGTTTTCTGCAACCTCGTTCACCTTTGTTGACCAACAGTACTTGATCTCCTTGGATGATGTCAACAAACTTCAATGGGATAGTACTCAGCTTGGCGTTGCTGACTGCTGATGGCATTGCCCTGGGCAGTAACTGCAGCTGTCTTCAGATCTTCTCTCAGCTTGTGCACATGTTGCAGTCAACAATATCACTGCCCCTGTCGATGCTGTGGAAGAGAACATCAACAGGCAGTCTAGCGACTCTGCCAACCATTAGATAAAAGGGAACGTAGTTTGTGGACTCCTGCAAGGTACAGTTGCAAGCAAAGGTAAGTATCTGCAGCATCTGAGGCCACTGAAGCTTAAACCTTGGAGGTTGCTTGCTAGTGTCCTTTTGAAGAGTTAGGTTGAGCCATTTCCCATAGGATGATAAGGGGTTGTTCTGGATTTCTTCACCCCAGAGATCTGCAACAACTCTTGGATTAACCGGCTCCCAAAGTTAGCACCCTCGTCAGAATGGATTTGGTCCGGAAAGCTGTATACACAGAAAAATCGATCCCAAAGTTGATGAGCCACTTGCTTTGCAGACTGACTGTTACATGGGAAAGCATTAGCCATTTTTGTAAATTGATCAGTAATGACTAGTACATCAACTGTTTTCCCTTTTAGATATTCTGCTGACCAAAGGACTCTTGCCAATGTACGATCTTCTCACTGTCTTTCTTGAAGCTTTTCCAAAGAGTATTTTTCTATAAGTATTTTTAAGCTGTGCCATGATGAAGATTTACTGCAGTTGGCTGACTTTTATAAAGTGTCTATGCCACATTGGGTCCGTAAGAGTGTAATGAGGGAAGCAGTGTTTCAGAAGCTGGTTGATGAAGGTTGTTTGCCTGCTTTACCTGAGTCAGTGGAGCCAGGGGTTGGGAAGTGGGAAAATGTGCCTGTGGTACCGGATGCAACCATTCAGTTTTCCTCTGGCATAGATCCCGGTAGCCCTATGTGTAGTAATTTGTCTGCTTCTGCCTCTGTTGCTAGCGCAGATCTAAATGACTCATATTCAGTTGTGAAAGTACAACTCACAGTTCAACTGGAAGAGCTGAAACTATCTGTAAAGCGAAAGGAACATGTAACGGAATTACTACAGTCATGCCCCACTGAGTGACGTGTGCCAAGATGTGTTGAATTTCCCTTGCTTCAGGTAATGCAGAAGAGTTTGTTCTAGCACCCCCTGAACCAGCCAGTGTGGAAATGTCTGTTCCTGCCCCCGGTGTCTCACCTGGGTTTGGTGTGCATAAATACATCAGCCTTGTTCCTCTTTTCAGAAAGTGTTGTCTGTGTCAGAAGCAGCAGTTTTTGCAGTTGAATTCATCCTGACGCACAAGAGTTTTTTTTTTCTTTATGGCTTTGCCGCGAGCCTAGCTTAAAAGTGTGTGCTTACTCTAAAAATGACCAAACATCCTCTAAAAATCCGGATTCAGCTCATTCCACTTCCAATGCTTTTCATGCTTGTTTTTACTTTTGCATGGCAGATCATTTAATTGCTGGACATTCTGGACACTAGAAGCAAGGCCACCCCACTCTCAAAGTGTTCTATGAAGACTCCTAAAACTGTTGGTTCTGTATGTGCTCAGACTGTACTGTCAGACGAGAGAGTGTACCCAATTCTGTGTTTGAACATTTTATTCTGCAAGGTTTGGTCTCTCTCACTGGAGAAAAGGAGAGCCAAATGTCGTTGTTGTTGTTTTTTCAGCTGGTCCTGTTAGGGGGTGCCACAGCGGATCATTGGCCCAATGTTCATAGTTTCTCATGAAAGGTAAAGTTCACTTTATTTAAGGCAATGATTTAGGTGGTGCCAGAGTGGCTTCTTTCCCTGAAGTTTCTCTTTTATCTGACTAGATTAAAACAGTGTTCCCTGTGTGTAGGGTGATGCAAGCACAAGTTTTCAGATCAGCTATATCTGTCAGAAACTTTATAGATTCTGTTACCACTGAGTCTGAGGTGCCCACTGTGTGTGAGATTTTACCTTTTGATAATGTGAATGAACGTGAACAAAAGTAGAGAATGATTTAATGTTGAACTTGAAATTTGGTAAAGAAGCATTGATAGCTGAGCAGAGTAAGGATCCCTCCCTTGCTACTGTGTTTGCACAGCAACTGAGGTTTCTGCAGAGCAACTGTCGGAGCACTCAGTAGCCTATTTTTTTTATTAGGATGAAGAGTTAGTGTGAACATGGGTTCCAATTAATTTGGAAAAACTGGATTGGAGTGTGAGATACCAGTTGGTTGTTCCTTTTAGGAAAATCTGAAGTAGCGAAGTACTGTTGTTCTTGGCACATTTGTCAAATAGATGGAAAACCCAACAAAGTCATTTCACCTGCTCCGCTTAACCCTATTCCAGTGTTAGGAGTGCCATGTGACTGTCTTATAATTGACTGTGTAGGACCATTACCAAAGACCAAGTTGGGTAATAAGTATCTGTTAACATTAATGTGTTCTACTACTCAAGGTTATTCCATTGCACATCATAAAAACCAAAGGCATAGTGAAGGCTTTGATCAAGATTTTTCTGCTTTTGGGTTGCCCAGGTACATTCAGATGGATCAGGGATCTAATTTTACTTCATGTCTGTTTTCCCAACTTATAAAGTTGCTTGCAGTTTGACATCAGATGTCTGGTGCTTATCACCTTAAGTCTCAAAGTGCGAAGAGAGCCAGGTTTGCAACATTAATATGCTACAATCAAATATGAGAGAAAACATCTGAATGTCTCACTTTTCATGACATCTCTCTTTTTAGCCCATGTTTGGCAAATTCAGAGATTTTAAGAGACTTAGCTTCACATTTGTCTCACTTTTCTGAAGAAGGACAGATTGATGTGATTAAGATAGATATGATTAATGACCATGTTTCCTTGTTTTCAAGTGGTCCATCCCAAATTAATGTAATTAATTAATCTCACCCAACATAAAAAAAAAATGCAAAAAGAAGTTGCTTATTTGTTTTAAAATGTTTTAGTGATACCGAGCAGTGGTTTCTGGAGTTCTCCTTGCCTCTTACTGCCCAAGCTTGACCTAGCTAGGGCAGTGATAGTTCAGTGGTTAAGCTGTTGGACTACTGATCAGAAGGTCATGAGTTCAATCCCCAGCACCGCCAAGCTGCCACTGCTAGGCCCCTGAGCAAGACCCTTAACTGCTCAGTTGTATAAAAAATGAGATAAATCTAAGTCGCTCTGGATAAGGGCATCTGCCAAATGCCATAAATGTAGATAAGTGGATTCTGAAAAAAGAAAGACAGAAAGCTTGTCTTACCTTTAACCTTGCCAAGTATATGCTTGACAAAGCTACAGTTTCCTATTTGGGAAAACGTGGGCCAAGGAGAAGGGTGCCCTCTTGAGGCCAAAGTGAAGCCTATTGTTGATTTCCCTGTGCCCAATACTGTGTGACCTCAGATGATTTTTAGGTATGGGTGGTTACTACTGAGAATTTTGTAAAAACTTCCCAAGTGTAGTTTCTCCTTTAACAGACCTTCTTAAGAAGGACAGGACCATGACATCGAGTCATCAATGTGAACATGCTTTTATATTATTCAATTCTCCTTTATTTGCTACTCCTGTTTCCTGTAGCTACAGATTACAGCAAACCATTTAAGCTGAAGATGGTGTTGTATTGCTGCAGGAAGACTGCCAAGGTGTCAAACGTCCAGTTTGCTATTTTTCAAAGAAATTTAATCAACATCAGATAGTATATAGCACAATTGAGAAGTAAGCTTTAGTGCTACTACTATTCTTCCAACATTTTGAGGTTTATGTACAGTCTAGTGTGTTGCCTGTAGTGGTCTATACAGACCATAAACCTTTGGCATTTTTATCATACTTGCAAAATGCAAATCAAAAGTTAATGCGGTGGTCCTTACTGGTTTAAGATTTTAATCTTAAAATACATCATAAAAAAGGAGCTGAAAATGTTATAGCAGATATGTTGTCCAGGACATAAATATAATAACCATAGTTTGTTTCTTTAGGTGTGGGGGTGTTACGACTCTGGGGGTCGTGATACTTTTTGTAAACTGACTGAATGTATAGTTGGTCTCCCCCCTCTAAGTGTGTGCGTTTTCTTTTAATTACAGGGCAACAGGATGATCGGCTGCCAGCAGGGGGTGCTGCCTACATAAGGAAGACCGTGATGGGAAGTAGGGGCACTTTGCTTCTGGTGTCTGATTCCGTCGCCTTCTGTATTCCCAGACTTCAATGGCTTAGGACAGACTGGGCTAGACCCGGCTGCACTTCAGCTGGTAACTCCTGGCTGATCCTGTTTTCTTGTGACTGGTGTGTGTGGCGATAACTGAATGTAGAAATCTCATATATTATTGTAAACACAATTAGACAGAATAAATTATCTTTATAATAATTTTCTCCTGTATACATCAGTTAAGAAGTTAGGGAAGCTTCTGTGTTTTAATTTGTTTGGTTTGTAAATAGACTAGGTAGTGCTCTACAGTTTAAGTTCGATGGTTTTGGTTTATTATTTTCTTTCTTACTCTTTAACATGTTATCCATTTATGTTATGTAAATAAACCCTATTATGGTGGTGAAAGCTCTTGGAGTTCTGGGAACCCGGAGGGCATGGATACTTCCTTCTCTTTGTTATGGCCTGACCCAGATTTCACCCAGATTTCACCCAGATTTCTGTAAAACTGTTTTGTGTCTATTAGGAGTGCTATAGAATTAAAAATAAATTGAATATTACAAAAATGGACAATGGAATTAAAGCTTTCATAAAATAGAACAGGCTGTATAGTGAAACAAAATCCACAGAATCAGAATGTAGGTTCCCCAGTTGCACATCAGTATGGATGAATCAAGTCTAAAACTCATACCACATATTAAGGCTCTTTAATGATATTTTAATAATATTTAGTGATTGTTAATAGAACGTTCCTTTTTTTTTAATGTGAAGATTATTGTCTACGGTGCAACACACATATAAGGCACTTAAATCAGGTACTCTGAATAAGTCACTGTGTTGAGCATTAAAATTAGCAATAATAAGTAGTATGTGAGTATGCATTCATGTTTGTATGACATACCCATCATATCCTGGCTGTTGGATCCAAGTTGTGCTGCCACCTGGCCCTGGGTCACTGGATGAGGACAGGTTACTTGGTGAGCTACGGTAGTGTTGACTGGCCTGTGCCTTACTACACGATATCTGTGGGTTTTCCAGGTCATGTACCATCCTGCAGAGAGCAATGGATTCTAGTAAACTGTTACAAGCTGTTCTGAGGAGCTCTATTACAGCAATACAGCTTAGTGGTGTAAGAGCATTACAGTATAAAGCTATAGTGTGTTAAGAAAAACTAAAATAATTGGATACTATTAGTTTATCCTACACCAGAATGATTGTTCAATGGCATTCAACATAACTTCTAAAAATGTTATGTAAGCAGACTGCAACTTTCTAAATGTACTGCAAGAAGACATTTACAGTGCATTAGTATAGTACTTTCTGTTTATCTGTACATGGAATTTTGTATGTAACTTAATCCCTGAAATATCAGAGATTAGTCTGTTCTTGCATATGCTACTGCATATTTTAATGTAGACTGCAGTGTACAGACTGCAGCTGAGTTCTGGGGGAACTCTTAAAGAGAAACTGTACCCTCTTCCCCACCCACTTTGCAGATTTGAAAAATTTACTTTAGAGGGTGAGTTGCAAATGTGTATGAGGAGACAGGGTGCAGTGCATGGTGTGAATAACAGTAACAATCACACAAATAAAGCTTTATCCAACGAAGAGACAGTGACAGCAAAGATAGCAATGTGTCATGGAGTAGTTTTGTGACTGAGATTATTTATAGTGGAGGTTTCTACATCAGAATGAGCAAAAATCCATTTGAGCCTCTGGTGGAGGGAGCATAAGCTGCTCCTGCCTACAAGAAGACAATTCAATGGAGATTGGAATGGAGTGGCACAGAGCCATTGAAGAGAGGTTTGTAGTCAGTGAAAAGCACATACCATGTCCTTAGCTTAGGAGGTTATACACTGGAGATAATAAGTCTACACACCCCTGTTAAATACCCTGTTAAATCATGTCAGATCATTTTCCACCTTTAACAACCAACAAAACTGAAGTGAAAAACAAATAAAAATGTTTTCGGGAAAAAAACAAAAAGCAATACTAATAATGAATTACTTGGTTTCTGAAGGCATAGTTCTGAATTGTTTGGCTTCTTGTAATATCAAAGTAATAACCACAACAAGGCAATAAAATGTTCACTAAAATGAGATTCTAAAAAGGGACAGACAAGTTTAAATTGTGTGTGTGTGTGTGTGTGTGTGTGTGTGTGTGAGACAGAGGCAAAGGAAGCAAAGGCAAATAATTTCTTTTATTTTTCCTTTACATAAATAGAGATCACTGGCTGAGTGACTGTTAGTAAGCATAGAATGAGAACACATGCATAGAGAGAGGGGGGAAATTTGTGCGTGGGATTCCCTGTGTTTACAAGAATGCTGACTTTAAAGACAATTTACACATTTAAAATCAGAACAAATGAAATATGCAAAAACACCAGTATGTACACCAGATGTATGTATTACTTTGAGTTGTTTCACTATGTCGTGAGCACAAGAGGAATGCAGCTTGAGCATTTGAAGCTTGAACCAGACCATTTGTGCCATCTTTTGTGTAGGAAAAATACTGTGCTGGTTGCTCTGCTGTACTTTCTTCATATTCAGAGTAGGGAGATGTTAACTCTATGTTATTGCTGGACTAAATAACTCTCAGACCCAGGAGAAAGAGTGGTGGTTGAGTTCACTTTTCTCCCGTAAGTACTACTTTTCTCAGACTTGGATCCTTCTACTTTGCCGTAACTGTTGGTTTCCTGTTTGCATTTAGATTGGGTCAGATGTTCATGTTTTTCCTGCAGGACATCGAGATCTATGCTGGTCTTTTTGTAAGAATTCTTTGCCAGTAGCATTCTGAATGTTGGATGAAAGACAATACCTTATTTATTTTATCTTTACAGCCCTCTGTTGTGTAGTGTCGAAGACTACGTCTGTCTTCTTCAATAAACCAACAGACAAGCTTGCTGATGATGTCAGCAAGAAAGAGATGTTCCTGTCTCTGAGGTTGTTCCTTCATGGTATGGCAGGAACTTGACCTCATTTTTGGCCTATTTGTGCACTTATGGAAACACAGCACAAAGAAAGTGGCAGAACAACTGCAAACTTAAACATAAGCAACGCACAGGGTATAGCAACACACTGTAGTATATGGCTGCATAATTAACTAGAGCTGATTATAACAGTTGCTAAAGCACAGAACACTTCCAATATTCTGATGCCTCTGCATAGCTTTAAACTATGCAGGTATGGGGTCTGCTCCCAATCCTCCTCTGACTATGGTCAGAGTGAACTATAAAAGTGGCAACTGCTACACTGAGCAAGATGAAGTAGACAGTACAACTGAGCACTAGATACAAACAGCACAGGGTATGACAACACACTGTTTGCAATGGTACGTCGGAATCCCTGTGTTGAAAAGAATGCTTAATTTAAAGGCAGTTTACAAATTGAAAAATCAGTTTAAAATCAGTTTACACATTTAAAAACAGTTGAAATATGCGCAAACACCAGTAAGTAATGCTATTGTTTCCTGCCCAGATGTACATCTTACTTTGAGTTGTTTTAGCTTGTTGGGAGCATGAGAGGAATGCGGCTTGAGCCTATGAAGCTTGTCGGAGCACTCTGAATGAACGGTGATGCGGCTTTGTCTTCATGCAGTTTGCAGATTATACCATTGTGGATGTTCTAAATCATCAGTGGTGTTGCTTTTAAAAGAGCTTGTCTTCATCTGTGTAGTTTGATCCATTGTGAATGCATTTTTGGTGCAGTTCTATTGGCTTTGTTACTCATGGAGGTCAGGCTATCCAACGAAGTTGAAAGCAGCTGTTTCACTTACTGTTAAAAGTGAAAGTAAACTTGCACGGAAAAATATGAAAGACACACGTGCAATCTTACTGGGTACAATTTGTTGATTTAACGGTGAAAAACCAATGTGCACTGTTCTCTCATTGTGGTTCCGGCAGAGAGAAATGTACATTGTGTGCCCCTCTCTACAGCCATATCGCACCTGGTGGTCAGCCTAAGAGACAGCAAACAAAGGCTGGTGGATCTCTTTTGATGGTTCACAGGGGTGATGTAAATTTGGCACTACATCCTCCCGGTTACTGTAAAAGAGCTTTAATAATAAAGTACCCCCTATCTGTGGATGCATGGTACCTACACCTGGTTTCTATTTGTTTGCCTGATTACTAACAACAAAGAAACTTCAAAGTGCTCTAATGGGTATTAAAAGATTGCTCTTCCTACCATCAGATCTCAGGAGAGAATCTACCATCTGATATCTCTGTCTGTGCTGCTAGGCTACAGGCCCGTTCATTTCATTGTTTGGTTAAGTTCATTTTCACCCAGTTAATGCTTGCTTTTTATTTACCTTTTATAAAAATGGTCTAAAAGATTTCATTCTTTAGCTATAATGTTGTGCTAGATATATTTAAATTAGCCTCTTACAAGCACCTATAAAGATGACTGCTTGGATGTATAAAATAAACCACTGAGCTAAACTCTGCATAAGGTGCATTCTAAGACATGAATAAGATAAAAAAAAATATGGATTATTTAGAGCATTTGTTAATGAGATACCTTTAAGTCCCTAAGAGATTATGCAATCCATGACCATGCAGCAATTGTAGCTGGTTTAGCTTTATTAACCACAGCAGTAATTAACTCAAAGGAAACAACACTGTCATACAATAACAACCATCGTTGTGACATTGGTGATTGTGGATTAATACAATCATGTAAAATAGCTTTTTAGCAGTGGTTACACCAGCAAAAACTAAACGTTTTTGTTTCAATCAAATCAGATAATCTTAAAAATACACTATCCCAAAAATTACTGTTAACACAGCTAACACAGTCCCAAAACACATGCATATAGACAGACAGTGGGCCTCATTTATCAAACTTTTAGTTGTGTGTAAATGTTTGCATAAGCCAAACAGAAGAAAAATACTGCCAGATTTACAAAAGTTCCAGAAATGCTGACTTTCTTTTTACTTGTGTGCATATGTTGAAGTGCAGTGCGTGTTCATGAAGCAGCTAATTTGCATTTAGTGGTGCGTAAAAAACTTGCTAAAAAGTAAAACACAGAGAACTGTGAAAGCATGAAATGAAAACTAAACAGGGAAGGACAGGAATTTCTCAGAGGCAGAACTGGAAGTTATGTTGACTCATGTTTATGCCAGTTAAAAAAATATTTAGCAGTGTAACATATCTGAAAAAGCCAAAATCTAAAGACACTTTATAGAAAAGGTGAATTAGGTCTGAATTATATGAGCTGAAAAGAAAATGGTTTGACATAAAGGGAGGGAAAGATCTACACAGTTCAAACTTTCATTAACTGAGGCATTTGCTTATGACCATGCACAGACCAGCCTGTCCTCCTTTTATACAGTGGCATTTCTAGAAATTGAATTATTTATTTGTTTTAATTTGTTTGTTTCTGTTGGTTTGCTTTCTTTATTAATTTTTCATCTTTTAATTAAAGCCATTAATTTGAAATAACTGGATTTGACAAAATTTTCATTCATTCAATTTGTGCATGTAATTGGGGGTTTTAGCTCAATGAATACATAGACCCTGATCAAGTGAACTAAAATGAGGATATATAAAGACTACAAAGTTATTACAAAAAAGAATATAGCTGCAAGTGGCAATCTACGGAGTACAAACATTGTGATCAGCATCACCCAGTTCTTGCCAGTTAAGAAAAAAATAAAAAATAAACAGACCATAGATGAAGATGGTTATCAGGTTTCATATCAATAACTCAATGGTAAAGCTGTTATATGTCTGCTGAAATCTGATCGTGGCCATGTATTTTAAAAGTCATTAGTCATCATCAAAATCCACTTGAACAGCATAACAAATTTCAGCTCAATCTGACCCTAGCTCTGCCCTCGTATGGCCACGCCCCTATCTTTGCATACGACCTCAGAATATCTTGTCCTGTATATGGGCGTTAAGTTTCGTGCAAATCAATGGAAGCAATCAGCTGTTTGTGTAAAACAGGCTTTACCTCCTTAGAATTTATTAATGTGTCGTGGCTATATTCTTTACAAATCTAAACATGTTTTTAATAATTATTGAGTTTCACACTCTGTTGAGTAGTTTTACACCAAATTTGTGAGGAATGGCCAAAAGTCCTAGGACTAGTTTCCAAAAGTACATTTTGCATATTAGGCAAATTAGCAAAAAGTCCATCATGGTGGAAATTAGTGAGATTAATTTGGCTTAAGTCAATGAATAAGAGGAAAATGAATTTTAAGTGTACAATTTACAGTTCTTGAGATACAGACCAAAACGCTAGCGCTATAGTGCCATCATCAGGCCAGCTGGCTCAATTTCACTTGCCTATGTTCGGACACCTGTTGACCGAGTTACAGTTTGGTCTGCGTGATTCATTTCAACAATGAAATCAGAATTAGAATAAGAAAAATCCAAACAAAAACCAGCAGTAGGTGCTTGGACCCCTAAATATAGCCAGATGCAGCTGGGTCCTAGCAGCCTTAGCAAATACTGTCCCCAGTGACCAGCTCTTGCCAGTGTACAAAGAACATACATACTTATCAAGCTTTGTGACAACAGCTCATTGCTACTTGTGTAGCAAAAATAGACTTGGCGCCAAAACTATCTGCTCGGCTCCCACTACACAGTGCAGCACTGCGTGCAGTGTGAATGCTCTAACCTGTTAACATGGGTGCCGAAAAAAATATACTACTTCTGCTCACGCGTCCAGTGTGAAACAGGCCTCCGCCTCCGAAGATGGGCCAGAAATCCTAGGACTGGTTTGCAAAAGTAGGTTTCTTCAAGCAAGAGATATGCTTGTTTTTGTGTGGCCAGTGGCCAATTTGAGTGAGCTTGCATAAGATAGTACAGAATTTCTACCCAAACATACCCTTCCAGTTTCGTGATGATAGCTCAATGATAACCCTGTCAAGTGACTGCTGAAAACTGATTGGCTGATGGTGGCCATGTTTTTTTTTTAATTAATTAGAAAAATTCCACTTACAGATTACAACATAGATGCAACATGCTAAATTTCAGCTTGATAGGACTTACAGGTCCTGAAGAATAGCTATCTGACCTTAGCTCCACCCCTTTGCATGACCTAACCCCAAACTTTGCCCAAGACCTCAGAATCTGCTTAAAAATGCCAACATGTTTTTTTTTTACATTTATTTAGGTTCACACCCTGCTGAGCAGGTTGATATCAACATAAACTTCCTGTTTGCTTCAAATCCATACGACCAATCATGAATTACAGCTATTTGAGTAAACCAGCTCTGTCTCCTTAGAATTGATTGACATGTGGCAGCCATATTGTTAATAAATATCAATTTATGTTTTTGATAAGTTCATGTTTTTGAGAGTTCACACTCTCCCAGGTAGTTAAGCTGTTCACACTCTCCTGAATAGTTTGACACCAGGTTTGTGAAGATCGGTCAAAAATCCTAGGATTACTTCACAAAAGTAGGTTTTGCAAATTACACAAATTAGCAAAAAATTCATCATGGCAGAAATTAGTGTGCTGGGTCTGTCTGAATTCAGCAGAAGCCAAGGAATAAGAGGGAAAAAGAATTATGAGTGTAGCACTTAGGTTATCAAAGATTTAGGACAAAATGCAAAGGCGTGCACTATAGCACCACCATCAGGCTGATGCTAGTCCTTTTAATTCCCTGAGTAGTGGTGGGAATTCTGCATCATGTGATAAAGTTTGGTGTTTCTATGACTTGGTCGGGCTGCCCATCACATTTTAGCAAAATAATAATAATAATAATAATAAAATATATCCACAAGCAGTGATCTGCGGGGTCCAAGCGGTCTTAGCAAGCATCACCCTCAGTGGCCAGTCCTTGCCAATGTACATAGAACAATAAATAGATCACAAATTAACATACTTATCGAGTTTTGTAACAATACCTCAATGCTAGTTGTGTGAAATGCCTGCTGAAAGCTGACTGGCTGAAGGTGGCCATGTTTTTGAAGTAATTCAGTAGTGATTAAAAATCCAGTTACAGATTACCATATTGATGCAGCACACCAAATTTAACCACGATTGGACTTTCACTTTCTGAGAAATTATAGCTATATCAACTTAACTTCAAACATTGCATATCACCTCAGAATCCTTTGCCATACATGCATCTCGTTTTCCAAAAGATATGCTTGGTTTGGTAAGAAAAAACATAAACAGCACCCCCCCGTGGCCAAGTTGAGCGAGAGCGCATCAGATAGTAGTGGGTACATACTTGAACCTACCATTCAAGTTTCATGACGATAGCTCAATGGTAACCCTGTCAAATCATAAATCTGATTATGCCCCGCCTCATTAGAGTTGACTGACATGTGGCAGCTGTATTGCTTATAAATGTTGATATGATTTTTAATAATTATTATCTTAATTATTATCTTAAATAGTTTCACCAGGATTATGAAGATTGGTCAAAGGACTAGGACTAGTTCGCAAAAGTAGGTTTTGCATTGTAAGTGCCTGTAAGCTGCCACTAACCACTAGTAGGCACCACCGCTTTCTGCCTCTTATGGGAAGAAGGTGGAAGGTGACCCCCCTCCCCAACAGTCCAGGTTGGTGGAGGTGGTGTAGTTGTGTGGGGAATGTTTTCTTGGCACACTTTGGGCCCATTAATACCAATCAATCATCACTTGAATGCCACAGCCTATTTGAGTATTGTTGCGGACCATGTGCATCCCTTCATTGCCACAATTTACCCATCGTCAAATGGCTACTTCCAAGCATGATAATGAACCAAGTCACAAAGCAAAAGTCATCTCAAACTGGTTTCATAAACATGACAATGAGTTCAGTGTTCTTCAGTGGCCTTCCCAGTCACCGGATCTGAATCCAGTGGAAAACCTTTGGGATGTGGTAGAATGGGAGATTCACAACATGAAAGTGCACCTGAAAAATCTGCAAGAACTGCATGATGCAATCTCAAAGGAATCTTCCCAAAATCATCATGGCACCTAAACAACAGTTCTTAAAGTCGATGTGTTGGAAGCAGGAAAAATTGGCAAGCGCAAGGATCTGATGTGAATAGCTATGTGCGTGTGCCTTGCTTACCTGGGGAAGAGATGGCACCAGGATGCACTATGGAAAGAAGGCAAGCCGACTGGACACAGTGCCCACGTTGACTGCTGTCCACTGCCAAAAGCGCTACAATGGGCACATGAGCATCAGAACTGGACCATGGAGCAATAGAAGGAGGTGGCCTGGTCTGATGCATCACGTTTTCTTTTACATCATGTGTGCGTGTGAATCGCTTACATGGGGAAGAGATGGCACCAGGATGCACTATGGGAAGAAGGCAAGCCGTTGGAGGCTGTGTAATGCTCTGGGTAATGTTCTGCTGGAAACCTGGCATTCATGTGGATGTAACTTTGACTTTTACCACCTACCTAAACATTGTTGCAGACCAAGTATACCCCATCATGGCAACTGTATTCCCTAATGGAAGTGTCCTCTTTCAGCAGGACAATGCGCCCTGCCTCACTGCAAAAATTGTTCAGGCACAGTTTGAGGAACATGACAGAGAGTTCAAGGTGTTGACTTGGCCTCCAGCTTCCCAGATCTCAATCTGATCAAGCATCTGTGGTATGTCCTGGACAAACAAGTCCGATCGCAACTTACAGGACTTCCAAAATCTGCTATTTTTTGAGCATGTAGACTATATTTTTTTCCTCAAATGTATTAATTAGACAAATAACTTGAGATAAAGTTTTCAATTTTGACGAATAAAAAGCAGACTGAATTTCCCATTTGTATGTCAAATGATTAAGGATATATGCATTTTTTAGTTATAGCACCCTCTATGGGCAAACTGTTATCATATTTGAGGGGTGGCCTGAGTGTATCCTACTTGTAAAGTTCATAGAAGTTTGACTTTGCATTCAGAAGATACAGGTCTTTTAGTACATTTGCAATGGCCTAAAATTCAATTACCAGTAGCAGCCAAAAAGTTTGGTAAATCAAATTTGTTTTAGTATGTTTGGTCCGCAAACTCTACCTTGCTAGATTTTATATTTTATGCTGATCAGATGAAAGGCCTAGGACTAGTTTGAAATTTTTTTTTTTTTTTTAGATAAGATGGCAGAAAGTATATAAGCCAAAAGTAATTACACTTTATAGCAAAAAGATGCAGGAATTCATTTATTATAGTACCCCCTGCTGGTAGGTATGGATCATTTCATTTGCCTCAGTAGTGGGTGGAATACAGGACCTAACTACCAAATTTTGGAAACAATATTTCAATGATAGCCCTGTTTTATAGCTGTTTAATTAAAATAGAATTGATTGACAGGTGGTGGCCATATTGTTTACAAATGACAACATGTTTTTGATAATTATTGAGTTTCACACTCTGCTGAGTAGTTTGACACCAAAACTGTGAAGATAGGACGAAAATCCTAGGAAAAGTTCTCAAAAGTATTTTAGCATATTAAGCAAATTATTAAAAATAATAGCTAAATAGTGTAATATATAAGGAGACAAAGAATAAGAAAAAGGAAGTTTCACTTTACCTCTTATTTTACCAAAGATATCCTTGTTTTTAAGTGCAAAAACATGAATAGCAACCCTCCAGAGACCAACTTAGGTAAGACTGTATCAGTTATTACGGGGTCCTTAGAAGGAACATACTTTCAAGCTTTGTGACAATAGCTCAATGTTTATCTGACCTTAGCTCCACCCCTTATGCATGCCCATGCCCCAACTTTTGCACGTGAACTCAGAATCTTGTTTTGTATACAGTACTGTGCAAAAGTCTTAGGCACATGCAAAGAAATGCTGTAGAGCAAAGATGCCTTCAAAAATAATGAAATTAAATGTTTCTACATTAAAAAATACTATAAAGAGCAGTTAACAGTAATAAATGAAACAAAGTCAATATTAGGTGTGACGGTCCTTCTCTTTAAAAAAAAAAATTGTAGTCTCAGGTACAATTTGTGCAGTTTTATAAGGAAATTAGCTGTAGGTTTTACTGAGCATCTTGCAGAACCAGCCAAAGTTCTTCTGGAGCAAAACCCAGCAGCCTTCATTATGTTTTTTTGTCTGAAAAGTGGTGTCTTATGCAATATGCTGCTTTCTTTACTGACATACAAACATTTTCTGTAACATTTAATTTTGTGCTGGAAAACTAATGTTTGGAAATCTAAAATGTTTTTGTACTGAATCAATAACGTAGAAGTCATAAAATAACAATCTATAACAAAGTTTGTACTAAAAAAATAGGATGCCTAAGACTTTTGCATAGTACTGTATATGTTCCAAGTTTCGTGCAAATCCATGCAAAAAGTCATGAGTTAGAGATGTTTGAGTAAATTATGCTCTGCCTCATTAGTGATTGACATGTGGCAGCCATATTTCAACATGTAGTTTCACACCAAAATTTGCTATGTTTCTAGGACAAGTTCTCAAAAATATATTTTGCATATTATCCAAATTAGCAAAAATTCTAAGTGGGGTGGCTTCTTGAAGCTTTTTAAAACACTTCGCTATAGTGCCACCATTAGGACGATCAGCCTTATCTCTCATACTCTTACTAGTGGAAGGGGGTAGTACACAATGAGTTTCACATCTGTAGGTCCTTGGTTTGGTCTGCACAATCAGTTTTAATGAAGAAGAAGAAGAAGAAGAACATGGAAAATTCTAACAAAAACAGTAGGGTTCCAAGCACTACATGCTTGGCCCCCTAATAATAATAAGAAGAAGAAGAAGAAGAAGAAGGAGAAGAAGGAAAATCCTAATAAAAACAATAGGGTTACAAGCACGTAGTGCAATAGAGTTCCAGTACCTTCAGTGCTTGGACCATAATAATAATAAATATAGCTGCAAGCAGTGAAATGAAGGTTATTAGCATTTTTAGAAATGTTCTTATATTTTTTGACCACAAGGTGGCACTGCCCCCAAACTTTTTGAGCACCTTCAGGGCATGGGGATGATGACAGGTACCAAGTTTTGTAACAATACTCCAATGTATTTGTAAAATATAGCTTAACACACAATTCAGAATGGCTGACACCCAAAACATTGACTGGCCGATGGAGGCCTCATGTTTCAAGATTCACAACTGTCCTCATAGACACTGATGGGACCTTGGACAAAGACAGTTCATACAAGATATCAAGTTGATTAGACCAATGGTTCCATATTTAGTGCCAATTTCATGTTTTGTCCTGTTATAGCACCATCATGTGGCACTGGTTTTATTTTGTTAGAGCAAAAAACCTAGGACTAGTTCACAAAAGTATGTTTTTTAAGTAATTGCAAATATCTAATGGATGATTTGACTGACTACAATTCTTATTGAGGCAAAGTTGTTCAGAATGAGGCGCTCCATCAAATGGTATGAACTACTTGTGTTTGTGTGAAACACTGTGGTATATAAAACCATTTATGTACATGAAAAAACTTGATAATGCCCCCCAGTGGCCAGCTGCTGAAAATTAATTGGCTGATAGCAACCATGTTTTTCAAGATATGCGACTGTCCTCATAAATATTGATTGGACCTTTGACAAAGACACTACTTGCAACTTTTCTAGTCAGTTGGACAAATGATTCCAGAGCCAAATTCATGTTTTTTCCTGTTATAACACCACCAACTGGCCAAGCATGGTAATTTTTTAAATTTGTCCTTAGATTGGGCCTATATACAAGTCTGTCAATTTTGGTGAAAATATCTCATTCTGTTCAAGAATTATAGCCATTTAAGTAAAAACGGCCAGGCCCACTTCAACCATTCTGACGTGTTGTTGTGAGGTTAAATCAAAAGTTCAACATTTTTTTTGATTATTGACAATGGAATTCCACAGAATCTTTCTGCACTGGTTTAATTCCAATCAGATGAATGGCCTACCACTAGTTCACAAAAGTTGGTTTCGCACAAAATCCAATATGGCAGAAAATATTTCAAGGCCGAAATGAAATCGGATATATATTGTATTCGTCTGACCCAAGGATTCGAAAGATATAAAACACTTGTTATCAAAATTTTTTTGTTTTAATCACTGTAGTACCACCATGTGGCCGATCGGGGCGAGACCTTGTGCCGCTGTAGATTGATGGAGTACTAACATCCCTCAAAGTTTCACATCTCTGCATGATCAGTTTTAGGGCATAATAATAATAATAATAATAATAACAACAACAATTGCATTTTCAGGGGCCAAGCATCCAGACTCGGTAAGCCACATATTCACAGACACACTACAATTGTTGCCTAAGCAATCACAGGAAAGCAGAGCCATAACTTTAGGTAAAAGAATTCAAGAGTGATTTGTAGTTTCACTCATGATGTATATGTTTTGACCACAGACAGTGGTGGAATTCTCTGACTTTAGGAGGAAAGGAACAAAAATGGCAGCATGGTGGCATTGCTGCAGCATTGTTTAGACAGGTGTCAAGATGATGTGAGCCAAATTTGGTAAAGATTGGACAAAATTTGGAGGAGGAGTACCAAAAATGGCAGTTAGATGTAAGCATTTTTTAGCATGTTATTGTAACTTTTTGACCGGTAGGTGGTGCTATCATGAAATTTGTTGCATAGCCTCAGGGCATGGTCCTGAAGATGCCTACCACGGTTTGTGTCAGTGCGCAAAGTCGTTGTGACTCACTTCCTTTTTGGTGGCTTCGCCATCAGATTCATTGGCCCATTACAGGCAAAACCTTTGGATTATTCAAAATTCTTTTGATAAATTTTGTGAGGCTTACTCTGTAGATGATGTATGCCAAATTTGGTGTTGACTGGTCAAAATTTGTAGGAGGAGTAGCGAAAAAACTGTTTTTGACAAAATCCAAGATGGCAGAAAATTTAATTAGGTGAATTCGACCCAGGGAATCCAGGGATTCAAATTTTGGACACACAGTTCCAAACTAGGCCCAAATTTGACCCAATGGTGGCACTAGAGCATTGGCCCAAATTTGGTCAGAATGTTCCTTAGACCCTCCCCAATCAGTTTGTCAAACTTTTTACCAGATGGTTCTATGGGCTCGGTCCTTGGCCCCCTAATAATAATAAAAATCCTTACAAAAACAATATAGTTTCAACACTTCATGCTTGAACCCCTAATAGAAATCCCTACAAAAACATTAGGGTTTCAGTGCTTCGCACTTGAACCCCAAATAATAATAATAATAATAATAATAATAATAATAATAATAATAATAATAATAATAATAGTAAGAGAAGAAGAAGAAATCCTAACAATTACAATAGGTAAAAAAAATAAAAATAGATGCAAGTAGCAATCTGTGGGGGCCAAGCACCATGTGCAGACCACTTTGTCAGCATTTTGTCAGACATTTAGCTAGGATGTAGAAATGGGGAAAAAAAAGCAGGGGTAAAATGTGGAAACTTTGATAAAGACTTTATTTTCTATATTCCCAAACCATGGCCTTTCATATTAGTAACATTAGAAGATGAAAAAAGGCCTCATATTTTTGTTTTACTTATAGATAATGTGTACATTTTGTCATATTTTCTTCAAACAGAGCATCATTATGACTGAATGTCTGGCAAAAATCGACTCTACTGTGGTCTCTATATTTTCTATACCATTCTCTATAATAAGCACTGCATCCTAAGTGGGCAGATACAGACTTCTCAAACATGACGTCTTCACGTCATTAAATATAAACTTCAAGATCACAAGCCACAAAAACACATTACATAAATTTACATTATTTAAAGTCAACACTACAATTTAAATACAAAGTAGTGGCAGAATTCACTGTAACAATCTTACTAACACCAGAAGCATAACCACATATATTGCCCTAACATTACTGTATTATGCATTTGGTTTAATTAAAGTCAAACAACAATGAAAATAGCAGTCATACTTACTTAACATGCATGCAAAATACACATTACTAAAGGAGAGTAAACAAACCAACCAATCCAGTGAAACACATTTAAAAGGACCACAGCCTCTTTAAAACACACGATTATTTCAGCTGAGAACAAACATAACTCCCATCTCTCACGTTTCTTGGCGTTGTATGCACACAAACACGCATACACACACAGTCCAGGGTCCATATTCTGCGTATTAAATTAATAGATTTCTTGTTTTGTGATAAGCCTATTAAAATTTCATAGTGAGGTCTTATTTGGAAATTAGTTTCAAGAATAGTCTACAAGAGAATGGACTTTGGGAAGTCGCCTATAGTGAGCCTGCGGTTTATCTTGTTTAGAGATGTAAATATAGGCAGTGTTTATGCTATTTGTTGATTTGTGTTGTTTTGGGGGTACACTCTAAAAAGTAATCCAGGGGACCTATTATCACAACTTAATTAAATGCGTGGTTGCAAGATAAAAATTCTAATTTATTGATTTAATTAAACCTTTTAAGTTTCAAACATTATTTTGATGAGTGGTGTTGACATAATAATGTTGATAAATTACATCAACCTAATATTGTGTGTAATTTAAACCGAAATTTCTGCATTAATTGATTTAAAACAAAATTTAAGTTGTAGTAACTTAATGAACTTAACTTGATAACTTAATTTTCCTCAAATCCACCTTGAGTTCAGGATTTCAAGTCCCCTCCCCTACCTATTTAACATGCCTGCACAAATTCAGACAGTTAAGACTGTGTGTTAGAGGATCTGTAGGCTGAAAAAAATATGACACAAATCATGTTTCAAGGTGAGTATCATTTCATTTACAAGTAAATTGTATTAAAGCAATGACTTTGGGCATATTTTCAATTGTGATATGACCAATAGTGGACTCATGTACAGAGGTTAGGCTACACCTGCTAATACAGTTGATATGGAATATGTTGAACTTCTACATTTAGCTAATGCTAGTCATATTTAGCAGCGTAATTTGACCATCTACCCTTTAGTTTAGCATAGCAGTGGATAAGAATGATAAAGTTTCATTTGATAAATCTGCTCAGCTAGAGAGGGCTTTTCATTTGTGCCGTAGGGAGGAAAAGCATGATTCAATTTTTTCTTATTCATGTATCCGTCAACTACACTGTGTAATCTAATTTCATAGCCTTCTAGTTCCATTGTAGGCAATTTGCTGTTTGACCAAAATTAGCAGCCTTTGGACTGTGGATAGTTCTGTCAGAGGGATAAAAGTAGTAGAGACAGTGTTTCTGTTTTGTCTGTATTGCTCATTTCATCCAGTGTTGCTTTTATGTACAAAACCTGGAGAAAGAGATGTTAGGTATGATATTTGTATTGTAAATGATTCTGGATTTTGGTTACTATTGTTATACAACTTAAACAGACCAGAATCTGTTTTACACAGCGAACCTGTCAGATGAATACATCGCAGGTAGCAACCCTCAATACACACATATACAGAACCGCCCTTTGCTTTGCCTTAGCTGGTTCTTGTCCCAACACCCCTGCTAGATTTCCTGGATTAACCTCATGTTGAGCAGTTGAAAACCTTGTTAGAAAATTAGTTTAGTAAAGCAGGCCAATTAGGTCATAGAAAATGCTGTTTAAGTTGTGTCATAAAAGAAAAATAGTCATTTGTTATCTTACCATTATTGTGTTTTATGATACAATATTTTTAATTGTTGAAACCTATTTAGGCCATTTGAATAATTGGGTGCATGTGTATGTGTGTGTAAGGGTTAAAATAAAAATAAATAATGGCTCCACTGTTCAACTGAGAGTCACTGTAAGAGTGACAGTCTAAAAGGTCGGCAGTAAACATCCAATTCATTATCTCTAACACGCTAACCTAGATTTTCATTTGCTTTACAAGGACACAGAGGAGTTTGAGGCAGGCCTTGATAGGCAAGTGATGAAAATTGCCATCATTGGTGACCAGTCCACCCCAGGATCTGGCCACAAGAGGGCAACCATCATGGTCGAGGGAAACAAAATTCTGGAGTTGAAGGAATATCCCAAGGTGCTGTGCTTTGCTGATGGGCATCTTTACTGTTATTAATGGGAATATATGCTCTGAATCTGAGCTATTGCAAGGAACTTAAATATACATCTGAAGTGTTTCAGAAGCTGTTCATTGAACCTGATGGACTGAAAACCAGTGCAAAAGTAATGAGTCTCAAGAACAATATTTTCTGAAGATTCCCCTTGTTTCAGAGCACTATCAGATTTTATTCAGATTATGCTGTTTTGTATTTTGAAGTCCACTGAAGAGGCTACAAAACTGATCGTGTAACAGAAGAGGAAACACAAGACAAAATTTGAGTTTTTTTTTCTGTGAAGTTGCTTTGGAAATACCGTGCAACAAAAAATATGCAACAAAACTTTACAGTTGACAAAAAAAAGATGTTGTTTAAAGAAATACACATTTTAACCCACAGAGGGACTGCAACAGGGTAAGATACAGACAATGCAATTTTTGTGTTTTTATGTTGTGGGCTTAGTCATGTAATTACATATGCAGCTTAGGTATAGCAACTTTAAAAAAGTTCCATCATATGTTACTTGGCTTTGGCTGTTATCTCCATGAACACTCAGGTTTTGAGGGGGTTACATTTGTTTAATAGTTGTATTTAAATTCCAAAATCTGTTGTACTACCCTTAGAACCGGCATTTAAACCTCAAAGAGGTGTACTGATGAATGAGCAAGCATTCTGTGTTAAAATTTTTCATACTGTTTCAAAAACTCTGCAAGAACATGTTCGTTACAGTTTTTGTAAAATTGATCTGAAAGGTCTTTACTATATTGTGTAAATATTGTCTTCTCAGGACCATGAGAAGATTGCTGGCCACTGAAAGCTAATATTTAATGAGCACCTGCTTGTTACTTTAGTTTTACCAAATGTTTACAGATGTTTTACAAAATAATTTTAAAACTGGTGTTAATATTTTATAGATTTTACACATTTGGCAGTGTGGTTTTAAATGTGTAAAGACCTTTGCTGTCATGGAATAACTGATTCAATTTGATGGCATAATTGAGTATGCTTACTACGTAATTTCCCAAAGCAATATGGCCAATTTGTTTATTTATAATTTGTGAGGCAATATAAATGTGTTGTTTTTTTCAAGATTTACATATTGTGTGTTTAAATACTCAACTGCAGTTCAAAACAAAAAAGTTAACTGTCTAACAACATTGTTGTTGAATGAATTAATTTCTTAAAAGCTACTATATCAACAAAAACATGAAAAAGCTAAAAACTACTGAAAAAAAATCTAATTGAAGCAACTTAATTTTGATGGTAATTTTAAATGGTTTCAACTTAAAAACCTGTGTTCATAATTATGGTAATTAAGTACATAACACTTAAAAATTCCTTTTAAATAATGTGAAAAAACTAGTTGGAACAAGCTTGTATTTATGCTATAAATTATTAAGTAAGAGTTAATTTAAAATACCTCTGTAGAGAAAAAGATAATTCCTCTAACTCAATTTAGTTCGTTGAACATAATTTCATTAGAAGTTGTCAGAACTCAAAAAGATTGATGCAAACTATCGTGTTAATTTTTGTTGAGCCTAAACATTTGTTTTTAGAGTGTAGAGAGTATTAGGCAGGTACATCATGGTGTTATTATTGCTTTGTCTGTCTAAATTATAATGATTATAACCTGAGGCACTTTTTTATTTCTGTTGGAAGGGTATATGGATATGGTATGTTGGCAGTCATATTACTCTATTTATTAACATATGATCAGCAATAATCCTAATTTTGGTGGAATGCTTTCCAGGTTCGTATGTTTGAATGTAAAGTTATCTTGCAATGTTAATTACAGGAAGGTGCTCTTTAATCTCACAAATACAGTAGCAGACCCACAGGGTCAATATATCATAGTAGCTGGGTCACTAAATTACAAGCTAGTCATTTTGGAAAATATCTATGCTGTCAATTGGGATGATTTGTGGAAAAAGTCATTTCATCCATACCTAACCTAAACTCCCACACGTTAATTTTTGAAGGAAACCTTAATTGTATTATTGATCCTTCCTTAGATTGACAGTGTTCCTCTTTATATGGCTAAAAAACTATCAACATCCATGGCATTTTTATTTTCCCTTAAAGAAAGCATATTCTTATTTCTCACATATACATCACTCATATAGCAGAATTTATTTTTTTTTCTTGATAGTACATTACTTTCCTCAGTTCATACCATTAGTGAGGTCCAAAGATCAGAGCTTGAGTTTCCTCTGACAATCGGAAATCACAAAGGCTAAAGGCTAAAGGCTATCAGGCCCTAGGCGCAGAAGTTTACCCAACTGAATTTTACCAAAAAAGTTGAAGCTAAATTAACCCCATTGCTCCTGAACACGTTTGTAGAATCTCTGGCTAAGGGGACATCTATAACTCTTTCATTGAAACCACTCATGAATGTGACTCATACTACTCTTTATCTCATTGATCAACAGTGAGGGCAAGATTCTTGCTAAAGCTCTGGTGCAATGATTGGAAATTACAATGGCCACGATTATCTTGTCTGATCAAAGTGGATTTATGAGTGATTACCACTCCTTTATTAATGTGTCAATTTCATTAAATTTATTAAACCCCTATACTCATCACCTGGGACATCAGTAGTCACTAGTAGGATTTACTCTTCATCTTTCCAACTGAGGTACATGCCAGGGTTCACCAATAAGTCAATTGTGATTTGCCATTGCAATCGAGCACCTCTCTATTATGCTCTATTATGCTTATTTCAATACATGAAATAAATGGGATATACAGATGGGGTTCAGAGTATAGGTTGTCTCTGTATGCAGATGACTTAATTCTGCATGTATCAGATCCGATACAGTGTAGCCCTCATATAGTCCAAGCGTTATAAATGTTTAACATTTTTCAGGCTATAAACTGAATTTCACTAGAAGTGAATGTTCCCCCATGAATGCTCTAGCTCAAACAATCTCAGAATCTGATGTACCATTCCACATGACCAGAACCAGATTTAAACACCTAGGAATTAATATCACTCAAACATTCCCTGACCTCTACCATAACAACTTTATGACCCTGATCAATAAATTAAAATTGGATTTTAAAAAACGGAGTACCATCCACTTATCTCTAGTAGGTCGGGTTCATTGTATCAAGTTCTTCCCGGATTCTTGTACCTCTTTCAATGTCTCCCAATTTTTCTACCCAAATATTTTTTCAGTCTATTGATAAATCCATAGCTATATTTATCTGGTCTAGCAAGACACCTAGAATACAAAAAAAGACTCCTTCTATTTTACTACTGGGCAGCAAATATCCAGATTTGTTCTAGATCCAGATTGATGGATCCAAATGCCAAATTTGAACTTGCGAAAATGAAAATAATTCTTGTTTGTCTACATCACTACCAGCTATAGTTTCTTCAAGCATTCCCTTATTTTTTTCAAACTACACATCGAATCGAACTGTTATTAATACTTTAAAAAAGTTGGCAGCAATTTAGAAAATATGTTGGTTTGAGCAACTTCTCTATTCTGGCCCCTATTTCCAATAATCTTCTATTTATTCTAGCTAGAATAGACTTAGCCTTCAGAAAATGGAAGGAGTGTGGCATTTCTAGATTTAAAGATTTGTATAGTGAAGGCATGTTCACAAGTTTTGGTGAAATTTGTAAAAAAATAAAAAAAAAAAAAAAAAAAAAATAAATAAAAAGTAACCTGTTCATTTCCATTTCATTATTTTCAGGCCTGTCATTTCATATTCAACACTCTACCCAATTTTCCAATGTACCTCACCCTTCTGCCTAGGAAGCTATACTGAGTTGAAATTCCCACAAACTTAAAAGGCCTTGTTTCTAGAGTTTATGGTCACATAACTTCTCTCCATGACTCATCTGTGACTCTGGAGAAAATCAAAACTAAACAACAAATTGGGAGAGGTAATGTCAGACAATGTCTGGGATGAAGCTGAAAGTAGAATAAATTGTAGCACATCCTGTGCTTGCTTAGGACTTAGTTGTGCATTGTATGCACCTCTCTAGATTAGCCAGAATATACCCCAACATTGATGAAAACTATATTAGATGTCATAGTGCTCCAGTAAATTTGGCCCACATGTTTTGGTCATGTTCTCAACTATGTAATTATTTGTTGGCTATTTTTATGACCCTATCAGAGACATTGAACTTAGATTTGGAACCCAGTGTCCACACAGAAATATTTAGTATTGCTAGGACTGACCAGCATTTAACTAACAAACAAAGATGTTATTGCCTTCTCCACTCTGCTTGCCCGTCAATTAATTATTTTACTTTGGAAAACATCTAAGCTGCCTAAGATTTAAATGTGGTTGAATGATCTTATGCTTTACCTCAAACTAGATAAAAAAAAAAATAAGTACACACTTAGAGGGCCCAAAAAATATTTTATTTCACCTGGAACCCAATGATGTTATATTTCAAGAGATTAATGTATTTACGTGATAACCCATGAATATTGAAGATTAAATCTGATATGTAGGGAACAGCTATAACATTAAAACCACCTGCCTAATATTGTGTAGGTCCCCCTTGTGCCAACAAAACAGCTCTGACCCATCGGGACATGGATTCCAAAAGATCTCTGAAGATGGGCAGTGGTATCTGGCACCAAGACGTGAGCAGCAGATCCTTAAAGTCCTGTAAGTTGCAAGGTGGGGCCTCCATGAATTTGACTTGTTTGTCAAGCACGTCCCACAGATGCTCAATCGAATTGAGATCTGGGGAACTTGGAGGCCAAGTCAACACCTCGAACTCTTTTTCATGTTCCTCAAACCATGCACATGCACCCGGCCATTTACATGATGTAAAAGAAAATGTGATTCATCAGACCACCTTCTTCCATTGCTCCATGGTCCAGTTCTGATGCTCATGTTCCCACTGTAGGCGCTTTTGGCAGTGGACAGGGGTCAGCATGGGCAAGCCGACCGGTCTGCGGCTATGCAGCAAGCTGCGATGCATTGTGTGTTCTGACACCTTTCTATCATAGCCAGCATTACCTTTTTTACCCCACGAGACCTGCCATTTTGGAGATGATCTGACCCAGTTGTCTAGCCATCACAATTTGGCCCTTGTCAAAGTTGCTCAGAGCCTTACACTTGCCCATTTTTCCTGCTTCCAACACATCAACATCGAGAACATCAGTGTATACACAAATCTATATAATTGCCAATAGCCTCATTTTTTATTCTTATTTTCATTCTTTCTGCCATTATGAATATTAAAGTAATTTTATGTATTTTCTTATTTGTTGAATTGATTTACATGTTATTCGTATCTTTCATTTGTTATTTTTTACACTCATAGAATATGACATGATGTACAAGATGCACTTTGTTATATGTTGGGGTGGAGGGTGGGGGCATGCTGAAAAAACAAGAAAGTGGTGAGCAATATGTACATTTGCTTTTGGACTGTAACATTTGTCTTTTGCTTTATGTTAATCAATAAAAAAACATTTTAAACATCCCAAAAAATAAAACAATAGGGTTCCAGCACCTTCGGACCCCTAAATCTAGCCACAAGCGGTGATCGGCGGGGTCCAAGCACTCCTCACAAACCGTGCCCCCAGTGGCCAGTTCTTGCAAAGATACATAGAACAATAAAGAGACCATAGATGACTTATCAAGTTTTGTGTTGATAACTCAATGCTAGTTGTGTAAAATGCCTGCTGAAATCTGATTGGCTGAAAGCAGCCATGTTTTTGAAGTAATTCAGTGACTATTAAAAACCAGTTACAGATTAGCAGATCAATGCAGCTCAGTTGGACTTTTGGTTCCTGTGAAACAGCTATTTGGACTAAACTCCACCCTTTATCAATGACCACACCCCAACCTTTGAAGACTTTCACAGAACCTGAACATGGCTTTCAAATTTGTTTTGCCGTCTTAGAATTGACTGATGTGTGTTGTTAACAAAGCACAATGTGTTTTTGATAATTATTGAGTTTCACACTCTCCTGAGTAGTTTAACATCAATACTGTGAAGAGTGGCCAAAAATCCTAGGACTATCACAAGTGGGCTAAATGGTCTAAAAAGCAGTTTTGTATTGGAAAAGAATAAAGATAAAAAACAACATAGTTCACCATGTTCTCAGGGAGGTAGGGGTGGCATACTCTCCATCTCCTCTATCAAGCAAAGCAACACTAGCCAATCATGGGCTTCTGTGAGCTCATGCATGCAGAAGTGGGCAGATAGTGCTTTCCTCTTGTGTTATGGCCGCCCCTGACGCTGCATTAGCAACATTTCCAAAAGGTGTGGTCGAGTGGCTTTATGTGCACGTGTCTTCATGGAGCACGTGATGGCCTTCGGTTGATAGCTGTCATGTGATAGGGGAGAGCTGCCTGATGTGTGGGAATTGGCCATGACTAAATTAGGGAGAATAATATTTCACTGTTCACCTTATTTTCAAAGGAATATGCTTGTTTTTGGCTGCACAAACATGAATAATGGGTTCCTTGAATGGAACCTACCATTCAAGTTTTGTGACAATAGCTCACTGTTATTCCTTTCAAAAACTGATAGGCTGATGGTGGCCATGCTCCTGAGATACAATTATTTGACCTCAGAATCCTGTCCTGTAATCTCGTCCAGTACTCCTGTTTCAAGTTTCGTGAAAAATAAAACAAATTGGCGATGGAGACAATGCCAGCTACACTCCAATGGATCCTTTCCTTTTTTTAAAAGCAGGGATATCAACAGTGTGGTCTGTTCCAGATGAAAAGTACTTATATCAATTGCATAGACATAAGAATCATGTATCAAAGGTTTGAAATCTGAACATGATCTGAGCTGAAAGTTTCATGTTGATTCATCAAGGTGTTGTCAAGATATGGCCTCACATCTCACAAAACCAAAGCATTTTACAGGCAAACGCTTTTGAATATCAAAAAACCTTGATTTGTCTGATAACTTTTTTGGAAATTAGTCTCAAGATCATCTCAGCCAAATTTGGTGAAGACTGAAAAAACTGTGGGCTATGAAAACCTTTAAATGATTTTCAAAGAACTCAAAATAGTGGAATATCCAATATGGGGGAAATGATGTCAGAGTCTGTTGGAATCATTATGAGCCAAGGATTAATAAGAAAAAAGAATTTCATATGTCAAATGGTTCAAAAGTTAGAAGCAAAAATGTACCTTGAACTTTGACCCAATGGTGGCACTAGAGGCACTGAGGGGTGGAGCCCAAAGTTAGTGAAATGACTGTTGGCACTATACCCAATCAGTGTGGCAAATTTCACAAATTAAATAATAATAATAATAATAATAAGAAGAAGAAGAAGAAGAACACAAACAAAAACAATAGGGTTCCAGCATCTTTGGTGCGTGACCCCTAAATATAGCTGCAAGCACCTAAATAGCAGCACTCTGGAGGACTTCTGAAGCTCTGTCAGAGTGGCCATTGGGTTCTTGCTCACCAATCTGATCAAGGCCCTTCTAGCTCAGTTACTGAGTTTGGCTGGATGGCCACCTCAAGAAGGGTCCTGGTAGTTCCAAACTTCTTTCATTTCACAATGATGGAGCTCACTGTGATACTGGGAACATCAAAAGCTTTAGAAATGAGTTTTATACCCTTGCCCAGATCTATGTCTTGACACTATTTGATTTACAGAGAGTTCCTTGGACTTCATGTCTTGGATTTTATGCTGCATGCACATGCACTATGATTTGTGGGAACTTACATGCACAAGTGCCTTTCTAAATCATGTCCAGTCAATTGAATTTGCCACAGGTAGACTCCAGTCAAATTCTAGACACATCTCATGACGATCAAAGCAAATAGGATGCACCTGAGCTCAATCTGTTGTATCTTAGCCAAGGATCTGAATAGTTATATTAATAAGAGATTTTAGGTTCTGATTTTTAATAAATTTGCAAACATGCCTAAAAATATGTTTGATTTGTCATTATGGATTTTTGTATGATGATTAATGGCCAAAAAATGTAAAATTAATCCATTCTAAATATAAATCTATAATAAATTGTGCAACAAACTGTGCAAAATCTGAAGGGTTCTGAATATTTTCTAGAGTCATAATGTTGTATCGTTTCATCAAGCCTCTTGATTCCATATGTCAGCATATTGAACATTCAACAGACTGCATAATAAAGTAGGCTACTCATCATAAAATAGTGCTTATATTATATAAGGTGGGCTAGATTTTTTTAAACTAAATCTAACCCACACTCCCTCCACTAAAAAAAGGAACTTCCTCTGTATCTCGAATGAGAGGCTACAGGGAATTACAAAAAACATGCTTTTCTTAAGCATTCTTTTCATGAGACAATACTTGATCCTACATTTAGCAGCAAGCTGGAAGCTGGGAAGAGCTGGAAGATTCCCCCAAGTCTTTAAGGTCTGGTGTTTTTGCATCACTTTGCTTCCTGGTGAGTTACAATGCTAATGGCCAGTGAGGAGTGACCACACTCCCAGGTTGAAGTGGAAGAACTCGAGAGGTCTGCACAAAGCCCTGACTTCAACCCCACTTAACACCTTTGGGATGAACTGAAATGCAGACTGTGCCCCAGGCCAACTCGTCTGACATCATTGCCTGACCTCACTGCCTGACCTCACTAATGCTCTTGAGCCTGGATAGGCAAATCCCCCACAGCCACATTCCAAAGTCTTATGGTAAGCCTACCTAGAAGAGTGGAGGTTATTTATTATAACAGCAAAGGGGGACTAATTCTGGAAAGGGATGTTCAAAAAGCACATATTGGTGTGATGGTGAGGTGTCCACAAACCTTTGGCCATACAGTGTATGTAATGTTTGTTTATATGCTGCTGAGTCAGAATTGATCATATAAACACTGTCATTACATTTCAGTTATTGTACTTTTATAATGTTCAATGTTGTAATCAACTGAAAATGGAAACCTAAGGCACATACTGAGGCAATGACAGAGTTTTTGTGATTTTGCCTTTGTACACCACCACAATGGATTTGATGTGATCGAAGTGTAGACTTTCAGCTTTAAGAGGTTCCACAAAAATATGGCATTTACCATTTGGGAATTATAGCCATTTTAAGCAAAGTACTTCCATTTTCAGTGGCTCAAAGGTATTTGGACAATTGACTGACAAGAAGTTAATTGACCAGCTGCAGTCCATTGCCTCTTTACTTCAAGACAAATGAAGCAGATAAAAGGTCTGGAGTTGATATCAGGTATTAAGTTGGCATTTGGCAGCTGTTCGACTAGAGCTACCAATATGAAGTCCAAGGAGATATCAATAATCAATATATCAAAAGGCCTGGAAGACCACGGAAGACAACTAAAGTGGTGGGTCGCAGAATCCTTTCCTTGGTGAAGAAAAACCTCTTCACAACATCAAAAGAAGTCAAGAATACTCTGGAGAAGGTAGGCGTATCATTGTCAAAATCTACAATCAAGAGACGCCTTCATGAATGTACATACAGAGGGTTTACGACAAGGTGCAAACCACTGGTAACATTCAAGAACAGGAAAGCCAGATTAGACTTTGCCAGAAAACATCTAAAAAAGCCTCCCATGTTCTGGAATAAGATTCTTTGGACTGATGAAACCAAGATTAACTTGTACCAGAATGATGAGAAGAGAAAAGTATGGTGAAAGAAAGGAACAGCTCATGATCCAAAGTATACCACATCATGTGTCAAACATGGTGGAGGCAGTGTTATGGCATGGGCATGTATGGCTGTCAATAGAATGAGCTCACTGGTGTTTATTGATGATGTGACTGCTGACAGAAGTAGCAAGATGAATTCTGAGGTGTATAGGGCTATACTCTCTGCTAGCATTCAGCCAAATGCTACAAAACTGATAGGACACCACTTCACAGTGGAGGTGGATAATGACCCTAAACATACTGCAGACTTTTTGAAGGCAAAGAAATGGAATATTCTTCAATGGCCAAGTCAGTCGCCTGATCTCAACCCAATAGAGCATGCTTTTCACTTACTGAAGACAAGACAGAAGGTAGAAAGACCCACAAACAAGCAGCAACTGAAGGTGGCTGCAGTGAAGGTCTGGCAAAGCATCTCCAGGGAGGAAACTCAGAATTTGAGTTTTGAGAACATGGGCACCAGACTTCAGGCAGTCATTGACTTCAAAGGATTTTCATCCAAGTATTAAAATTATGGTCATATTTAAAATTTTGTCACTTTGTCCAAATACCTTTGAGCCCCTGAAAATGGAGGTAATTTGTTGAAACTGGCTGTAATTCCTAAATGGTAAATGCCATATTTTTGTGGAACCTCTTAAAATAAAGCTGAAAGTCTACACTTCGATCACATCTTGATTGTTTTATTTCAAATCCATTGTGGTGGTGTATAAAGCCAAAAAAATAAAAACTCCACCATTGTCCAAATACTTCTGGACCTGACTGTAGATTTAGATTTATCCCTAATGAGCAAGCCAAAGGCAACAGTGGCAAGGAAAAACTCTGCGAGACGACATGCGTAAGAAACCCTGAGAGGAACCAGACTCAAAAAGGAACCATCCTCTTCTGGGTGACAACAGATAGTGAAAATATAAATTATTACTCTTGTACAATTGTATACTACAGTGACAGGGAGTGCTAAATGTTTTGGAAAGATCTTCTGTATAAGCATCAGTGTTATTGTTGATTTTCAGTTCTTAGCTTTAACGAAACACCTGCATCTTTTGATCAATGCAGGCATGGTGGATCACAAAAGATCAGTTCACTCAGGTACTGGGGTGCAAGACCATTCAGTGCTTTATAGGTCATTAGCAGTATTTTAAAATCAGTGCATACATTTTGGAGCCAATGCAATATAGAGAAGATAGGCGTTATGTGGTCAGATCTTCTGGTTCTTGTAAGGACTCTGGCTGCTGCATTCTGGACTAACTGGATTGTGTTTATGCATCTATTGGAACATCCAGACAGTAAGGCATTACAATAGTCCAAACTAGAGGTGACAAAAGCATGAACTAGTTTTTCAGCATCTTGTAGTGACATTATATTCCTAGCTTGGCAGTATTCTGAGATGAAAGAAGGCTATTCTCGTAATATTATCTATATGAGCTTCAAATAAGAGACTAAGTCAATAATCACACCAGTACAGTACACTAAGGTACATTAAACAACATGGCAAACATTCAGCTTGTTCAGTGTGGGGAGTGCAGGGTGTTTAGTCATTCTTCCTTTTATTGTGATTTTTAAGTGTTATAAGTGTTTTTTAGTTAGCTCTCTGACGGAGAAGACTTCAGCATTAGACCTGTGTATCCAGACTCTAGAGAGGGTTAGCAGGAGCAAGAATAGCATAGTTTCTGTAGGGGAAAGTCTGGATGCCTTAGGCGGAGTTAGAAATCCCCCAACTCAGCATTAGAGCCCTCACAATGGGGCAAACAGGGCAAATGGAGGCTGACGACTCGGTGGTATAATAGCAAAGCCAAAGCTAATGCACCACTCCTGTCCGCTTCACATGTCTAACAGGTTTGCTCTCCTCAGTGAAGCATCCTCTGAGAAACCTGAAAGAGCTCTTGTTATAGGAGACTCTATCTTAAGCCACGTGAAATTATCTATGCCTTTAGGGGCACCAGCAGCTTTAAACAGGTGTATACAGGGAGACAGGGCACTAGACATGATATACACCTTATTCAGTCAGAGGTTGCAAAGAGTAACACTGCAGAGGTATGAAAATTAGTGAAGGCCATGTCACATGCAGTAATATGCTTTGGCGCCATCTAAATATGGCGTGGCAATGTAGCTTCCAGCAGGTTATGATCGCTGAACTGCTGGATGTCCATGTGGTGCTCTGAAATCAATGTGGGCTTTATAGATAATTGGAGTAGTTTTGAGGGCAAATCCCACTCGGGAAGGTGCTGCTCTCATTTCTTGCAGCATAGCACATAGTATCAGAACAGGCCAAGTTAATAGGTGACAATGCAGAACCAAGCCCAGGGAGCAGACACGCAGGCTAAACTGACCATCTGCTAGCCGCACTGAGTTGGCATTCAGGTTCCACTACATTGAGACTGTGTCTGTCCCCAAGCTAAACAAAAACAGAAACACTTAGAGAATTGACCCCCATGGCCATATTCTGAATTCCTTTGTGAATTTGAGGATTTCATCTCAAACCTGGTTGTTTCTTTAGACAAAGCATTAATTGTTGAAGACTTTAATATTAATTTTGATCTGGAAGACCCCCTGACAACAGTGGTTGTGTCCATTCTAGATTCAGTAGGGGTTCATCAGAATGTAATTGGACCCACTGATAATGGTGGTCACACACTTGATCTAATACTAACAGTCAGATTAAATACAGAAAACAGTCACATTTCCTCAGTCTGAAGGTAACTCATGTCATTATTTAATCTCATTTAAAATGTGTCTTAGTCATAATATACAGCGGGTAAAATAAATATTGAACACGTCACCATTTTTCTCAGTAAATATATTTCTAAAGGTACTATTGACCTGAAATTTTTACCAGATGTTGGTAACAACCCATGCAATCCACACATGCAAAGAAATCAAACCATAGATGTCTATAAATTAAGTTATGTGTAATAACGTTTCTACATGAAATGACACAGATAAAAAGTATTGAACACATGAAGAAAGGAAGGTGCAAAATCCTGCCCGTTGTCAGTGCAAATTAATATCAGCTGGTTCAGTTCCAACTGATGGCCTATAAAAAGGTGTCTCATTATCAAGGTGTCACATAAGAAACATCTCATGATGGGTAAAAGCAAAGAGCTCTCTCAAGACCTTCGCAACCTTATTGTTGCAAAACATACTGATGGCATTGGTTACAGAAGGATTTCAAAACTTCTGAATGTTCCAGTGAGCACTGTTGGGGCCATGACCCAGAAGTGGAAAGAACATAATTTCACCATAAACCGGCCACGACCAGGTTTCTGAAAGAGGAGTGAAAAGAATTATCAGACGAGTTGTCCAAGAGCCAAGGACCACTTGTGGAGAGCTTCAGAAACACCTGGAATTAGCAGGTACAATTGTTTCAAAGAAAACAATAAGTAATGCACTTAACCGCCATGGCCTGTATGCACGCTTACCACGCAAGACTCCATTGCTGAAGAAAAAGCGTGTTAAAGCTTGTTTAAAATTTGCTGTGCAACATTTGTACAAGCCTGTGAAATACTGGGAGAATATAGTCTGGTCAGATGAGACCAAAATTGAACTCTTTGGATGCCATAATACACACCATGTTTGGAGGACAAATGGCACTGAACATCACCCCAAAAACACCATACCAACAGTGAAGTTTGGAGGTGGGAACATCATGGTGTGGGGCTGTTTTTCAGCATACGGTACTGGCAAACTTCATATAATTGAAGGAAGGATGAATGGAAAAATGCACCGAGACATTTTGATAAAAATCTGCTGCCATCTACCAGGATGATGTAGATGAAACGAGGGTATACATTTCAGCAAGACAATGATCCCAAACACACAGCCAAGGAAACTCTCAATTGGTTTCAGAAAAAGAAAAGCTGCTGGAATGGTCCAGCCAATCACCTGACTTGAATCCAATTGAAAATCTATGGAAAGAACTAAAGATCAAGTTCATAGAAGAGGCCCATGGAACCTGCAAGATTTGAAGAAGAAGAAGAAGAAGTTTTATTTATTTTTTTTTAAATTTTATTTGTATAGCACCTTTCCACAAGCTCAAGGACGCTTGAAGATTGTTTGTGTGGAAGAATGGGCCAAAATCACACCTGAGCAATGCATGCAACTAGTTTCTCCATACAGGAGGTGTCTTGAAGCTGTCATTACCAACAAAGGCTTTTGTACGAAGTATTAAATAAATTTCAGTAAGCGTGTTCAATACTTTTCCCTGTGTCATTTCACATTATTACACAACTTAATTTATGGACATCTATGGTTTGATTTCTTTGCATGTGTGGATTGCATGGGTTGTTACCAACATCTGGTGAAAATTTCATGTCAATAGCACCTTTAGAAATATATTTACTGAGAAAAATGGTGACGTGTTCAATGCTTATTTTACCCGTTGTACGTACCTTGCCTACCGCATCAATCGTACATTCACATCAGCTACTGCACAGTTTTATCAATAATCTCCCAGAGTTATCAACTTTGACTGAATCACCATCTGACCCCACAGAACTATATCATGCGACTGAATGCTCCGAGTCAACATTCTGCCTTAAAAGGAAAAAAATTAGAGAGAAAAAACTAGCACTCTGGTATAATGATCACACAGCCACCTCAAAACAGACCACTCAAAAATTAGCATTTAGCAAACTAAATCGGTAGTATTTCAAACAGCATGGAAGGACAGCCTCCTGAACTATAGAACATCTCTTAGAGCTGCTAGATAAAGGTATCTCTCCACCCTAACAGAAGATAACAAAATAATCCTGGATTCTTATTTGATACTGTAGCAAAATTAACTAGGAATAATACCACCACAGAAGCATGCACACCATCAGTATGTAGTATCAATGACTTCATGAATTTTTTCAATGAAAAAATTGAAAATATCAGAAAAAAATTCAGACAATAAATTTAAAGCCAGACAATCTGATAACTAATCATGTAGATAACAATACAACTATATCAGATTAGTGATTAGGATGTTTTACTCCCCTTCAAAAGACCAAATTAATTTCATTAGTTTCCTCATCAAGATCTTTTATTTGTGTACTAGATCCCTTTCCTACAAGTTGTTTTTTTTTTAAACAGATACCACCAGAAGCAACTGAACCTTTTCTAAAAATCAATTCTTCCCTAGCTATGTACCTAAATCGTTTAGAAGAGTAGTAATCAAACCCGATTTAAAAAACCTGACCTCAGCCCCTGTCAGCTGTCCAACTACAGGCCAATATCAAACCTTCCCTGTATCTCCAAGATCCTAGTAAAGGTTGTTTTTCATGAAATGTATCAGTCAGGATTTAGGCTTCATCATAGCACAGAGACAGCCCTGGTTAATGACCTACTACTGGCCTCTGATCATGGTTGTTTCTCCTTGCTTGTGCTGCTTGACCTTAGTGCTGCTTTTGACACCACTGATCATACTATTTTCCTTGATAGACTAGAACAGGCTGTTAGAGTTAACGGAACGGCCCTCTCCTGGCTCAGGTCTTATTTGACTAATCGATATTAGTTTGTAGATGTAAATGGTGACTTCTCTATGCATACCAAGGTAAAGTTTTGTGTTCCGCAAGGTTGTTTCAGGCCCACTGTTTTTTTAATATATATATATATCTCTGGGTAAAATTATTCATAAACATGGTATTAGGTTCCACTCTTATGCTGATGACACACAGTTGTATGTTTCAGGAAAGCCAGTTGAGAGACACCAGCTTAATAAAGTTGAGGAATGTGTAAAGGATTTTACACACTGGATGTGTATTAACTTTCTTCTATTTAATTCTGAACAAGACAGAAGTACTTGTACTAGGACCACATGCAGCTAGAAGTAAGCTTTCTGATTACTTAATAACTCTGGATGTCATTTCTGTTTCATCATGTACAGCAGTAAAAGACCTTGATGTGATTATTGACTCCAGTCTTTCATTTGAAGCTCATGCAGATAATATTACTAGGATAGCCTTCTTTCATCTCAGAAATATTGCTAAGATAAAAAAAATAAATAAATAATGTCACCACATGATGCCAAAAAACTAGTTCTAGTTTTTGTTACCTCTAGTTTGGATTATTGTAATGCCTTGATGTCTGGATGTTCCATTAGGTGCATAAACAAGCTGCAGTTAGTCCAGGATGCAGCAGTTATGCAGAGTCCTTACTAGAACCAGAAGATATGACCACATCAAATTTCGCATTGATTATAGAATACTAGTATTGACCTATAAAGCACTGAATGGTCTCGCACCACAGTACCCGAGTGAACTTTTGTGATCTTTAATGATCCGCCACACCTACTTCAAGCTAAAGGTGCAGGCTCTTTGCTGGTACCTCAAATAGCGAAGGCTACAGCAGGGGGCAGAGTTTTCTCTTACAAAGACCCACAGTTATGGAACAGCCTTCAAATTAGTGTTCGGGACTCAGACATAGTCTCATTGTTTAAGTCTAGCCTGAAAACATATTTTCTTAAGTAAAGGAACCGATCTGGATGGTTCAGGGAGATAGAGTGTTTTGGTGAACTGGGATGTCGCCTCCACCACACACACTCTCACGCGTTGACTCAGGTTTACTGACAGTGAAATGGCTGGCCACTTTATGTCCCAGGGCGCCCTCATGTCTGTGTTACAGTCTGGCTCTCCTTTTAGTTATGCTGTTGTAGGTAGTTTTGCTGGAGTCCCTGCTTGCACTCTGCACACAATGTACATTTTCTTTAACCATTACATGACAATGAGCATACATAATAATCTATGTCTCTCTCTCTCTCTGTCGAGTTACACATGCTACTCCTGCGATACCAGTGATCCTGACCCCTTCTGCTCTCCAGACCTGCTTGATCCATCCTGATGCCCTACTTCTGGTTGGAGTTCTCATCACCTGAAAACCACTGGCTGCTGCTGAGGATGGCTACACATGGACAGCCTAAATATCAATGAGATTACTGTGGAGGGTACCGCTAAGAAACCATAAAGATGGCTTAGGGCTGCAACTGCTACAAACATATTTGCTACAGTGGCACTGCAAACTGCCTTAGGACTACAATTGCTATGAACAGTTTTGCGCTCAAGTCTCCATCATTAAACAGTTGATAACTTCAACAAAACAGACTTCATGTTAAAACTATAATGAATTCAGAAATAACTCAGAGCATATATTCATAAATTGCTCATAAACTCATAGGCTTTGATATATAGGCATATGCTTTGATCTTTGTTTCTCTTTCTTTGCATCTCCACAAGCTCTTCTGCATGCGATCTTGTACTAATTCTGCTAGTTTTCTGTTTCATCTCTGCATTAAACTTAGTTAATCACATTCAGAGCTGATAATGGTTCTCCCTGAACAGTGTTATTTTTATTCTGTAGTGATTTGGTGGATAACAGAGTAAGTGCATCACATCACTCTTATTCCACCTCTGAATCCACTCATTTGAAAACTGGGACCAATTAATTGGAGTTGGAGCTCCTCATAAATCCATAACAGTTATTAAAAGGTATATTCCTAATGCCCACATGGTATGGAAACCTTCCTTTTCAAATGTCCCAATAATTCATTCACTCTTCCTATGTGCATGGACATGCAGGCATCTGAATGCTCCGTTTTTTCTCAAGCCAAGTGTAAGCATGCCCTTTGTTGGCACATGGTCACCCAGCCAGCATGTCCATGTAAGGCCCATATGGGTCCCAAATGGGCTTGAAACTGGGGCCCATATGGGCTGCCCAGCTGGGCCCCACCATCTTTTTCCCACAGCATATGCCCATATGGGCTAACGAAGGGCCCAGATGGGCCACATGTAGGACCTTTTTAGGCAAACAGGGTGGCCCCCACATGGGCATAATGTGGGTTAAAATGGAACAACAACATGGGTACATGGGCTATACATGGGCACCGTCTGGGTGTTGTATGGGCTGCATGGGTTACATTATTTTACAGTAGCTGCTTTTAAAAAATATTAACACAGAATACAGAATCCATAATACAGTTAACTTTATTTAAACATTAACAGCAAATAACAAGCAGATCAACAAAAATTATAAAATGATCAATAATACACAAATGTGTATACACCACCACCAATATCTATACTGTAACTGCTTAATAATCTTAAATTTAACAGCATTATTCAACTGTTTTAACACTTAAAATTTTAGCTTAAATTTTTAAAAAGACATTAAGTCTCTCATTACTCATACTTCTCAAATTTACTCCTTAAATTTATCAAAATTTAACAATAATGATAAGAACAATAATATAATTGATATATTTCTTAAATATAGCAATAATGTTATTCACCGACACAAATAGCTATAGTTTAATATCACTCAATTGTCTTAACTGCATTCTGAAAGCCCATCAGAATGCGTGAAGGAGGGAAAAATATTCAGCCATCCCAAAACATATCAGGATTCCTGGGGAAAGGGAAGAAATATTCTTGTGTTATTTAAATGGTTACCCGATGTTCAGGTAACAGAAAAAGTGTTTCTTGTCAAAATTCAAAGCAATTTTTTTTTTTTAACTCTCAAAGTTACCTTATAGAGTTAGCTGCTGTTACCTAATAGAGTTAGCTGCTGGTAGACACTGTGCACATGGGGGGCCTCACAGGCCATGTTAACCACTTGGACACAGCTTTTTCAGCATGTTTGCGGTTAATGCTTTTTTGCAGTTGCTTTCTTCAAGCACTTTCAAGAGGGAGCAAAGTAAGACATTAAGATCATAATGTGCAGTCTAGTTACATAAACAAACAGTCTACATGTAATTTTTAGAGTAATTTTAAGTGTTGACATCAAAAGCTAGTCAATATTCTACACAGCCATACCCAATTGTATGTGAAACTGTAGCTTTCTGTTTGCCACCATGTCTCATTATTTAAGAGAACAACGATGCTGCCAGAGATGGTAGCAGCCACAGGGTCTAAACATACTTCAAGCCATAAGTCATTCAAAAACCACTATGCGTAGAAATATATCTTAAATTGATAAAACACATCTATTGCTGCAAAAAGATATATTTAAAGGCTGTGCATATTTGTGGCCTGGGGGGCTGAGTCTGGGGAGTGAATTTGATAAGCGTAGCAGGAATATTCTGCATGTGGTTGTGCAATGTTGTTTTTTGTGACTGGCCATAATACCTACAGGGTGCAGCCAATGGGAACGCTTCACCATCAGTGTGTGTCCTCACAGGACCGATCAAACCACCTCAGGTAAGTTAATGTCTTAATGGAGCCAAAAATCTTGACAGAAACAGTTACTTTAACAGATGCGATAGTAAAAACTTTGATTTGGATAAAACTGAAGAGATCCAGGTTTCATCTATTTTGAATGCCCTTATTCATCTTAATTTATTTTCACTATCATAGCTTGCTAAGTATTATATCCGCAGTTATGTTAGCCTACATGTTTATTACAAATAGAAACTTGGTCAATAGTTACATAGAGAGATATGTAATGAAGTGTTTTAGCTGTGATTTATGCAGATTCTCAAGCCACTATGGACTTTTACTGTACCACTTTCATTTTTTTTATTGCACTGACACAGGCTGTCACTCTTATTTTTGTTCGGTTAAAAAAAAGGCAACAAAGAGAGAGAGAAGAGTTTGAAGGGGAGAGAGACAGTCAGTTGGGCAGGATGAAAAAAACTGTATTAAATTACTTGGCCAACTGGCAAAAAAGCTAGGACTGAGAGGGCAGAGGGTTGTGATATGGAAGATAAGGACAAGAATAAGGAGGAAAGTGGACAGAATAAATAACAACCTGAACACTCTAGAAAGAGTGAAGATAGGGGAACTTCCAATAGTGCAGGTTGCATTTTCCCAAGCTGCTGGACAGAGGAGTAATTCAGCTTTTTCCTTAAAGGCCATCCATGGCTAAGGAGTAGAAATGGCAAGCTTGGATGTAACACTTTTAGTATAGGAAGGCTTGGACTACACTAACATATGCAGGGATCAAGGTTGGCCAAAGATTGGTTGAACTTTAAAATAGACAGTAGTGGAAACATAGGAGAGGTACAAATGGCATCACTATGGGAAAAAAATCTGGCAAAAGGTTTTAAAGGAAGCCATGGACATAAAACAGCAGATGAAATCATAAGAAAAGCAAAGGAGGGTATCTTAGAGTCCATATTTCAAAGACAGAATGCACATTTGGAGGAGAACACAAACAAAATATTCCTAACTACATATATGATAGCCAAAAACCAGCAGCCCTTTAGCTTAATGCAGGATTTAGTCGATCTGCAGGAAGCCAAAGGTATTACATTGGGAAGTATGCTTCAGTCCAGAAAAAGCTGTAGAGACAGATGAGAGTTTATTGGAGAGGAAATAAGAAAAAGGTTGGTGACACATAATTCAAAATGATTCAAAAACTGGTATATTTATTGAAGAGTCAACTACAGCAAGCCATCTGACTGTGTTAATTGTCTGTATTAGACGTGCAACTGGCATCAGCTCACCCACAACAGTAATATTTGAGCTACTTGCCTTAACAGAAACAACAGCAAAGGCCATTACAAGTTCACTTTTGCAGTGTTTGCATCAGCACTTTTCAGAGGAGTTTCTCAGAAGCAACTGGATTTCTTTCACCTCAGATAATGCATCAACCATTATAGGCCGTGTATCTGGAGTCTCCGCCCAGCTGAAACACCTTTACCATGATCTTACTGTGTGGCACTGTTGTAACCACACTTGGAACTTGCAGTTGGGGATACCATAAGGAAGAATGGTGAAGTCAATCACTTCCAAGCGTTTATGGATAAGTTGTATTCCCTCTATCATGCATCTTCCAAAAATGAGCTAGAGCTGCACCAGAGTGAAGAACTCTGTCATATTTCTCACCACTGGAAGTTCTTGGCAGCTGTTCCCTGCCTTATATGAGCACTTTCAGAGAGCAGCCCAAGATCCTTGCAGAGACAGTCACGAAAGAAACGTACAGAGGTCTCGCTACCAGACTTACTGCAACAGCCTTTGTCAGGAACTGTGGAGTAATGAGAAATTCTCTAACAGAATTATCAAAGCTGTCACTCATGTTACAGTGCGACACAATCACTTTTCCTCTGGCCCACTCATTAGTCTGTCAGAAAGTGAAGCTGTTTGAAGCACGTGCTAAAGGAAGACAGGGAGAGTTTGCAAGAACTGCTTCAGAAGCCGCAGAGAATGCAGAATTCCAGGGTGTGCAACTTCACCCAGGGAGACTGGTAGATGCTTGCCCGGCCCATGCTTTGCTATGATATTATGCATGGCGAGGCACAGTGGTTTCAATGTGGAAAAGGTTGCACCTCCCTGAAAGGCCAGCAATTAATGGTTTCAGGGACTACAAGGAGAAGCAGTGGAAAAGTGGTCTCATAGGATTTGAAACCTCTGGAATCAGTTGCTGTGTCCACAGCAGAATGCGAGAGAGGATTTAGTTCTATGAATACCACCCTTACTCCTCTTAGAAGCTCTCTTGGGATTGCTGGACTGAAAAGGGACTGAAAAGGGTGGAGCTCAGTCCAGCAAAGGAAAAGAGGAAAAGCCCATCTGGTCTCTCTTTTAACAAGTAACACTTTAGTCTAAGTTTAAACACAATCTTATTTAACAAAGTAAATGTATGGAAAATAAACAGTTAATTTATGTCAGTCTCTCTGTTTTCCTCAGACAGCTGGTGGTTAAATCCTGGTTGTTTTAGCCTGTGGTGACATCCTACCTGTGACTGCTTTACTGAATGTTCATATTGGTAGTTACCTCAATCAGTTTCATCAGTCATTTACATTTTGTGGCCAAATTATACTTATAATGGAAATCATATTCATCTTCTGTAGTATCTAGTTGTAATATCTAGTGTTGCTAGTGTTGCTTGCAATGGTACTGATTACTACTGTCAATACACTGTCTCCTCTCCACTGTCAATTCCTGTCTCCTCATTCTTCAAACACACGGGTGTTTCCTGCAATTACTGTTCAGTCAATGCCAACTTCATCTTCCCTCTCCCATACAACTGGATTCACCTTTACATGTGTTTTTATAATTGTTGATTTTCAGAGCACTAAACTGAGAGGTAGCCATCATTCTACATTCAACATTCTGCAGTGCTCTTTAACCTGAGCACAATTGTATTTGTAAAAGTTAGTGTGACCTGTTAAACTGTGCACCCCAAATGCAGATTCTTACACAATGTATCTTTCATTTGGCCAGAATTACATAGGGAATTCTCTCCATGCAGGGATTCTTTTGAATGAACAGTGTTTATTTTGTGCCACACAATGAATGTTGTTCACTGACATTTCATGTGCCTGTCTCTATACATAAGAAAGCATATTGTTTGGAGGAGACATGAAATAAGGGTAATGTTATTATATATTATAGAGATATTTATATGTTTATATTTACACTCTGGTCGTCTGAAAGTGAAAGTCGCATGAATATATGATTCTAAGTCTGAAACATACAAATACAAAAAGTAAATGCTCGTCTAAATTTAGAACTGAACAAACTGGTACATTACACAGAAAAATTATTTAAGTTTACTGATAGATTAGCAAATGTGATAAAACATCCAATCCCCAAACAAGTAATTCCTACATAAATAGAAGGAAACAGATGCACAGTGTGCTTTGTTAGCCTCTATGAAAGTGGTGGAAAACAAATAATACTTGATAATAATGATTCTAATAATACTAATAAATAATGATTCACTAAATACTAAATTAATACCAGGGCACTGAAGGATCAGTTAATTAATATTATAAGTATTTATTGACTTTATAGCTATAGCTAATAGTCTGTCTTACAGTTTACAGTTACGGTCAATAGTGGTAACCACTACTGTACTGTTTTCCTTTATGTAAATATGAAATCAATGTTTATCCAATCAAAAATATATTTTAGAGTTTGAGTAAATGTTTATCTTTTTTTTTTTTTTTAAAGATAAACTGATTACTACAATTGGTCGTTTGTTTAAACTGTCTGTCTTTACCACCAAGTCAGTGCTAATGAAATTTCCTACCATCTTTTTCTCTTTTCAACCTTCTGTCTGGTTCAGTCTGGAGATTAGCGATAACATCTCCCTTCAGTAGCTTCTGACATAGTTTTCTGTTGGGAAAAGAGAACATAAACATGGCATAATTACTAATGAGACATTTACATTGTCTTCATTATGATAAAAATGTGGAATAAAAAAAAAAACTTTAAACACAAACGTTAGTGTCTTGCATATATAACGGATATAAAAAAAATAGCATATCAGTCTTTCCCAACATTTAATAAGCATACTGTTAACAATCCACAAATTAAATGTATGAGTACAGCTATACATGACAAGGGAAGTCCATTAAGAATGCACACACAATAAAAGAGATATACAATTGAAGTTAAATGACTTTAATCAACTGCAAAGTGCTGCAAAGGTCCTAAGTTTACACAAGTAATAATGCCAAAGCTATTTAATTTTAATTAAACTGTCCCTTCAGATCTTAGGTAGCCAACAAGCTCCCATCTCATCATTGTCTTTTTTCTGAATAGTTTCAAATCAAAATTGACACACAGTAATGCAGTGAAGACCTTCATTCCTGTTTTTGGTAAGAAAACCTAATGGTTAAAATGCTCATTCTTGTGATAAGTAAACTCTCAGTAAGCAGCGCTGGACCGGCACTGGTAATGCATGTGTTCGTACCCCAGAAGTAAGATATTCTCTAACCATCCGACTGAGCTTCAGCTAGCAGCAAGCTAATATGTTCACTAAATAAATTCCCCAAATCATAAAAAATGTTATTTAAAGCCATTTACAACTATAGACAAATGTAAGACAAAACTTAAAAAATGTCCATCTCATTCGGACAGTGCTAAAACTGAAGTAATCTGTTCAGTGGCATGTTAACTAGAAAGGTAGTATAATTTAGTAGGGGAAAAAAAAGCCCACAGGACGACGTATACCTTGAGCTGTATGAAAACTATAACGTGTTAAATTTTACTCAAAAAGCGGTAGCTATTCTCCACACCTTGACTTAATTCATTATTGGTTGATTTAATCTTAAGGTTAACTGCTAGCTTTCTTACCCTTAAACTGTATAACTTAACAGCATCTGTTTTTAAAAAGTTCACTTTTATTAAACTACAGAAATGTAACTGTACATAGAGATAAAAAACATTACGTACCTTATTAATGTAATGTTCCAGTTGTGCTCCGTGAACTGCTGCTCAAAACAATCCTCAAGATGGAGCTGTGTGAGCCAGAATGAGCTCTGGTGGGAAAAGACGTTCACTTGTTTTCCCGTGGGGAAGGAGCAACATTGACTCAACTCCTCATCTATCACTTCACATACAGTATTTATCTTTATCCTTGAAGTAATCTGTCAACTAACACCTGGTTTCAACATTAAAAAGAAATATTAAGCTATTTCTTGAGGTATTAATTTTAAATCCTCTGTCACTCTGTTGTAGTGAAATAACATAAACTGTGACATAATTCAAATGAAAATGCAAATGGCATCACCTACAGAGCCTGCCAATATTAAAATGGAATCACAATTCCCTTTGCATTTCCGATGCCTTGCACAGAAACCTGCCAATCAGTGTTGGGGGTGGGAGTATACTATGGGGTGTGTTTGTATTACAAAGTCATGTCAGTCACAGTTGACGGCCAAGAAGGAAAATGTGCAGATGATTGTGCCGATGTAGATGTTTGATGTTGAATAAGATATTAAATAGAAAAATAAAACACTTTTTTTAATATTGGTTTAGAAATAGTATTTTACTATTAACTGTTGACACAGTTGTTTCACCATAACGGTTATCACTTCCATATACAGAATTTTTAGATGGATACAAACTTTCAATATCTGCTAAGGAATATGCAATTGTCTTTCATGCTATACCTTCTGGACTCCTTCAATTGTTCTGTGTTGCTGATATTGTTGAGTTGAATATGAAGCTTGACTTCAATTTAAAGTGAAATGGTACAAGTATTATTGATTTAAAAAAATGCAACAATAGTTTCCTTAGACAGATGTGTCAGTCATTTAGGGTATCCCCAGCTAAAAGTTTTTAGAATTCACATTTTCAGGATATCAAGTGGGAGGAAGTTTTCATGGCTTTCATGCTTTCAAATTATTCATTGTATTCACCCAGTAAACCAGGTCATAAAAAGATTTAAGAAAGATATTGATTTGACATGTGTTTTGTAATTTGAATGACGAGAGTATTCCTCATCTCTTTACAAATGCAAATGGAATTGCGATTCCATTTGAATTTTGGCAGGCTCCATACGCAATGCTGAGAAAGTGAAATAGTCACAATTTATGTCACAATTTATGCGTCCACAAATAGAAAACACAACTGCAAATGCAATTTGCAATTACTTTTTAAATTTGTCCAGAAAATACTTCCATACCCCAGTCATAGCCCACCAAATACTAAATCCTATTTTAAACCTATGTTAATCTGTATTTGTGCAGTATTTGTGGATTAGATATCATACATGAAGTCTAAAAGATAGTTTAAATGTCACTGAATTATTCTGATTTGAAGAAGTTGAAAAACTAATGAAAAAATAATAACTGAAAAAAGGTACTAATGTAATTTATGGTGATAAATGTAATAGAAATCAGGGCTGGAAATTGGGGGGGAAGGGGGGGACACAGGGGGACTGAATCTGGGGAGTGAATTTCAAGGGGGAACAGCGTTCCAGTTCAAACTGGCAAAATTTTTTTCGGGAGATGAAGAAGGTTTCTATTTTTTATCCACTTGAAAGCCTACAAAAGCTAGTTCCACACATAAATGCAAGTTCCACACATAAGTGTAGCGGGGATATACTGCTTGTGGTTGTGCAATGTTGACTATCATGATTCGCCATAATACTTACAGGCTGCAGCCAATGGGAAAGCTTCTCTATCAGTGCATGTCCTCACATGACCAATCAGACCACCTCAAGTAAGTTAATATCCTAACAGAGCCGAAAATCTTAACAGCAACAGTTACTTTAACAGATGGGATAGTAGAAATGCTGATATGGATGAAGCTGCGTGCACGTACCTAAAATGATCCAGGTTTAACCTATTTTGAATGCCCTTATTCATCTTAATTTATTTTTACTGTCATATCTTGCTATGTATTATATCCACAGTTATGTTAGGCTACATGTTTATTACAAGTAGACACTTGGTCAATAGTTACATAGAGAGATATGTAATGTATGTAAAGTGTTTTAGATGTCATTTATGCAGATTCTCAAGCCACTATGCGCTTTTGCTGTACCACTTTCATTTTTTTTGTTGTTGCACTGACACTCATGTCATTCTTATTTTTGTTGATAGTCAAAAAAGGTAGGAAAGAGAGAGAAGAGTTTGAAGGGAAGAGAAGGGTGTGAAGGGGAGAGAGATTGCAAGAACTGCTTCAGAAGCTGCAGAGAAAGCAGAGTTCCAGGGTGTGCCGCTTCACCCAGGGAGATTGGTAGATGCTAGCCTGATGATTATGATATTCTGTACAGCAAGGCACAGTGGTTTCAATGTGCAAGAAGTTGCACCTTCCTAAAAGGCCAGCAATTAATGGTTTCAGGGACTACAAGGAGAGCATTGGAAAAGTGGTTCCACAGGATTTGAAACCTCTTGTAACTGCACTGGAATCAGTTGCTGTGTCCACAGCAGAATGCGAGAGAGGATTTAGTTCTATGAATACCACCCTTACTCCTCTTAGGAGCTCTCTTGGGATTGCCAGACTGAGCTGCACCCTTTTCCTGAGCTGCAGTGGGCCACCATTGGCACAGTTTGAACCCAATAGCTATGTCAAGTTGTGGCCGCTGAGAGGAACACGCAGTGCTGACCACTTAGCCTGCAGGAAGAGAGAGAAGGGGAAAGGAAAAGAGGAAAAGGCCATCTGGTCTCTCTTTTAACAAGTAACACTTTAGTCTAAGTTTAAACACAATCTTATTTAACAAAGTAAATGTATGGAAAATAAACAGTTAATTTATGTCAGTCTCTCTGTTTTCCTCAGACAGCTGGTGGTTAAATCCTGGTTGTTTTAGCCTGTGGTGACATCCTACCTGTGACTGCTTTACTGAATGTTCATATTGGTAGTTTCCTCAGTTTCATCAGTCATTTTCTTTTCTGTGGTCATTTTTAAAAATCTTTTGTTCCATTGCTCTCTCATGTAGCCATAATGGAAATCATATTCATCTTCTGTAGTTTGTAATATCAACCGTTGCTTGCAATGTACTGATTACTCATTCTTCAAACACACAGGGGTGTTTCCTGCAATTACTCTTCTGTCAATGCTAACTTCATCTTCCCTCTCCCATACAACTGGATTCACCTTTACATGTGTTTTTATAATTGTTGAATTTCAGTGCACTAAACTGAGAGGTAGCCATCCAAAACATTCTGCAGTGTTCTTAAACATGAGCACAATTGTATTTGTAAAAGTTAGTGTGACCTGTTAAACTGTGCACCCCAAATGCAGATTCTTGCACAATGTATCTTTAATTTGGCAGAATTACACAAGTAATTCTCCCCTAGCAGGGATTCTTTTGAATGAACGGTGTTTATTGTGTGCCATACATAATTTATGAATGGTGTTCACTGACTTTTCATGTACCTGTCTTGATACACAAGAAAGCATATTGTTTGGAGGAGACATGAAATAAGTGTAATGTTATTATATCTTACAGTGGTATTTATATTTGTATGTATATATTTATATTATATTTACACTTCGGTCGTCTGAAAGTTTACCCCCCCCCACCCCCAACAAAACAAAACAAAACAAACAAACAAAAAAATAAATAAAAACCCAAGTAGAGGAGTACCCCCCAGTGTATCTTGGCCATTTTCACCACTGAATAAAATTAACATTAAAGACAGTTTAATCTTTTCAGAGGTACTCCAGAGAAGAGGTTAAGTCCCTGACAGTATACTGAAACAAGCTCACCAAGGGCGACATGTGTAGACTTACTGGGCTGCCCGCTTGCAGCCCATGTATATATGTTTTCTGGGCAGCCCAAATGGGCCCCAGTAACAGACCATGTATCACAGCCCATGCCCATGTGGAACCCAGCTGGCCCATGTTCAACCCATGTGGTCCCCACCAAGTCATTTTGGCTTGGCACATACCAACACAACACATACACTCACATTCCGACACACACATACACTCACGCAGACCGAAATATCCACTTGTTCAAAACATCCACTACCATTTGTATTTGCTTGTAATTTATAAGACGCTGTTATTCTAAACCGATAGTTATCATAGTTGATTAGGGACAATTATATTGGTAAAATTAATTAATAATAATTGAATTAGCATTAGTTACTTGACTAATAACTAATGTAACTAATATTAATATTCAAGTAATTCTGTGAGACTGGTTATTTAAAGAAATGTATGGCTATTTTTGAGTGATAAGTACCTACAGCTAAGAAAGCTTTCCTTCCATGCAGTTTGGAATAGTACCAGTTTGGTTTGACATTATTTACTTTTGAATGGTCTGTTTTAAGGTGTACATGTTATTGTTATACCAGGGTGCTAGTTCTTCTCTCTAATTCTCTTTCTTTTAAGTGGGGCTACATAGAGTGTAACAGAGCCCTGATTCAGTGCCTGATCAAGTTCTGTGGGGTCAGACGATGAACAAATCAAGGTCAACAAGGACACAAACACTGTTCTCAGAGGATCTTATGGATTCTCAGAATGAATGTTAAGTCTCCAACAATTATTGCTTTGTCTACAGAAACAACCAGGTTTGAGCCGAAATCTGCAAATTCATGTATAAATTCAGAATACATCCCTGGGGGTCTGTAAAGTGTAATTATTGGAAACAACTGAACAGGCGTATTATTTCTGGCTACTAATGTTATGTTAATATAAAGAACTTCAAATAAATTGAATTCGTGTCCAGGTTTTAGTGTGACGCCTAGAATATCCTTATAAATAACTTCAGCACCTCCTCCTCTGCCAATTAGACGAGGGCAGTGTTAAACACAGAACATTAAAAGATTATATCCCTGCTCAGTAATAGTTTTGTTTACAATAAGCGTTTTAGATGTAAGAGATCTAATATTTAACAGTCCTAGCTTCAGATCAAAGGTGCTGACTGTGCATTCAGTGTGATTTAATTTTGTTAGTTAGGTTACTAAAACAAACTTTGAGTGTTTCTACATTTTTGTTTAGCTTGAGGTACAGATACAGTTTCAATATCATGAAACCTAAGTGATGACTCAAGGCAGCTAGCACACAGTCAGTTTAGCCTACTCCCTGGCCTCAGCTCTGAACTGTCACTGATTAAATAGGCTATAAGGCTTGGCCTGTAACTGTTGTGTTCAAACCAAAAAAAACCCACTAAACTTACGGTACTGTCATCTGTCCTTTTGTGTAATTTGTACTTTGATTAGACAGTGTGTACTTAGTCTACTTCTAGTTTCTCCTCCAAATGTATTATAGGGGGAAAAAAGGATGGTAAATATTCACATTCATTACACCCATGACTGAGTCTGTGAAACGACTGCTGATGACATAAAAAGGATGTGTCACAGAAGGAGACTGAAATATATTAGCCCAAATGGAGATCAAATCTAGAATGTGTGTCACTGTGTCATCACCTGACAAGACTGTCACTGATTTGATGTTTTCAGCACACATCGGAACACCTTGCTATTCACAGTACAATCGTAATGTGGTCACATGCATCCCAGATCACCTTCAAATGTGGTCTGAGTGAGAAAACCAAGACACATTTGACCCTGTTCAGACCTCTATTTAGCCATGTTGACTTGTGATCCAATCACCCAAAACATATGTTACTATAAGGTCTGAAAAAGGCCTTTAATAAAAAATAACCAGCAGGGTGCTGCCCTTGAAGAAGTAAATGCTGAATTTATTGCCAGAAGTGAATGCAACTCCCCCACTACATTGCACTTTACTTCCATCAGTGTGTGTGACATGTGCCACACTGAAATACAATCACAGCTCTCAGTCAAACTCAGGGGCGTTGTTGTAAATGGAGAATGTGAGATGGGCCTGAATGCATTCTGGAGCTCATGCTGCATACGTCTAAAACTTGTAACTTGGAGTTTCTGATATCCAACTAGGAAAAAAACAAATAAAACCCCCTCAACTCAGAATTCCTACTCAGAAAATCAGGAAGCTCTCCTCAATCCTGAGCTCAGCAAGAGACATTAAATCAACATGACTGCTCACAGCATCAATAGTAAACAAAGTAGCACTTCTTCACTTTTAAATGAGTTATGCTATATATACTAGTATTTGCTTGAGAGCGATCAACACAGAGACACATTAGCTTGATAAATTACAACATTGACTATACAATTCACTGTTTGGAGGGGGTCAACATACATCACTCATCACAGTTAGCTGTCTAGACTGTTGCTAACAAAAGACACTAATATAGCCATGGAGGCATCCATGTGTATTTTCCCATATTGTAGTTCAAACATACAGAGGTTGTAAATGATGTAATTCCAAGTTCTGACTTCCCACTTCTGAGGTGGTTGACTGCAACATTACAGAGGTCGACTGCAGTATTACTTTCCAGGAGGTGTTACCCTCCATATAAAGGAACTGCCTTTCTTTCTCAGTTTCTTACTGGCTCATTGTTGCACCATCTTTCTGGATTGATTGTTGAACACACCTGTAATCAGGTTTTTCAGAATTACCACTAAAATATGATAAATGTAGCCAGAGTAGAACCTAGGAATTATATTATCAAATTTCTTAGACTGGGCACTTCAACAATTAGGATCAATAGAAATTCCTTCCATGTTTTAGGACAGCATCATGGGGTAATTGAATGGTTGTGCTGACATTCTTCAGTTAAATTCTCTTACAGAGTATATGTATATTTTTTTTTGTGTTGTGTATATTTGCAGCTGATAACAATGCGCAAATTCTTAAAAGCAAGTGCATATGTATGTAAGTCAAATGTGTGTCTTTCGTGTACAAAGGATCATTTTTACAGACAATTATCAATATGCAGAAATATTAAATGATAGAAGGCAAGATTGTGGGAATACCTGGAGATGTCTGGCAGTTTCCTGTCGAAGGATGTGCTGCGTGGGATGGATATCTCAATGTGCTGAGAGATGGGTTGGCATTGCACTTGTTCAGGACCCTGAGTGGGTGAGCCTTGAGACAGGGGCTGGCCCCCTGGAGTAGTGGGCACCCGGTGCCAGGTGGTGTTCCTCCTGAATGGGGTCTTATACTCACAGGGTGTGCCTTCACTATCCAGCTTGTATTCCACCATGGGAATGCGGTACAGCTCCGAACAACCTCTGAAAGTGCAGGTACTAATTTTAAAAAGACTCCTTTTAAAAATGCTAACATTGCAGAATTGGTTAGAGCAATTAAAATTAAAGCTTACACTAGCTTTTTTTTTTTTACTACAACAGCAGGACTGTTGAGGCAAGCATCCAATAATGCTGGTCTTACAGTCACATGAATAAAAACTTTTTAAATAAAAATGAAGCACAAAGATACATGATACCGTTCAGGAACAAAAAGGCAGAATGGCATGAACAGAGACAGGGTAACAGTACAGGCATTGCTCTAAGAGTGTATTAACAGTCTTTTTTTTTTTTTAAATAAATAAATAAAAATAATAAGATTAACCTCTCATGCTGTGTATATGAAGTGCAGCAAGTAGGGTTTATTTTATGTCTCCTTTTGCACTACTTTCAAAGCTTCAGGAAAACTCATATGATCAAGGCAAAGAACTACTTGTATATGGGCACATATGCTTCCTATCACCAAAAATGTATTTTAAATGTGTTTAAACTGGGCTGACATTAGGAGATATTTCACTCTCGGCAGGCAGGGCCTGACTGCTTTTGGACAGTTGACCTAGGTCTCTGTTTCTTATCTTAGGAACTAGGAATTTCATGTAAAGTTGATAAGATCTCTCTGATGAATGTGTTGGACTTTGACATGGAGAGTCTATTGCCCACAGAAGCTACACAACAAAGATATAAGTGATGATCCAAGATAGTGGCATGGTAGCATGCAGAGGCCATTTCAGGTCCAGATATATGGTGTTATCGTTACTTGTAGTCCCCCTTCACTAGAAAATTTCTACTGAGATGTAGATGTGTTCTCCTGAAACACTGGTGAACATGTCTACCATCTCCAATTCCTGCATTTGAAAAAACAAAGCTGAGGAGAAATAAACCATGGACTGAGAGAAGAACTACATGACCTCGAGAATCAAGAATGCAACATGGCCTGATGCAACTGGCTTGGAACAGAGTGCGAGGAAGCGGAAACACAATAAGTGAGCAGTCATCCGTGCTAGGCTAAAGGCTAATCCCAGCTGCCTGGCTCTACCATCCATTATCCTGTCCAATTTAAGCTCCTACAAACTGGACTACCTCAGACTACAAGCTAACTATACCTAGGAAAACTCAACAACAACATGCTGGATGCAGCCTGTAATGGCTTCCTTTCACTGAAATATAGCCACTTCCCTTGGGGATAGAGTATTTGATGCTACTTGCAACAAGTAGAAAAAATCTTGACATTTTATTGGAATAAAGAACTCACAAAGCTAAAAACAAGGGAGTTAGGCCATTCAGAGGTACTCTCCCATGTAGGTCAAAACACTGTCTACCTTCCCACACCCCATTACCACCTCACTTCTTGTTTAAAATGGTTGCCCACAGGAAGCAGCAAAGGCAGGTGCAATACCTATCATCCACCCCTGGGGGAACACAGAATACAGAAACATATATTGAAACAGACACTGAAAAAAATCATATAATAAAAAGACTGATATGATATCTAATAATTTTATATATGTAACTTTATGGCTCCTACATCCCAGTCCTATAATTGCCATAATGTCCATTACAGTAATTAAATATATTGAGGAGTCATGAAAATGTACAGGTCGAAGTCCATTAAGATCCACAAAATACATAATCCACAGAAAACAATATTGTAGGAAAATACACAAAATGAACAGTCCAAAAATATGTTTAAAATAGCAAAATTGTCCATAGAGCTCATGAACTCCAGAAACCAATGTCGAGAAGACATAATTTATTGATTGGTCTCTCCAAGGTATTAGACTTTGTTTTGACAAGGACACAAACATATCCTCTGCTGTCAGGTAAAGTCTTGGTGATCTGTCCAGTAGGCCAAGAGCTCCTGTGTGACGTATCTTCTATGACAAGGACTATATCTCTCAGCTTTAGATTCCTTCTCACTTCGTGCCATTTCTGCATTAATGGCAGATATTCTCCATTATATGGCAGATATTCTCCAAGAAAGATCACAAATATACTGGACTTTTCTCTATCTCAGTCTTGAATATGAGTCCTCTTCTTTTTTTTTTTTTTTTTACAGTCCAGGTGGTAGAATTGGTTTTCCTTTAGAACGATCATTGACTATAGTCTCTACCTCGCAGAGTGCTGCATGCAGTCCCTCATCATCTAAAGTTTGTTGCTTTAGGACAGAATACAGAGCCTTCCTGAATAAGCCTTTCCCATGCTCCTCCATGATGAGCTCTAGAGGGGGGATTAAAACTCCATTTGATTGCCTCATTCAGCATTGCATGTTTAATCTTACTGTGATTCAGCTGATCAAGACATTCAGTTCTCGCTCTGCTCCTATGTAATCTGTTCCATTGTCTGATATCATTTCTTGAACCTGACCTCTTCTGCATATGAATCTTCCCAGGGCCTGAATACACTAATCTGTATCCAATGAGTAGGTCAAGATGGATGGCTCTGCTTACAAAACATGCAAATGCCATATTCTCTTTACCAAACTCCGGCCCCTCTTCACTTAAGTTGGACCAAAATAATCAGTACCTACACAGGTAAATGGAGGTGAGTCACAGAACAGATGGCTTAAAGGTAAATCCTCCATTTTCTGCTTCATCTCTGGGGCATTCCAGCGTCTACAAATTAGGCAGTTCCTGACTTCTTAGTAGGAGAATTGGCATGAACTATCCAATACCTCTGGGGAGGTTTCGAGAGAATGTGATTTTTTTCTACAATGACCGGCAATTTGATTAAAATGATTCAAAAGTAATGTGGACAGGTGACTGTTCTTTGGCAAGATGAACTGATGTTTCAAATCTACATGCATAGCCCTTTTGTGCAGCCTCCCACCTACTCTCAAGACTCCATCCATCAGAAGAAGGTCAAGCTTATAAATATTGTTTTTTTTTTTTTACCAGTATGTACTTTCTTCGGAGAACTGATTTACATGGAAAGGACTGATGTTGGACGAAGTATATTAATGCCTTCTCTGCATATATAAGATCCTCCATAGAAAGTTTTCCACGTTTTCCATCTGCAAGTTGAGTTTTGACTCCAATCATCCTGTTATCAAACTGGCCCAAATGGTTGGGTTTAGGATTCTGTGAATAGAATGGGCATCCTTACGCATTCTGCTCAATAGCAGAAGCACTTTTTTTTTTCAATTTCAAGATCCAGAAAGTAGCCCTTTTAAGTTTATTCCATGAGGAGAAGTGCTCAATGAATTTGTTGACAGGGTCATAGTCTCCTGTTAGAGATGTAGAGAAAGCCATAGCCTCTTTTCTTACCTTTGCATCATGACTTGATATATTCATTGGTTCCTCAGGGAAAAAGGGCCAGCTTAATTCAGATAGTAAAAGGAAATCTGGACCATTCAGCCATCTGTGCGAACCAAGAAAGGAATCAACTGTTAGACCACGTGAAGCGTCATTTGCAGGGTTTATTGAGCCATTCACTGAAATGCTTAGTGGCAAAATGCCAGTGAGATTTCTCAAGCAAGTCATGTATTTTGCAGACTCTTCTTGCATTGTATCAAAACGCTATGTGTGGCGGAAACCTAACAATGCACCCTGAACACACCATCTCCACCGTGAAACATGGTGATGGCAGCATCATGTTGTGGGGATGCTTTTCTTCAGCAGGGACAGGGAAGCTGGTCAGAGTTGATGGGAAGATGGATGGAGCCAAATACAGGGCACTCTTAGATGAAAACCTGTTAAAGTCTGCAAAAATCTTGAGACTGGGGGGAGAGGTTCACCTTCCAGCAGGACAATGACCCTAAATATACAGCCAGAGCTACAATGGAATGGTTTAGATCAAAGCATATTCATGTGTTAGAATGGCCCAGTCAAAGTCCAGACCTAAATCCAATTGAGAATCTGTGGCGAGACTTGAAAATTGCTGTTCACAGACGCTCTCCATCCAATCTGACTGAGTTTGAGCTATTTTGCAAAGAAGAATGGGCAAAAATGTCACTCTCTAGATGTGCAACGCTGGTAGAGACACACCCCAAAATACTTGCAGCTGTAATTGCAGTGAAAGGCGGTTCTACAAAGTATTGACTCAGGGGGGCTGAATACAAAAGCATGCCACACTTATCAGATATTTATTTGTAAAAAAATTTTGGACACCATTTATCATTTTCCTTCCACTTCACAATTATGTGCCACTTTGTGTTGGTCTACCACATAAAATCCCAATAAAATACATTTTTGTTTGTGGTTGTAACATGACAAAATGTGGAAAAGTTCAGTGGGTATGAATACTTTTGCAAGGCACTGTACCTCAAGCAAGGACATGAAGCTGTTACTATTGAGGCTATATACTTCTTACTCATTCAGTTTGTATGTATTTATTGGTCTTTCCTGTCCCATAGTTCTAAGTAGAATTTCAGTTCTCCTCCCTCTCACATGCAACTTTTCTGTGCAGAATTTAGCTCTACCGTTTGTTTGTTCATGGTGGTCACATGCCAAGGCTTTCCACTTTTCATGTAATTTATATGGAAGTTTAGATCTTGGCCTTCTCCATATAAGCACTGGTAGCACTGGTAATCTTCACTTCATCACCAAAATGATACTTAGAAGTGTAGTTAGAAGTATAGTATACAGTAGAAGTATACTAAAAGTAATTTAACATTATAAATAAAACAAAATAAGAATATACATTTATTTGTGTGTATATATATATATATATATATATATATATATATATATATATATATATATATATATATTAGTGCTGGGAAATGATTTTTTTTAATCGCATAATTTTTTTTTAAAATTTTTATTTATCATTGTTAAGCGTAAAATTAAATAATGAAAAAATTAAAAGTACTGCTATGTGAACAAAAGTGCAATAACATTTGGTTTGCAAACACTTTAAACAGATAAGGTGCTTTTTACAGCAGTATTCCCTTTACATAGTAGCAGTTAAAAATTTTTATTTAAAATATTTCGTGTAAATCTCAACTTGAACATTAATGTAATCAAATTAAATATAAAACCAAAGCTATCTGCCACTGCCAGGGCATTAACGTTTAGTCTAATTTGTTATAGAAAAACTCAGAGCCCAGAGCCCCGATCATAATATTATAGCACCTTCAGAGCAACAGCAAATTAACATTTATAAATGAACATGTTCTGAACATGTCAGGGAAGAGATTTAAACTGAAAATGTCCATGTAAAAGTTTGGTACCTTTCTCCATGTTTCTGTTCCGGTTTTCCTGTTTTCCTGGTTCATGTGTGTGCTTCAGCAGTCTTAGACCCACCCCAATACCCACCCCCTCTTGTCACCCATTGTTTGTCTGTATGTGTATTCAGAGCCAGTGAGCAACGGACTTTCGAAATAAAGTAGTAATTTAAAAAACTGCGTTAATGCACGATAAAATAATTGTCAGTGTTAATTAATTAATGCGTTAATGCGATAATAACGCGTCAACTTGCCCTAATATATATATTTATTTCGAAAGTCCGTTGCTCACTGCATGTACACACAAATGTGGTTGAAATTGTTTAAATGAAATATGTACACACAAATGTGGATGAAATTGTTGGAACCCTTACAGTGAATTGAAATGATGCTTCATTCCTCCTGAAAAGTGAAGAAATTAAAAGCACTTGTCTCATGTATACCTGCATGCCTTTGGTATGTCATAGAGTAAAGCAAAGAAAGTGTGAAAAGAGATCAATTATTGCTTATTCTACAAAGATATTCTAAAATGGCCTGGACAGATTTGTTGGTACCCCTAGAAAAGATTATAAATATTCAGATTATAGTCATATTTCAAGCTAACTGTTTTCTTTAATTAGTATCACACATGCCTTCCATCTTGTAATCAGTCATTCAGCCTATTTAAATGGAGAAAAGTAGTCACTCTGCTGTTATGTATCATCATGTGTACCACACTGAACATGGAACATAGGCTATAAGACCATCTCCAAGCAGCTTGATGTTCCTGTGACTACAGTTATAAATATTGTTAAGTTGTTTAAGGTCCATGGAACTGTAGCCAACCTTCCCGGATGTGGCCGCAGGAGGAAAATCATCCCCAGATTAAACAGAAGGATAGTGCAAAAGGTAGACAAAGAGACAAGGAAAACTTCCAAAGAGATACAAGCTGAACTCCAAGGTCAAGGTACATCAGTGTCTGATCGTAACGTGTTCACTCAGGTTTGTCGATGGTGGAGTGGCTGGCTGCCTTATGTGCCAGGGTGCCCTCATGTCTGTGTTAGCTTCTGGCTCTCCCTTTTAGTTATGCTGTCATAGCTAGTCTTGCCGGAGTCCCTGCTTGCACTCTGCAACCATTAGAGGACAAAAGCTTACCTAACAATCTCTCCTTCTCTCTCCATCTCTCTCTCCCTCACTCTCTGTCGAGCTTCACATGCTACTTCTGAGATGCCAGTGATCCTGACTCCTTCTGCTCCTCCTCGCTGCCTGATTCTGGTTGGAGTTCTCATCAGTTGAGTTCGCTTGCTGCTGCTGGGGGTGGCCCCATATGGACGGCCTGAAGAACCATTTGGATTGCTGGGGATAGTGCCACCTGGGGGCTGTGGAGATGGCTTGGGGATCACATATGGGGAGTTGTACTGTAATGGCTTGGGACTGCAATTGCTGTAGTGGCTTTGGGGCTGCAGTTGCCACGAGCACCTTCGTACTCAGGCCTCCATCAGTGGACAGTGGATAGATTTTAACCAACCGGACTTCTTGCAAAAACTGTGATGAATTTATTGGTTGCACAATTGCACTATTTGTCCATATAGTACGCAATAATAGAAGGGATTTATTTATAATTGCATTATCCGTTGCACCCAGGTGAGAATGGGTTCCCTTTTGAGCCTGGTTCCTCTCAAGGTTTCTTCCTCATATCATGTCAGGGAGTTTTTCCTTGCCACCGTCACCTCTGGCTTGCTCATTAGGGATAAATACACACGGATAAATTCACATATTTACAATATATCTTTTTTTTTGTGAATTCATTTATTTCTGTAAAGCTGCTTTGTGAGAATTTCCATTGTTAAAAGTGCTATACAAATAAAATTGAATTGAATTGATCGCACCATCCGTCACTTTTTGAGCGACAGTAGGTTCAATGGAAGAACACCCAGGAGGACTCTACTGTTGAAAGAAAAGCATAAAAAAGCCAGACTGGAATTTTATTTTGACAAGCCACAATGCTTCTGGGAGAATGTCCTTTGTTTAGACGAGACAAAACTGGAGCTTTTTGGCAAGTCACAACAGCTCTATGTTCACAGGCAAAAAATGAAGCTTTCAAAGAAAAGAACACCATACCTACTATGAAACATGGAGGAGGCTTGGTTATGTTGTACATCTACTTTGCCTCATCTGGCACAGGTTGCCTTGCATCTGTGCAGGGCACAATGAAATCTCAAGACTGTCAAGGCATCCTGGAGTGAAACGTACTGCCCAGTGTCAGAAAGCTCTGTCTCAGTCTCAGATCATGAGTCCTACAACATGATAAAGACCCAAAACCCACACTAAAAGCATCTAAGAATAGAACAAAGAAAAAGAACAAAATAATGGACTATTCTGAAGTGGAATTCTATGAACCCTGATTTGAATCCTATCGAACATCTATGGAAAGAGCAGAAACATGCAGTCTGGAGAAGGCACACTTCAAACCTGAGACAATTGGAGCAGTTTGTTCAGGAAGTGTGGAACAAACCACCTGTTGACAGGTGCAAAAGTCTCATTGAGAGCCACAAATACTCTAAAGGTTGTGCAACAAAATATTAGGTTAAGGGTCCCATCATTTTTGTCCATGGCATTTTCATTTGTTTTATTATTTAAAATATTCTGTTGAATCAAAAATATGGAAATAAATATGGAATAAACAATGATGGATGCCAATTACTTTTGTCAGTTTCAAGTTATTTCAGAGAAAATTGTGGGTTCTTCTTTTTTCATGGAAGGGTACCAACAAATGTTTCCACGTCTGTATATATAAATAAAAGAATACAGTGTAAGGGTGTGATGTGATAGTGCAGTGGAGTGTAAACATTGCAGATATAAGCAGCAGACTTGAGATGAATTAAAGTAGAAGTGCAGTACAAACATCGTCAGCAGTGTAAACATTGTAAACAGCAATAAAATGAAGCAGGATATAGAGTATTATAAAGAGAGAATATGAGAAAAGGAAAGAAAAGGGGAAAAATTAATAGAAGTAAAGAGCCAGTGCACATGGATATGAATAGTGGATGATGGTGAACTTCAACTATTTTTTTAATGAGCTTATCCTAAGACTGGCTCAGTGCAGAATAGTGTCCCCGCACAGTGATGAGCTGTTTTACAGTGTGATTGCTGCTGGTACAAATGACCTCCTGTACCGCTCCTTTCCACAGAAGAGCTGAATGAGTCTTCTACTAAAGGAGCTCTGCTGTTTAACCAGTAGGTCATGGGCAGGATGATACACCACTTCAAAACAATCCAGACAGCAGCCAAAGACCAAGCCAGCCTTCTTGATTAGTTTGTTGAGTCTTTTTGCATCTCTAGCTTTGATGCCACCTCCCCAGCATACTGCTGCAAAGAAGACTGCACTGGCTACCACAGGCTGGTAGATGATCTCTAACGTCTTGCTGCAAACATTACAGGACCTGAGCTTCCTCAGAAAGTAGAGTCTGCTCATCCCTTTCCTGTACACAACCTCTGAGCTGACCTTCCAGTCCAGCTTATTGTTGAGATGGTCACCAAATAGCTGTATGTGTCAATTAGCATAACATCTTCACCCATGATGGTAATGGCGCTGGTTGTGGTCCTCTTCCCCCTGTAGTCCACCACCATCTCTTTGGTCTTGGCCACATTGAGGAGGAGATTGTTCTTCTTGCACCAATCCACGATGTTGTTGACCAGGTTTCTTTACTCCTCTTCCTGTCCATCCCTGATGCACCTGACTACCATAGAGTCGTCAGAAAATTTTTGAAGGTGGCAGAGATCCAACTTGCACTGAATGTCTGCAGTGTACAGAGTGAAGAGGAAGGGAGAGAGCATGGTTCCCTGTGGTGCTCCAGTGCTGCTCAGCAGGTGTTCAGACAGGCAGGTTCCCAGCCACACAAACTGGGGTCTGTCTGACTGGTAATGGGTGTCCACCTCCATTCTTCTAATCTTCTCCTTCAGCAGGAGAGGTTGGATGGTGTTAAATGCACTCACCAAAGTCTCCTCTTTGCCTTTGTTTTGGATCTAGCTCTGCATCCTCCGTATGGTCTCAGCAGCTCTTCAGGAATACTGAACCGCATTCCGCGGTACAACGCAGATCTTCGGAGCACCAGCATGCGTGTACATGAAGCAACCTGCTCTCTCCTCATGGTAAAAGAACTACGTGTCTGAACAGACTGAAACTTAGAAAGTAAGAAAAAGAAGAGCTGAAGAAACAAAAAGTGACAGATATGTAAGTAGAAAAACCTAATATAAGTAATATAGGTAAAATATAATGTCTCAGGAGACAGGAGCTGTTGTAATTGGCTGCCACTAGCACGGGGCCATCTGGAATTTTTAATTTTATACTAACAATGAATGGTACAGAAATGCTGCAGTAGTCTAGAGTTACTGACTGCCGCTGGTGGAGTTTATGGAGATAAGCGCCATACTACCTCACCAGAGAGTTTACCACCATGCTCATTGTCGCAGTGTACATTCCACCTGGTGCTTATACAAGGGAAGCTCTTTTTAAATTCTATGACGCTATCAACAATCTACAGACTGCACACCTGCTTGCTGATTAGACTTAGTAGGAACTAAGAGCAAATTCTTTAACATCACGACAGAGATCTCTAAAGGCATCAATAGGTTAATGTGAGTTAAATTCTAGCTAGCTAACACTAGCTAGCTAGCTTGCCAGTTTCTCTAATTTTCATAATTTATGGTGATACTACCTGGCTAATGAATGGTCACTTGTTTGCAGTATGTTCCGATGCATCAAATTCAGATCACCCCAAGCTGTTTCGGTGTACAGTTCAGTACCTTAGTGTGTCCGAGGGAGTTATGTACAGATTATTTGATTTCTATGATGACCCACAAGAATCAAGCGATAGTGCCTAATATGCTTCTGTAAATTAAGGTAAGCATAATTCCATTTTCCTGTCTCAGTTCTTATGATAGACATGAATGCACTACAAAACTCCATTGTTTATGCATGTAGGCTAATTTATATACATCTAACGTGCAACTCTAATAGAGGCTATCTGTTTATTTATTAGTGAACAAGGAAAGAATAAATGAGGGAGAGATCACAAGCACTGCCATCTTTAAAAATCAAGGTGAGCTGCTTTTTCTTTTCTATAAAAAATGATAAACGATTTAAATATGTAGGCTTGCTTGGCATAATTCTCTGTACACTATATTGGCTGCTCCTTTGCACTAAAGAACAGCATTGCCTGTCTGTCTATCTACCTATCTCTCAGTTTATCCATATATCTGAATATTGATTGATCAAAATATGGTGCCTAGGCTTTCTGTGAATCTAAGGTGGCAACCCTAGATGGTGATGCCTTGATCCCAGATGCACTAAAAAAGTTCTATGCACTGTTCAAAGCACAGAACAACGTGCCGGCAAACACGACCACCCCAACTTCCCCTGTCCAAGTACTCTGTCAGTTTGCAGTGGACATCAGGAATAAAAAAAACTCTGTCTAGAATTAACCCAAGGAAATCTGCTTGTCCTGACAACATGAAGTGCTTCAAGTGGCTAGTAATGAAACACAAACAGCAATCTTCCCAACACACTGGACCCATTCCAGTATGCTTACTGCCCTAACCGGTTGTTGCTGACCATGCTGTTCACAGACTTCAGTTTAGCATTCAACACAATCATCCCACAGTAACTCTTTGTAAAGCTGAGCCTGCTGGGCTTTAACATATCCCTCTGCAACAGGATCCTGGACTTTCTGACTGGGAGACTAGGCAACACCAACTTCAGCACCACCACAGTGAACACTGGCACTCCCTAGGGCTGTGTTCTCAGTCTACTGCTGTTTACTCTGCTGACTCACCTCTGTGCTGCAAAAGTACAGCTCTAATCACGTCATCAGGTTTGCTGATGATACTACAGTTGTGGGCCTCATCAGCAACAATGAGCCAGCATACAAAAGGACAGTGGAGCAGCTTGCAGAATAGTGCAGAGACAACAGTCTGTCTCTCAATGTCAACAGAACAAAAGTGATGATCGTTGAGTTCAGGAGAACCCACGGTGACCATGCACCACTGCACAACAAATGAGCAACTGTGAGCACCCCCACCCCCTTCATCCTTACTACATTCTACAGGGGATAATAGAGAGCATTGTGAATGGTTATCTCACTGTCTGCTATGGGAACTGCACAGATTCAGACCGCAAGAACCTACAGTGTGTCAGGATTCTGGTCTTGTAATGTGTTTTGGCCACCATAAGCCCCCATTGTTCCTCATGTTGTTTTCCCACTGTCTTAATTGTCTCATTACTGCCACCCGTGTTGTCCTGTTCCTTAGTTTCCTTGCTTGGTGTTTAGTGTTCCCAGGCCAGCCCTGTGTATCCCATGTAAGTTGTGCTGTGTTTTTTTCTTGCCTGTTTATATTGTGAAACCCTTTTTGAGATTTTTGCCTTTACTCCTGAAGTATCTATTTTTGTTGGCTTACCTCTTGGAGGAGAATTTTGAGCTGTGAAATATATTTTGGATTATTTCTTGGGATTTTCTTACTGAACTTTGTTTTTTGCCTTGTGTTTGCATTTTTGGACTTGGGTTCATTACTTCCCCATGCCTCTCTGGTAGCACGTCTGACTCTCATGCCGAAGACTTCAAGTCCGACAGCATTTTGGATAACCCCTCTCATGGACTCTTTACCCTCCTGCTATCTGGCAGAAGGTATCAGAGCATCCGTGCTGCCACCAACACTAGACTCCTCAACAGCCTCTTCCTTACATGCCTCGCATCACTCACCCCTCAACTATGCAAATTAGGTATGATGCTGTAAAGTGACAAATTCAAATGAATGCTTCCTCAGCCCAATCTTATTGTAAGTGTGATATGACATTTTCCCCACTGACAACTTTAGTTCCTACCTGCAATTAGTTCCTATGTAGGGCTTGACCTGAAGAAATGTTGAAAGACTTGCAACTATGGTTTTAACTTATCCTGTCATGTATGACTTTTTATTAAATGTGTATAAAGACATTACAAAGAAAATTAAAGCTTCGAAGGGAGTAGCAGAGATTGTCTCTGGAAAGTGTTTGTAGCTAATACAGAGGGGGACTGAAGAAACGTGAGCCAAAGTTGTTTATCAGTTTCTCTCTGTGACTGTTGTTCCTGGTTTTAATGACATTGGTATGGGAATTGTGTTCTGTGGTACAGTGATTTTAGTCTGTGGTATAAGCTATGGTATCTGCATTTAGATTCCACACCCAGTTGTTTTCCAAAAGGCTTGCACTTCCAGAATCTTTGTCTGTCCATGACTACTTAAAGTAAATCAGAGGCTCATAGGTCAAATGTGATTTGTATTTGGTTCTGTGAGCTCAGATGTATTTGATGACATTCATGCATAACTGGCCAATGTGTGAGTTTGCCATAGTTAAAAATATATTTGACTCATGTGAGTTATGCTTGGACATAATTTGAATAACACTGAACCACTCTGACATCTTGCTCAGTAACTGATTCCAAACACAAAATCCAACAGAATCCCAATGTCTATGGCTATCTATGCAATACTATTTTGTAACATTATGGTGATCTCTCTACTTATGTTTTAACAGGGTGACTGGGTGCAAACTATGAAGATTTAATTGGCATGGCTAAATGGAGCTGGCCAGTGATAAAACTAAAACAGGACTGAGAGAGAGATAGAGAGAAAAAGAGAGAGAACAAGAGAACAGGGTTTGACAAAAGAAGGTGGAAGAATGGAATACCTTCTGGGAGTACCATCTTCGTGAGGCTGAATAATCACCACCTTGACTGTGATGGAAGTGCGTAGCAAGTCGATCATCTGCTCATGACTAAGTGTGGCTACAGCCACCTCACAAATCTCCACCAGGCGGCTGCCCTGGCGCAGGCCTGCTTTCCATGCAAATCCAAATGCCTCAACATCAGCCACAATGCCTTCAAAGTTGACATGGAAACCCAGCTGTCCCAAGCCATTCCGGCGAAGTGCCATTTGTGTAGTTTCACAGCCATGGGTGGTTATCTGAGATCATGCACAGATAGAGAGAGGGGAAAATTCTAGAGTATACTGGCAGTAAACTTCAAAAAGCAAATGTACTAAACAAAAAAGAAGCACCACAGTATACTCAAAAATAACTATATTTATGTCTTTCTAGGACACTCCGCACTGATAGATGTTGCAGACTACTTTTGTACTGTTGCCACAGGAAACTCTGTATTTTAATACTGCCTTACTAAAACGTATTGCATGATGTTACTTTAAAATATTACAGTGGTAATATAGTCATGCTGTTAGCCCTTTAAAAAGCAGAATTTCTAAATTCTACTGCAGGAGGCAGTTGTGGCAATCAGTCAGTCTGTATTTTGACATATCTCCTTTTGAAACAGTAAGTCAGTGTGACAGACAGAATCAATGTCAAGCCATAGAGATTTAAATCTTCAAGCCATGCAAGTGTCCATGAATGGCTTAAAACTCTTAAGCCATTCATGGGCACTTCAATAGCAAAACAAACATAAACAGTTCGGTAAAGTACATGTAAATGCTCTTACTATTCAAAGCAGTTTCCAGAATTTCTGTGAATGCATTAGCTTGGATAATTTTGGATAATTTTTTTTGCCCTGTTTTGCATACATGAGACATGTAGCTAGTCTCTATCTGGTGTTGCTCTGACTGATAGTGAGAAAGAGAGTAATGTTGTCTGTAGCCTTGTGGTGTTGGCTGCTGCACGGAAAGTAGTGTTGCCACCCGTCCCAGCGTTTCAGTACTTCAGCTTGTCCAAGTGAGTTACATATAGATTTTTAGATTTCTATGCAGACCTACACTAATATAGCAAAGTTAGACTCAAAACATATGTGCTTGATGTCTTCAATGAAGGCTTTCAACTAGATTTTGGAGCGTGGCTGTGGGGATTTGCCCATTCAGCCACAAGAGCATTCATGATGTAAGGCACTGATGTCGGGCAAAGAGGCCTGGGGTGCAATCAGTATTCATCCCAAAGGTGTTCACTGGGGTTTAGGTCAGGGCTTTGGGCAGGCCACTCCAACCTTGGCAAACCATGTCTTCATGGACCTCGCTTTGTGCACAGTGGCACTGTCATGCTGGAACATGTTTGGGCTAGGCCCCTAAGTTCCAGTGAAGTGATATTATAATGTTACAGTGCACAAAGACATCCTAAACAATTGTGTGCTTCCAATTTTGTGGCAACAGTTTGGGGAAGGCCCAAATATGATGGTTATGCCATGCTCAACTGTTTTACTGTGTATACACATGACTATTTTCAGTTTTAACTGGTCTCACTGCATGGTCTTAATATTAAATGGTCTCATTACTTTTCACCTGTTTGTGGGTTTTGTGGTTGTAATGACTGTATTCCCTGAGTCTTTTGCTTCTTTTATTCTCTTTGAGTGTACATTTAATTCTTTCTGGGTTTGTGTTTTCACTTACCCAATTAGATAGTATATTCCCCTTTCCCTCCTTTTAATTTTGCCACAGCGAAGCATTAACCGTATAGGTACCCCTATCCCTGGTGGTTGTCACTTAATTCGGTTTACTGCACAATTGTGTGGTTTAGAAATTTTAATGTGGATATTTGTTTTCTCATTTTTTATGTGTGGGTTTCTTTCTTTTGGTTACTGTGTGAGTAAATGCCCCAGGCTGTCCATCATCATGTCCATTATGTCCATCTCATGCTCCTGCTTAAACTTACCTTCATCTTCCTGGTTATAACTTAGTGTGTGTGAATGTGAACTGTTTTTAGCTCATATAAAAAGAATTTAAAACAAATAAATCTTCCTATTGATGCATATGCTATTCACTACATGTTTCTTGATGTATAGTCCCCTTGGAAAATATTGGAATGGCAAGGCCAATTCTTTTGTTTTTGCGATACACTGAAGACATTTGGGTTTGAGATCAAAATATGAATATTAGACGATAGATCAAAAAGTTCCAATACTTTTGGAAGGGACTGTATATCTGTGTGATGTATAATCTGTTTAATTGTTGGTCTGGCTTCCTGTTTAATTCTCTCTCTCCTCATAAGTAAGAGCATCAAAAGACTTTTCTAGACAAAATTTGTCGAGTCTCCCATGTCACACTATAAAGCAGCTAAGCTGCTAACCAGCTAGCTAAATTTCACAGAAGATTGTTGTGACAGCTAAATAGCTGTCACCTCTAAATGAACAAAAAAGAATTCCTAAATGAACACAAATCAACTCTATACTTACAGTTTATTTACCATCTACAACCATAAAGTAACAAGCTATACTATTTGTTTAAAACTGGAAAAATGTATAAGGCTACAAGCCACTACTGCAGCTCCAAGCACTCTGTGAGAATGACTGGAGCTTATATGTTTGATATCATGTTCATTACTGTTTTAATGATTGCCATTTGGTCACAAGGTTCAGCCCCTTTGAGAAGTCACCCAATCATACAGAGAAGCTGTGCATCCAGGTGGGGCAAGTGAGTACACTGTCCAATAAACGATGAGATTTTTTTCCCCATGCAAAACCCACTCACCTATACATGCAAGAACTCCCAGTAAACTCAAAATGACATATTAATCTCCCATTAAAACACAATGGACTTGAATCTCTTGAATCTAACTTGGGTCTCCTTGAAGGAGATTTTTATGAAGGCTGCACTGTCCACCAACAGTTTGCATTAAATGAACGAATAGTACAGTACTGCATTGAGACATTTGATATTTTGATTTGATAAAATATTGAATTTCACCAACAGCGATGAATAATTTAGACATTTTAATGAAATTTTAAGGGAGGCCAGGCTTCCCATGTAGTCTTAGAATCAATATATTTTTACAGAACCTTATACTACTGCTGCTGGACTACTCTCAAGAGTTATACTGAGGTGTTCAAAAACCCCACAAGCATTGCTGTACCTGATGCACTCTTTACTGAGCAATACACACTGTTACACTGTCATGTCAGTGTCACTGCTGTGCTGAGAATGATCTATAATAATAGCTAGTTAGTGGTGGTCTTATGGCAGTCCCTTTTCACTTATAAACAAGGTATAGACAAACAGGCTAACTGTACCTTTATATTTATTTAGGTATTTATATTTTTTCCACTGCAAAGCAGGTCTAAAATACACACTGTTTCCTTGTAAGAACTGTTAAAAGTCCATACACAGTGTTATGGTGCTGTGAACACCCTGTCTGTGATCAACAGCCAGATAGTGAGATTACAGTTCAGCTGGCATAGTCTTTTCATTTTAATTAGTTTTTTACTACTAGCTTTAGCTTTTGAGGTGAACTTACTATCGAAAACAAAGAGGTTAAAAAGGGCACTGATGTGAATGGGAGAGTGAAAAGATACATATGTATAGACATAGCAACAAGACCCAGCTCATAAATCATAGACTGTTCTTTTCACTATTTGTGCCAGTGTCATTCTTGTGCTGTAGTTAATTGCTCACCTCAAGCCGTTGGACGATTTGCCTGATGTCTTCTCCAAAGCCTTCCTGGGCTGAGAACATTATACATTCGCCACGTTCATAGAATACCTTAATGCTCATGATGGTGGAGGTCCAGCCTATCACATCACGACAGGAGCAGTTGAAGATCACATTCTTCGAATCCTTCTTGATCAGCACAATGAACTCATTGGAGATTCCAAGCAGGCACTGAACATCCACTGACTGGCTGAAATCCCGTGCCACCACACTCCACATGATGGCTCCTATGCTGTGGAGGTGGGCATCCCTACGTGGTATGACCCGCTCTTTTTTCTTGGCACCCAGTGTGATGAAGCTGAACTTCAGAGCCGAGTCCACAGTAGCTGTGCTCACAAAATTCTCAGCTAGGTCTTTAAGGTACTCTTGACGTGTTCGAGTAGCCATAGCATAGAACTTCTCTGACTTGTGTGCTGCATTCTCACCATTGATTACCTTGGCAAGCAGGAAATCCCTGAAGACAGATGACTTTGGGAAGGTCACACCTTTAGGAATTGGAGGACCAAACAGAGGGACATCTTTTGATCTTGTTACAGCAACACTGCAAAGGGGAAAGAGAAGAAAAAGGAATCGCACAGGTGTGACCCAATAAGGCATAGCATTAAAAGTTCAACATAGTCAAATAATTTTAACTATCCAACAAGGTTTGACATCTAAGTGAAAATTTGCAATAGAGATCCAGGAAAGCATTTTTGGTCTTTTTCAGAATTACAGGCAGGAGAAAAAGGAATTTTGTTACCCCTCCATGGTAAATGAGGGTCACAATAAAATTTCACTTCAGCTGGCTGAAAACTATTCCTCAGCTTCAAAAGTCTCTATATGAACAATAGCTTTAATCAGTGCCATTGCTTTTACCACTGTAGGTAAAACGTTGCCTATAGCTAGCATACCTGTAGCAGACGTTTTCAGTGCATGGATTGTGGACTTTAACAATAACAAATACATGCTGGAAGTGGGAGCGAATGTTTTTAGGTGTGAAAGGCAGGGCTCCTGGTTCTTGAAACACAATGGTGACAATGTCATTTCCGATGTGTCTCTTTCTGAGCAGCTAGAAGGAGAGACAAAGAGGTCAAGAAGGACATAAGAGTCTTGAAACTTTACATATTAAGGGTGGCACAGTGTTATCAAATTATAATATGACATGACAAGGCCATATTTTCAGTTTCTAATCATTTGACCTTAAAGTGTTACATAACAAAAATTGTATACACATTATAAATTTACTTTTATAAAACAAGCACAGCCTTTTGGGTATAGTGACACCAAAATTATAGAAAAAATAGAATGTCTCCTAGATATACTGTACCAAAAGTGGGCCACCAGAGACCTAGCAAGTTTGTTGCTGCATTAGCAGTTTGCTCATCAGCTACAGTACAAGAGCTAGCTGACTAATATAATTTGTATCACAACAAGGTATTTAAAAAAGAATATCTTTTTCAGGTTACCCAACTGATGGATCTAATATTTAGCATGTGAAATTATTGTAAGAAGAGCATGTGTGAGGAAGATGAGAGACTCAGTGCACATGTAGCCTGGTGTTTGTAAATTCACAATGCAAAATTTTCACATGAATGCTCTAACACTTGTCTCCACATGTGGCTATAGTGGAGCACATGACCCTGACCAACAATCACCAAAACTGTCCATCCCCAACACGATAGTCCCTTGGCTATAATATAGTAACCCTGCTTATAAAATAGAAACTTAGCTGCCAAACTTAACTATTTTGTTTACACATCTATAGATCACTCTATTTTATTCATCTGAAAAACAGATAAATCTTCATATTTCATTTTGATTTTATTTAATGCATTATGCACCCTGAGTTATGGGAAAGGGCAGGACCTCCAGGAGTCTGTTAATAATGGACAGTTCAAAACACCTGTGTAAATCATTCCAGATTTACATGTCGATTGGCTCATTTCCCATTTTACTGCGAAGAAAAAGACTGCTCGAGGTCCAGAATGTTAACTCCCAGAAGGTCACTGATTTGGAATATACATAAATATTTGGTCCATAAACATTTGGACATTGACAAAGTTATTGTTATTTTAGTTGTCTACCACATTATATTGGAGTTAAAATTAAATAAAGAATTATGAGCACAAAGTGCAGACCTTCAGCTTTAAATTTGAGGTTATGTACATACAAGTTGGTTAATTGGACAACTGGCTGCTCTGCTGTTCCATGGCCAACTGTTTGTTATTCACTCATTATTTCACTTACAAGTAAGCAGATGAAACTTCTAGAGTTGATTTCAAGTGTGGCATTTGCATTTGGAATCTGTTGCTGTTAACTCCAAAGAGCTGTCAAAGAGTATACCATCATTAGGCTGAAAAATCATAACAAACCCATCAGAGAGATAGCAAAAAACAGTAGATGGCAAAATCAAAAAACACATTGACCCAATTTGGATGTTAATACCCAAACGTTAAATTAAAGCTGCAGTTTGAGGTCATACTCATTATTTATTTTCAACTCCTATATATTGTGGTAGACAGCTAAAATAACAGTAACTTTGCCAATGTCCAAATTTTTTGGACATGACAGTAAATATAGAAAGGAGAAAAATTTGGTCTTGTCTGATCCCACAGAAGATCTGGCCAGTCTGTTCTGATCCCACAGAGGAGCTACTTTAGCACAAATTGCTGAAAAAGTTAATGCTGACTATGATAGAAAGTTGTCAGAACACACAATGCATTGTGTGGGGTTGTCTAGCTGCAGACTGGACACAGTGCCCATGTTGTCCGCTGTCCACTGCCAAAAGCGCCTACAATGTGCAAGTGAGCATCAGAACTGGACCATGGAGCAGTGGAAGAAGGTGGCCTGGTCTGATGCATCACATTTTCTTTTACATCATGTGTGCGTGTGCATCGCTTACCTGGGGAAGAGATGGCATCAGCATGCACTATGGGAAGAAGGCAAGCCGATGGAGGCAGTGTGATGCTCTAGGCAATGTTCTGGTGGGAAACCTTGGGTCCTGGCATTCATGTGGATGTTACTTTGACATGTACCATGTACCTAAGCATGACTGCAGACCAAGTACTCCCCTTCATAGCAATGGTATTCCCTAATGGCAGTGGCCTCTTTCGGCTGCCCTGTCATGCTGCTAAAATTGTTCAGGAATGGTTTGAGGAACATGGCAAAGCATCAAATGATCAAGCATTTGTGGGATGTGTTGCACAAATAAGTCAGATCCATGGAGACACCAACTTGCCACTTACAGGACTTAAAGCATCTGCTGTTAACTTTAGTTAACAGCAGATGGTGCAACGCCATTACACCACCCCTTACCAGCAAGGACTGTTGAGACAAGGCAGGTTGGGTCCATGGATTCATGCTGTTGGTGCCAAATTCTGACCCTACCAGCTGTGTGCCTCAGCAGAAATCGAGATTCATCAGACCAGGCTACATATCTCCAGTCTTCGACGGTCCCGTTTTGCTGAGCCTATGCCCACTGCAGCCTCAGCTTTCTGTTCTTGGCTGACAGAAATGCAACCCGATGCATTTTTCTGCTGTTGTAGCCCATCCGCCTCAAGGTTCGACTTGTTGTGCATTCTGAGATGCTTTTCTGCTCATCACAATGAGGTTATCTGAGTTAGTATAGCCATTCTGTCAACTCAAACCAGTCTGGCCATTCTCCATTGACCTCTCTCATCAACAAGGCGTTTCAATCACAAGAACTGCCACTCACTGGATGTTTTTTCTTTATTGTACCATTCTGAGTAAACTCTAGAGACTGTTGTGCATGAAAATCCCAGGGGATCAGCAGTTATAGAAATGCCCAAACCAGCCCGTCTGGCACCAACAATCACGCCACGGTCAAAATCACTGAGATCACATTTGTTCCCCATTCTGTTGATTGATGTGAACATTACTCAAAGCTGCTGGACCATATCTTGATTGTTTGTTGATTGATTGTATGTTGATTAGATAATTGCATGAATGTGTAGGTGTACAGGTGTTGCTAATAAAGTTTTCAGTGAGTGTATAATGCCTTTACTCATCTACTAATGTTAGCTATATTAAAAACCACTGAATAATGGCACAAGAAAGAAAGTGTCTTGTTTTTTTCCCTCTTTTTTACCATTTCAACATTCTCCCTAAATGGCTGGAAAAAACCCTGAACTTTAGAGATCAGTCCAGCATCTTCCTCTAAATGTTATTTATTTTAATTACAGATTTTAATCAATTTAAAATAATTAAGATGAACTGTGATTTATAATATCACCATTGTATTGTATAAGGAGCGCATCACAACTCAAACACATATGCACAGAACAGGCATGCTGATTGCAATTTTTAATGTAATATGATTTAAAAGATTATGAAAAGAATATTAACCAACTTTGCTCAAACAGATTGGCCTCAATTGCTGTACTTTGTTTGGATTGGTTACAGTTACATGCAGCTCAATAATCTTATTATGTATGAGAACAGAGTTGATGTTACAGATTTTAAGCTATTTAGAATAATTCTGAGATTGGATTGGCAATGTGAGGATAAAATTTATGTCTGAAATATTTATATATTTCTGTAAAGCTGCTTTGTGACAATATCCACTGTTGAAAGTGCTATACAAATAAAATTGAATTGAATGGGCATCAAACTAACACTTTGAAACAGATGCAGGACACGGACAGACCTCAGTAATGTTTAGCATCTTTGTCAGACATTAGTGATTATATAGAAACAGTTAAAAAAGGAGGTTAAATGGGGTGCAACTTTGCTTAAGCATTTACTTCATGTACTGTAATTCTCAAACTGTTGCTTTAATATTGGTAATGTTAGAAAAAGAGTAAAAGTATTAGGATATGTTTGTGTTTTACCAACAGATAATGGGCCTTATTTATCAAACTATGAATGTATTTGTTCATAAATCAGCATTTACATAAGAAATTTGGCATTCATGAAAATCCGAGAAAATCTTTCATATCCTACTTGATTGGGTGCAAATTTACACATACGAAGACTAACCAATGTAAACCTTGATCGACTTCATATTATTTGCATGGACTACTGCATTTTTATATATGGATTATACTATCAAGTTTAAATGACTTTTTTTTTTTGTCATGTTTACAGCATTTAGCAGACAGGGTCCCTGGAGGACTAGTGGGTAGGCCACAGCACTCTCCCTGCTGTGGCCCAGTTTCAATTCCTGGCCAGGAAACCAACCCCAGCCACTAGGGTTGCATGCAACAGTGTGCTCTCAGTGCTGGTTCCAAGCCCAGATAAAAACTGGGGAGGGTTGTGTCAGGAAGGGCATCCAGAGTAAAAACTGTGCCAAATCAAATACATGGACCAATGATTCGCTGTGGTGAGCCCTTAATGGGAGCAGCCGAAAGAGGAACAACAGCAGCAGCATTTAGCAGACGCCCTTATCCAGATTGAAGTGCTGTGTAGTCTCTATCAAAAACACATCCTCATGCTAGTTCACCATTTCAGGCACTAAGAGTACTATCAAAAAAGTTGTGAAGTCCAGTCATTTTATATTAATTGCATTTACTAAAGAATATGAAAAGAAAGCGGGCCAACACAAACCCATAAATTATGACAAATAAAACTAGCCATTCAGTCATAACAAAAGAAATGCCACTGTACAAACGGAGTATGGACTACTCTGTCTGCGCATAGCCATAAGCCATAAACAATTACCTCACCTGTCAGAATGTCAGGTTATGAAAAAAAGGATGTTTAAATGCTGGTATGATTTTTTTTAGGATGAAAGCTGGCTTATAAATTGGTTCCATTTGCCAGGCTTCTTTCAACTCTGTGCAACACTTCCAGCACTTTGGTTGAGACACAATTTTAAAATAGCAGTTTCTCTGTGTGCTTGTTGTGCAGTATTCACATGGTTAGAGTGCAGAGCTTTCATGTTTTCAATTTGTAATGAATTCATCCGGATTGGTGAAAATATTTGCATGTATACATAGTCAACAGCAATAGATGGAGACATAACGACATAAAAAAAAAATTGGGGTCAAATTTAGTAATGCTCAGCATAACCAGACAAAACAAAGGCAGACAACAAAACATAATCCAACTGAGTCAACAGCAAAAAAGTTCCAGTTTATATATAATTCCATTACCAGCCACCAAAGAGGGTCCTGAGTTTTGTAACATGTTTTTGTGTACACAGTGGATTGAATCAGCCGTAAAAGCATGAGCGCGCACACACGCACACACACTTACTTTGTTGGTCCCCTGGGTCAAAAAGTCTGCCAACTCTGAGCATGCACTATTGGTTGGCTATATTTCTTCCCCAAATTTATTAATTAGAAAAATAACTGCAAATAAAATTTCCAATTCTGCCCAAGAAAAAACAAGTTTCATCGAACTATATCACACGATTTAGGAAATATATGAATTTTTATTTATAGCGCCCCCTATTTGCCAATTGGCCACAGAGTATCCTACTCAGTACATATTGAATTTAGTAATGGGAGTTTGTATTCAGAAGATATGGCTCTTTTAGTACATACATACAGTGGCCTAAAATTTCATCAATCTGCAGCAGCCAAATTGATTGGCTGATCAAAACTTTCTATTTGTTAGAAAGCTCTCTACTTGCTACTTTTCTATATTTCATGCCAATCAAATGAAAGGGCTAGTAGGAATATGAAAAAGTACTTTTTCTGAAAATTCTAGATGGGGGAAAATATTTTAGCCAAAAGAATTTGAACAATATGGCCCAAGAAGATGCAGGAAGCCTCAGGAATTCTGCTGATATAACAGGTTTGCTCTATCAGATACAGCTGTGGTGATATAAACCAAATGACAAATTCATTTGTTATAGCGCTCCTTTTAGGTAGGTATGTTTTATTTCCAGGCTTGGGGAGTTACGAACTACATGTAACAGCATTACGTAATTAGGATACAAAAAAACTGGTAATTGTAATCCATTACAGTTACATCAAAAAACAAAGTAATCAGATTACAGGTACATTTTGTAAAAAATAAATAATTAAATAAATGGGAATACTATCACTTAAACTTTTGACATAACTCAATACAGACAGCTGCTTGATTATAGTTCTGGTTTTCTCTTGCCAGTCATGACTCCCGTGAGCCACCTCCTGGTGCATGTGGAAATAACATCTGTCTCTAATCATTCTGCTCTAGAGGCACATTGAAACAGCTGTTTATCATGATGAAAAAATGCATTACAGTCGTAAAAATTTCAAAATTATTTTGTCTATAAAGGAGAAAATGAAAAAAACAACATCACAGTACAGTGCAAACTATGCCTTCCAGCTGTGAAGATACTGTCTTTATCGAAGTACTCGACATCTAATAAAGAAGCGTTTAAGCACGGAAATCATGTTAACCAGGTTAGCTAAAATTATTTAGTATTAGTGCTTTGAAATTCCCTCGTTTGCATGATCATAGTTGGGGTTAAGGTTGCCAGTTGTGCTGAATTAGCTAGGAACATCCTGTATTTCCTGTAAAGTCAGTAAGGGGAACCCCTGCCAACCCCCCAAGGTCGATCAGTGAAATGAAGAAAGATCATGGCCTTGATTAACATGTATTTTAAAATAGCCTAATGTATTTGTAGATGGTATACTTTTTTTAATGTTGCCTGTGATGGTAATGACATTTTTCCTTGTAATTGTTAACATTATTTAATGAAATTTGAATGTATAAGAACAAAATGTAAAAAGAACTGGATTTTTTTGCTGAATCAAATTTTTAAACAAATAATAACATGTTTAGTAAGGACATACTGTATAACAAAGCCTCTAAGATCATGTTGCAAAATTATGAAAATAAATAATATTTTTGATCTTCAAATTTTCTATTGGTCGCTGCCCTTACAGATACACTGAGAGCTCCACTATCACTTCTCATTTCCATCATAACTTCAGTTGAAAGTCTAAAGTTGTTCTCTGAAATGCTTTTGTGATGTTGCTGATGTTGTTCATATTGTTTTTCTCTTGACTTTATTTACATATGCGACCTTGAATTTGCGGACGACACAACTGTCGTGGGGCTAATATCAAACGGTGACGAATCTGCTTACAGGAAGGAGGTGGATGTACTCTCAGATTGGTGCATCGTCAACAATTTGGCACTCAACCCCTCCAAAACAAAGGAGCTTATTATCAATTTTCAGAAACAGAAGGATGAACCAGTCCCCCTGTACATTGGAGGAGAAATGGTGGAGTGGGCGACCACCTTTAAATTTCTCGGCATTCACATTACTCATGACCTCACATGGACTGCAAACACAACATCCCTGGTGAAGAAAGCACAGCAACGTACCAGATGCATACGACGGGCCAGAAATATAATAAAGGACACTTCGCACCCCGGTAATCACCTTTTCACTCTGCTACCCTCTGGAAGACGCTATCGGTCCCTTAAGACACGCACTTCCAGATTCCTGAACAGTTTTTATCCACGTGCCATCAAAGAACTGAACTTAATTAACTAATATTTCTCAGCACATAAGATTCAGGGTTGATTTTGCAATAACAAAGGACTTCTACCTCAATATTATTAATTTATTAACGTTTAATTTCTGCTTTAATCTCTGTACATTTCTGCTTACTGCTTTACCCTGACATTTGTTCACATTTGTTGACATTGTTTGGTGTACATGCCTAGTTTTGCACTATTTGCTGTATATATTCCTGACTTATTGCACTGTTTTGATATGTGTGTGCACATGTTCACTTTCTGTACTGGGAGCCAAAACAAATTTTCGTTGTACATCTGTACAATGACAATAAAGGCATTCTAATTCTAATTCTAATTCAAGTAATTCATAAGCAATCAGTTTGCATTACTTTCATACTGTGATATTTGGATTATGTTACTGATTACATTTTTTATGAAGTAATTTGTAACTGTAATGGAATACATTTTCAGAGTAACCCTCCCAACCCTGGTCATTTTATCTGGATGAGTACGGGGTGGGATATGTGACCTAACTACCAAATCTGGTGATGGTAGCTCAACGATAAGCCTGTTTAAGTAAATTAGGCTCTGCTATGCAATGATTGGAATATGGTGGACATACTGTTTAAAAATCTCAAGATATTTTTTGATCATTTTTGAGGTTCAGAGTTTGCTGAGAAATGTGACACCAAAATTGTGAAAATAAGGCAAAAATTCCTAGGTCAAGTTCCCAAAAGTACGTTTTGCATATTAAGCAAATTATCATAATAATTTTGACGGGGCAGTGCTAAGGGTACAAAAGGCAAATTTTTAGGGGGTAAATAAACAAGGTATGGAAAACATGAACTGTACCCCCCAGAGGCTAAGTTGAGTGAGACTGCATCAGTTACTACGGCTCCTTAGAAGGACCAAACTTTCAAGTTTCATGACAATAGCTTAGAGTTTACCCTGATGAATGCCTTCTGGAATCTGCCTGGCCAACGGTTGCCAGGTCATAATCAGGTCATCATCAAATAGCCACTTACAGATTAGCATAGAGATGCAGTGTACAGTTAAATATATTCAGTTATCCCCACCCCATATGTATGACCACACACCAAACTTTGCAACCTACCTCACACTCTTGTCCTTTATATATGTTACATGCTCTGTGCGAATCAGTACAACCAAGCATGAGTTACAGCTGTTTGAATAAATTGGGCTCCACCTTGGTAGAATTAATTGGCATGTCATGTCTATATATTGTTTACAAATCTCAACATGTTTTTGATCGTTATTTAAGACAAGTAGTTTGACACCAATTTTGTGAAGATAGGATAAATATCCTAGGACAAGTTCTCAAAAGCAGGTTTTGTATAGTATGAAAATTAGCTAAAAATTCTAAGTGGGCAGAGCTAAATGGTACTTGAGGCTTGTTTGTTTGTTCTGTGGTTTGTTTTGCACAATCAGTTTTAGCAGAGAAGAAGAAGAAGAGGAAGAAGAAAAAGAAGAATGAGGGAGTATTACACAGTGACCAAGTTTCATGTCTGTAGGACCTACAGTTTGGTCTGCACAATCAGTTTTAGCAGAGAAAAAGAAAAAAAAGGAGAAGAAAAATCCTAATGAAAACAATAGGGTTCCAAGCATTAGATTCTTGGCCCCCTAATAATAATAATAATAAGAAGAAGAAGAAGAAGAAGAAGAAAACAATTGGGTTTCCTAACAAATCAATTGTAAGCAGCTTTGGTGAGAGTGAACAGTGGGTGAGTAGAAGATTTAAAGTGTTGAGAAAAGAGGAAGGTTTTAAGCTGGGCCTTGAATGTGGAAAGTGAAGAACAAAGTTGAAGAGATTGAAATAAAGAGTTCTCGAGGTTGGGGTCCATGACGCTAAAACATCTGCTCCCAACAGTGACTAGTCTGAAGTCTGAGATTGCTAAGGGTCCAGTACCAGCAGACCTCAGAGAGTGAGCAGGGGGTTACAGGTGAAGAAGCTCAGCTAAATAGGGCAAAGCTAAGCCATGTATGGTTTTATATGTAAATAGAAGGAGTTTAAACTGGATGCACAGTGAAACAGGCAGCAATGTAAATGATAGAGGACTGGGGTGATATGAGCAGATTTTTTAGAATGAGAGGGAATTCTAGCTGCAGAGTTTTGAATATATTGTAGAAGACGTTTTTAAAGGAATTCCAATAAAGAGAGAGTTACGATAGTCAACACGAGAGGATATGAATGCATGGAACAGAGTTTCTGCATCTAAGCATGGGGCTAAGATGTGCAATGTTTTAGAGATGGAAAGAGCTTTTGACCAATAATGTGGGGTTCGGGAGAGAGAGATGGATCAAAGATAACCCACAAGTTATGAACTACTGAGGAAGGTTTAATAGACACCCCATTAATGTCAAATGAAAAGGTAAACAGTTTTGATACAATGGATTTTGGGCCAATGAGTAGAACTTAAGTTTAGGGATTCAGTTTTAGAAAGTTAGGATGAATCCAATGTTTGATGTCACAAAGAGCTACGACATTACAGTATGGAGTGGCAGAGTGAAGGTAGTTTAGGTGACAACATAAATCTGAGTATCATCAGCATAACAGTGAAAATGAAGACCATGGTGGTGAATGAACTGACAGGGGGTAATATGTAAATAATGAAGAGAAGAGGTCCATGAATCGGTCCATTGGGAATGCCATGAGAAACAGTGTCAGTAGAGGATTTATTTAGACAATTTTCCAAGGGCAACAAATTGAGATCTATTAGTAATATAGCAGATGAACAAGTTAAGACCTGAGCTGGTCATGCCAATAGCAGATATACAAAAAAATTAGCCGGTAATGCCAATAACAGATAAACATGGTTTACAGTATGAAATGCGGCACATAAATAAATGAGAAGAAGGATACTGAGGGCACAGTAATCTGTAAACAGGAGGAGATCATCAAGAACATGTGAAATAGCACAAAAATCAGATGATAATGATATGCACCTCTTACCACCTATTTATTCTTTAACACCACAATGTAGTGTACTCTGGTGTTTTTGCAGAGCTCCTATGCATTATGCAATGGTTGGCAGGTCTGGTAATATAACAGGTACGGTGTAGGGACAATAACATTGTTATATTGCACAAGCCTAATCTGCGGCCAACAGGATCTTGTTTTTTTTTGTTTTTTTTTTTTGTTTTTAAAGCAAATAATCAGAATTAAATGTAATCGATTTTCATAAAAAAGGCAAAGTGAAAGTGCAGACAGTGTGTCTATGAAGCACAGAATAATTTCTATTGCAAGATGTATTACAAATATTCTGAGAGAGAAATTGGTATTATGAGATGGACAATGTCCAGAAATGATCAGAAATGTCTGTGAAATACTTCTTTCCTATACAAAGGCTGAGAAAAAGAAGAAAGTCTCCCTTTTCCAATACCCCTTTTTTCAGGTAATACAAAAGCCTCTCAAAATGAGCTGCTAGACTGTATGCTGTATGACTGTATATTGTTGACTCTCAACTTCCTATTATAGGGTTACTAAAAATTCACTACAGCCTCTAGCATAAGCTGAGTGTGATAGCCTTAAACTAAATTAGGTCAAGGGGCTATGTTGTTATTAATGGCCTCCAGTCCCACTAAAATCTATGGTCATGAGCCATTGTTGCAAGTGGGAGGCCCTTAATAGGATTTCATGTCAATCACATTTACATTCACCATCCACTTTAATAGGAATAACTGTACACCTGCTCATTTATGCAGTTTCTAAGCAGCCAAGCAGCCAATCAGCGGCACAATGCATAAAGTCATGCGGATACAGGTCAAGAGCTTCGGTTAATGTTCACATCAAACATCAGAATGGGGAGAAAATGTGATCTCTGTGACTTTAACCGCGGCATGGTTGTTGGTGCCAGAAGGGCTGGTATGAGTATTTCAGAAACTGCTGATCTGGGATTTTCACACACAACAATCAACAGAGTTTACATAGAAAGTAGCAAAAAACAAAAAACATCCTGTGTGTGGAGGGTCTGCAGGCTGAAACACCTTGTTGATAAGAGAGATCAGAGGAGTATGATCAGACTGGTTGGAGCTGACAGGAAGTCTATAGTAACTCTTAAGCACTTTTTACAACTGTGGTGAGCATAAAAGCATCTCAGAAGGCAAAAACACATCAAACCATGAGGTAGATAGGCTAAAACAGCAGAAGACCACATCAGGTTCCACTCCTGTCAGCCAAGAACAAGAATCTGATGGCTATCATGGGCACGGACTCACGCAAACTGGACAATTGAAGACTGGACACACGCATGTATGTGTGATTGTGTGTATGCTATCGTTTCTACAGTGTCAGCTCATTCACAGGGACTTGTATGGCAGACACTCCTCATAATCTTATAATAGGATTTATAATATGCACTGTCAATCAATTTCAGTGAGTGATTACCAATAAAGCTGAAATGATCTTTTTTGCTCCTTGACTTCTGAATTATACTCTTGGCTGTTGGTCTTCCTTTTTGTTTAATTTTCAGTCTCTTCTCTGGCCATAGAGTGTACTAGTGTGTAAAATTGTTTTGGATTAGGCTACTCAACTAACTGCTACTGCAGCTCCAATCAATTTCGACCGGCACTAAATTTAAATTTGAGATGTCAGTCATGTTCATTACCGCTTCAGTCATTGGAAGTTTCTGCCATTTTGAGATGTCTACCAACCATCATAAGGAGAAGCCATGCATCCAGGTGGGGTAAATGAAGAGAGCACTGTCTAATAAATTTTGCAATGTGTTTTCTATGCATAAACCCATCCACTTACACTCCCATTCACTCCCAGAGATGCCCACCTTCTGGGCGGGACTCAAAATGATGTTACCCTTTATAAAAAGATGTTTTATGGTGGAATTATTAAAAATAAGACAACTGACCTGTTGTCTGTTGTTGGGTGTGTAGGGTAGGAGAGTGGACACATGAAACATTAGTTCATAGTCCTTGTAGGTAGTGTAGAGCGAGTGGGTTCCCGTAGAGTCCGCTGTAACAAAGAAAGACCCATGAGCCATAGGCATGCAGACAAGGCACAACACAAATAAGACTGGTCCTAACAATAATTTCAGCTTCCATATCAGACACCTACGTAGAACAAGGAAAAAAGGCTGCTCTGTAGCCATTGATGACAACCAATCAATTATAGAGAGAGGCTGAAACATAGGGACAGTGAAAAAAGTCTTGTTGGTGTCCTTAATTATAGTGAAGTTTAAAAAAAAAAAAAAAAAAATTACTGGATTGCAAACTATGATAAAAGAAAGCATAACAGCTGCCTCTCTTTCACCTTTCTCCATGCACAAATATGTTTAAAAACAGAGGTGATCTATCTACAGCCATGTACTAATCTCCAGGCAGAGGCAACCAGGTTAATGCAAGCAAACTATGCATAACTGCACACAACTATGCACAACACCACTAGCAAATAACATAAAGGAGACAGACATATATATACACATGCTTTGTGCGCATACTCTTATTATCTAGCTGTGCCTTGTACTTATTGAAGCCTTTTAGTCGCACTCTTTCTCCAAGCAGGTCCAGGAATTCGTCCAGCGCAGGTCCAGCACTCTCATTATTGTACATCTCTTCCTCTGTGCTCTGACCTGCCTTACAGTACAACACACCCACCTTGTGCTGGAAACTTAGCTGGAAGACAGACAGGCAGACATGCAGTTTGCATTTTGGTATCTTGATTAGTCAATACTTGGTAATATTACAGTAACAAAACTACGTCTGGTAAAGTTGTAGTATATTCAGAATTTCTTCAAGAGGCCCATTTCCCATTTTTTCATAGAATTTTCAATATTATTCGACTATTGCAGAACTACTGCAGAGTATAAGTATAAAAACACAGGCCAATTCAACCCATTTGGCCAGCGCTTTTACTGACTATTATTATTTGGAATGAATGAATAAATACATAAATACATGACTGAATGAATGAATGAATGAATGAATGATTGAATAAATAAATAAATAAATAAATCCACATTGAGTCTTATTATACACCAGACCTGCCAATCCCAAAGAGGAATAATGCATTGTTCCACACAACTGACATTTTTCACTGCTGATCAAATTTTTGAACATGTCCGCAATGACTGGTGCAGATGAGCAAAGCAAACACACAGCATTTAAAATCGCAGTGCAATTATTTTTTTAAAGTGTTAGATTTGACTCTTTGTTGTAGGTCTATTTAATCTTTTTTTTTTAGTAAAATAAAAAAATTTAAAAAAATTCTGCCTTTTTCTCTTTCAGTCTAAAAGAACTATAAGTGCAGATTCTGACCATTTTTGGCCTAAAATGTCCAGTGGCATCCCTAATAATCAGTTATTTGGTGTTAACTGTACATCAACTTACTTAATGATAGCTCAAACACTGTGATAGATTTTTTTCACTTTAATGAACTCAAAACATTTTTCTCCATTTACCTTGACAGAAAGTGAAAGCACCATGTCATTGCATCCTTAAGACAGGAAAATTGAGCCAAAACAAGGGCACCACCAAAAACATTACTAAGAGAATATTGTGTGTGTGTGTGTGTGTATACGATATATGTAATATCGGAGAGTTCAATTCCTGCAATAGTGGGGCATGTCCTATTGATTAAAAACCACTTCCATAGTTTTTAATGCATTTAAAATGGCCCCAATAGTAGAATGGAAATTCCATCCTAGAGATTTAGATGCCTAAAATTATTTATCCTACACTGAAATTGTTAAACTTGGCTATATACTGCTCATTAAAGGAGACACAGTAATATAGGGTGAAATAGATAACAGTATAGTTATGCGATACATATGAAATGTATGATTTATCATTTAATTGAAAGAAATGCTTGTTATTCCCCTAAAATATAATATTTCCTCAGATATAATGAATGATTTATTCATGTATTCATTCATATTCAGTAAGCACTTTATCCTGGTCAGGGCCGCAGTGGATCTGGAGTCTGTTGCAGAAACACTGGAATTTAACCTCATTACCAAGTTGTCACATCATTAACAAGCTATAAAGTGAAAACCTCATATCACCCATTACATGATCATTTATAAAATAGTCATCATTCACAAGGTTGTTCACGGTTTTCATTTATTCATCTTCAGTTACTATTTTATCCTGGTCAGAGCTGCAGTGGATCTGGACCCTATCCCAGGAATACTGGGTGTGAGACAGGACTCACCCTGGATAGGATGCCAGTTTATTGTAGGACATCATGCACATTCTTATACTCATACACACCTAGGGGCAATTTAGTGTAGCCAATGGAATGTTTTTTCGGAGGGACTGTGGCAGCAGGGGTGTGGTTGAGCGGCAACTGTGGACAGAGAGGCAGGTTGGCCTGATAATTGGCAGATAATGCCTGATAATTCTCACCTGTGACTTGCTACAGCCAGTCTACTTATTTGTGTCTCTTTGTGCTTTCAGTGATGCCTATAACTGGCAAGAGAGACAGAGAGAGAGAGAGAGAGAATGTGAGCCATAGCTGGCGGAGCTTGCGAGACATGCACGCACACACACACACACACACACACCCATATACATGAGGAGCGTGAACTTAAAGTTGTGGAGCGAGAACCAAAATTCTGTGACAGACCCTCTTCTTTTGATTTGTACTTTTTTATTGACTTTTTGAAGGTGCATTTAAAAGTGCAGACTGAATAAATGCGAGCCCACAGCTCTGGTAAAATTCCACTTGCCTCCCGAGTCTTCCTCACAGAGTGGAGTTCTGCAAGGACAAAACAGGGAGAACCCAGGGGAAACCCACCCAGATATGTGAAACTCCTCCCAGAAAATAACCTAAGATCAAGGTCAAACCAGGGACCCTGGAGATGTGAGATCATAATCAAATGCGTGTGTACCCTTTTGGGAGGAGCGGTGCTGGCTATGTCTTTCGGGCGGCTGGCCCCACATCCTGTGGGCGAAAGGAGAGATGAGAAGAGGAAGAGGGGAGAGAGAAGGATCGAGCAGGAGAGACACAGCAAGGGGGAGAAAGGAGAGAGAGAAAAGAAAAAAACTGGTTCCCTGGTCCCCAGACACACTGTCATCTGGTCCTCGGCCAGCCAGGAAGCGATCCCCCTTGGCACCGGGTGCTGGCACTGAACCTCCTGGTGGACAGCTATGGCTCCTCCGCTGTTCAGAAGGACAGCAGCCGCACCTCCGTCTCCCAGCGGATGGCAGCGGGTCCTCCATCCGCAGGAGGACAGCAGTCGTTTCTCACCTTTTCAGGCCGATGGCAGCAACTCCTCTGTCCTCCCGCAACCGACCCAGTACCACACTTCCTCCGCGCCATAATCCTCCTGCAGCGCCGAGGGCTCTCTGACAGTGTATCCCACCTCCCTCCTGGGTTTTGGCACCAATGTAACAAACGTCAACAAACGGGCAAGGAGGAGGGAAACGAGTGAACTGAACTCCAATGTAATGTTTAATCACAAACAGAACTCAAACATAACATAAACCACAAATGTAGCACCAACATAAAACACATGTGCATCTCTCTCTCTCCCTCACGCATTTCCAGCCGCTCCTTTATTACTCTCTCCCACTGATTAGACAATTTAGTGCCAGGGGTGCATCCTCACAGCCTGGCCCCTTCCTCCTCCTCATCACAGTGTAATTTGACAGTTTTGTGTACAACTAATTATTGTCCACTATTATTTAAAAATAGTAGAAAGGGCTAGCCTTCACTCCCCATGTGCATCAATAAGCCTTGGGTGCCCATGACCCTGTCGCCAGTTCATCGGTTGTTCTTCCTTGGCCCACTTTTGGTAGGTACTAACCACTGCAGACCAGGAACACCGCACAAGACCTGCCATTTTGAAGATGCTCTGACCCAGTCGTCTAGCCATCACAATTTGATCCTTGTCAAAGTCGCTCATATCTGATTGCCCATTTTTCCCAGTTCCAACACATCAGCTTTGAGAACTGACTGTTCATTTGCTGCCTAATATTTCCCACCCCTTGAGAGATGCCACTGTAATGAGATCAATGTTATTCACTTCACCTGTCAGTGGTTTTAATGTTATGTCTGATCTGTGTACATACACATACAAACATACAGTGGTGATAAAAGGTCTACGCCCCCTGCTAAAATAACATGTTTTTGTGATGTAAAAAAAACATGAAACCAAGATAAATCATGTCAGAAACTTTTCTACCTCTATTGCAACCTATAAATTAAAGTGAAAAATAATAAGAATCATTTTATGAAATAAAAAAAGTACAATAAAAGCTGCAAGCAGCATTTTTGTGGGCCAAGCACCCAGACTCGGTGAGCCACACATTCACAGACACACTGCAATTGTTGCCTAAGTAATCACAGGAAAGCAAAGCCATAACTTTAGGCAAAGAGATTCAAGAGTGATTTGTAGTTTCACTCATGATGTATATGTTTTGACCACAGACAGTGGTGGAATTCTCTGAATTCTCTGTAGGAGGAAAGGCCTAGATGAACAAATGGGCAGCAGGGTGGCATTGCTGCAGCATTGTTTTGACAGGTGTCAAGATGATGATAGCCAAATTTGGTGAAGATGGGACTAAATTTGGAGGAGTAGCACATAAGCAATTTTAGATGTAAGCATTAGAGGTAAGCATTTTTAGCATGTTATTGTAACTTTTGACCAGAAGGTGGCACTGGCACAAAAGGTCAGCCTCAGGTCATGGTCCTGAAGATGCCTACGAAATTGTGCGTAGGTGCACAAAGTCATTGCTGAGATCCAGCTTCAATTCCTGTTTGGAGGCTTCGCCGTCAGATTCATTGGCCCATTATGGACAAACCTTTGGAATATTCAACATTTTTTGATAACTTTCGTGAGGCTTACTCTGAAGATGATATGCGCCAAATCTGGTTATGATTGAAGAAAATTAGGAGAAGTAGCGAAAAAAATTATTAAAATCCAAGACGCGATCAACAGGAAGTACACTTCAGTTTCGGATGTTGGTGTGCATTTACTTCTGCATACTCCAGGGAATTATAGGAAAAATCAAGTTTTGTGATGATACGTAGCTGCTTGGCATCAGTGTGCCAAATTTCACTACTTTTTTTTCCCCCCCAGACGGTTCTATGGGCTCCCATAGACACCCCAGTCAGAAGAAGAAGAAGAAGAAGAAGAAGAAGAAGAAAACATATAACAACAATAGGGCGCCTACGCACCTTCAGTGCTTGGCCCCCTAATAATAAGAGGAAAACATAGAATAACAATAGCGTGCCTATGCACCTTCGGTGCTTGGCCCCCGAACAATAGGGGGCCAAGAAAATATTTTGCCATTCTTACTTGGAAAAGCATTCTAACCCTGTCAAATTGGCTGGGCATCTCCTGTGCACAGCCCTCTTCAGGTCACCCCATAGATTTGAGATTGGATTTAGATCTGGACTTCCAAAACCTTGATCTTTTTTTGGTGAACCCATTCTTCTGTTGATTTGGAGGTGTCCTTCAGGTCACTGTCATGCTGAAAGGTGAAATTCCTCTTCATCTTAATTGTTTTAGCAGAAGCCTTAAGGTTTTGTGCCAAAATTGACTGGTATTTGGAGCTATTCATTAAACATCTTTTGATATTATGGCCAAAAAGTTCATACTATTAACTCATTAACAACATTATTCCACATGGTTTTGGGCAATTGGATGTTTCTTTTTTTTTTTTTTGGTTAAAAAAGGCTTCCGTCTTGCCACCCTACCCCATAGCCCAGACATGTAAAGAATTCAGGAGATTGTATTCACATGTAGGGAGCAACCAGTACTTGCCAGAAAATGCTGCAATTCTTTTAATGCTGCTGTAGGCCTCTTGGCAACCTTCCTGACCAGTTATCTCCTTTTATCTCCGGTCATCAATTTTACAGGGATGTCATGTTCTTAGTAATGTCACTGTTGTGCCATATTTTCTCCACTTGTTGATTATTGTCTTTACAGTGTTCCATAGTACATCCAATGCCTTGAAAAATTTTTGCAACCCTCTCCTGATTGATATTTTTCAAAAATGAAATCCTGTACCTGCTTTATAAGCTCTTTGCGGTCCATGGCTTTTCCAGGTGGATGTCCAAGATGTCTGGGAAAATCCTTTGGGAACAGCTTTACTTAATTTGGGGTTAATCAGTCACTTTAATTGATGGCAGTTGTATACTAATTAGAATTTAACATGAGATTGGTCAGTGTGATTGGTTGATTCAGAACACTGCCACATTCCCAATTATAAAAGGGTGTGCACACGTATGTATGCTGGGTATTGGATTTTTTTGTTTTACTTTTTTCCCCCTAAAACATCTGTTTGTTACTTGATTTATATATGTTACAATTTCACAAAAAGGTAAAAAAGGTTCTGACATGGTTTAACATGGTTAATTTTTTTATATCACAAAAATCTGCCATTTTAACAGGAGTGTGTAGACTTTTTATATCCACTGTACGTATGTGTATACACTCAGCAGTCACTTAAATAGGAACACCAGCACACCTGCTCATTTATGCAGTTAACTAAGCAGCCAATCATGTGGCACCTGCACAATGCTTAAAATCACACAGATACAGGCCAAGAGCTTCAGTTAATGTTCACATCAAACAACAGAATGGGGGGGAAAATGTGATCTCTGTGACTTTGACTGTGGCATGCTTGTTGGTGCCAGAAGGGATGGTATGAGTATTTCAGAAACTGCTGATCTCCTGGGATTTTCACACACAACAGTCTCTAGAGTTTCATAGAATGGTCTAAAAAACAAAACAAAAAAAACATTCTGTGAGTGGAGGGTCTGCAGGCTGAAACACCTTGCTCATGAAAGAAATCAGAGGAAAATGGCCAGACTAGTCTGAGCTGACAGGAAGTCTATAATAACTCAAATAAGCACTTTTTTACAAGCGTGGTGAGCAGGAAAGCATCTCAGAATGCACAACTCATCAAAGTTTGAGGCGGATCAGCTACAACAATAGAAGACCACATCAGGTTCCACTCCTGTCAGCCAAGAACAAGAATTTGAGGCTGCTTTATAAGATTATTATTATTATTATTATTATTATAATATTGGGTATAATAATAATATTATAATAATATTATTATTAGACCCAAAATTTTTAAATGCTACTCCTTCCAGAGCTTTCAAGCTACATGCACACAACTTGCCACAGACTTTCACAGACATTCTGACTTTTTTTTAATATTTTATTTTGAGTTTTTTGCATAATATACAAATTGAAGAGTACAAAAGTATCCACACAATACAATCAGAAAAACCATAACAACGACAAATGAAGAGAGAAGAAAAAAAAGGTGGTGGGAGAAGGGATGGGCAAACATAAGCAAAGCATAACCACAGGTTCAATGATTTATTACAGGAAGAGCAATAATGGTACGCAACCAAGCTTTGAAACATGGAGAGTATGAGGATTTCCAGTTTAAAAGTATTGTTTTTTTTTTTTTTTAGCAAGGGTAATGCCCATCAATAAAGGATGCTGCTAGAAACTTGGAAGAGTTTTTAATGTCTCAGACGATCCTAGAATTGCTAGGCCATGATCCGGTTTAACCTCCTTTTGAAAGACTTTTGAAAAAAGTCAAATATAGCAGTCCAAAAGTTAAACAGTTTGGAACAAAACCAAAACATGTGTGACACAGAACCCTCTTCTGTTTTACATCTGTCACAGACTGGATCTATCTGTCATAGAATTGTATATTTTACTCAGTTTAATTTTATTTTGGAGTAATACAACCTATGTATCACTTTAAACTGAATCAGCCTATGTCTCACATTTATTGAGCAGCCTTGAATCTTAGACTTTCATTCCAAATTGCATCAGACACTTCTTCATCAAAGTCCTTATTCCAGGCTTCTTTTATATCATTTGTGCTCACAGGCAATTGGAAAACATTAACACAGTGTGAAACCAAATGTCTAGAGCTTGGATTTTTACAAGAAACATTCCTCAAATGTATCAGTCTTTGGCTTTTTAATAAATTGTGGGATGACTGTTTGAACACAACGCCTCATTTGTAGATACTGAAAAAATCGGAACCTGGAAGATTAAATACTGTTTGCAGTTGATTAAAGGCACAAATTTACCATCTACCTAAAGGTCCCCAATAGATATCAAACCTTTGCTTTTCCACTTGGAAAAACCCCAGTCTAGTTGAGATGGTTTAAACAAATGGTTGTTAGCGACAGTGACGTCAGGTGATTTAAGATATTTCCTTATTTGATTTAATATTAGTATCGAATTTTTGTTCATTAAATTAGTTTCAATTGGTTTTGATAAGTGAGACACTTTGGAAAAAAGTACAACTGGGAGACAAGATGTTGCTAAAGACATTGTCTCTATCCTAAGCCATAGTGGATCAGCCATAGAAAAAGTTTCACCAGGAATACCTATACAGGAATATAGGTCTATAACTGGCCGGGTCAGTGTCATCTTTTCCTTTCTTTAATAGTACACAAATATTGGCCTCATATAATGAATTGGGAAGTCTGCCATTGTTATAAGAATCACTGATCACTCTCAATAAGTAAGGGGCTAATTTTAAAGAGAAAGCTTTATAAAATTCACATCCAAGGCCATCAGGACCTGGTGCTTTGCCAGATAGGAAAGACTTAATGGCCTCTATAATGTCCGCTTCAGAAAATGAGCCTTCTAGGTCCTCCTTTGCGGTTTCACTTAGTTGGGCAAGATTAAGACTTTCAAAAAAGTATCGTAATCCTCTTGATTGGCATTATATTTTGAGGAATAAAGATCAGAGTAAAAATCCCTAAAAGATTCATTAATCTCTTCTGGATTGATTATAATCTCACGTTTTTTGATTTGACGAATTGCTTGCTTTGCTTGCTCTCCCCTTAATTGTCTCACTAATAAAGTTTCCGGCTTATCACCTAATTCAAAGTGTTTTTGTTTCTGTTTAAGTAAGAGAATCTCAATTATTTTGCCTAAAATTGAGTTGTATTCATATTTTATGATCAGTATCTTATTATAATCTTGTTGCGATCCGGAGTTTCTATATGCCTGTTCAAATGTTGGAAGTAAATTTTCCATTACTTTTTTAAAAAGCCTGCTATTGCTATTTTTCTTTTTGGCTTCTTCAAAAGAGATAATGTGACCCCCATGACTGCCTTAAGGGTATCCCATAAAATTGAATCAGAGACTTGGCCGTTGTCATTAGTCATAAAAAATCGTCCAGTTTAGCTCCAATATATTTCCCGAAAGCTGGGTCTTTAAGTAGGCAAGGATTAAATTGCCAATAATAACTCTGCCGTGGAAGAACATTATTAAGTTGAAGTGAAATGGGACTATAGTCTGAAATCAACATATACCAGCTATTCTGGATGCCAGTTCAGATGTAATCAGAAAACAGGTGATCCTAGTGTAAGATTTATGAACATAAGAGTAAAATGAGTACTCTTTATCTGTTGGGTGTTGCATCCTCCAAATATCTACCATGTTCCTATCCTTAATCAGTCTATTTAGGATCTGTACCAAAGCTATAGTAGGAGGTGGCTTTGTGGATGATTGATCTAGAAACAGATCTAAATAACAATTGAAGTCGCCACCAATAATGACATTTACACACCCAGATGGAATTACATCAAAAATATTGTTTTTTTTTTTTTTTTAATTGAGGGTCATCGGTATTTGGGCCATATATATTTAACACTGTTATTTGCAATTAACTAAGTTGTCCTGAAATCATCACGTCCTGTTAATCGGTAGTCATCGAGTCAAGCTGAAATGAAATACCCTTCCGAAATAACATTGCACCCCCCCTGGCTTTACTGCTAAATGGGGCATAATATACCTGGGATATCCAGTTCACCCTAAGCTTACATTCTTGTCCAACTGCTATAAGTGTTTCCTGAAGGAAGAGGATATCTGCCTTCAGTGATTTGAGATGGGTAAGCACTTTGCCTCTTTTAATGGGGTAGCCAAGCCCTTTGACATTCCAAGATACTAAGGTTAATGTAGAATTTCCTCTGTTTGTTTGATCATTCCCTTTCATTTAACTCTTGTAGCCCAAGGTAGAACCACCAAAATGTGCTCTTATCAAACCTTTAACAAACCTTTTGTCTCCCTCACTCGTGCCTCAAGTGACTTCCCCAAACGAAGCATTATGGCTCCCTCTAATGACTAGAGCACCAGGTACTTGAAGTACCTGGTGCTCTAGTCATTAGAGCACCAGGTACTTCAAGGTACTTGAAGTAGAATAACACTTTAATAACACTTTACACTAACACTCCCCAACTAAGCTTATAATATGAGAAAAGAAAAAATATATATATAGAAAAGAAAATACAACTCCAAATAGCTTCGCCTCCATGGGGGATGTGAACATCTTGGTATGTCCATTATGGGTGATGCAAAGCTTAGCGGGAAAGCGCAGAACATTACCCACCTTAAGCTCCCTTAAAGATTGCACCACAGCGCTGAAGCTCCGACGTTGCTCCATTACCTCAGCCATGTAGTCTGGAAAGATTAGTACCTTGCACCCCTGATACTCTAGCTGGTGTCCCTTGCCGAAGGTGTAGAATGCGCTCTTTGTCCTGGAGGTAGTGAATCCGTGCAATTATTGTGCATGATTTAGCTGCGGAACTCGGTGTGCACGATCAATGACTGGGGGATTGGAGAAGTCCTCGAAAAGTTGCTTGATCAAAACTGCTACGAACTCAGTCGGTCTTCCTTTCTCAACTCCTTCTGGAATATCGACAATCCTGATGTTATTGCAACACGATCAGCCCTCGAGGTCATTAAGCTTCAACTTAAGCATCTTATTCTCTTTGCGTAAGGTATCCTGGGAAGTTTCCAGAGAAGGAAAACATTTTCATGATGCCTGGCCTGCCCCCTTACCGTCTCGACTCTCTCACTTAGCTCCCGCTGCATCGTTTGGATGGCTTGAAGAGTCACTTCTAAGAGCACTGAGAATATTATCCGAAATCTTCTCCAGCTTCAGCAACATATCTTTTTCTTCAAGACTGAGGCCTGCAGCTTGATCAGCCACCCCCATGTTGTCAGCAGCATTAGCCTGCTGCTGAGATTTAACACCCTGGGGCAATTTTTTGTTGGCATCGACAAAACTTAAAGTTCAAGTGGAATGCTATGGATGTCTGACCACACTTTTAGACCATTTAAAATGAATTTAGAAACAATTAGATTACAATTTTATCGACTTGGATGTGGAGGAGATGGCAAACATGTCTACCTCCTGCGCTGCTCCATAGCACCCCGTGTGCTATGATTTTTCTAACTGATGGGAATTACTGTTTTCCCGTTACAGAAACTCAATGTGGCAAAAATTCCCATTGACTTTCATTGAAAATTTCTGACTGTTACAACTCCTTGAGCTTTCAAACTACTTCCACCAAACTCAGTACAGTCCTTCAGGCTGTTCAGACTGATCAGTATTTTTTCTAACTGATTATACCTATGGATTTCCCATAGTGGACAATCAAAAATCCCCAAAACACCCATACACTTACATTCACAGAATGTGCTCGAAATGTTCACGATTTCAAACTCCAACTGTCAAAACTCACACACGCACATATGTGTGCAAAGCCTGAAGCCCCTCTTCTCTCCCTCTCATTCTGTCAATGTACCTGTAACAGAGACTCTCACTTCATCTATCTCTCCATCAATGTCACACACTCTCTCCATATCTCTCTCTCTCTATCTAAGCAACTCTACAAGTATTGGAACCCTATCTGTCTACCTATCTATCTATCCAACTCTATAAGTACTGGCACCCTATCTATCCTATCACACACACTCCATATTTCTTTCTATCAGTCTACCTGTATCACTCTTTCACTCCTTCTGTGTGTATACTAATAACATTCTCTCCCTTTATCTACCTGTGCCACTCTCTCACTCCATCTGACTTTCTATTTGTATCACTGTATCTATCACAAACATTATCTATCTATCTATCTATCTAGCCAACTCTACAAGCATTGGCACCCTATGTATCTATTCAACTCTACATGAATTGGCACCCTATCTATCTACCTATCTATCCATCCATCCATCCAACTCTACAAGTATTGGCACCCTATCCATCTAGCCAACTCTACAAGTATTGGTACCCAATCTATCTATCCATCCATCCATCCATCCATCCATCCATCCATCCAACTCTATAAGTATTGGTACCTTATCTATCTATCTATCTATCTATACAACTCTACAAGTATTGGCACCCTATCTATCTATCCAACTCTACAAGTATTGGTACCCTATCTAACTCTACAAGTATTGGCAGGCTATCTTTCTATCTATCTATCTATCTACCCATCTAATCAACTCTACATGTATTGGCCCTATCTATCTATCTATCTATCTATACAAGTATTGGCACTCTCGGTCTGCCTGTTTATCCATCTACCTACCTACCAGTAGTACACTCTCTCTCTCTCTCCATAGGACATTCTATCAATCTACCTGTATCACTCTCTCACTCCATCTGACTTTCTACTTTCTATCTAATAACTCACTCTCTCCATCTATCTGTCACCTAACTTTCTATCAGTAACTGTCTGTCTGTCTGTCTCTCTCACCCTTTCTTTCTTTCTTTGTTCGTCAAACAATCTTCAAGCTTACGAAACAGTTTCAAACTTTCAGACTGGCTTTGTCAAGCCAACATCAAAGTTTGCCGTGAAGAATTTTACCTATCTAGTTTTTTCTAATCTTCAACTGTCCCGTTTGGGAGGGCCTGTGCCCATGACAGCCTCCGATTCTTGTTCTTGGCTGACAGGAGTGGAACCTAATATGGTCTTCTGCTGTTGTAGCCTATCCACCGCAAGGTTAAATGTTTTGTGCATGCTGAGATGCCTTTCTGCTCACCATGGTTGTAAAGAGAGATGATATGAGTTACTATATCCTTCCTGGCAGCTCAAACCAATCTAGCCAAGTTCTGGAACCAAGACTGACCTCTGCCAAAGTGATGGAAAGGCCAGAGTGTGAAGAAAGGATCTGCTCATGAGCCAAACCATACGAGCTCATCAGTCAAGCACGATGGGTCATTGTTTTGCTGCTTGTTGAAGTTCCTCCCATGTAGATTGGATGCATTTCTACATTTCTAGCATTTCTCTCTTTATCTTTATGGATGATGTAACTCATGATGGAAACAGCAGAATGAATTTAGAAGTCTACAAAAACATTCCGCCTACCAATTTATAGAGAAATGCATCCAATCTACATGGGAGGAACTTCAACAAGCAGCAAAACAATGACCCAAAACATACTGTCAACACAACAAAGGACTTCATTAGGGGGGAAAAAAGTGGCAGGTTTTAGAGTGGCAAGTCAATCACCAGACCTTATTGACCAGACCTTACTGACCAGACCCAATTAAGCATGCATTTCACCTCCTGAAGAGGAGACTGAATAATACTTACCATTCTTTTGGAGGGGACTTTACAAGTTCATCTCTCAAAACAGGTAATCACTTGAGGTCATCCACTCTTTCTATCTAACTCCACATCTTTCTTTCCCTATATTTATGGTGAGTTTTTTCTTGCATGATAAAAATGTATATTTATGAACTATACACTTTTGCTTCACCAGCCACTTCCATTTTGCTCATATGCTCCAACTTTGTTGCAGGTGTGTGTACCACCCATATAGTATATACTTGCTGGCTACATCGTGCTCTGTGAAGTTGGATAGAGGGAGCGTGCCTGTATGCCAGCTCCTCCCCTCAGACTGTTGAGAGTGACCTGACGTTTAGGTTATTGGACCACTCTCACTTCTACCAACAAATCAGCACAGACTTTCTCCTATTGTCAGCCCCTTATTAGTCCAGAGGCATGGACATCTTCAGTTTCATCTTGATTAGTTTGTTCACATACTGGTTGTGTTTTGGTCAGCATTTGTCTGTTCTGTAATGACCTGTTTTACCATTTCTGATCTGGTTATTCATACTCTATATCTTATATGAAACACTCTTCTTGGTATAGGCACAAGAAGAGCTGAATTGTATTACATTTGCAGTAATATGAATATGATACCTGTGTAGTTTTTTTGTGTGTGTGTACGCCTATGCCATAACTTTTAAATATATTAAAACCTCCATTCTTATTTCTGTTGTTTGAGTTTCCTTCATCGAAGTATGAGAGTTAAATTTGCAAAATTGTTTACAATAGGTCTAAGTAACTTATGTTTTGACTAGATTACATGCCATTGTATTAATTTGTTGGTTTTTAATTGCTGTTTATTTATAAAAAATACTTTTACAGGTTTCGCAAATGCCAGTATTTCAGGGTAAAATGGTTGGAGCCATAGAAAAATGCTGATATATAGGTTAAGGCAATACCATTTTTATACAGTACATCTCTGCCAACCACAGCTGCCAGCATTTTACAGTAAAATACATAGAAAATTATATTTGTTTAATGTACAGGTTGTAGTACAATACCTACTATAAAACCGTTACTATAAAAAGAGTTGGCTGTTAATTTTACAGCAAAACTCTGACCTTCATTTTATGGTAGTTTTAACTTTTTTAATTGTACATTACTGTAAATAAAATAGTAGAGGCAGGGAACTATTTAACTGTATCAAAATAAACGACAGTACCATATTTTTACAGTAGAGTGCTGGCAACCACAGCTGCCATTTTTAAACCATAAATTTTACAGATTTTTTTTACAGTGTATGAGACAGAACTAGGGTGAGAGAATGCAGAGAATAGAATTGAACAAGTATAGAAAGAAACTGGGAACAAACCGTTAGAGTACAAAGTGTGCTTTACATAATGTCATCAAAGGATCTGTGACATTACTGATTTCCTGCTCCCACCAGCCCCATGCACATTACAACAACAGCATGCCCCTGATAGACCAAAAATGGTAGGAGACAGAAGCACTAGCATGCTTTCGGTCCACTTCTACCATTACAAGGAAGGATCACTGCAAGTTATTCTTACTCGTTATTTTTATTCTATGAAGGAACATTTCTATCCTGATGGGAGTGGTCTCATGTAGGATGAAATTGTCCCCCACCATAGGGCACTGAATAGTTTGGTGAGTATGAAAATCATGTCATAAAAAGCTATTAATGTTTACACATTTAGTAGTAAATCTTATTCATTTATGTAATTCATATATTAATTATTTCGAAAAGTTTAATATATAACTATCTTAGTATAAAGTGTAAAGAATTGTATTAAGCATGACAAGTGCTGAATAAAGATGAACTAGTGCTGTTCAAGCATCATAAATCAACCACAGATCAGAAGGTTTATAAAAAAAAAATAAAAAATAAAAAAAAACAAAAAAAAACAATGGTACTTACAAACAAAGCCTTCACCAAGGTCCAAATAGGTGAAATGATAATATGAAAGGGCCCCTTCTACATATATATATTTGTGAAAGCACACATCATGATGATAGGTGATGAAGGCATCATGAGGCACTCACCCCCTGCTCATCCAGTTTGAGAAGCTGTTCAGGGACTTTTGGGGAGTTGAGAGCCAGTCGGAGGCACTGAATGTTGAGCTCAGGAAATACATACTCCAGCACCTCCTTCAGGGGGAGGCCACGGGCTGTGCCATGCCTCGCTGTGGAAGGCACTGCATCTTCCAGAATTGCTCCTCGAAGAGTAGTCAGCTAACAGGCAAAAGAATAAATATGCCAATATGCTATGGAGCATATGAAATGTAAAAACAAAATGAATGTAAAAGATGAAAGGTCAAATATGAATTGGTTAAAAAAAATAAAAAAACTTCAGTATTATTCATGATGATGCCCTACATGGCCAGCTGCCCTATTTAAAGTGCTATTGCTAAGAGTACTTTAATAACTATATTCAACTTTATTAAACTATTCAACAATTAATATTCAGCTTAGTTTGTCTTCATCAACTGTCTTTAAAAGGAACAGTTTAGCTAACAAAACTATTTAGCTAGAAAACTTTGGAGTTTGCACCGGAACTACATGGCTAATGTAGCTAACTAGTTGTTCTTTCGGCTGCTCCTTAGGGGTTGATACAGTGGATCATTGGTTCGCACGTTTGATTTTGGCACAGGTTATGCCGGATGCCCTTCCTGATGCAACCCTCCTTCCTGACGCAACCCTCCCTCCGGGCTTAGGACTGGCCCTGAGAGTACACTCCCAGTGGCTGGGTTGGTTCCCTGCACGAGAATTGAATCCGGGCCGTGACAGTGAAAGCCTATAGCTTTTAAGTGTAATGTTTTGAAAACTGCATGCCTAGATTATTACACAATGGGAGGTATTTTGTGCCAAAAATAAAATTTAAATGAAAATTGTTCATTTCATTTCCCATATATGTTCGCATAGATGGTGACAAAAGGAAATTAATTAATCACATTTGCATTTTAATTTTCCATGTAAGCATGCAACATTAGTGTCACAAATAGAAATAACATCAACACCACTTTCATTTAATTTTCCTCATAATACTGGTATTTGTAGCTATAATTAAAATCAAAACACTAACAGGGAAAAGAAAATCCAAACTACAATTTGGCTTTTCATTTTGTTTTGACAATCTGCAAAATGAGTGCCAAAATTAGAATGAAAATGCAGTGCATACGTTTTTTTTTTTTTTTTTTTTTTTTTTTAAACATTAGGCTACCTACCTGACAAAATGCTAACTAAAAAAACAAAATTGCCAAATAAAATCAAACTATATTGCAAAGTGGAAGTATGTGCTGCCATTTTCAGCATACAGTTAGTGCAAAAATGAAAAGTGAAATGCAAACAGTGGGGTAAGGGACGGGCACACAGTGGGCGATTTATTTATTTAAAAAAAAACAAAAAAACAAAAAAAAAACTAAAATTTAATCATTGTGCTGCTGGACTGCGAACACTTGTGAGAAGAGGAAAAGGATGTTTTGATTACAGTTATAGGTAAAAGTATTTCACATAAGACCTTTTTCACACTTCCATATTTGGCCTGTTAAATACTCTATGCAAGAACCGAAATGCGGCTGCAAGTGTTTGAGTTGACATGACTTTTACTTGCATGCCATATACACATTCTGGAGCTCTGCAGGAGTAGTAAATGGCTAATCTGCAAGGGTTCAGCAAAGTGAAGGTGGCAGAGAAACAGAGACTTGAAATGGCTACTATTTTCAGAAATGCATTCTTCGCTGATTTTCACATTTTTTAAAAATTATTATTTAAATAAAAAGATTTGAGGAGTGAGTCAATTAAAAATGTGAGAGTAGACTCTTGAGTTTGAACACTTCTGTTTATGGATAAAAAATTAACCAAACAAAATAAAAAAGCTTAAAAACTTAAAAACATAAGTTCATAAGTTCATGATTCATAAGTTCCTTCACAACGATGCACAGAATTGGGATAAGTGGCTAGAGCTTGTGTTATTTGCAGTACACGTAGTCTTGCAAGCCTCCACGGGGTTTTCCCCATTCAAATTATTGTATGGGCGGAAGCCTTGTAACATCATTCGGGAAAAATGGAAGGAGGGACCTTCTGACAGTAAAAGCGAAATTCAGTATGTTCTTGACCTGAGAGCAAAACTCCACACCTTGAGTCACATAACGCAGGTGCAAGAGCATCAATCCTGGCTGTATAACAGGGTACTCGGCTACGCGAGTTCACACCGTGAGAGAAAGTACTCGTTTTGCTACCCACGTCAAGCTCTAAATTACTTGCCAAGTGGCAAGCACCCTTTGAGGTCACATGTCAGGTTGGGGATGTCGACTATGAGGTAAGGACCATGAATAGAGGCGGTGCACGGCAGGTTTACCACCTCAACCTCCTCTAACCATGGAGGGAGGCGGTTCCTGGGGCTTTGGCGATGGTCATTCCAGAGAGGGAGGAGCTAGGACCGGAGGTGAATCTAGAAAATGGCAGCTCAATCCACACCGGTCCCTTATGGAGACCACCTCTCTCCGTCCCAAATCACGGATGTTGCCAAGTTGCAGGCAGAATTATCTGATGTGTTCTCGCCTCTACATGGTCACAATAATCTCATAGAGCACCACATTCAGACTCTCCTTGGGTGGTGGTATGCAGCCAACCCTATCATCTACCCGAGCATAAAAAACAGGTGGTCCACAGTGACTGGTCCAGCCTGGTTGTTTTGGTTCCCAAAGCAAACGGTTCAGTCAGGTTTTGTGTGGTTTTGGTGTCTAAATTCAACACATACCCAATGCCTTGCATTGACAAGCTGCTCGATTGGTTAGGTGCGGCTCACTTTTATTCAACACTGGATTTAACAAAGGGATATTGGCAGATCCCCTTGAATCCAATATCTCAAGAAAAAAAAGGCTTTTTCCACTACATTTGGGTTACGCCAATTTGTGATCCTTCCTTTTGGGTTGTTCAGGGCCCCCACGATGTTCCAGCAACTCATGGACAGAATCCTATGTCAACACGCTACTTATGCCGCTGCCTATCTGGATGACATTATCATCTACAGCAATGCCTGGCAGTGGCACATGCAGCATCTGAGGGCTGTTCTGAGATCGTTGAGACAAGCAGGACTCACAAGGAAGTGTGGATTGGGCGGGTGGAAATACGGTATCTGGGTTTCCACTTGGGTCATGGGCAGGTGTGTCCCCAATTTGATAAGACAGCAATGAATGCAGCCTGCCCGAGGCCCCAAACCAAAAAGGAGGTGAGACAGGATCAAGGATATCATGAGCTGGTATCCAGCAATGATCCTCTGAGCCATACCCCTCCCATTCAATGAGGTACGCAAGTTTGCTGTTTCTGTTGGGCGAGTTGAGTATGGACTTAACCCAGTACCTTGGTTGATCTTCAATCTTGAATGGTTCTGGTGGAGTTGTCAAGTGAATGTCGGTGGCCGATGGGTTTTTTGATGCATGAAACATGAAAAGATATGACAATACGGCAATGTCACAGTAGGTCGAGTTTGTACTTTACTTTGTAGACTTGCTTCAAGATTTTGTAGGGGTCAATGTACTTGGCACTCAGCTTCTTGCTACCAGGTCCTTGGTAGCCAGCCAGACACGATTCCGTGGTTGATAGCAAGGAGTCTCTCCTGTGTCAGTCGGCATTTCTCGTTGGTATGTGCCACCTTCTCTAGGCGTGTGTGTTTGCTCTCCCATACCTGTTCACTCCACTTAAACCACTCGTCAACGGCTGTGGAGTCGGGAGTCAGAGTCGGGGTTGGCATTCCAGTCAAATGGGGAGGTTGGTAACTGAGCACACACTGGAACAGTGTGAGCTCGGTAGCGAGTTCTGGGCATATTCTGCCCATGGGAGAAACTGGGCCCAGTCTCCTTGACAGTTGATTGTTTGCCTCGGTCGCTGACCATGTCTTACGGGATATTAAAATATCGAAACACAGGGTTAAACAGTAGTTCTGCTGTAGCAAAGGCTGTGGGTGAGCAGGGCAGAGGAATAAGGCGGAGTTATTACAGGACTCTAGGAGATCAGTGATGAAGTCTACTGCCAGATGAGACCAAGGACGTTGTACAGCTTTGTATGCCCACGTGATTAGTCTGTCTCATAAGGCAGTGGACACTAAACACTTGTTGTATGGGTATGACTACAGAACCTGCTGTGGTGCAGCATGGGAGATATCTTGGTCAATGTCCCATCACTGTCCTTCCTGGGGCTGGCAGTGTGAAGGCATGAGAGAGAGTCAGCTTTAGTGTTCTTGGATCCAGGTCTGTAGGACGGTAAAATAGAATCAGGCAAATAACAGGGCCCATTGGGTTTGACGTGGATCTAGACATTTAGCAGACTTGAGATACTCTAGGTTCTTATGATCTATGAATATCGTGAAAGGATCGATGGTTCCCTCTAGCCAGTGACGCCATTCCTCCAAAGCCAGCTTTACGGCCAGTAGCTCACGGTTTCCAAAGTCGTAGTTCTGCTCTGTGAGCAATAACTTTCCAGAGAAAAATGCCAATGGATGCAGTTTAGGTTTGTCCCCAAATCTTTGGGAGACGACAGCAGCAACGCCCATTTCAGAGGCATCTACCTCCACAATGAATGGCTTAGATGGGTCAGGGTGTTTGAGGATCAGGGCTGTTGTGAAGGCAGTTTTTAATCTTGTTGAGTGCCTCTTCTGCTGCCTCTTTCCAGGCTAGCCATTTGGCCACTTTCCTGAGGAGCGATGTTAGTGGGTAAGCCGTGGAGCTAAAACCTCTGATAAAACATCGGTAAATGTTCACAAACCCCAGAAACCTTTGCAAGTCGTTGACCGTCTTAGGTGTGGGCCACTCCGTGAGTGCAGACACTTTAGCTTGGTCCATAGCAACTCCTTCAGAACTAATGATGTACCCCAGGAATTAGATTTTTTTTTGCTTGTGAAATTCACATTTCTCTCCCTTGACGTACCACTTGTTGTGCAACAGGCGCTCGAGGACCTGGCAGACATGACTGATATGCGTTTCAGGGGAGTGAGAGTACATTAGAATGTCATCAATGTAGGCAATGATGAATTTTCCCAGCATGTCCCGCAGGACATAGTTTATGAGACATTGGAACACAGAGGGGGCACTAGAGAGCCCATATGGCATGACGCAATATTCATAGTGCTAAAGGCCATCTTCCACTTGTCTCCCTCCCTGATCCATATCAGGTTATATGCGTTTCTGTGGTCAAGTTTAGTGAATATTGTTGCTGAACGCAGTTGATCTAGAGCTGCAGGGACCAGTGGTAGTGGACAACAGTACAGAGACTTGATTAAGCCCTCAATAACTGATGCATGGCCTGAGACCTCCCCCTTTCTTTTCCACGAAAAAGAAGCCAGCTGAAGCAGGTGATGTTGAGGGGCAAACGTACCCTTGCTGCAGAGCTTTATATTCTTATATTCTCTATATTCTAATATATTCTTCCATGGCCTCTAATATATTCTTCCATGGCCTGTTGTTCAGTGAGTGATAGTGGGTTTCGTGGAGGGATTGTACCTGGCAGAAGCTCGATAGCGCAGTCATAAGGGCAATGTTGTGGTAGCCCACTAGTTTTGGTTTTACTAAAAACTTCACTTAGGTCCTGGTAGTCAGGAGGGATTTTGAGAGGTGCGTGGTCCGTGGGACTTTCCACTGTGGTGGATGCTATCATCAGTTGTGGCACTTGTAGACAGTGTTGGTGACGGTAGGAGGACCAGTGAGTGATTTCCTTGTCTGCCCAGGAGATGCGAGGATCATGTAATTGCATTCACGGAAATCCCAGTATAATGGGATGCTTGAATATTACCATGATGTGGAAAGAATTTTGTTCCTGGTGGAGCATACTGACTTGGAGGTTGACAGGTTGGGTGCAATGGGTAATGGTTCCATTGCCAATGGGTCCTCCATCTATGGCATGGATAAGGAGAGGGTGTTGCAATGGTTGAGTGGTTATGTGGAGCTCCTGGTCGATGAAGTTGCCTGTGGACCTGGAGTCGAGGAGCACTGCCAAAACAGAAACACTCTCTGAGTGATGTTTTTTCACAGGCATAGTAAATGACTGGTGAGACAAAGAGTAAATGGGACTCACCATAGAAGACCAGGGAGGAGTTGCTCCTGCTCTCCAAGGGGATAGGCTTGGCCAAGGGTGGAGCACGGAGCGGGCATTGCCAAATGAAGTGGTCCGATTGTCTGCAGTAGAAACACTGTCGGCCTCTGCGGCATTTCACACGTTCCTCTTCACCAAGGCCAGCCCAGCTGCATGGGTTTGGAGGGGCTGCTTGGCTCTACCAGAAGCTCATTTCTATGTGGAAGTGGCCGGTTTAAGAGCAGGTGGTCCAAGCGAATGGCTAGGTCAATGAGGGAATCAAGAGTCAGCTTCTAATCTCTGCAGGCCATTTCGGTGAGGATGTCAGTGTTCAAACTCCACCGAAATGCAGGTTTCAGGGCCAGCTCATTCCAGCCGCTGCCGGCTGCAAGAGTGCAGAACTTGAGGGCATACTCGACCATGCGCTTGGTGTCTTGCGTCACGGTGAGCAGCTGTTCCCTGATTTACTTTCCCTCCAGTGCATGGTCGAAGACGCGCTGAAAGAGCTCTATGAATTGGTCATAGGAAGCCAGCTGATCACCTTCTTGATACCACACCGCTGTAGCTCAATCTAGCGCTTTGCTCCTTAGTAGGCCGAGAAAAGGGGCTATCTTCTGCTGCTCCATCACCCCGTCCTTCCTGGCGAAAAAGAGGAAGCACTGCAGCAGGAAGCCTTTGCAGAGGGCGGTCTTGCCTGCATACTTGTCTGGCTGAGTGATTAATGAGCTAGCCACTAGTGAGCGGGCCGGCGGCACCAAAACGGTGGCAAGGGCTTGTGAGAGCATGTTTACCTTCGTGTCGAGATCCGCCAGACGTTGTCGGTGCTCCCCTACCAGTTGACCTTGAGCTGCTACTGCTGCTCGCCAGTCTCATTCTCCTGCTGCATCCATGTTGGATACGAAGTAATCTGTCACAACAGGTAAGCAGATATGGATGCAAATGCAGAGAGAGAGTTTATTATAAAACACAGGCAAACAAATCTAAATTGGTTGGCAAGGTCGTCACTCTTTCTGACACTTCAGAAATGCCTCCACCTATCTCCCAGCCATTTTGGTCCCCCATTGCCGGGCGCTTAGAGTACATGACAGGCCTTAGGATTGCAGAAGTGTATGTAGTATTTTAGCTGTATGAGCTCTACCTTTTATGGAGTTCTGTGGGTGTCACCAAATGCAAATCAGCTGTGCCATGCACACACAATAATTTATGGGTGACTGGCTTTTATCACACAAGTAAGAAGAAAGAAGCTTTTCCAAACCTTTTGTAAATCTGGCAGAAATTTTTAGTTTGATTAAAAAGTGATTGATAAATAAGGCCTATTGTGTGTAGAATATATAGATTACCAAAAAATAATGTTCATAACTTGAAATATCGTAATAGTAAGTGGATTGTAATTGAAATTATCAGTGTAGTGCTGTCAAGTAATTTTAGCATTATTAGCGTAGCCAGAGGGAGAGCTAGCATTGTATTTACTGTGCCAAATTGCCAGTAACAGTTGTAGCACAAGCACCTCTTCTTTAATTTGAACATAGTTTCTCTTGAAATAAAAAACCTTGTGCACCTGGGCACAACTGTGTATAGTTTTCTAATGTTCAAATAGGCAATACACATACAGAAATTATTTTACTAAAACATCAGTCATATAACTACGATCTATTTATAGCCTTAGTGAATTGAAGAGACTAGTTGTCTGTTGTGTAATATGAGCTAGAACAGCCCCATGCCACCAGCGTAGCCCTTATTCCTTAAAGTCTCACATGCGGATATCATATAATGACAAAACAATCAAATATTTAACATTAAAAAAAATGCTTAAAGTAGCATGCTATTTGAAGCTTAATTTTTTGCACCACTCCATCCAGATAGCTCTTGAGTGATGAAGTACATGAAGATAAAGCTATCTGACATTAACACTATGTGACAAGAGTAGGCTAGACTGTATAATGTAAGGAATAATCACTAATCTGTAATTCATATTTTGTAACTTGATTAAACTAGGTTGCTGGTGCGTCAGCTCCAGTCACAGACCTACAACTGATAACCCTAAAAATAAAAATAAACACAGAATTAACAGTTTTGTCTCTATGAAAATTAAATCTTTGCTTAAATCACCAGCTACTAGCTTATATTTGGTACTTCTTATCAATATATTAAGTGTACTTGCTTGACATTTGGATTTTCTCTGTGCTTTTTATTGCATATGATGTATGATACCAATAAGTACCAAATGTAAGCTATGCCAAATGAGGATAAAAATAATTATAAATAAAGGCAGCAGAGACATAAACCTCTCATTCCAAAACATACAGAAGCAGATAATGACAAATGATACTCAGTTAGACGAAGAAAATTTCTTTTCAAGAACTTTTCAAGTTCATGCAACTGCTGTGGCATTTCCCTTAGTATCATTCAAGGTACTAACACAAGGTTCTTTGTACATTGAGATTCTTAGTTTCTTAGATTCTTTCATGTACCATTTACTAGACTTCATAAGTGTGAACAGGGTGTGGGCAGGATGAGCTGGATCCCTGATGACACAGTGTGACGGTGGGCTGTCAGCCTGCGCACAAAAGACACACAGCACTCCTCACGCAACTGCCGCCATGGTGCTGAACGGACAGCACCGGTTCAGCACCATTATTGTTTTGGACAGCTTTAGAGTGTGTGGCTGCAAAGCGGGTCGGAGAAACTTGACTCAGCTGGCAGCCAACGATTGCAGCGCTAGCTCTCTTCCCTCCTGCATAAACCAGGACAGTATAAAAGGGGCCAGCGACCAATCTCAGAGGAAAAAAAAGGTCTGGTAAAGTGGGGTACTAACGTCTCGCTCTCTCTCTCTGCTAGAAGCCAACGTCGGCGAGGACGAAGAGCCTGGACCACTGCATGCTGTCTCTCACCTACCCTGAGAGCAACTGCCATACCTCCTAGCTCTCGCCTCAACACTGCTGCCCCATTTTCGCCGCTCCCAGGTCTGGGACCACCACAACCTCACCCTTCTGCACCAGCCACCCTCACCTCCACACCAGCCTTTCCCCTACACCAGCATTTAAAATGAAGAGCACTTCTGCCTCTGTGTTCTGCCCCTTGCAAACGCATGGTGCTACAACTGTTAGCCCATCTGCAGACTCTCCACTGCAGTGAGGGAAGATCTCTCCCTACAATACAAGTGTTCCTGTAATCTTCTGGGCTGTCCTGCTCACCCGTTCTATTGATGTCCTGTCCTGAACAGTACAGATACCCCACACCAATGCCTTTTAGTGGAGACATCCTGGATCTAGTTACACATGATGGAAGATAGGCCAAGTCATGTTGATTGGTTGTAAATTTGGAGGGGGTGATTGTGTTAAAGCCGGAGCTATAATCAATTAAAAGCATTCTAACATAGATGTATTTTATCCAGGTGGGAGAGGGTTATGTGTATGGCTTTTGAGATTGCATTCATGGATCTGTTTGGCCTATATGCAAATTGTAAGGGTTCAGTAGTTGCTGGTGTGCTGCTTTATATGTGTTCTGACCAGACTCTGAAAGCACTTTACGAGTACTGGAATAAATGGTATTGTTCTGTAGTCATTTAGGCAGGCGAACGGAATCTTCTTTGGGACAGGAATAATTATGGGACAGTGGCCATAGTGAGAGATAAGCTCAGGGATATTATCTGGACCCACTGCCTTGCATGTTTCTCTTTTGTACATCTCTCAACCAGAAGTAAATTTATAGCATTTCAAGATTTCATTCCAGGTCCACTGAAAGATGTCCTGCCTAGCACTACATTTATAAATTTAAGATTACAGTTACATACTTACATTTACGCTACTGGAAAAACATTACTGATAAATTTTAAAGAATTTTAAATTTACAACAGGAAATGTTGATTATCAGTTTGATTTTTAGTAGCATCATCCACATCACCTGTTACTGTCTGAGGTAAAAGTCAACTGTGCCATTTGACAAACCAGAGCATCTTCCTCATCTTATGCCTCAGCAGATCTCTGTTTGTATTCATGGTTTGTATTCATGCCTATAGCCACCAATTGCTTTTAAGCATTTAACAGGTAACATAATGTTAATGAATGTGTCAACAACAAGAAGTATGTGATGTTTATTATGTGTGTGTTCTTTGAAGGACTGTCTGAAAGATGAGAATAAGGAAATTCAGGTAGAATGTCATTATATGTATGTATTAACAGTTTGGACTAAACGTTTTTTCGACATGCTATAAAAAGCAGAAAGAAAAGGCGTGAAATTACTTGACCACAAAGACAATAGATGGAATAATGTATGGGCGGAGAGCGTTGCTACACCCTGCCCTGTGAGCAAGCCGATTGGAGCAGAAATTTTGGGTTCAGCCCAGCTAGAAAGGGTTAAATCCCTCGGACACCATGGAAACAATGAGTTCTCATCAATAAGCTACTCCAGGAGAGTTCTCATAGACCAACAGCTTCAAGAGAGATCTTAGCCTTCAAGATCACAAAGTGCTCTCTCTCCTACGCTAACACTGAACATCAGCTATGTATTCCGTGGCCTGTTCCTGCAAAGCCTCCTCGACTTTCGCCTCTACACTCAGCAGGCGCTCCCCTACAACCTGCCTACGAGACTCCACCAGTACACTCCTCACTCCATCCACCATCCTGATTGGTCTTCTAAGACGCCACTCAAAAGCAACCAGCCCGCCGATGAATCAGCATCGCTGGAAAATCCCTTTAAACGACGACACAACAAGGGAATCCCCAGCTAGAGCAACACAAACGCAAGTACTCTTCGCATACTAAGGTAAAGTCTGGTGTCCCGCAAGGCCCACTCCTCTTTTCTTTATATATGCTACCTCTGGGCAAAATTATTCATAAACATGGTATTAGCACTCTTACGCTGATGACACACAGTTTCAGCAAAGGCAGATGAGAGACACCAGCTTAATAAAGTTGAGGCATGTGTAAAAGACATTAGAAACTGGATGTTTATTAACTTTCTCTTACTTAATTCTGACAAGACAGAAGTACTTATACTAGGACCACATGCAGTTAGAAGTAAGCTTTCCGATTACATAATAACTCTGGATGGCATTTCTGTTTCATCATGTGCAGCGGTAACTTAGTGTTTGGGGCTCAGACACAGTCTCAGTGTTTAAGTCTAGGCTGAAAACATACTTGTTTAGTCAAGCCTTTTGTGAATCGTTATTCTTAGGTAAAGAAGCAGATCTGGAGGGTTCATGGGCATAGTGTGTTGTGGTGAACTGGGATGATTGGATGCTGTCGCCCCCCCACTCTCACGCATTCACTCAGGTTTGTTGACGGTGGAGTGGCTGGCTGCCTTATGTCCCAGGGTGCCCTCATGTCTGTCTTAGCTTCTGGCTCTCCCTTTTAGTTATGCTGTCATAGCTAGTCTTGCTGGAGTCCCTGCTTGCACTCTGCACGCAAAGTACATTGTCCTTAACCCTCTGGGGTCTGAGGGTGTTTCGGGGCCCTGGAGAAGTTTTGACATGCCCTGACATTTGTGCATTTTTCATTTGCTTATAAAAATATAAATGGCTAAAGTCTGATTACACTGTAATCAGCACAAACTGGGCTACAATAATATGTGAGCAGCATATATGCACGAGTTTGTATTTTGGAGAAAATAACAGTTATGCTTGGTTATTGAAAAAACAACAAAAAAAGTTACCGAAATAAGGCCATAAAACTCATTCAAAACATTTGGCCACAAGACTTTTGAGAACTGGATCTTGTAGCCTAGAGTTTTTGCTTCAAAATGACGTGAAAATCATCCTGCATACTCATTCAGAGAAAACAATATATTGATTTAAATTTTCTAAGACACTTTTTGTATAGAAAGTCCATATGCGAGGGGGCGTGAATGATCATGCATAATGCTGTGATTCACACCTGAGAAGACAAAGACCCGCCTAATGAGCTGCATAATGAGACTTTCAGTCAGGTATGTGACTAAGAGGGAAGTGCTACAAGAAAGAATGTGAGGACAAAAGAAATATAAGAATGTCCAAGAAGTGTAGAAAAATCTTTCTGTACCACTTCATTGTTTTGTGCTGTGCAGTGTATTACTGTAACAGCTGATCAGACAGGTCAAAGCCCCCATGTGCTGGTTGTATGCAGTCACAGGTGCAGGACATGGAAATGTCTTTGTCCTCCATGTACCTTGTGATTTCACTCTCTTCTGCACAGTGTCTCCTGTATAAGCAAAATGGATGGTAGAACAGACAGATACCTCTCGTGCGTCCATCCACTTCACAAATACTGTTGTCTCTGTAAGTCCCACATGCACCAAACTTCATGTAAAGCAAGTCTTTTAGGAGCTTTGAACTTGTGTAGAAATTGTCCATGTACACATGGTACCCAGAGCCTTTGGACATTTGTAATTGACATTGAAAGGCAATGTTTCACATAGGCTGCCAAAAGCTAGCCAAAACTAGGCAAAACAAAGTCTGAAAATAATTTCTCTTTTATATTCTCAGAATAGGAATTATATAGGACTTACTCATCGTAACAACTTGCAGGAAAATCCTCAGCTAGATCAATTCGCTCTTCAAAATGCAACCGTTTGTCATCGGAGTCGCAATCTTCTTCTGAGGAAAAGGTAAATTCTTCCTCGCTGTCCAAAATCATCTGAAGAGCTTCCTCGCCTGAATAGCGTGCCATCTTCCAAACGCGTAGGAAAGTCAAAGAAAGAAACTATGTGGAAACTTGATGTTTTTTATGGCATTGTCTGGGGGGACGTGTGCCTCGTACTTGAATCACCAAACTATTTTCCCTGAATAGCGTGTGGGTGTGTCCTGCCTCAGGTCATTATCAGATAATGAAGTGAGACGGAAAGACTGTACCTCTCCTTGGTTTCACATGGATTACATAAACTGAGAATATTTGTTTTCATTTAAAAGTAGACACCTCAAGCTTTCCATAGATATATTTCTCATATCTGTGTGTCAAGTATTCGCTGAGTTTCAGTTCATTTTAGTGACGCATTTCAAACAGATATGCGCGGAGACTGAGACGGTTGAAAGCACAACCTGTATATTTTCTTTATTTTACAAAAGCACAATGATTTGTTGATATTGTGAGTTGATATTGTGATATTGTGACGGCGCCACCGTCGACCCCAGAGGGTTAACCATTAGAGGACAAAAGCTTACCTAAAAATCTCTCCTTCTCTCTCCATCTCTCTCTCACTCTTTGCCAAGCTGTCAAGTTTTTGCCAGGAGTTTCTTGCCTGCATTGGCGCCTTAACTATACTGTTTCTTTCGTTTTTAAATCAATAATATTGCGCTATCATTTTCATCTGTTGTATTTTTCACGTTCTTTTCTACCGTATTTTCATTTTTCTTTCTCTCAAAGTGCGCTTTTGTATTTTTGTCAAGACAGCGAGCGTAGGCCATCCACACCGGAACCACGTCGTCTACAATAATATCAACAAATCTTCGACTAAGGTGCGTCAAACAACATGTCAAACATTCAGCTTGTTCAGTGTGTTGAGTGCAGGATGTTTAGTCACTCTTCCTCCGTCATTAGTAATAGCTTTATTTGTGATAAATGCATGTTAGTTAGCTCTCTGACGGAGAAGATTGCAGGATTAGAGGTGCGCATCCAGACTCTAGAGAGGGTTAGTGACAGTGAGAGCAGTGTATTTTCTGTAGGGGACAGTCTGGATGCCGTAGGTGGAGTTAGTAATCCCCCAACTCCGGCATTAGAGCCCTCACAGCGGGGCGAATAAGTGACGACTCAGCGGCATAATCACAAAGCCAAAGCTAACGCTAAGGCTCGCCCACAGGAGCACCACTCCTCTCCGCTTCACGTGTCCAACAGGTTTGCTCTCCTCAGTGAAGCACCCGCTGAGAAACCTGAAAGAGCTCTGGTTATAGGTGACTCTATCTTGCGGCACGTGAAATTAGCTAGGCCTTTACGGGCACCAGCAGCTTTAGTTAGGTGTATACTGGGAGCCAGGGTGCCAGACATAGCAGGTAATCTTAGGGTCTTAGGCAAGCACAGGTTCTCAAAGATAGTTATTCATGTAGGAGCTAATGATATACGCCTTCGTCAGTCTGAGGTTACTAAGAGTACATGGTAGAGGTGTGTAAATTAGCGAAGGCGATGTCCGATGCTGTAGTATGCTCTGGCCCCATCCCAATGCGGCATGGCAATGTAGCTTACAGCAGGTTATGGTCGCTGAACTGCTGGATGTCCAGGTGGTGCTCCGAAAACAATGTGGGCTTTATAGATAATTGGACTAACTTTGAGGGCAAGGCTGGCCTGTTAGGGCGGGACGGTATCCATCCCACTCGGGAAGGTGCTGCTCTCATTTCTTGCAGTATAGCACATAGTATCAGAACAGGCCTAGTTAATCGGTGACAATCCAGGGCCAAGGCCAGGGAGCAGACAAGCAGGCTAAACCGACCATCTGCTAGCTGCACTGAGTTGTCACTTAGGTTCCACCGTATTGAGACTGTGTCTGTTCCCCGAGCTAAACAAAATTATAGACATACTGAGACAGTAACCTAATTAACAAAATTAAACCAAACCGAATGCATAGCCAGCACCGTTGATCTGAAGCTAGGACTGTTGAATATTAGATCTCTTACATCTAAAGCACTTATTGTTAATGAAACCATTACTGATCAGGAGTTTGATGTACTGTGTTTAACAGAAACGTGGATTAAACCAAACGAGTTTGTAGCATTAAATGAAGCTAGTCCTCCCGGGTACAGTTACATACATCAGCCCCGTCTAACTGGCAGAGGAGGAGGCGTCGCAGTCATTTATAATGATAATCTAGACGTCACACAAAAACCTAGTCATAAATTCAAAGCATTTGAAGTTCTTTATTCTAACATAACATACGTAGCCACTAAAAATAGGTCTACCCAGGTGATTCCAGTAATTATTATTTACAGACCCCCAGGGCCATATTCGGAATTCCTATGTGAATTTGCGGATTTCATCTCTAACCTGGTTGTTTCTTTAGACAACGCATTAATTGTCGGAGACTTTAATATTCATTTTGATAATCCAGATGACCCTCTGAGAACAGCAGTTGTGTCCATTCTAGATTCTGTAAGGGTTAATCAGAATGTAATAGGACCCACCCATAGGGGTGGTCACACTCTTGATTTAATACTAACATTCGGATTAAATATAGAAAATATAGTCTCATGTCCACAGTCTGAAGCTATCTCAGATCATTACCTCATCTCATTTAAAATGTGTATTAATCATAGTATATGCACCTTGCCACGTCACCATGTCAAACGTATGTTCACGTCAACAACTGCACAGAGTTTTATCAGTAATCTCCCAGATTTATCAACCATGATTGGATCACCGTCTGATCCCAAAGAACTTGACCAGGCAACTGAATGTTTAGAATCAACGTTCTGCAACTCACTAGATAAGGTAGCTCCACTTAAAAGAAAAATAATTAGGGAGAAAACGCTAGCAGTCTTGCCGGAGTCCCTGCTTGCACTCTGTATGCAAAGTACATCATGCTTAACCATTAGAGGACAAAAGCTCACCTAACAATCTCTTCCTTTCTCTCCATCTCTCTCTCTCCCTCACTCTCTGTCGAGCTACACATGCTACTTCTGAGATGCCAGTGATGCCAGTGATCCTAACCCCTTCTGCTCCTCCTCGCTGCCTGACCGATCCTAATGCCCTACTTCTGGTTGGAGTTCTCATCGGTTGAGATCGCTCGCTGCTGCTGGGGGTGGCCCCATATGGATTGCCTGAAGAACTTTTTGGATTGCTGGGGATGGCGCCACATGGGGGCTGTGGAGATGGCATGGGGATCACATATGGGGAGCGATACTGTAATGGCTTGGGACTGCGATTGCTGTAGTGGCTTTGGGGCTGCAGTTGCCACGAGCAGCTTCGTACTCAGGACTCCATCAGTGGACAGTGGATAGATTTTAACCAGCCAGACTTCTTGCAAAAACTGTGATGAATTTATTGGTTGAACAATTGCGCTATTTGTCCATATAGTACACAATAATAGAAGGGATTTATTTATAATCGCACTATCCATTGCACCCAGATGAGGATGGGTTCCCTTTTGAGCCTGGTTCTTCTCAAGGTTTCTTCCTCATATCATCTCGGGGAGTTTTTCCTTGCCACCGTTGCCACTGGCTTACTCATTAGGGATAAATTCACAGTGATAAATTCAAATATTTACAATATATTTTTGTGAATCCATTTATTTCTGTAAAGCTGCTTTGTGACAATGTCCATTGTTAAAAGCGCTATACAAATAAATAAATAAATTGAAGCTACACATGCTACTTCTGAGATGCCAGTGATCCTGATCCCTTCTGCTCTCCGGACCTGCCTGACCCATCCTAATGCCCTACTTCTGGTTGGAGTTCTCATCGGTTGAGTTCGCTCGCTGCTGCTGGGGGTGGCCCCATATGGACGGCCTGAAGAACCATTCGGATTGCTGGGGATGGTGCCACCTGGGGGCTGTGGAGATGGTTTGGGGATCACATGTGGGGAGCTGTAGTGTAATGGCTTGGGACTGCGATTGCAGTAGTGGCTTTGGGGCTGCAGTTGCCACAAGCACCTTCGTACTCAGGACTCCATCAGGGGACAGTGGATAGATTTTAACCAACCGGACTTCTTGCAAAAACTGTGATGAACACAATAATAGTAGGGATTTATTTATAAATTGCACTATCCGCAATTTATAAATTGCACCTAGATTAGGATTGGTTCCCTTTTGAGCCTGGCTCCTCTCAAGGTTTCTTCCTCATATTGTCTCAGAGTTTTTCCTTGCCACCATTGCCTCTGGCTTGCTCACTAGGGATAAATTCACACATTTACAATATTTTTTTTTTTTGTGAATCAATTTATTTCTGTAAAGCTGCTTTGTGACAATGTCCATTGTTAAAAGCACTATACAAATAAAACTGAATTGAATTGAATTGAAGTACAATATCTGATGCTGATGCATTTAATACAGCCTTTCTAAACTAAACAAAGGTCAAGTTAGTGTTGATGGTCTGCTCAGGTTGCAATCTACGAACTGCATATAGTGTGAAATTAGGGAGCCATTCATTCTCATGATGGTAGCAGCAGAATGAATTTAGAAGTCTACAGAAACATTCGCTTCCAGTTTACAGAGAAATGCATCCAATCTAATTGGGAGGAACTTCATGCAGAAAGATAACCCAAAAGACACAGCCAACAAAACAAAAGACCTCACCAGGGGAAAAAAGTGGAAGGTTTTAGACTGGCCAAGTCAATCACCAGACCTTTAACTGAAATGTATCAGTCAGGATTTAGGCCTCATCATAGCACAGAGACCGTACTAGTTACGGGAAGATGACCTGTGGTAGATGACCTACTACTGGCCTCTGATCAGGGTTGTGTCTCCTTGCTTGTGTTGCTTGAACTTAGGGCAGCTTTTGATACCACTGATCATACTATTCTCCTTGATAGACTAGAAAATGTTGTTGGTGTTAAGGGAACTGCCCTCTCCTGGCTCAGGTCTTATATGACTGACTGTTATCAGTTTGTAGATGTAAATGGTGACTTCTCTACACATACTAAGGTAAAGTTTGGTGTTCCACAAGGTTCTGTTTTATGCCCACTGTTTTTTTCTTTATATAATGCTACCTCTGAGTAAAATTATTCATAAACATGGTATTAGCTTCCACTGTTACTCTGATGATACACAGTTGTATGTTTCAGCAAAGCCAGATGAGAGACACCAGCTTAATAAAGTTGAGGAATGTGTAAAGGACAATTAACGATTAATTGATGCTTATTAACTTCCTTCTATTTAATTCTGACAGAAGACAGAAGTACATGAACTAGGACCAAATGCAGCTTGAAGTAAGCTTTCCAATTGCGTAGTATCTGTGGATGGAATTTCTGTTTCATCATGTGCAGCAGTAAAACACCTTGGTGTGATTATTGACTCCGGTCTTTCATTTGAAATTCATGTAGATAATATTACTAGGATAGCTTTCTTTCATCTCAGAAATATTGCTAAGATAAGAAATATGATGTCACTACATGATGCAGAAAAACTAGTTCACACTTTTATTATCTCTAGGTTGGACTACTGTAATGCCTTACTGTCTGGATGTTCCAATAGGTGAATAAAAAGCTCCAGAATGGAGTCCACAATGCAGCAGCCAGTGCTCTTACTAGAATCAGAAGATATGACTGCATCACCCCTATCTTATCCACAATGCATTGGCGCCCAATCAAATTTCGCATTGATTATAAACTACTACTATTGATCTATAAAGGACTGAATGGTCTCACGCCACAGGACCTGTGTGAATTTTTGGTCTTCTATGATCTGCCATGCCTACTTCAATCAAAAGGTGCAGGCTACTTGTTGGTACCTCGAACAGTGAAGGCTACAGCAGGGGGCAGAGCCTTCTCTTACAATGCCCCACAGTTATGGAACAGCCTTCCAATTAGTGTAGAGACTCAGACACAGTGTCAATGTTTAAGTCTAGGCTGAAAATATATTTGTTTAGTCAAGCCTTTTGTGAATAGTTTTTTCTTGGGTAAAGGAGCAGATCTGGAGGGTTCATGGGCATAGAGTGTTGTGATGAACTGGGATGTTTGGGTTTGCACTCAAGTCTCCATCAGTAAACATTTGATAACTTCAACAAAACAGACTTCATGTGTAAACTATAATGAACTTTCGTGGTTACACAATTGCACTTTTTGACCATATAGTAGATATAGAAGGGAATTATTTATAATTGCACTATCCTGTGTCACCCAGATGAGGATAGGTTCCCTTGTCTGGTTCTTCTCAAGTTTTCGTCCTCATATCGTCTCAGGGAGTTTTCCTTGCCACCGTTGTCTCTGGCTTGCTCATTAGGGATAATTTCATAAATTTAAAATTTATATCCTGAATTTATATATTTCTGTAAAGCTGCTTTGTGACAATGTACATTGTGCTATACACAGTGCTAAAAGTGTTATACAGTGAAACTGAATTAAAATATTAAGTGTTATTTACTTGACTTGAATATTTTGCTCACCTAAAAATTAGGTGCTATGTTCTAAGTCTTTTAACACATCTAGATGTAAATATCAGGAAATGAAAGCTGAAATTCTGATCTATTGTCTCATTCATCTTTTGATCTCAAACATAAATGTGTGCAGTGTATAGTAAAAATAAAAGTGTTGGCCTTGCCATTCCAATACTTTCAGAGGGTAAAGTATATTACATTCTGGCATTTATCTCAAATAGTTTTAACAGGATCATTTGTGATGACATTTGTGATCTCAGCCAACTGCCTAATGACATAGCCAATTAGACATCCAAATATGGTCTTCCTGGAAAAATAGTTTCTGTTCAATTTTGCCCACATCGGACCAGCGAGAGCCCAAAGTAGATAATGGTATTAGCCCATTTTTGGCAGCCCACACTGGAGATCTGCAGATTGTTGTGACACTGATCCCATGGCATTGGCTCTGTTTGGGCTGCTCAAAAGGTCACAGAAATAAAATTTATTTTTTTATGAAGGTATGACATATATGCATAAATGATTAGTTATTTAATGCAACTTGCAAGTTAATGCAAGTCTTGACTACATTTTTTTCCAGATCTATAATATGTGTATACTGTAACTTTTGAACATTTTATGATGTTATTAACATATGTATGCGTAACATAAGAGAATAAAAACCAAATGAATATCCCTGACTTATACCTTAAGAATATACCTGCACTGACTTACCAGTCTGTTCTGTTGTTATAGAAAAATAATCCATACTGGGGTGGTGAGATGCATACTTCACTCATGATTTTGCGTGAGCATGCAGAAGCAGCGGTATTGAGAGCAACATTGTTCATGCACTTACGTGCATATCAGTGTAGTCAGGTCCAGTGGCTTTATTGTCATTTCAACCATATACAGCTAGTTAGTATATAGTGAAACAAAACAGTGTTCCTCCAGGACCATGGTGCTACATAAAACAACACAGAACTACAAGAGACTACACATTTCTACATAAAGTGCGCATTTATTAGATGGCATGTCAGAGCCAAAACACCCTTGTCTGTCAGGTTTTCAAGTTGAACCATAAAATGTTTAGCATTTTTATGCACAGCTATGTTAAAAATACTGACAAGCTCTGTCTCTCTTTAAAACCTCTTCACAGCCCATGATTATCATCATTGGCTGTTTCTCTAATTGAAAACTCTAACCTTACACTCAAAAGTATTTACTACTTTAGAAAATCCAGATGAGTGTTACGCAAAACAGACCTTTCGGTAAGTTTAAAGGTGATGTGAGAGGTATTTAAAATTAAAAAGGAAAAAAAAAAGCAAACCGGTTAGTGCTAATATTCAATGGTCTAGAATAATAAATATGTGATTTGAGACACAACGCTAGGCAGACGGATGGGGAAGTTTGTCTATTTTTATTTCTTAAATACACTAGTGCAGCATGTCCGGATAGTGAAAAAGACTAAAATAACATGCACCCTATTAAATTAAATGCGGTTTGTCTGGAATGTGGAATGTGACTCCCAGTAACATTTCAAAATATTAGCACACAACATCAATATTTCTAATATTAATTTGTAAAGTAAGTGAATGAAACAAAAGAGGAGACCCCATTTGTAAATTGAGCCACCCCACACGGGAACCCTTGCTCTAATATGTGCATTATTTCTAGTTCTAGATTGCATTAATGCCATTGTGTGCATTATCTATTTAATATACTACTGATAAAGTAGATTTTTCAATGTAATTAAGGCAGTGTCTGATACTGTCTAAAGTTGATTATTATTCTCACAAATTGACAATTGTTTGGTAGAGAAAGTTTATATTTGAATAGACAAATATTCAAATATTATGATGCTCAACTATTGCAGCTTTACATTATAATATGCTGTTTTACACCATGTTATAGGCACTATTATATAGTCTTGTCTAGTTCATGGCTGTAATAATAATGGGCCTCATTTATCAAGCTTCAATTCTTAAATTGTTTGTAAGAGCATTTACAAAAAAAATTTGGTATTCACGAACATCTAATTTTGGAAAAACATTTGTATCCTACTCATGGTCCTAACTGTGTGTATATTCACACATAAATATTCTAACTAATGTAAATCTTTATTGATTGGCTTAAGATCATAAAATTTGCATGGATTACTGCAAAATTTGCATGGATTACATGGATTATATTACTTTTATATAAAGATTATACTGTCAAATTTAACTTGCCTATTTTTATTTTGTGTATAGCAATTTGGCAGACACCCTTATCCAAAGTGACTTACAGAAGTGCTTTATAGTCTCTATCAAAAACATTCTCATGCTTGTTCACCAGGTCAGGGACTAAGAGTACCATCAAGAAAATTTCATGAAACCCAGTTGTTTTACATTATTGGCATTAATTAAAGAATATGAAAAATAAAGAAAGCAAGCCAAAACAAACCCATGAACTAAGACAAAACTAGTTATTAAATTATAAAAAATCAAGAACTGTCACCTTATAAACAGAGGACAGGCTCCTCTGTCTGCGCATAGCCGTAAGCTGTAAAACAAATAACTCAGCTGAAAGCTGGCTTATAAATTGGCTCTGTTTGCCACGCCATCTTCTTTCAACAATGTGCAATACTTCTAGCACATCAGCCGAGTGTCACCAAAGAGATGCTGAGGTGGATGCAAGTGCAGTTGGGACAGTTTAATAATGACAATCAGCAAACAGTTCCAAAACGTAAAGCAAGTTCAAGGTCTAAGACAGGCAGAGGATCAGGCTATCAGCAAACAGGATATCATAGCAAAACTAGAGTACAAATAACCAAACAGCGTCAAAAAAACAATATTGATACACGGGCACAAATCTTCGTAAAGTGAGAGTAGGCACTGGTGAGCATTTACTTCACAAAGTCAATGTGACCAAATGTCTCTTTTTAAAGGGTGCTGTGTGTGTGTAATTGGCAACAGTTGTGTGACTAGAATTCCAGAGACTGTGAATGTGCTGGTGTCCTGAGCTTGGAATTGTAGTCTGTGGTGGCCACGTTTGTAGGCTGTGGTGTATTCTGGGAATTGGAGATCAAGAATGGAGTTGACCTGACACCAAGACACTTAAAATTATATTATACAATTGCAGTTTTTCTGTGCGACATGCTAGTTGTCTATCATCACCTAAGTACAGTGTAGATTTTTTTCTCTCCTCCATTTCCATGTCATATCATTTTCTTGTCACCTCACTTAATTTACACCTATTTCACCTTTTCTGGAATTTCTAACTTTTCAGGTGCTGTTACACTAAATATTTTACTGGCACAAAAATGAGTCACAATAACTTCCACTTCTGCATTTCATGTCTCCAGCCTTCTGTGTGTTTGATGTTTTATGGAGTTTTGTGGGTGTCTCTAAATGCAAATGAGCTGTGTCAGGAACGTGTTTTGCACTTTACAGGTGATCAGCATACTTGGATGAATGTGATGAAAATCTGAAATTGAAAATTTCTGAAACTTTTGTAAATCTGGCAAAAAACTTTGGTTTGGTATGGCTTACACAAATATTTATGCTCAACTTTACTAAAAGATTGATAAATAAGGCCCAATGTTTCTTATTGTGTTTGGTGAGATGTGTGTCACACTTATTAGAGTATAACTTAGTTTTTGCAGCATTTATAACTAGAACCTGATTTATTTTTATGTAACCTTTACATAAGCGGATAGGAAGATCTGTAGGTTAAAATACCTTGTTGATGAGAGAGAACCAGAGGAGAATGACCAGATTGGTTTGAGCTGAAAGGACGTCAAATAAGCACTCTTCACAACCATGGTGAGCATCTCATAACGCACATCAAACTTTGAGGTGGACGGGCTACAGCAAAAGACCACATCAGGTTCCACTCTTGTCAGCCAAGAACAAGAATCTTCCCAGGTGATTTTTTTTTCTAATCTTCAACTGTCCAGTTTGAGTGAGGTTGTGTCCATGATAGCCTCAGATTCCTGTTGGAATCTACCTTAAATGGGCTGCATCCTTAAATAAGCACACACCTGGTGCGAAGCCTGATGCCCCTGCTTCAAATTTCACTTCCAGAGTAACGATTACCTACCAAAATTAGAAGAGACTATAGTGAAAGAGTTAAGGAAATACACTAAAAGCTGAAAAAAGAAAGAAAAGTAAACCGGGGTTAACTTGGGATACTTCAGAAAAATGCTGTTCCAAATGTTCCTAGTGAAGTGGACAGTGAGCGGGTGTGTGTATATATATATATGTATATATGTGTGTATGTTATATTATATATTATATATATAAATACACATACACACACACGCACGAGGCCTGGACTCCACAAGACCTCTGAAGGTGTGCTGTGATATCTGGTGTTAGCAGCAGATCCTTTAATTCCTGTAAGTTGCAAAATGGGGTCTCCATGGATCAGACTTGTTTGTCCAGAACAACCCACCCTGCTCGATTGAGATCGATGGATTGAGATCTGGGAAATTTGGAGGGCAAGTCAACACTTTGAACTCTCTATCTTGTTCCTCTAACCATTCTTGAACAGTTTTTGCAGTGTGGCAGGATGGTACAACATTATCCTGCCGAAAGAGGCCACTTCCATTAGGGAATACCGTTGCCATGAAGGGGTGCACTTGGTCTGCAACAATGTTTAGCTAGCCTTTGCTCCCCATGTGCATCAATGAGCCTTGGGTGCCCATGACCCTGTTGCTAATTCACCGGTTGTTCTTCCTTGGACCACTTTTGGTAGGGACTAACCACTGCATATCAGGAACAAGACCTGCCGTTTTGGAGATGCTCTGACCCAGTTGTCTAGCCATCACAATTTGGCCCTTGTAAAAGTTGCTCAGATCCTTATGCTTGCCCATTTTTCCTGCTTCCAACACATCAACGTCAGGAACTGACAGCTCACTTGCTGTCTAATATATCCCAGCCAATGACAGTTGCTACTGTAATGAGATAATCAATGTTATTCACTTCTCTTGTCAGTGGTTTTAATGTTTTGGCTGATCAGTGTAAGATAGCAATCTTGAACTGACAACGTAAATGACCACAAAACTGGTACATTTCTTTCATAAAGACATTCCTATTTGGAGGCAGGAGATATATTATATTTTAATAAGTTATATTACTTATTCAGGGAGATTAAAGCCATTGAAAGGATTTATTAGCCGTTGAAAAAATTCTGGGTTTCCAACTGTTGTAATAACCTGCTCCTTACCACACCTGTCTCCTGGAGATTGTAACCCACTCGAACCAACATCAGGCAAGGATAAGTCAGAGACAGAAATTGTCTAAATATGGGAAACCCTTAATTAGGCCTGCTAAAACAAACGGGTAAGTTAATATTGACACTTGATCCCAGAAGATTACGAGAAAATGTATTTCTGTCTAATTATGATAAAGCAGTCCAGCCTGGGTCAAGATGGATAACGACCTTTACTCCTGTATGTTAGTCTATGGTACTCATTCTATTAACCAATGATATACTCACCTAAGTGTTATAGTCCTCTGTTGAATGCACAGCTGCACCAGAATGCAGCTGCATGCCTGTTTTTCAACCATCTTAAGTTCTCCCACACCACCCTATTGCTACGCTCCCTCCACTGGCTTCCTGTAGCTGCCCACATCAGATTTAGAACACTGATGCTTGCCTACAAAGCCAAAAATGGACCAGCCCCTTACCTACCTCAAAGCACTTATCACATCCTGCACTACACCATGCTCCCTCCGATCCTCTAGCACTGCTCAACTGGTCCCACCATCTCTCAGGGTACAAGGAAGGCATGCATCAAGACTCTTAATGACGTACCTCTTCCTAAAGTACTTAAATTAGCACTTAAAAAACAAAAGAAAACAAAAAAAAAAAAAAAACACTGTGTTGTCTGTGTGCTTTTTACCATATTATCGCCCCAGCAGAGTTTTTAGACTGGTATGCTTAGTCTGTGACCTAGCAAACCAATATCAGAATGTATTTATTGATAGAGGCTTCAAAGCACTTCTGTATGTCATTCTGGATAAGGGCATCTGCCAAATGCCATAAATGTAAATGTAAAAGAAAGACTTCTCTACAATAGCAAGAGTGGAATACTTTTCAAATATTATCAATATTAAAAACTCCCATAGGTCTTGATCTCTGTTCAGTGCAATAAACACTGTACTTATCCCTGCTGTGATGATCTGTAGTGATGCAACCCCTGAAACTTATTAGGATTTCTTACTTTCTTTGTCAAGAGTAATGGTATAATACCTAACATCTCACCTTGCAACCATGAGACACAAAACTGTTAGGCACTGTTCTTCCTAGAATTTTGTCCATTGTTAAGAGCAGTTTAGCTAAAGGTCCTGTGCCATCTTGCTTTAATTGCTTTAACCTTTATCAAGAAGACAAACCTTGATCCTTCATCAGGTAATGCATGAGGATTCTCACCTGTTTCTGATTACTGCCAGTCTACTTGTGTGTGTTTACCTTTGTGTTTTAAGGGTGGACCATAACCGGCAAGAAAGAGAGAGTGGCGTAGCTGGCAGAGCTTGCAAGACAAGCATTCACACACCCCCATACACACGTGGAGCGTGAACGTGAACCTTGAAATTGGCCGGGGCAATAGCCTTAAGCTAGTGACGACCCCCTTTTCTGTTCTTTTACCTTTGGAAAGTGTGCTGAAAAGTATCATGAAAATAAACACAAGCCCCAAGCTCTGCTGGCACCTGCCTCCTGAGTCCGCCTCCACACACATACACACCTGGGTTCTATACTTAGTGAGCAATCATATTTTAGAGAAATTTCAGCCAGGTTTTAGGGCACATCATAGTTTGGAGCTGGCCATCCTTGAAGTAACCAGTAATCAATCAATCAATCAATCAATCAATCAATTAATAGCCACAAAATACTGATAACGAAAATTATAAAGAAAATGAAATTGTAGTGATATTTTGATTTTATTTTTATTTGTGACACTTCTGTTAGTTGGAAAATTGAATTGCAAATGGTGTTATTTCATTGTTAATTTTGGTACCCCTTTTGCACTCAGATATGGGAAAACAAATGGCAAATAGGAGTTTGAATTTTAATTTCTGCATTTTAATGTTAATTTTATTTTTTGCACAAAATATCTCCCACAGGTGCACAGCAAAAAGGATTACATAAAGTGCAAATACTGCACCAGTGACAAGCATAAAAACCAAAGGTTAGACAGTGCAGAACAATAAAATAAATATCCAGGATAGTACAATACAACCAACACACTGGACAGGGACACTTGGAATATACAGGACAACAGAAGCATCATGTGGATAAAATAGGGGGTCTATTATGCAACAGGTAAGCAAAACTGAGTACACTGCAAAGTTATAAATAATCTGATCAAATATATCAGATTGCTGTATTTGCAAATTGTCATATTACAATGTTAGGATTAGACTATTCCATCTTATCAGTCTTGCTGAAAACAACGAAATATTCTGGAGCCAAAGAGAACTGTGTATCTAAACTATGCACAAATCTGTATTTCCATTGGGTTCTGACTCATGTTATTCATATGCCTAGATATGTGATTATTATTTATAATTAAGTGTGAGTATTATGTATGACTATAGGTAATTATTCTTATAATCTTCTAATTAATGCAGAACCTGTATTTATATTCTTTATGAGAAATAACCACCTTTACAGTCCTGAATAAACATACAATATACTTTCTTTTGAGGAGAGAGAAGTAGGTCAGTGGACAAGGTGATATACACAGACATGAAGGCTGATGGAATGTGCAAAATTGTTTGTGGCAGAAATGAAAGTTCAAGTAGAGACCACCCATGAAGATACTGTTTATTCTGTCATTATTGCCAGTTCTCCATTTTTTCCTTACTTATGCTTGAAACTCTAATTCATGACTTAGTACTCAATGACTGCATATGCAATGTATTATATAATACACACAACAACTTATAGTAACATAGGGTGTGTTACCTGACTGGTCCTGAAGACAATACGGTAATTGTATGATGACCCCTCCTTCTCCTTCACCTCTTCAAGCTTTTCTCGTCGCACACTGATGGCCACAGGACCCAGGTTCTCATCCATGCCAAAGTAGTTCTGGTGGTCTGAGATAAGTGCAACAGATCAGATTAAGGTGGCAAAGTAAATTTAGTTTCACTTTATTATGCTCTAAACTTTTATCTTTTGCCAATATTAGAAGAACATGAGAATACATGTAAGCCATTGGGAACAATAGAACAAGCTATTGTGCTTGTTCCAAAGGAGATATTCTAAATTTTAGGCAAAACATCAAGCTGCTGCTGAGATATTGCCTCACATTCTGTTTTCGGCAGCCCTCTCCAGTTGCAGATGAAGGCAATTTTTTTTTCTTAACTTTGTCATTCTGTAAAATATATGTTACATGTTTGATGTTCCAACCCAAAAGTGTTAAGGAGATATGGCCTCTTATAGATACATTTCCATATATCAAAATTCTGAGAAACAATTTTTTGGACTAGGTTCACAATGTTGTGATTCACATTCTGTTATGATTGGACAAAATAATACAAAAAAAAATTAATTTAATTGAACCAACTTCCTGGATGTAAAATCACAAATTCTTTACACGAGGAACACTCAGCACCTTGTAGGGAATCAAGAGAAAGAATAATCATGACTGAATGTTAACTGGTACAAAATATATGGGCAGTTTTACTTATTTCTGAATTTTAGACAAATGTTTTAGACAAAGGTTTTAGACAATACTTCTTAGAGTCTCAGACAAGGTTATTTACTCATTCTGACACTTCCTGTTTGGTGACTTCACCATCACATTTGTTGGTGCGTTATGGACAAACTGTCCATGATAGAAACAAAAATCTGAGAAACAAGTTTTGTTCAAATTGGTCTTTTGATGAATCTTTTCCACATTTCACGGTTATTGGACAAAATTTGTAGGTGAAGAAGCAACTTCATGGCTGACGTCCTGTTTGACAAATCATATATTCATTATATAAAGAACACTCAACACCTTGAAGATAATCAAACGAAACAAGAATCTTAATTTGATGTTGAGTGGTTCAAAGGTTATGAGAAACTTTACAAATTTGTGAATTATAGTGACCCTTACAGGTGAATTTATACAAAACTAAATAGAGTTCCTTATGATGAGGTCCTAGTTTGGTGAAAATACTTCCACCGTTGCAATTTGAAAAATTGTTCAGGTTGGTCTCACAATGATGCATTCCAATTTTGGTGATGATTGAACAAAATTTGTAAGAGAAGAAGTGCAAAAACTGTTTTGAACATCAGTGTCCATTAAACGAGAGTTAACCCAAGGAATCAGATGAAAGTGGAATCGTGTTCCTATGACATTGCATTGTAGAATTATTATTGTAAATGTTATTCCAAATTTCCCTATTGGTGGCACTAAAGTTGTTCCGGATGGCTTGAGTGTTGTACACCAAAATTGCTATGTAGGTAGCTAAGACTGTTTTCTATCACTGTGACAAATTTTACCAAAATCATAGAAAGATTTATATACTGTGAGGCCATGGTAGACCCCAGTATTGGCTTTCCGACTTGCCACAGATCTACAAGCATGTATGATATACTGTTGGATTTGTCTTGATAAACACATGCAATTATTTATTTACATGATTTTGTGAATTCATATGTATGTTCTCAAAATATGACCTTACTTCCAGTTTTCTGCCTTCACTGTCAAATTTGTTTACATGCTATTGGGGAATGGTTTAGAATATCAAAAATCCATCCGTTAACTTTTGTGCAGCTTGGTCTTAAGATGTTCTGAGCCAAAAGTGGTGAGGTTTGGACAAAAATTGAAGGCTGTGAAAATTTTCAAGTGTTTTCAAGAAATCCCAAACTGTGCATAAAATACAATGTTGTGAATGAAAGCTTTACATCAGCTGACCTTACAAACTTCCAATGAATCTAATAATAAAAGAATCATGATTATAAACACTTCCAAAGTAATGAGAAAAAAAACATGCTTTTTTCCTTATTTTAGTACCAACTAGCAGGCAAATGAGAAAAAAATAGGACCTCCCAATACCTCATTCTTGAGGTATCTACTGACTTTGGTGTGAACATGTCAAAGACTTGCTGAGATATAGCCAAACTTTCTGTTTTGCTTAATGGAGAAAATTTAGAAATGGTGGATGGAAAACTTTGCATTCATATGACTCATAACACCAGAATTATAAATTTATTCCAAATGGTTCCAGAGTAAATAGCAAAAATAAATGTTTTATGCTTTAATGCCCCTAGTACTCAAATGAAATGAAAATCTTTGGGCACACTGGGGATGTGGTCCCACTAAGTATTCTCAAGTTTCATGTCGATTCATCAAGCTGTTGTTGAGATGTGGCCTCACTACTTCTTTGGTGGCTTCACCGTCAAATTCATTTGAGTGTTGCAGGTAAATGGTTCTGAATATCAAAAAACCTTCTGATACATTATATAATTCTGTCTAAAGATCATCTGAGCCAAATTTGGTGAAGAGTGAACAAAGATTGTGGGCTGTGAAAATTTCAAACTTAAAAAAAAAAAAAAAAAAAACTCAAATGGTTGAAAATGGCATCATGGAGTCTGTGACCCAAGGATTAATGTGAACAAAGAATTTCGGTCCTATGTCAAATGGTTCATAAGTTATAAGCACAAATTTATAATAAATATAGCTGCAAGTGGTGATCTGCTGGGTGCAAGCACTCCTCATAAATAGTGCACCCAGTGGCCAGTTCTTGCCAAGATACACAGAACAATAAAGAGACCACAGATGAACATACTTATCAACTTGTCATTTTTTGAAGTAGTTATGTGACGATGAGAAATCCAGTTACAGATTAGCAGAACAATGCAGCACACCAAAGTTCAGCTCAAATGGACTTTTGGTTCCTGAGAAACAGCTTTTTGAAACTAACAACCCCTTCTGGTCTGCCCTCTGTACATACTGTATGCAATCATGAGTTATACCTGTGTGAGTAAACTAGGATCTGCCTCATCAGAATTAATTGACATGTGGTCTTCATATTGTGTACAAATGTAAACATGTTCTTGACAATTACTGAGGGTCACACTGTGGTCAGTAGTTTGACACCAAAATTGTGAAGACAGACCAAAAATCACAGAACTAGTTTGCAAAAGAAGATTTCGCATATTATGCACATTAGCGAAAAAAAAAAACCATCATGGCGGAAAGTAGCGAGGGGAGCCTAGATTATTTGAGTATAAGCCAATGAATAAGAAGAATTTCGAGTGCGGTACTTATGGTTCTTGAGATATTGTCCAAAATTTAAATAGTTGTGCTATAGTGCCACCATTGGCCCGATTGGGCCCATCTCACTTGCCGGAGTAGCAGGAGGGAGTACTACCTATTGACCAAGTTTAACATTTGTAGGACTTATGGTTTCGTCTGCACAATTCATTTTGAAGAAGAAAAAAATAATAATAGTAAGTATAGCTGCAAGGGTCCAAGCACTTCTTGCAAATAGCACACCCAGTGGCCAGTTACCAAGATACATAGAACAACAAAGAGACCAAAGATGAATATACTTACCATGTTTTGTGACAATAGCTCAACGCTAGCTGTGTGAATTGGCTGCTGAAATCTGATTGGCTGCAGATGGCTACAAATATGTAAGTGATGATTAAAAATCCAGTTACAGTTTAGCAGAATGATGGAGTACACCAAATTTCAGCTCAAACCAATGGTTCCTAAGAAACAGCTATGTGAACTTAACTCTGCTCCCTTTCAATAACCACACACTACCTGTTGCAGATGACCTCAGACTCTTGTCCTGAACATGTCTGTCAAGGTTGGTTCAAATACATATAACCAATCATGAATTACAGCTGTTTGAGTAAACTGGCTCTGCCTCCTTACAACTGAGTGATGTGTGGTTGCCATATTGTTTAGAAATGTCAACATGCTTTTGATAATTATTGAGAGGCATACTCTACTGAGTAGTTTAACATGAACTTTGTGAATATTGATCAAAACTCCATATTATGCAAATTATTACATATTTGAGTGGGTGGAAATAAAAGTTCCAAGAGGAACAATTAAGCTCAAAAAGTAATTTTTCTACACTTAATTTTCCAAGATACATAATTGTTTTTGTGGGCACAAACACGAATTGCACCCCCTCAGTGGACAGTTTGAGTGCGATTGCATCAGATAGTAGTGGGTCCTTACCCAAACCTACCCATTCAGATTTCATGATGATAGCTCAATGGTAACCTGATCAAATGCCTGCCTTTTTTTAAAAAAAAAATTAATTAGGTCATTCACAAAAAAGGCTCATACTCTACTAAGCAGTTTGATGCCAAATTTGTGAAAATAGGCCAAAAATCCTATAACTAGTTTGCAAAAGTAGGTTTTGCATATTATGCAAATTAACTGTAAACATGTGTAATATAGTGCCACCAAGAGGTGCAATTTGGTCATTTCATTTTGCTGAGTAGCGGTTGAAATACTGCTCTAGTTACCAAGATTAAAACAGGTTAAGGGACTTAAGGCACCGGGTACTGTTCTCATCTACTTTTACATAATTACAGCAAGAATCTCTCCTATGAGAGACAGATTTACATGTTCTTTCATGCTCCATGCATCAAAGAGACAGTCAATTTTCAATTTTATTTTCAATTTTGTATAGTGCTTTTAACAATGGACATTGTCACAAGGCAGCTTTACAGAAATATATAAATTCAGGATTTAAATGTTAAATTTATGAATTTATCCCTAATGAGCAAGCCAGAGGCCAAAGTGGCAAGGAAAAATTCCCTGAGACAATACGAGGAAGAAATCTTGAAAGGAACCAGACTCAAAAGGGAACCCATCATCTGGGTGACACCGGATAGTACGATTATAAATAATTCAATTCTAAAAGTGAATTAAAAAACTGTAAAACTACAATTGCGTAACCATGAAAATTCATTATAGTTTTCACATGAAGTATATTTTGTTGAAGTTATCAACTGTTTTGCTACACTTCACAGTTTAGTCTGCACAATTAATTTCAGTGGAGAAAAAAAATAAGAAGAAGAGGAAAACTAAAATCTTAACAAAAACAACAGGGTTCCAGCACCCTTAGTGCTTGGACCCCTAATAATAAATATAGCTGCAAGTACTTCACACAAATAGTGACCCCAGTGGCTAGTTCTTGCCAAGATACACAGAACAATTAAGAGACCATAGATTAACATACATATGAAGTTTTACTATGATAGCACAGTGCTAGCTGTATGAAATACCTGCTGAAACCTGATTAGTTGAAGACAGACACGTTTTTGAAGAAACTGAGTGATGATTAAAATTCCAGTTACAGACTAGTAGTTCAGTGCAGCATATCAAATTTCATCTCAATTGGACATTTGGTTCCTGAGAAACAACTATTAAGGCTCAACTCCACCCCCAATTGATGACCATGCCCCAATCTTTGCAGACATTCTCAGACTCTTGCATGAACATGTCTTTCAATTTTGGTTGAAATCTATATCACCAATCATGAATTACAGCTATTTGAGTAATCCATCTTTGCCTCATTAGAACTGATTGACATGTGGTGGCCATATTGTTTAATTATTTAGGGGCACACACTACTGAGTAGTTTGACACCAAAATTGAGAAGATAGGACAAAAATCCTAGTTCTCAAACTTAGATTTTTTCAAATTATCAAAAAAATTGAGTGGTTAGAGGTAAATGGTCCAAAATGCTCATTTTTATCGGTAAGGAGACAAAGCATAGGAAAAAAGACATTTCACACTATCTCTTTTTTACAAAAGATATGCTTTTTTAAGTGCAAAAATATGAATCATACCCCCCAGAAGGCAAGTAATTTGTATCAATTATTAGGTGGGCATTAGGAGGGACTATAATTTCAAGTTGCATGACATTAGCTCAATGTTTACCCTGTCAAATACCTGCGGAAATCTGATTGGCTGATGGTGGCCATGTTTTTTTTTTTTTTTTAAATAACTAGGTTTTCATCAAAGATTCACTTGCAGGGTAGCATAGAGATGCAGTATACCAAGTTTCAGCTCCATCGGACATACAGTTCAGAATCATGTCCTATATAACTGTCCACCGATCAGCCATAACATTAAAACCACTGACAGGTGAAGTGAATAACATTGATTATCTCATTACAAAAGCACCTGTAAAGGGTGGGATATATTAGGCAGCAAGTGAATAATCAGTTCTCAAAGTTGATGTGTTGGAAGCAGTTAAAATAGGCAAGCATAAGGATCTGGGAGACTTTGACAAGGGTCAAATTGTGATGGCTAGATGACTGGGTCAGAGCATCTCCAAAACGGTAGGTCTTGTGAGGTGTTCCTGGTATGCAGTGGTTAGTACCTACCAAAAGTGGTCCAAGGAAGCATATCCAGTGAACCAGTGACATGCTCATGGGCACCCAAGGCTCACTGATGCGTGTGAGCAGCGAAGGCTAGCCCAGCTGATCATTCCACAGAAGAGCTACTGTAGCACAAATTGCTGAAAAAGATAATGCTGGCTATGAAAGAAAGTAGTCAGAACACACAGTGCATCAGAGTTTGCTGCGTATGGGGCAGTGCCCATGCTGACCCCTGTCCACTGCCGAATGCGCCTACAATTGGCAAATGAGCATTAGAACTGGACCATGGAGCAAGGGACGAAGAGTGGAGGTTTCAACGACCACCTATCTCCCCTTCCTCCATAGCTTCCTGCACTCTATCATCCCTCCCAGACCCTGACTCTTTTTCCCCCCTACCATTGGAATTAGCCAGACACCTCCTCCCCTTCATTACTACTATCAGCAATGGCTCCATAACATCTGGTCATGTACCAACTGCATTCAAGAGAGTAAGGATTACTCCCATCCTGAAGAAACCCACACTGGATCCTTCTCACATCAGCAACTACCGACTGGTATCACTTCTCTCTTTTCGTTCTAAAATCCTCGAACGAACTGCCTACAATGAACTGTCTCTCACAGAACAACCTTCAAAATCCTAACCAGTCTGGCTTCACAGCGGCACATTCCACAAAGACTACCCATTGGGCCATCACTGAGAATCTACAGGGAGCAGAGCTTTCTCTTACAAAACCCCACAGTTACAGAACGACCTTCCCGTTAGTGTTCGGGGCTCAGACACAGTCTCAGTGTTTAAGTCTGAGCTGAAAACATATTTGTTTAGTCAAGTCTTTTGTGAATAGTTTTTTTTCTTAGGTAAAGGAGCAGGTCTGGAGGGTTCACAGGCATAGTGTGTTGTGGTGAACTGGAATGTTTGGATCCCAAAAGCTTAACTAACAATCTCTCTCTCGCTACACATGCTACTCCTGAGATACCAGTGATCCTGACCTCTTCTACTCTCCGGACCTGCCTGATCCATCCTGATGCCCTACTTCTGTTTGGAGTTTTCATCATTTGAGATCGCTCGCCGGGGGTGGCCCCATATGGACGGCCTGAAGATCACTGGGATTGCTGGGGATGGTGCCACTTCGGGGACCATGGAGACGGCTTGGGGATCTCATATGGGGAGTTGTACTGTGATGGCCTGGGACAGCAATCGCTGTAGTGGCTTTGGGGCTGTGGTTGCTATGAGCAGCTTTGTACTCAGGACTCCATCAGTGGACAGTGGATAGGTTCAACAAACCGAACTTCATGTCAAAACTGTGATGAATTTACTGGTTGCACAATTGCACTATTTGTCCATGTAGTACACAGTTATAGAAGGGATTTATTTATGATTGCACTATCCGTTAGGACCCAGATGAGGTTTCCTTTCAAGTCTGGTTCCTCTCAAGGTTTCTTCCTCATATCATCTCAGGGAGTTTTTCCTTGCCACCGTTGCCTCTGGCTTGCTCATTTGGGATAATTTATTTTGGTTTAATTTGAATGTATTTATTTCTATGAAGCTGCTTTGTGAAAACGTCCACTGTTAAAAGCGCTACACAAATAAAATTGAATTGAATTCATGTCTGAACAGCTGACTCACTGGCAGTCTTCAAACGATGTCTAAAGACTTACCTCTTCCTAAAGTACTTAAATTAACACTTAAAAAAAATCTTTGTGTTGTCTGTGTGCTTTTTACTATATTACCGCCCCAACAGAGTTTTTAGACTGATGCTATTCTTAGTCTGTGACCTAGCAAACCAGTATCAGAATGTATTAATTGATAGAGACTTCAAAGTACTTCTGTAAGTTGCTCTGGATAAGGGTTTCTGCCAAATGCCATGAATGTAAATGGCCTTGTCTGATGAATCATGTTTTGTTTTACGTCATTTGGAAGGCCAGGTGTGTGTGCATCACTTACCTGGGGAAGAGATAACATCAGGATGCACTATGGGAAGAAGGCAAGCCAGCGGAGGCAGTGTGATGCTGTGGGCAATGTTCTGGTGGGAAACCTTGGGTCCTGGCATTCATGTGGATGTTACTTTGCCATGTACCACCTACCTAAACATTGTTGCAGACCAAGTACACCCCATCATGGCAACGGTATTCCCTAATGGCAGTGACCTCTTTCAGCAGGATAATGTGTCTTTCCACACTCCAAAAATTGTTCAGGAATGGATTGAGCAGCATGACAAAGAGTTCAAGGTGCTGACTTGGCCTCCAAATTCCCCAGATCTCAATCTGATCAAGTACCTCTGGGATATGCTGGACAAACATGTCCAGGAACAACTTACAGGACACATAAAGGACCTTCAGAGGTCTTGTGTAGCCCATGCCTCGGCAGACCAGAGATGTTTTGGCAGCACAAGGGGGACCTACACAATATTAGGCAGGTGGTTTTAATGTTATGGCTGATTGGTGTATAGGCGTTTGAAGTGTTGTGGAAATCCATGCAAAAAATGATGAGTTAGAGCTATTTGAGTAAAGTAGGTGCCTCATCATTAGAACTGACTGACATGTGGCAGCCATATTGTCTACAAATGTCAACATACTTTTTATAATTACTGAGGGTCGCAATCTGTTGAGTAGTTTGACACAAGAATAGTGAAGATAGGACAAACATCCCAGAACAAGTTCTCAAAATTAGGTTTTGCAAATAATGCAAATTATCTAAAAACCCACATGGGTGGATCTAAGTGGTGTTAGAGGCTTTTTTTGTTTGGGAAAAGCCAGGGAATGAGTAACAAATAGAATTTTTACTCTAAGAGTACTCTAGGTATTCGTGATATGAGGCAAAATGTGAAATGCTTTGGTATAGTGCCACCATCAGGCTGATCGGGCTCACTTCTTTTGCCTGAGTAGCAGGAGGGAGTACTAAGAACAGACCAAGTTTCATGTCTGTAGGAGCTATGGATTGGTCTATGGATTGAGAGAAGAGAAAAAGAAGAAGAAGAAGAAAAAATCCTAACAAAAACAACTGTGTTCCAGGCACTATGTGCTTGGCCCCTAAAAATAAAATTCCTAACAAAAACAATAGGGTCCCAGCTCCTTCGGGTGGACCCCTAGATATAGCTGCAAGCAAGATTCTGTGGGGGCCAAGCACCACATGCAGGTCACACCGACAGGTAGCTAGTTCGCCAAGATGTGCAGAGCACTAAAGTAACCAGCAACTAATAAACATACTATCAAAAACTGTGAAGTGTGTGCTGCAATGTGATTGGCTGATGGCCCCCATGTTTTTGAAGTAACTTAGTCAACAGTAGAAATCCACTCACAGATTAGCACAACAATGCAGTACAACAAAATTTTGCTTCATAGGACTTCACAGGACAACCACAGAAACAATTATTTGAATCTAACCTCACCCTAAGATGAACTGTGGTTTCTTATATGACAGTGTGACAGCAGGCCTCCAGACCACACGCACAAACTACTGCACACTCCTCACACAACTGCCGCTTGGTTGTGAAAGGACAGCACTGTGGGAAAGCACATGGCCATAGGGAGGGGTGGGGCAAAGGAATAGAGCATGGCTGGCAGCTGATTATGACTGCGGCTCCTCACCCTCCCGTAGAAGTCAGGAGAATATAAAAGGGCACTGCGGCCTCAGCGGGGTGAGCAGCTTCTTTCTCCCAGACCATCCTGATCCCTTTTCTGCTTTGTGCTACAGATACCAGCAACAACAACGTTCACTCCCTATGACAAGCCCAAGAGAGCTCATCGCCAGCACCCATAGGAAAGCCCCAGACCTCTCACTCCCGGTCTGCACCACTACAGCAGGCCCACAGTGCACACTGCTACATGTCTACATAGCGCTCCCAACACAGCCCCTAGAAACGGCACCTTGTGCACCTTTTTCAATCCCGTCCTCCCAACTCACCCTCACTTTAAGAAATAAACACCCTCTTTCGCACCAGTCCAGTCTCTGTGTGCCTGTGTTCTGCCTACTGCTGATGTATGCCGCTACCCTGGTGGAAAATGCAGGCATGAACACAGACCCAGATCCTGCCCACACCATGGACCTCTTACTAAAGCACTTACTCGAGACCAACCTACAGCAGCAGGGGGTCACCCAGGAACTAATGCTAGGGCTCCTTGCCACCACAGAGGAACTACTAGCCCTCTGCAAGCTGAGCATGGCCACAGCCACTTCTCTCTCCGACCCCTGCTGAGAAGCCCAGCGCCTCCTAGCCAAGACGACAGCGGATGATGGTTTCGAGGCGTACCTGCAATACCCTTCAAGCAGACAGCATGGCCAAATGGCCAACCTGTTTTGCACCACCAAAAGGTGGCTACAGCCAGGGAGGCAGACAGCGACTGAGGTCACAGAGCAGGTGGCCCCGGCAATCCCCCAGCACCTCCAAAGAAATGGTTGAGCTACTGGAGTGCACCCTGGCCACCCTGGCAATTGGCAGAGGAGAGCGAAGAGAGTCCCTCCCCTCCCCTGGCGCCAGAACACTGGTAGCAGCAGGGAGAGGAGAGAGCAGAGGAGCCGTCCCATCTACGTCACACCGCCGGACGAACCCATGCTCACTTAGCCAGACTTGCCATTCCCCCCACGCCAACAAACCCTGGCTAGCTGGCTGTGACCTCCAGACTCACTCCCAACCCCAAGCCACAACCATCACCATCGCAGTAGATGGCACACCTGTCCCAGCCCTGTTAGACTCAGGAAGCACGGTCACCCTAGCCTGGACGTTGGTCCTACCCCAGGCTGTTAATATGTGTGGGAGTATCTCGGTCTCCTGCGTACATGGGGATGTCCGAGAGGTCTTCGTCGCTTAGGTCTGGGTTAGGAACCATACAGGTGAGTGGCCATTGATAATCGGATTGGTACCTGAACTACCTGTGCCTCTGCTTATAGGGACAGACTAGCCAGGGATCCCGGTGGATCCCCCCCACAACCACAAAGGCTACGGAGACCAGGAGACAACCGCGGCAGAACCTGGCCCAGGCCCACCCAGCATACCTGGCTCATGAGGAGGAGGACAATGCCAATGCGGGAGCTGAGAGTGAGTCCCAAAATAGCACTAACCCAGTCTCCTCTGTGTCTCACCAGACGGCCAATGAGGGCAACTCTGGGCATGAGCAGAAGGAAAACAACTGCCTGAAACACTGTTGGGGGCAGGTGCTGCAAGTGGAAGGAGAGAATCAGTGAGCCAACCAGGCTTTGCCCACATCATACTTCTTGATAAAAGGGGGTGTGACGGCAGGGTGGAGAACCACACACAAAAAAGGAAAAACGTTTTTCACGCAGCTGCCATTGGTGTGCTGAATGGCACATGCGCACATGGCTCTGAGGAGGCGCAGCCTAATCCTGCGCGGCTGGCAGCCAATTGCCGCAGCCGTGGCTCTACTACCAGCCTCTGATCAGAGTTGTGTTTCCTTGCTTGTTTTGCTTGACCTTAGTGCAGCTTTTGATACCACTGATCATAGTATTCCCCTCGGTAGACTAGAAAATGATGCTGGCATTAAGGGAATGGTCCTCTCCTGGCTCGGGTCGTATTTGACTGATCATTATCAGTTTGTAGATGTTTGTAAATGGTGACTTTTCTATGCATACTAAAGTAAAGTTTGGTGTTCCACAAGGTTCTGTTTTAGACCCACTGCTTTTTTCTTTATGTATGCTACCTCTGGGCAAAATTATTGGTAAACATGGTATTAGCTTCCATGTTATTCTGATGACACACAGTTGTACGTTTCAGCAAAGCCAGATGAGTGACACCTGCTTAATAAAGTTGAGAAAAGTGTAAAGGACATTAGACACTATTAACTTCTACTTCATTCTGACAGAAGTACTTGTACTAGGACCACATGCAGCTAGAAGTAAGCTTTCTGATTACACACTGTCTTTGGATGGCATTTCTGTTTCATTATGTGCAGCAGTAAAAGACCTTGGTGTGATCATTGACAGTCTTTCTTTTGAAGCTCATGTAGATAATATTACTAGGATAGCCTTCTTTCATCTCAGAAATATTGCTAAGATATATGAAATATGATGTCACTACACGATGCAGAAAAAATAGTTCATGCTTTTGTTACCTCTAGGTTGGATTATTATAATGCCTTACTGTCTGGATGTTCCAGTAGGTACATAAACAAGCTCCAGTTAGTCCAGCAGAACCAGAAAATATGACCACATAACTCCTATCTTATCCACCCTGCATTGGCTCCCATTCAAATATCGCATTAATTAGAAAATACTATTATTGTCCTATAAAGCACTGAATGGTCTCTTGCCGCAGCACCTGAGCAAAGTTTTGTTTTTTTATGATCCGCCATGCCTACTTCGATCAAAAGGTGCACCTTATTTGTTGGTACCTCAAATAGTAAAGGCTACAGCAGGGGGCAGAGCTTTCTTTTACAATGCCCCACAGTTATGGAACAGCCTTCCAGTCAGGGTTTGGGACTCAGACACAGTCTGAGTGGTTAAGTCTAGACTGAAAACATTTCTTCAGTTAAGCCTTTTGTGAATAGTTTTTTATTTTTTTGTGATCAAATGTTTTTTTTTTTCAAACCCATACTAACAAATACAACAGGGTATCACAGAATGCAAATGTATTTTATGTAGGCACCCTACCCCATCCCCCCTCCACCCCCAGCAGTCTTATTTACAAAAGACATATACTGTATAGTTACATGTAAAAAACAAGACACAAGGACACAACAATGGCAAAAGTATGCTAATTACAGTAAACATAATATATAGACATTATAACAGACAATATCGTAGCAGGGAAGAGAAAAGTGGAATAAACAAAAACCAAGCAATGCACAGGGATATGCCAATATCAATTTTCACGATTGATATGTCTAGAAATTATTTCTGCAGCAGCAGTCCAGGTCGCAAGGGTAGAACATTTCACGATGCTGACTCCTGCAGTTGAGAGCTCTATCAGTACTATATCTTGCTATCGTTTGTTTTTTTTGCTGATATTAAGCCAGCAAGCCAAATCACTCTCTGCTGTTTAGGGAGGTCTATCTTGGAATCATCAATTAACATAATTATGGTCCATCTTGGAATCATCAATTAACATAACAGAATTATGGGGTCCACAGGCATATTGTACTCAATAATTTCTGATCATTTAGAACACACACACTTTCAGAAATCATTAACTTTTTTGTATGGTCCGGTTTTGCCACTTTGGGTGAAGGAAGACTCAGTTTGTGTTGCAGTTACAGGTCATCTTATGTTCAAAATGTTCAAATCAGTCTGCTAATCTGTTAGAATGTGTGGCTCCATCTTGTGGATACATCTTGAGGAAGCTTATGTACAGGGGTGGCCATTTGTTGCTGTTTTTCTCAAGCTAGCTCACTTTTTTCTAAATGTTGCAGCCCCAGCTCTTTCAATACTAGCTTGTGTCAATGCATTATTGATTGCCAATTGCAAGATGTGGCCAGTGCAGCAGATATTGGACCACCTGTGTTGCTCCTCTAGACTTTTTGCCGCAGGCACAATATTGGACCTGTTATTGTCCACAGTGGCAATTTTGCTAAGAGGCAGCCTGCTACCTCCTGTAACATTTCTGCAATGTTGAATGATGTATGCCTTTCTTCCAGGGGCATTGTGGTCATCTCCAATGTAATGCCAAGACAGACTTCTGTTGCTACTCTTGTCCATAATTGGGTGGCCAGAGCAATTTTGATCCTGGTAGCTTTTATCGCATTCTTCACTCCATGGAAAAGATGGAGGTACTTCCTCTCCAACATTTTGGTAAAATGGGAAGAATATACCCAGGGTTGAAAATTTGTCTGAATCCCTTGTCTTCCACCATTGATAGTGAACTCAAGTCAGTTACCAGCATAAACAGAATAGGATATCATTCAGAATAGCTGCTTGCTGGGGTGTGCATGGGGCGTCCATCCTCAGAACAAAATTACTCATGTTCAGTTGTTTCCTTCTGAACTTATAGAAACAAAAAAATCTTGTGCAGTGTGTTTTTCTTACTATATTACCTCCCCAACAGAGTTTTTAGACTGATAGTAATCTTAGTCCATGACCTTGTGAACCAGCATCAGGATGTATTTATTGATGTATTTATTGATTGAGACTTTAAAGCACTTCTTTAAGTAGCTCTGGATAAGGATGTCTGCCAAATGCCATAAATGTAAATGTAAATACAAGTACGCATAGTAGCACACCTTGCAAATAACTGAACACGTCTTGTTCTAGTGAACTATGAATGATTAAAATGGTTAATACAGATAAGAATATTTCCAAAAAACACAAAAATTTCACTAATATTATATAATATATTATATAGTATTATCTAGTATTTATTTTGGATAAATAGCAATGTTAGCCAAATAGCTGCAATCTAGTAATAATAATAATAATAATAATAATAACGGTGGCATAAAGTAATAGCTGTTTCTGCTGTTCTTCATAAACATTCAGTATCTAAAGAAATTCACATATATCTCATATTCACTTTATCTGGCATCTGTGTATACTGCTGAAATCTTGGGCAGATGGTAGCTGTCTGTTTCATGAGGACTTTGTTTTGGAAGGGAAGAGAGGCTTGCTCATTTACCGATTTGGTTAGGCTACTCAGATAATTAACCTGAATTTTTAGCTTATCACAGTTGTATAAGCTTAATTGGTAGATTGGTAGAAGTTTCACCCCTCTGTACCATCTCTCTCTGGTGAACTTTACAAATATGGAGTTTTACTCCATACAACTAAGCATGTCTACTGCACAGCTACAGAGATATTTCAAGTTGGGGGTTTCATGTTTTTTTTCCCCCTGTCACTTACAATGCCGTGATAGTTGTATATGAAATTATAATATACAGCTGGGTAGCTTGGTTAATAAATTAGAGTACAAATAATGTGGAAAATTGTATAGAAATGATAAAAATAAAAGTTAAAGCCAATGTCTCAGAACAAGTGTATTACGTAGCTGAAAAAAAAAAAACAGTTTGGAAACCTGCCTTCCACTCTTTTTCCCAGTCTATTTTATAGACACCCCACAATGCCCTTTCACATCCTCTGGCATAAGTTTTGGGGGCGGAGCTTGGTGTACATGGGTGGAAATGGGGGCAGGGCTCAGTGAGCTTAAAAATCATTCAAATCTTGTTCAACTCCACCCATTTAACAAATAAAGACCCATTTTTCACAATTTTTCTACATCTTACTTAATGCACCTTTAAATAAAGACTTATTTAATGATGAGCTGACCGAGACAATTCACGTAAACTCATTTTATTACAGTTCCATGAACTTTTTGTTCTAAAAACATTCAGATGAGTCCTTTTCATCCAATGCTCCAACATGTTGCCTCATAAGATGCTCATGCATCACGGTGGTACTGCCATGCCAGGTCAGATCTGTTCTGTACAATTCGCAGCTTACAACCTTTTTTTAATGCTTTGATGTGAAGTGCTCCCTTGCCTTTGATGACTTTGATCCTATAGTTTTCTCAGCCACCTGGGTGTCTGTTGCCTCTGCCATTTTTCAAAAGCATTGTTTGCACTACTATGATAATCTCATCTGAGGCCAGACCCAGTTGAGGCAGCTACGCGTGCTTCAGACACCCAACTAATTAATAGTGAAATTTGTTGCCAACAAATATTAATGATTTTTACCAATTTTATCGAATTAGCTGTTGCAGCCCTAAATCACAGTCGTGATTTCTGCTAGAAACACTACCAAATACAATATTCACGCTATATTTTGCACTGTATGCTTATAATCTAAACAGCACATGGGCAATATTTCAGTACTGCAGAATCTCATGCTCTGGTATCAGATAAAATCCAAACTTTGTGAAAGCTCCAAACTGCCACAGACCGTAGAACTGAAAATCTCTTTGGATTAACAACCTTTATGTGATCATATACAATGGTAAAGCACATTTATTTACAGATATATGCACATTATTAAACCAGTACAAGAAAGCACAGAAATTAATGCTCCATGCTTCCATCAGTAAGTAGTGAGCTACAGTATATAGCCAAAAGTATGGGGACACCTTTGAATCACACTGATATGTGCTTGAACATCCCATTATACCATAAATTTATTTCCCCGTTGCTGTTATAATAACCTCCACTCTTCTGGGAAGGCTTTCCACTAGATTTTGGATCATGGCTGTGGAGATCTGCATATTGAGTCATAAAGACTTGGACACTCTGTGATCCTTGCTTTGTGCACAGGGCCATTGGCATGATGGAACAGATTCGGGCTAAGCCCCTTAGTTCCAGTAAAGGGGAATTCTTAATGTTACAGCATAGAAACACATTCTAGACAACTGTGTACTGTTGTAGAAAAACATTTTGGCAACAGTTTGAGCAAGGCAGAAATATGGATGTGATGGTCAGGTTCCCACATAATTCCATATAGTGTAGGTTGGGTGTATAGTCCGGTCCATAAATATTTTGACAAGTTATTGTTCAACCACAGTACATTTGAGTTCAAATTAAATACTGAATACGACCTCAAAGTGCACACTTTCAGCTTTAAGGGTATTTGCATCAAAATCAGGGGAGTGGTGTAGGAATTAGAGTTTACTGCACCTCTCTTCAGTTCCTGGACTATTTTGCATTCAGCAAGTGAAATGCATGCTCAATTGGGATCAGGTGATTGACTTGGCCTTTGCAGAACATTCCACTTCTTTGCCTAGAAAGGTTTCTTTGAAGTGTTTGAGTGAATTTAGGTAGATAATATAGCCCTATACATTTCAGGATTCATCCTGATTTTGTCAGCAGGCACAGCATCAATAAATATAAGTGAATCAGTTCCACTGGCAGCCATACATGCTCGCACCATAACACTAAATCAACCATGCTTTACAGATGAGGTGGTATGCTTTGTATCATGAGAAGCTCCTTCCCTTCTCCATACATTTCTCTTCCCATTATACTGGTACATGTTGATCTTTGTCTCATTTGTCCATAGGATGTTGTTCCAGAACTGTATGAGCTTTCTAAGATTTTTATTTTTTGGCAAACTCTAATCTGTTCTTCCTGTTTTTGAGGCTTATCAATGGTTTAGACCTTGTAGTAAACCCTTTGTATTTACTCTGGGGAAGTCTTCTCTTGATTGTTGACTTTGACACAGATATGCCTACTTCCTGGAGGATGTTCTTGATCTGGCCAACTGTTGTGAAAGGGTTTTTCTTCATCAGGAAAATAATTTTTCTGTCATCCACCACATTTGTTTTCCATGGTCTTCCAGGCCTTTTGGTGTTCCTTAGCTCACCAGTGTGTTCTTTCTTTTTATGAATGTACCAAACATGTAGATGCCAATGCCAATCTAATGCCACTCTAATGCCAATTTTCTTTTAATGCCAATCTTGGCCAAACCTAATGCCAATTACTTTTGGTAGTGCTTAGAAGGGTACAATAACACAAAGTGCTGTAATTCTGACAGCATTCACCTGATTTCGATGTACAGACTCTCAAATTATAGCTGGAAGTCTGCACTTTCAGTTCATATTTAATTTTATAACATCATCATTATTTAATTTCAACTCCAATATACTGTGTTAGACAGCTAAAATAACAATGACTTTGTCAATGTCCAAATATTTATGGACCTAAATGTAAGAGCCAAGATGAGATGCATTCTTTCAGCTATGTCTCCTCAATTTAATAAGCTGCAGTGCACCACATGTCCAGTCTTTTCATTAGAATGTGTGAGTGCAGAGTGCCTGTAGATCTGGATTCTTGCTGTCTTCTTGCTGATTCTAATTTTAATCTTTAAATACAAAAGTCATCTCACATTGTGTGGGTTATGCACTTAATTACAGTAATGCACTTAAGGATGGGAGGATCAATTGGCTACAGATTGGAATCAGAATATGTGAACGGCAATTAGCCGTGGTAAAGAGGAAAAAAAAGAATGTGAAACTTCACAAACCAGTGCTGTTTGCTATGTGCCTCGTGGGCAAAGTGAAGCAAAGAATTTTAACATAAGGCACTTAAAAGTATGTCATGTATCCAAATACACAGAGTATCAAAAGCTAACAGACCTAGCAAAGATGGATATAAAAGCACAACACCAACAAGGAGCCACCAAACTGTGCAGACCACATTACCTGGAGCCATGCTATGCGCTTCCCAGTGGGAAATACTTTTCAGATCTTGCCCTTCCTGAACTATTGTCATCTTTGTAAATGTTAGGAATATTGTGAAAACAAGTGAATAGATCCTAGATTATGAAAAATTACATTAAAATAACCAATTCATTCTTCCGTCTCAAGGCACATGACCAGAGAGAAAATAGAGCTTGGAATGACATTGGATGAAATGGTAACCATTGGGACAAAGTAGGCCTAGCAATGCACCTGGAAAGGCATGAAATTGTTCTAAAGCTCTGACGGGGTGCACGGGTGTCTCTTCATTATGTGAAGGCTGATTACCAAGCATTTCAGAAGGATATGCACGAGAGTAAATAATGAAATAAAGTAAATAGAGTAAATAGAGTAAATCATGGAATAAATTCTAGCTTGTGCTTCATGCAAACTAGACTTTTTTTTAGAAGGTTTTTGGACATTGCAGAAAAATTGTTTTGAAATTGGTTTCCCTCTGTGAAACTGGGTAATTATGACCCATAAGGTGATTAATTCACATGCTCCAATAATATTTAACGCTATTGTCAAAACCACTGTCAAATTCCACAGACAAGTACATTCCTATTACATGTTCCTGACTACCTGCCAAATTTTACAAAATTGTTTACCTGAACAATCATTCATGCCACCTGTAATGAACATTCAAATGTGATTATTTGTGAAACAACTCTACTCAACTTCAAATTTACTAAAATGAAGATATTATTGTAATAGACAGGGTATACAATGTTTTCTACCGGATGCCTTATTGTACAGGAAGAAAATTTATGTCTTTCACCCATAACTCAACATGGTTTAGATTTCCTAAATAATGAGAAGGGCAGTAATAGTTTAAAGAAAGAAAGCCCAATCCTAAAGTGAATTCTATCATATGACACTTCATTTTCTAGAAACATTAAGGAGCAATGAAGAATAATGGGACAACTTAGATTAATAATGTTCCTATACCCAGCTTGGCATTGCACAGAATCCCCTCTAATGGAATGCATCCTATATTTCCCACCCCAGTTCTTAATAATAATAATAATAATAATAATAACAATAATAATACCACCACCTACTTAATAATAATAGGAGCAAACAATGCTTACCTTTTCCATAGAAATATTTATGGTAATAGTATGCCCCCAAGTCAATGTGCTCAATGATGTATCGCTTCACTTTTTCACGATGGACTGGTTGGTTTTCCCGGGGTACCTCCAGCACAGAAACACCAGCATTTGTGCAGTGAGAGCTTAATGAGGACTCAAAGGAGCAGCTTTCTCCTCCACTATAGTTGGCACTGTTGGCCCTGGACAAAGAAATCTTCCTTTCACCCTCACCACCAATCTCATTCCGGAAATGTGGGCAACTTAGCACTAGCCCATTGCTCTTTCCATCACCCTCATCCGCGTCAAGATTCTGTTTAGGGTTCAACTCTTCATTGCTGCCCAGTGGAGATTCGAACATTGGTGCAGTTCCACTCGTATTTCCACATATTGGACCACTACATGGGACTTGATACTGTGAAGCAGCCGAGGCACCAGTAGTAGTGTTCTTCCTATGACAAAGGCTGACTTGATTTGCCACAGCATCACTAACATTGAAGAGTGCACTCTGTACATCATAGTGAGCAAAGAATTTCGGGACGCCAAGAGACCGCCGGTCTTCCTGCTCTGTTGAAAGCCGGAGACCATCATGCTCACTTTTAATAGTTCTCAACTTCCGGAATAGAGATGTCTCAGATGACTCTGACTTCAGACGATGCACGAAGGTCTTTTCTCGTTCTTGATTGTAGAGAAGGGAATTGCCAACATAGTCATAGCCTGAGATACAAATGATCTCTCCACGTGCTATTTGAGCTGCTGTCTGCAAGCTAGGTGAGAGAGCACTGTTGTAGTACAGCTCTGGGAAACCAGTTGAGTGTGTATTCAGATGATCCAATGTATCTACTCTGTAATCCTTTAACAGTGCAAGGACTCCATCCCCACCTAGACCTTGTTGGTCAATAGAAGAAGTGCTGCCATACTCCCGATGCAATGAAGCACCTGTGTTTGGGTTGACAGCTTTTTGATGCATTAGGTCCTCAGCATCTATATCACTGATAGTCACATCACTGTTACTTCGCTGTCGAATAGGAGGAAGTCCCTTTAAATGGGACTGACTCAAAAGGTCACTCAGTGAATATTTTGTGTCAGGATAATCAAGTTCCAAGGGTGCTTCATTCACATCAGTGATCTCTATACTTTGGTCTGGCTGCCCATTTTGCAAGGCCATAATAACTCTCTCATAGTTTGATCCACATAGATTCTCCCACCCTTCTTTTTTGGGCGGCCAGTCTGATATCCTGGCACGCACTCCCATTTTAGGCATGGCAGATGTGACTTTTCCTACCCCATTAGACTTGCACTGCAGGCTGGTAGCTGGAATTTCTTTGTTTCCATTCGAGGACCTCAGTTTCCTGTTGAAAATCTCCTCTGAAGGCTGCATGACTTTAGAGGAGACCTGAAGGCCTCCAGTCACTGCAGTCTATAGAACTGTCCTGTTTGCAGCTGGTGGGGAAAGCAGGAACACAAGTACTCTATTAATTACATTGTAATAGGTCTTAAAGAAGAGGCCTTCCTTCTCAGGCTTCAGAGATAGCAAAGGGCCAACCTTTAGCCTAAGTCCATAATTCCTTAGGATTGGCTAGGTCAATGACAGACAAAAAGAATTTGGGTAATAAGACTGGCTGATGAGCAATGAGGCTTAGATAGGCAGTGCTCTTTTCAGAAAGATGAGCTAATATAGTGCATATCCTGGTGGAGCTGAATCTGCAAAATGTAGAAAAAAAGGGAAAATGCATTAATAATTAGAAACAGAGGAATAGTTCCCATAAAATATATAAAGACAATTCCTATAAATCTAATCAAGATTAGCAGTTATGAGGTACAGTATGTTACTTAACAGACATAATCAATACCATAAAACACAGAAAACACTTAGCACAGAGGTGTCCAATTTTATCCGCAAAGGGCCAGTGGGAGAGCAGATTTTTATTCTAATCCATCTGTATCCATCTGATTAAGCTACTTTTTACTACAAAATGCTGCTATTTTACTATGAAATGCTATAAATATTTTAAGTGATTTAAAATGTATTGATGCCATTTTGAAGAGAAATGTTGTGCTAAAATTCATTGCATATATGGGCTTAAATGAAATACACAGATCAATTCTGTGGCTCAGCATAGAGCTCAAAAGCTTGGGAAACTACAATCAATGACCACAAAGATTTTATTGTTCTTCACTTTCTCATGGGCATTTTATTATAAACCATCAAGAAAATGCCATCACACTACCAACATAGTAGAAGGCTTATGCTAAAAATCAATTAGGCCTATTCCAGGGGTCAGGTTTGCCCATTTAGTAGATTTTGATGCATGCTTACTATTTCTTCAAAGCAGACAATCAATTTTAAATCCAGGAACTTTCTTCTAATCTAACAGATATTTCCTTCTAGCCTAAGCTAATATCATTCCACTGTTCAGCAAGTGTATGACAATGCATCACTGCTTTGCCAAACACCACAGTTTGAGGTTTATCTTTGTAGCCACTTCATCATTTATGGAATATTGCTGGCCACATTAGCTATTAACCATTAAGGTCTGCACCCATGCATGACTTTCGTCCATCCATCCATCCATCCATCCATCCATCCATCTTCTATACGCTTATCCTACAGATAGGATCAGAGGGGAACCTGGAGCCTATCCCTGGGAACTTGGACACAAGGCCCTGGATGATGTGCCAACCCATCACAGGGCATAATCGCACAAACTATTGACAATTTAGAGATGCCAATCAGCCTACAATGCATGTCTTTGAACTGGGGGAGGAAACCAGAGTTTGGTGAAGCTCTGATGCCACCTACCCAGCATACTGCTGCAAAGAAGACTGCACTGGCTATCATAGACTGGTAGAAGATCTCTAACATCTTGCTGCAAACATTAAATGACTTGAGCTTCCACAGAAAGTGGAGTTTGCTCATCTCTTTCCTGCACATAGCCTCTGACTTGACCTTCCAGTCCAGCTTGTTGTCAAGATGGACACCAAGTTATCTGTAGGTATCAATCAACTCAGTGTCCTGACCCATGATGGTAATGGGGTTGTGGTCCTCTTCCTCCTGTAGTCCACCTCCATCTCCTTGGTCTTGGCCACATTGAGGAGTAGATGGTTCTTCCCGTACCACTCCACAAAACTGTTCACCAGGTCCCTGTACTCCTCTTCCTGTCCATCCCTGATGCCCCCAACCACCACAGAGTCGTCAGAAATTTTCTGATGGTGGCAGATATCCATCCTGCGCTTAAGTGTACAGGATGAAGAGAAGAGAGGAAGGGGAAGAGAAGAGAGGAAGGGGAGAGGTTCCCTTTGGTGCTCCAGTGCTAAGTGCTCAGCAGGCACTCAGACAGGAAGGTTCTGGTCGGTACTGACAGATAGGTGGCGGGGGATCGTGAGTCCCTTGAGGATGGCCGTTAGGTGAGGGGGTGTGATTGTGGAAAGTAGGGGTGTGAGTCTTCTAAAGAAGGCTGGGATGAGGGGTGGTGAATGGTTGTGAGATGACAAGGGGAGAATTGGTGTAGACGACAGGGTGGGAGAAGATGTCTGATCTTGGGGGGAGTTGGGGAAGAGTGGTCGTGGTGAGGGAGGGTGTAGTGCTAAAACTATTGAAGAACAAATTCAGCTTGTTAGCTCTTTCTAGACTGCCCCCACAGGTGGTTGTTTTGCTTGGAGCTGGTGATCTGCTTCACGCCAACCCACACCTGCTTTGCATTGTTCTGCTGAAGCCTGCCCTCCAGCTTACTTCTGTAGGCTTCTTTGTTCTCCCTCAGTCTAACCTTAAACAATTGCGGCACTCTCCTCATCTGTTCCTTATCCTTCTGCTTGAAAGTCTGCTACTTTTTATTCAGTAGTTCCAGGGTTTGTTATTAGGAAAACAACTGACTCTCCTGACTGGAACTATAGTGTCCATGCAGAAATTGATGTAGCTCTGCATCCTCTGTATTGTCAGTTTTTCAGGAATATTGAACTGCATTCCAGAGTGCAGTGCAGATCTTCAAAGCACCAGCAGCTGATTGTGTGTGTACATGAAGCGACCTGCTCTCTTCCCATGGTTTTCCATTCCGAACATAGAGTGCATAAAAAATTACATTCCTAAAAAAACCTGAAACTTACAAAGTAAGAAAAAGAGAGCGGAAGTAAGGAAAATGACAGGTATGTAAGTAGAAAAACCTAATATAGCTAATATAGGTAAGATAGGTAATGTCACTCGAGACAGGAGCTGCTGAAATCAGCTGCCACTCACATGGTACCATCACACACTCAATAGAGGATGTGCGCATGGTCAAGTGTCAGCTGCAGAGGGAGAGGAGGTGGGTTGAAACTGCAGGTAAGGCATGATGATTCTCACCCATGTCTTATTATTGCCAGTCTACTTATGTATATTTCTTTGTACTTTCAGTAAGGCCTGTGATCTGAGAGAGAGAAAGCGTGGCATAGCTAGCGGAGTTTGCAAGACACATATGCACATGCGCGTAGGCAAGGAGCGTGAACTTTGAACTTGAACAGCTCTACTGACATTCCAGCTGCCTCCCGAGTCTTCCTCTGCACACACTCATACTGGGTTCTACAATAATAAATTGAAAAGACCAAGGCAAGCAGCAAACATAAACCAATATCTCTTGCTTTTTGTAAACTTCACAAATGTATAGCTTATTTATTTGCTTATATTTAGTCTGCCACCATGGAGAAAAATATATTCATTCAACTATGTTAAAGGGAGAAAAGTGTGGCATACTACATATATTATTCCCTATTCTACAGAGGGACTATCGAGAGCATCCTGAGCAGCTGCATCACTGCCTGGTTTGGGAATTGCACTGTTTCAGATCGCAAGACCCTGCAGCGGATAGCGAGGACAGCTGAGAAGATCATCTGGGTCTCTCTTCCAAAGCCACCAGCATTGTGGATGACCCCACACACCCCTCACACACACTCTTCACACTCCTGCCATCTGGTAAAAGGTACCGAAGCATTCGGGCCCTCACAACCAGACTGTGCAACAGTTTCTTCCCTCATGCCATCAGACTCCTAAATACCTAGAACTGGACTGAAGGAACACACACACACACATACATATACACACACACACAACTGAACTGGTCCAAAGGAACTCACGCATACTTACATACATATACATACACACAATGGAACATCCTCTATGCACATGCACTGCACATGTTTTGCACATGTTTTGCACATGTCTTATTATTGCTGCTACTACTATGTTTACACTGTTTACACTACCTCAGCTGTAATATTTGCACTACTGTCACTTTATCACTTTCAACAGGACTGTGTACTGGTCGGCGTCGTAGTTATGTACTGTCTGTTCTGTCTTGTGCTGTCTGCACATGTTTGCACTTGTGCACTTTACGTTTAATTTATGTAATTTATGTAGTCCCCGTAGTTCTGTGTTGTTCTGTGTTGTCTTATGTGGCACCTTGGTCCTGGAGAAACGTTGTTTCGTTTCACTGTGTACTTGTATATGGCTGAAATGACAATAAACTCCACTTGAATTGACTTGACACTTGACTATTATACTGGCCACTGGCACTTTAATATGCAATTAAACTTTTATTTTAGCATCACATGACAGTGACCAGCCAGTAACCTCCAGATTTGTCCAAATTTCTCCTACTTTCATGGGTAGAGTTACCTACTGGGAAACCAATACATACACTTGGCTAGGACACAGACAGCCTTGAGTTCACATTTGTTTCCGAGCCATGACTACCACACTGTTCGGTGGAGAAGTGCTATTAGTCAGCAAAACTGTACCTTCTCAATGTCTCTTTAGCTATCATTTGGTGAATATAAAGAACTCAGCCATTTATATCAGTGGTTAACCTCTAAAACTGAGAATAGGGGTCATAGATTAGACTCAGACAAAGACATTAAACAATTCTATGCTCATTTCTCATCACTAGGGCCACATCCAATTATTTTTATAATCGAATTATAAGTGAATTTATAATGATATTTTTATAATGGACTAAATATTACTCCCTGTTCCACAAACAGTAATCATTTTTCATTTACAAATAAGCAATTTATTCATTTTAAATCATGACAAATTCTAATATTACAATATCTTTCTCTGTATCTAAACTGTTGCATAAAACTAACCTTTGCTCAACTTTTCCATGTCGCTCACTTCATCTAATATTAGCTGAAATCACCAGCTTTCATTGAAAATGAATGACTTCTAGCTGATTAGTCATGTTTTGTTGCTGCCAGTATGAGCACAGATTTGCAGGCAGTGAATGAGGATCATACACAGACAATATATTCACTAAAAATATTCCCTCACTAATAACAAATGTCTCCCCCACCTCCTGCTATCACTCAGGTTTTTCTGACACTGCAGTGGCAGAACACTGATGTCCCAGGGTGACCTCATGCCTGTGGAGGGTCCCAAATTATGCCCAAATCTCATCCTTGCTTCAGTGGATAATCTTAGGTAGATTTGTACCTTTTAAGAATTGCTGCTGTCATAAAAAAAACTCTCCTGTGCTCATCCCAGAGCTCTTATTTACAAAGGGACATGGGGCCTATACAGAGTTTGGTTAATATATATAATATAAAACAGAGTTGGGTTAATAATACCAAAATTGCATCCATTCACCTTGGATGTAACCAAGGATGAAAGAGGTACTCAAACAGCTGCCTAAAACAGAGGCATCTCAGTTGGGCTTAAGCCCGTTTTGTGTGCATGATAGCAAAGCAAAGAGCAGTGTTAGGTCCAGCGCCACAGCCTGACAGTTTAATATAACCACAATATGTCACAATGATTTATTTATTTATTTATTTTGCATGGAGGACATTGGAGGAGACAGCGTCTTAATTTAGACCTAGATTTTATTTATAGATAAAATTATGAAAAACACTTACAGAAAGTGTGATATAAGCATAGCAGATGGGTGCTCAGCTTATCATTTAAAAAGTGAGCATGTTTTCTTTATAGAAGAGTTTAACCAAAACACTGGAAGAATTGTATTGAAACTCAAAGCAGTGACTTGAAAAGATAAAACAGCCTATTTCCCACACAAACAATGCAATTTCATAACCTCAATTTAGTGTCTCAAAGCTACATTAAATTGTGTTCACAATTAAAAACAATAATAAAAAAAAACAATCTGTTTCTTTCTATCCCTCATTTTTTTTTCAGATGTGGAGGCAAGAGCTTGTGTTAAAAGGCAGTGGTCTAGATGCTCCTTTACTGAAGAATCTGGTAATCTCTGACTATTATTACGTAATTAATTATTATTAGCCAACACAGCTACACCATATACCCAAAAGTATGTAGACACCTGACCATCACACCCACATGTGGGCCAGCTTAAGATCATCAAAAATAAATTATGTTGTATGTATGGATGGATTAAGGTGCAAGTCTAGATTCTGCTGGCACTTGGACAGAATCTTTTTGCATGTTTGTCACACACTAATGTTTCAGATCATCAAACAAATTTAAATATTAGTCAAAGATAACATGAGTAAACACAGAACACAGTTTTTAAATGAAGGCTTTTATTATTACGGGAAAACAAAATCCAAAACTACATGGCCCTGTGTGAGAAAGTGTTTGCCCCCTTAACCTAATAACTGGTTGGGCCACCCTTTGCAGCAACTACTGCAATCAAGCATTTGCGATAACTTGCAATGAGTCTGTTACAGCGCTATGGAGGAATTTTGGTCCACTCGTCTTTGCAGAATCGTTGTAATTCAGCCACATTGGAGGGTTTTTATTGCATGAACCACCTTTTTAAGGTCATGCCACAGCATCTCAGTAGGACTTTGACTAGGCCACTCCAAAGTCTTCATTTTGTTTTTCTTCAGCCATTCAGAGGTGGACTTGCTGGTGTGTTTTGGATCATTGTACTGCTGCAGAACCCAAGTTCGCTTCAGCTTGAGGTCACGAACAGATGGCCGGACATTCTCCTTCAGGATTTTTTGGTAGACAGCTGAATTCATGGTTCCATTTACCACAGCAAGTCTTCCAGATGTTTTCTGGCAAAACTGAGACGAGCTTTTATGTTCTTTTTGCTCAGCAGCGGTTTTCGTCTTGGAACTCTGCCATGCAGATCATTTTTGCCCAGTCTCTTTCTTATGGTGGAGTCATGAACACTGACCTTAACTGAGGCAAGTGAGGCCTGCAGTTCTTTGGATGTTGTTGTGGGGTCTTTTGTGACCTCTTGGATGAGTTGTCACTGCGCTCTTGGGGTAATTTTGGTCGGCCAGCCACTCCTGGGAAGGTTCTCCACTATTCCATGTTTTCGCCATTTGTGGATAATGGCTCTCACTGTGGTTCACTGGAGTCCCAAAGCTTTAGAAATGGCTTAATAACCTTTTCCAGACTGACAGATCTCAATTACTTTCTTTCTCATTTGTTTCTGAATTTCTCTGGATCTCGGCATGATGTCTAGCTTTTGAGGATCTTTTGGTCTACTTCACTTTGTCAGGCAGGTCCTATTTGAGTGATTTCTTGATTGCAAACAGGTGTGGCAGTAATCAGGCCTGAGTGTGGCTAGAGAAATTGAACTCAGGTGTGATAAACCTCAGTTATGTTTTAACAGCGGGGCAAACACTTTTTCACACAGGGCCATGTAGTTTTGGATTTTGTTTTCCCTTAATAATAAAAACCTTCATTTAAAAACTGTTTTGTGTTTACTCATGTTATCTTTGACTAATATTTAAATTTATTTGATGATCTGAAACATTAAAGTGTGAAAAACATGCAAAAAGATTGGAAATCAGGAAGGGGGCCAACACTTTTTCACACCACTGTATGTAGCTCCTGAGACACTGTTGCCATATTTAGCCCAACAAATGCACAGTCTAGGACATGTGGGTGTTTGGAATATGTTTCACCAATTTTTGCACATGCATTTGAAGTTGTGCAATGCTGTGTTCTGTGCCAGGCTAACAACAAAGCAGCTGAGGTGTCAACTGCTGCAGCTCACACCCAGGCACCTGCAGGACCCTTTAAACACTTGCAGGTTGACTACATCGCCCTTCCCCGTGTCAAGATAAATGGGATGTGTTGGTGGTGGTTGACAAGTTTTCACGTTGGATTGAAGCCTATCCAATGAAAGACAGCCACACACATGGCAAAATCATTGGTTAGAGATTTTTTGTCCCCTCACTGGGGAATCGCTGAATGCATTCATTCAGACAGCAGAACTCACTTTTCTGATCAAGTTGTGCAAGAAGTTAAGAGAATGTTGAATGTTCAGTGGAAGTTTGACTGTCCACATAGGCCTCAGGTTTCTGGACAATTTGAGCGTCAAAATCAGACTTTGAAACAGCGATTGTCGTAACTACACCAGAGTGGGCTGTCGTGGGTGGAAAAGTTGCCAGCTGTTTTGTGCGGTATTCAGTCTACACCCACGAGTGGGCCAGTCTCAGCCCAAATGAGATCATTACAGGTTGACCGATGGCCCTACTGGGGACAATCGATCTTAGACAAGCAGATGTTCATCTTACCTCTGATGCATTAATAAAATATTGTAAAGAGCTCACTGAAGCTGTTAGCTCTGCACAACAATGTCTCCAGGAGGCATGGACCTCACCTCCAAAGGGGGGGACATGCTATTGTGCCAGGACATTGGGTAATGATTAAAAACCATACTGCTGGTCTGTTGGAGACGAAACGGAAAGGCCTTTTCCAAGTTCTCTTAGTAACTGATTCAGCAATGTTGTGTCAGGAATGCAAGACTTGGATACAGGCATTGGAAAGTGGTTCTACCACCTAACTAGGGACAGTTTGGGTGGCTCTGCGAAGAGGCCTTTGAGAGGATCCAATGGTGTTTAGGCCATGGGGATTAAACTTGAATTGAAGATTCCCTTTCCCCAACATGCGATTAGTGCGCCCTACTCCTCTCAATGGACAGGACCCAAGTTAGGGAGATATAATAGCCTTTTACAGTGGTAATATACACAACATTTAAACCTAAAACTTCTGATCAAAGTCCATATGTGTGTCTGTTTTCAATTAAAGTTTTAGATAGACTTACAAAATTCTTTTTGAAGTTCTAGGAAAAAGGAAAAGAAAAACTAAATTGCTCCTGCGTCTGCCTCAAGATACTGTTGTCTTTTGTTTTGAAGGAAAAACCAAGTGGGTTGTATTTGGAGTTGGTGCATGTGCTATGAGAGAACCAAGAGTCTACTACTGGATCCATCAGGTTTCCACTCACTCCTAATTGGCCCCGCGAAGTGCTACAATGCTGCCCGCCACCTGTGCTCACTGTGCTGAAACAAGACCCATCCGTCCTTGCCATCAACACAGCTCTCAAATTAAGATCAAAGTTCTTCTAAGAGAACTTCAGCAAGACATAGACTATTTTGGTTTCTATTCCGGTACCAGGTTTACAGGTACTGATAATCTAAGGGGTGGGAAATTCTCAAATATATAATAAGGAGATTGAGATTTGGGACACTTCCACTCAAATTTACTCTTCTGATGATATAAGGTGTCATTGCTCAACCAGTTCTGTATCAGGCTGTATCAGGATTTTATTTTTGTTTAGGAGGACAGTGTTTTTGTTTCGACACAGTTTTGATTTGGATGTTCATTCTATATTGCATTTTGGGATTGCGGCTCAGAATCATTGGTGAGAGGACAGTGCTGGGCCGGACTGTCCCTGTGTTGCTATAAAGACGTAACAACACTGCCTGTGTGCATTCGCCTGTAGAAGTGCTAATGACCCTGAAGCTCCAGCTGAACACTGCACAAAGTTTTATAAGTAGAAAGGGTGATGTTAGACCATGGAACTCAGGAAACAGAGTGGGGGGGGGGGGGGGCATTTTGTCAAGGCAACCCACCCCCCAGGCAATAAGCAGGCCTCATGTTGGTGACTGGACACTGCTCAAACCTAATTTAGGTCATATTGAAGATGCGTCATCACCTTACTTTTGGAACAGTCCTTCGCACGTGCCAATTAAGCTGAAAAATGTCCAAATAGTGGCCACTTTAGACACAGGTTCTTCATTATCTGTGGTAAGGATAGATATATTAAGAGCCACCCAAGATGGACAACTTGATGTCATGCCAGACTCTGGCACATGCAAACCCTTAGGGACCACCTGGTTAACATTTTGATTCCATTGGCAACGTGTTTTTCCATAGGTTCGCTGTTCAGCCCAGTCTAAATACACCAATAATATTGGGAATGGATTTTATGCTTAGAGCTTATTATAGCATATTATATACTAGCAGAAAAGTAACCGTTGGGAACACTGATGCGGTTGATGATGCGGGTATCCCGTTGGAGGATCATCAAGGTGTATTCAAGGGTCTGACTTCAGCTGGCTGTTTCGCAGTCGTTTAGATCTCAATTGACACAGGCTCTGCAAAACCTAGCAATTTACCCTCTTATTATGCCTCTCCTGTGCAACGGAAGCCAAGTGAGGGGCAGATAGCTATGATGCTGGATGAAGGTATAATAGAGCCTGCATCGGGTCCACGGACATCACCCATAGTTATTGTGCCCAAGCAGTCAGGTGAACTGAGATTCTGTGTGGACCCTGAATAAATATCACTGTTTGAGTGAGACGGTCATTCTATGCCTCGAATTGATGACCTGTTAGATTTCTTGGCAAGGGAAAGTTCATCAGCACAGCTGATCTCACCAGAGGTTACTGGCAGGTTGGGGTTGAGAAGAGTTCACAACCCAAGACTTTACTTCTTTACTTCTCACTGCGGCCTGTCCCAGCTCAGATTCATGCCATTTGGTTTGTGCAATGCGCTTGCTGTTTTTCCACTGATCATGAAATCCATTTTGGCTGGGTTGATCTACAGGTGTTATGCCATCTACCTAGACGATATAATCGTGGCTTCCTTGACATTCGAGCAGCATTTAGTTGACCTTTGCAAAGTGTTTGGAAGCATGCAGTCTGCCAGCCTGACTGTGAAGCTGGGCCAATGTCAGTTTTGCTGTGAGGAATTTAAATTCCTGGGTTACAAGATGACTGCTGGTGACATCTTGCCTGATGCCTACAAAGTATTGGCGGTGTCAGAGTTTGGTGCCCCAAAGATTGTCAAACAGGTGAGACAGGTGAGTTTTTGAGCCTTTGTGTGCATTGACATGAGATGCCACACTCTTTATGCGGGATGATGTCGAAAGGCCATGGATAAATTAAAATCATGTATAATCTCATCAAATTTCTTATTTTGGAAAGCCGTTTTACATTCACACTGACGCATTTGACATGGGGCTGGGGGCAGCATTCATGCAGCTGGAAGAGGATGGACGAGAGATAGCAGTAGCATATGCTAGTTGAGCTGAAAAGGCATACTCAACACCGGAGAAGGAATGTTTGGGGTTGATATGGGCACTTGAGCATTTCAGACCCTGTTTTGAAGGACTGCATGTCACTGTGTACATGGACCAGAGTAGCTTACAGTGGCTGCTGTCGCGTCCTATTCCTACTGGTTGATTGGTGCATTGGTGTCTTCAATCGCAGGACTTTGATTTCAGCATCGTGCATAAGTCTGGAGTGTGGAATTGGGTCCCTGATGCTCTCTTCCGGAACCCTTTGCCAGATAGAAGTGGGCCCAAGGATATCTTGCCTGACTATGCTGTCATAGCAGGCTTGAACCTGTGTAGCCAACCATTACCTGAGAATGGGACAGACAGCAGATACAGCAGCTCCAGTTGAATTAAGCCAAAGCAGGTGAGCTTCTACGTAAGTTGGAAGGTACACAGGCTGCTAAGGGAGATGATGATTTTGAGGGCCGTTATACAGTACAGAGTTTTCTGGCCTAAAATGAGAGGCGACATACACATATATGCCTTCCTGCATGGTTTGCCAGCTTACCAAACAATCCCAATGGAAACCAGTGGGTTTGATGGTCCCTGTGCATGTGAATAAACCCTGGGAGTACGCAGGGGTTGATTTTCTGGGCCCATTGCCACTTATGGCAGCAGGGAATCAGTACATTTTAGTCTTTGTTGACTATTTCAGTAAATGGGTGGAGGCAAGTGCTGTCAGGGAGTGCTGGCAAGTGCTGTATAACGCCATGGAATGAGTCGAGAGGACGTTGAAAGACACCATCAGAGCCTATGTAGGGGATAAACATACGTCTTGGGACACATATATTACACAGTTTTTTTTTTTGCGTTGAGGACAGCACCCCATGAAAAAACAGGTTTTAGTTTGGCATAGATGCTTTATGGGTGGGAGCTGGCCACCCCACTGGACCACCTCATGCAACCACCAGTGCAAAGGCTGTCTGAGGTAAATTATAGACCGGCCAGTGTTCAAGACATGGGTGTAGTGCATGTACTAAATTTACAACCCTTTCACACTTGGCAGACAGCTGAATCACAGGCTGCACAAATGCCTGGGCAAAGCGGAACTGATGCTCTCAATGATCAAGATTTTCAGGACTCAACCAGCAGTGTTGATCTGGGGCAGTACCCAAACTCCTGTATTGGAATGGAGGACTTCCCTGGGTGGTGGCAACCAGTGACCCATTTTTGATAGTGCAAGGCACTGCAAACTCAAGGGGGAAACATGTTATTGAAATGTTACTGAACCTCACATTTTGACTGATCCTGACCACAGCCCCGTAGAACAGTGTCCCTAAAATTTAAGGCCTAGGATACACCCTAGAGTGACTATAGACTCCTAAACTACTCGGTGGATGAATGAGTACCATACAGAGAAACGAGATTTGATATCCCAGTTTGGGGTTTAAAGTGTTGCTTTTGTCTAAAGACGTCATTTTTCTCTGGAGGTGTTTGTAAGGGTAAAACAATGCTCTGTTGCTGTACCGTGTTCAAGGAAATTGTTGTTTATTTTGTTAATACCTCATCTAGCAACACATTTCGTTCTTGTATAATGATTATGCCAATACCTGTACTTGTCAGCTGCTACACCGAAGCATTGAACCATGTATGGTAGTCGTGTTACGTTACCAGCCCTGTCGTTTACAGCTGAGGACAGCTTTTTTTTCTGCTGGGGGGAAGATGTAATGGTCTGTGTGTATGTTGCTTTCAAGTCAAGTGGCTTTGTCATTTCAACCATATACAGCTAGTTAGTACACAGTGAAATGAAACAATGTTCCTCCAGGACCAAGGTGCTACATAAAACAAAACACAGAACTACAATAGACATTACACATCTTTACACAAAGTGCACAGTGCAAACGTGCAGACGGCACAAGACAGTACAAAAACTATCAAAACAAGACAATGGGCACCATGAGTTACAGTGCAGCACCGACTAGCACACACTACTAATAAAGTGAATCTTATGAAGTAGTGCAAAAGATGGACAAAATAAGTTGCTGAATGCAAACATAGCAGCCAAGTAGGGGGAATATAAATATACAGTATATAATAAATATTTATAGCAGCAGAAATTGAACACAGTTGTGTGCAAAAATTGCAAAGAGGATGGGGTGATGCTCAGTTGAGTGTGTGTGCGTTTTCAGTCCAGTCCCTAAGTGTTGAGGAGACCCCTGTTTGGGGTTCCCCAGGCCTGCACCATTTTGTTTGTGCTCCTAAAATATAGATTCATCTGTTAATAGTAACCTGTGTCATGTGTAGGATTGTTTATCATTCACTGTGTGTTACACTCTCATTCCCAATTAAGGTGTCATGGCTAGTCTTGATCGAATCTGTATATTATCTTGTGAAGTTGAGAAACTGGCTTATATCCACTACATTACAATCACACCGGATGATGACTTTGCAAAATCGGGTTGCTTTTGATTATGTCCTAGCACAACAAGGGGGTACCTGTGCAATGGTAGGCCCTGAGTGCTATACGGATATTTTCGACCCTACCAGAAATTTGACTCAGTAAATCAAAGATCTAGATTAGTTGTGATAAAGTCGTGTCTAGGTGCCTGGCTAGAATCCTGGTGGCATCTCTGCCATGAAATCCTACTGTTTCATGGTATTTTTTGTCATCCTCCTGTTAGCTTATGTTATGATTCACTGCTGCTGCATGTGTGTTTCTAAGAGCATGAAGCGGGCTCAGGTAGCAGAAACTGTGGTTATATTGACTCCTACTATTTGGCCTGAGGCCTGTGTCTAATATGACATGATTATTCTATGCCTGGTACTTGGACAGAAGGGTAAGACTTCTCCTTATTTTTGGGATATGTAGATGGGTAATCACCTGGCCAGTGGTTACAGTATGTAGGATAGTACAGGAAGTTTAAACTTGCTTTAAACAAACACCTTTAGGGTTGTTTAAAGGGGGAAATTTTGGGATTATTTTCTATTTTTCCATGATTATTTGTTAATGGTTACATGATTTATTAATTTAAGATCAGTTCAATTTAACATGATTTCTGCAACTGTCTTTGTTCACTCATGATTTACATGTGTCTGTTCCTTGGGTCATGATGCTCTGTCCTTGCTCATGTTTTTCTCCTTTCTTAGCCTTGGGCATTATCTATAATGGTTCTCTTAAATACACACATTATAAACGCCTGCTGTGTCAAATTTTTATTTAGACTAAAGAATGCCCTAGTTGTCTTCATGCATGCAATAAACCATCTCTTTTCTTATAACCTAGCTCTTGGTCTCCTCATTCTTCAGTTATCTTCCTTCTGATGAAACTGCAGTATTTTGATGGTCATCCAGAAAGATTTACAACAGGAATCACTGATAGAGTCAAACTATTGTGATGGCTATCAAATTGGATGATTTAAATGTGTCAGACGTCTGTCTGCAGCTAAAAGATCATAACAAATCAATTGTGTTGTATGTTGTAATATGCAGTTACTTTTAGATGTTTTTGTATCCCTGTATGACCCTTAATTGCCAGGGTTGTCTGACTTCAAAGCAGGAAAACATCTTTCTCAGATGCAACTTCGCTTACCTTGCTCTTACTGCCAAACAGATAAAGCCGTGCTAGCCTTCCACACAGGCAACATGTTCTCTCGCAAAACATGAACAGGAGTTTCAACGATTTTGAAATTTAGTTTATATCAACAAAGTTGTTAAGTACAAAGCATATTTAGAATTGACTATTAATTTGTTTGATAATAATTATAATCATTTATCATAATATATACGAAGCGTATTTAGAATTGACTTAATTTGTTTGATAATAATTATCATAATTTTATTTAAAAGAAATCATTTAGCCTCTTTCTACTCTTTCAATTCAGTACATGCCCTGTTGTTCACATAAATACATGCATAAAGCAAAATGCTTTTGCAGAGGTTTTGGTTTATTTTAATGAGAACTGCATCATAAAAATATATTATTAGCCTATTATTTTAACAAAAAGAGAATGAGTTGAATTAAACGTACCAAACTGAAACCATATTTAGACTACAAATTTCTGCCTATAAACACAAGCATATTTGCTTTTCCGGGTTTCAGCAAGCTTTTTTGTGCTGTTACGACCTTACCTATGATGCTGGTTACACAGGCAGATAATGTGCTGGTGGCACATATACAAAGATATTTATTTGCGATATTGACCATCATGGGAAAGCTTCTCTTGTTTGTCCATCACCATATCGAAGGGTCATCATTTTCTGCCAAGGTACTGTCTCCTAGATCCATTACTCCCAGGTTGTAACATGATGCTTCACATTCGCTAGCAGGAGGCTCAGTGTAGGTTTGGACTTTTTAGCAGGAGTTGCTTCTGACTGTACTGCCTCGTGATCCCCTTCCCCCACTGTGATCTGTAAGACTCTGGTGGCCGTAGACTCAGGTTGTGCTGTCCAGAAAAAACCTCTCTCATCCTCCAGTCTGGTTTTTGTGAAATCTAAGGCTGGTGCCCCAAGATAATCTACCTTGTAATGCAGATCAAGGAGTGTAGATAGGTGCATTAGTTGCAAGAATTTGTCATTATAGTTGTCCAGCTCCTGCAAAACTCCCCTTTTAATGACAGATGTCAGTTGTGTTTCACTGTCTTACTTTAAAATTTCATCTTTAAGTAGCTGCAACATAGGCAGCAAGCACGACACTGTCACACAATCTCCAGACAGAATATCTGTGAAGTCTGCAAGAGGTTTTAAGGCATTGTTTACAGCCATGTGACATATCAAAATGCTTTGCTGACTAAGTAGAATTGCATTATGGGTATTTTAGTGATCTCACATCCTCCAAAATAAGTGGAATCACAAAACTACCACAACAGAGACAGAAGATATATTAAAACACTCAGCTCTTTGAGGAAAACTGCATTATGGGTATTCTAATGGTGTCACGTGCACGCAATTGGACTGCAATAAAGCCTGTTATATTAAAAACCCAAGTTAAATACAATCATTACAGCTACCAATGTAAGTCAAATTAGTTATGCTTCAACAAATGCATGTACACGTGTAGCTCTCCCTATTGAGTGGCATGTGCAGCTGCATGTTGGTGTCGAATTTTGCACAGGCAACCACCTCGCACGTTTTCTTCTGAAAATGTAAATTCTATCATTAAATATGCTATCCTTCCTATTTTTCTACCAAAATTTTGTCCACTATCTAGTCCCACAGTTTTCAAGATATTGAAATGGGACCAATGCCAAACTGTTTGGTCTGGTTGGGAAAGGTGTGCTTGTATACAGCTTTTTGGTTGGTTGTGTGGCTCCCCAATAGTGGTCTTTTGAAGTCCATTTTTTTCCCATAGCAATGAATAGAAAAAATATTTGGAAGGACACGCAGACCAAACTGTACATGCCACAGACATGAAACTTCGCCAGTATGTAGTACTCACTCCCTCTACATAGGCAAGAGAGAAGAGCCCGATCATACTAATGGTGGCGATATAATGCAGCACAGCAACCTATTTTATAGTTTTGGCCATATTGTGTACTGTGATGCCTAGAGATAAAATTCATATTTTGCCTGCCTCCTTGGCTAATTCTGAACCAATGTGCAGTTTCGACCACTTAGCTCTGCCCACTTAGATTTTTTTTTGCTAAATTGCATAATATGCAAACCCTACTTTTTGGAACTAGTCCTAGAATTTATTTCCCATCTTCACAAAGTTGGCGTCAAATGGCTCAGAAGAGTTTCTCCCTTCATACGGGTCAAAAACATGTTGAGATTTATGAACAATATGACTGCTACCTGTCAATCAATTCTAATGGGGCAGAGTCTAATTCATATTCATCTAACTTATGATTCTTTGTATGAACTTCAACAAAACTTTTAAGGCCCCATCAGGACAAAGTCCTGAGGAGGTCCACTGAGTTTTGGATGCAGTCATCAACAGGGGGTGGAGCTAAGTTCAGAAATCTGTTTCTCTGGAACTCTATATCCGATTGAGCTGAAACTTGGTATTCTGCATCTTTATTCTAATTAGTAGGTGTATTGTTAATGGCGACCTGGTCACTTAAAAAAAAAAAAAAAAAAACATGGCCACCATTAGCCAATCAGATTCAGCAGGCATAATGAGAAATCATTATGAAACTTGAACTGTAGGTCCCTCTAGTAACCCAGAAAAAAATGCTGCATTGACACTCGAATTGGCCACAGGGGGGTGCTATTCATTTTTCTCACTTAAACAAGCTTATCTCGTAAAATAAGGTCGACATGTAAAATAACATGGACAGGTAATATTCTTTTTTTCATTTTTACCCTTTATTCTTTTGATTCAGTTGCTCTCTGGAGCTCTTTGCCACCCACCAAACAATCATCCCAAAGCGGGGCTTAATTTACTCAAACAGCTATACCACATGATAGATTAGATAGGCACAAAACTTGAAAGATATATTCAGGGTCAGATAACGAGGCTGTGTGCTAAAATTGGGGTGTGGTCAACCTCACTCAAAGGGTCTCCAAGAAGTTTTGTCTACATTCACCTCTACGTGGTGCTATAATTTGCAAATTTGTAAAACTGCTTATAACTTTTCAACATCCAGTCAAACTTGTTGTTTCTACTGATTCCCTTGAAGGTTCCGACTGTTGGTGTTCTAAGGAATTTGCGATTTCTTGAACAGTAAGTTGAATTTTAATAAAAAATGTTTTTTGCTTCTTCTGGCACAAATATTGTCAAATAACCATGAAATTTTGATGAGACCATCAGGAGACCAACCCAAACAAATGTTGTTTCTCAGATTTTTGATATGATGGATGGTTCGTCCATAATGCTCAAATGAATTTGACAGTGAAGTTGCCAAACAGGATGTGAGGGCATATTTCAGCAACAGTGTAATGTATTTTGACAAAACTTTGTAGATATGTAAATAACCTTGTCCTAAGGGACTCCAAGAAATTTTATCTAAAGAGAGGGTGCTATAATTCACAAGTTAGTATAACTGTTCATAATTTTGACCTGTCTTCCTCCTTTGCTAAGGGGTGGGGACAGAAAGTGCTTGGCTCATTAATTGCTGCTTACAGCTATAATAATAAGAAGAAGAAGAAGAAGAAGAAGAAAACACTATAGGGTGCCTACGCACCTTCTGTGTTTGGCCCCCTGATAACACATTGGATTATTGCTATTATTAATTATAATATTAATACATTCATTATTAATTACTATTACTACTACTATTATTATATTTATCATTATTAAGAAGAGTAAAAGTAGAAGAAAACATACAATCACAAAACCTTGGTGCTTGGCCCCCTAATAACACATTGGATTATGCCTATTATTTGCCCAAACCAATTAGCCTAAATAATATTTCAGCTAAAATTACATACTGTTACATACCGTAATCAGAGCATGCTGGGTGACATTCAACTGTTGTTGAGCTTTGTGCAGCTCTTTTCCAAGTTGCCAACTGAAAACACACAGCTGCTGACACCGCAGACTACAAATGCACGGGAAAATCTTTCTCTCTCTCTAGTGCTTTGTTGATGGCTGTATTCAAATTGTTCAGTTCAGTGATGGCCATCTCCCGGACCAATGTCAGTACTAATGCAGGCAATCTTGTTCTTCTTGATGCCGCACTCGTGAATAGCATTGATAAGGGCATTTGGTGTGCATCTCTTTGGTGTGCCTTTCTGGAATGAATAATGTCTCTAGGCATATACAGTCAGGTCCATAAATATTGGGACATTGACACAATTCTAACATTTTTGGCTCTATACACCACCACAATGGATTTCAAATGAAACGAACAAGATGTGCTTTAACTGCAGACTGTCAGCTTTAATTTGAGGATATTTACATCCAAATCAGGTGAACGGTGTAGGAATTACAACAGTTTGCATATGTGCCTCCCACTTGTTAAGAGACCAAAAGTAATGGGACAATAGGCTTCTCAGCTGTTCCATGGCCAGGTGTGTGTTATTCCCTCATTATCCCAATTACAATGAGCAGATAAAAGGTCCAGAGTTCATTTCAAGTGTGCTATTTGCATTTGGAATCTGTTGCTGTCAATTCTCAAGATGAGATCCAAAGAGCTGTCACTATCAGTGAAGCAAGCCATCATTAGCCTGAAAAAACAAAACAAACCCATCAGAGAGATAGCAAAAACATTAGGCGTGGCCAAAACAACTGTTTGGAACATTCTTAAAAAGAAGGAACGCACCGGTGAGCTCAGCAACACCAAAAGACCCGGAAGACCACAGAAAACAACTGTGGTGGATGACCGAAGAATTCTTTCCCTGGTGAAGAAAACACCCTTCACAACAGTTGGCCAGATCAAGAACACTCTCCAGGAGGTAGGTGTATGTGTGTCAAAGTCAACAATCAAGAGAATACTTCACCAGAGTGAATACAGAGGGTTCACCACAAGATGTAAACCATTGGTGAGCCTCAAAAACAGGAAGGCCAGATTAGAGTTTGCCAAACGACATCTAAAAAAGCCTTCACAGTTCTGGAACAACATCCTATGGACAGATGAGACCAAGATCAACTTGTACCAGAGTGATGGGAAGAGAAGAGTATGGAGAAGGAACGGAACTGCTCATGATCCTAAGCATACCACATCATCAGTGAAGCATGGTGGTTTTAGTGTCATGGCGTGGGCATGTATGGCTGCCAATGGAACTGGTTCTCTTGTATTTATTGATGATGTGACTGCTGACAAAAGCAGCAGGATGAATTCTGAAGTGTTTCGGGCAATATTATCTGCTCATATTCAGCCAGATGCTTCAGAACTCATTGGACGGCGCTTCACAGTGCAGATGGACAATGACCCAAAGCATACTGCAAAAGCAACCAAAGAGTTTTTGAAGGGAAAGCAGTGGACTGTTATGCAATGGCCAAGTCAATCACCTGACCTGAATCCGATTGAGCACGCATTTCACTTGCTGAAGACAAAACTGAAGGGAAAATGCCCCAAGAACAAGCAGGAACTGAAGACAGTTGCAGTAGAGGCCTGGCAGAGCATCACCAGGGATGAAACCCAGCGTCTGGTGATGTCTATGCGTTCCAGACTTCGGGCTGTAATTGACTGCAAAGGATTTGCAACCAAGTATTAAAAAGTGAAAGTTTGATTTATGATTATTATTCTGTCCCATTACTTTTGGTCCCTTAACAAGTGGGAGGGACATACGCAAACTGTTGTAATTCCTACACCGTTCACACGATTTGGATGTAAATGCCCTCAAATTAAAGCTGGCAGTCTGCAGTTAAAGCACATCTTCTTCGTTTCAGCATTGAACGAGACCATCTCTTTTGCCAAGTAACAGAATACAGCCTCTCTGCACTCCTCCCATGTCCCTCTTGTATTTTGTACAACATGAAAAAGCTCCAGTAATGCTGGTCTGCTTTGCAATAGCAGTGGGGGGGACAGGAATTATTCAGCCACATCCAGACAAACTGACTGGTTAATATAATTTGGCTCACCTTTATAATATGGGTTGAAGTCAAAATTACTGCCAAATCGGCAAAGTTGTGTTCTTTTTATTTGCTAAAACACTTTCCATCCTGACTTTTACTGAAGGCTGCTGTCACTGGGTAAGATTTATGGTCTAGAATGTAAATCGGTTGGGCTACGCATCACTGAACGTAAGTGCGGCATCACCACCTTATGGACAGGAAGTGCAGTTGACGTAGCTCAATACCTAGACTGAAGATTAAGATTATTCGATGATAATGTTAATTCTATAAATATTTACCTTTTAAAATGTCTAAATAAATAACCCAGTCAGTCTCTCCTAAAGATCGTAACTCACAAATGATGTAATTTAAATTGTTTTAACTTAAAAAACAGGGTCAACCTATCCTTTTTCTATTCAAGTATCTGTACAATTATACAATAATAAGTCCATAAAAGCAGGAAAATGGTTTAAACTCGGCAAAAAAGTTTGAATTTTTACATTCAGGGTTGAGGTTGTCCCTTATTTTTCCACATAAAAGGTGGCAACCTGTAACCTCTTTCATGGCTAAAGATATGATGTCACTATGCACAGTGGAGAAGAAGGGTTCTTCTATGAAGATTTGTATAATATTTTGTATCCTGTGTGGATGCACAGTATGTTCTGATAATAAATATTTAAATATTTTAAATAGTATTCGTCATTTGAAGACTGCCAGTGACTCAGCTGTTCGGATCTATCTAGGGGAAGTTCATTCCACCACCAAGGTGCTAGAGCAAAGAAGAGTCTTGATGCATGCCTTCCTTGTACCCTGAAAGATGGCGGGACCAGGTGCTAGAGGATCAGAGGGAGTGTGTTGCAGTGTGGGGCGTGATAAGTGCTTTAAGGTAGGTGGGTGCTTGTCTGTTTTTGGCTTTGTAGAAAAGAATCAGTGTATTAAATCTGATGCAGGCAGCTACAGGAAGCCAGTGGAGGGACCATAGCAATAAGCAGCTGTGAGAGAACATGGGAAGTTTGAAAGGAAGTCATGCAGTTGCATTCTGGATCAGTTGCAGAGACTGAATGGCACTCAGAGCCAGACCTGCTAGGAGCATGTTGCAGTAGTCCAGTCTTGAAATGACAAGTGACTGAACAAGCACCTGAGTGGCCTGTGTGGATAGAAATGGATGAATCCTTCTGATGTTTTAGTTTTAGGACCTCTGCTGTTCTCAGTTTACATGCTTCCCTTGGGTAACATCATTAGAAGACATGGGATTAGTTTCCATTGTTATGCTGACGATACCCAGTTATACATCTCATCAAAACCAGATGAAATAAATAAATTGTCTAGATTAACTGAGTGTGTTAAAGATATAAAAGATTGGATGACTGAAAATTTTCTGTTACTAAATCCTGATAAGACAGAAATATTACTTATATATATGGTCCAAAAACCAGTACACAAAAGCTTTTACATTTCAACTTGCATTTAGAAGGATGTTCTATTACTACTCGCTCGACAGTGAAAGACTTGGGCGTAATATTAGACAGCAGCTTGTCTTTTGAAAATCATATTTTCAATATTACTAAAACAGCCTTCTTCCACCTTAGAAACATTGCCAAGCTTAGGAACATTTTATCTGTATCTGATGCAGAAAAGCTAGTTCATGACCTCCAGACTGGACTATTGTAATGCATTGCTAGGTGGTTGTCCTGCATCTTCAACAAACAAGCTAAAGTTAGTCCAGAATGCAGCCGCCAGAGTTCTTACTAGGTCAAGAAAAAATGATCACATAACCCCAATATCATCCCTGCACTGGCTACCTGTTAAGTTTAGAATTGATTATAAACTAGCACTACTTACGTACAAGGCTCTAAATGGTTTAGCTCCCACGTATCTAGCCAGTCTTCTAACACGTCACAATCCACCACGCTCCTTAAGATCTCAGAACTCCGAACTCCTGGTAGTTCCCAGAATATCAAAGTCTACAAAAGGAGGTAGAGCGTTTTCGTATTTAGCTCCTAAATTTTGGACTAGCCTTCCTGACAGTGTTCGGGGCTCAGACACAGTCTCCCAGTTCAAACGTAGATTAAAGACATATATCTTTAGCCAGGCATACACTTAACACACACCATAACCTTGTGCTTCAGTACATCTGATTAATTGCAAATTATGACTTAGGGCTTACTAATATTTGAACAGCAGCTACGTTAATTCCTTTTCCACTTGTTTCCCTTCTTCTACCCATGCCCGAGGCACATAGAGATTGTGCCAGCTCCAGTAGACGAGGCCAACCCTGATCCTGAGGCATCCAGAGATGGACCTGCTCCAGACGGTTTCTGCCTCGTGAGGATTTGGGTGTTCAAAGCAATGCTGCCAACCCTATGTGGACTTTGAGGACTTTGAGGAAGACAACAACCTACATGACTATAAATAAATACAGAAAGGACATTGTTCATATCACACTCTCCAGTGTCACCCAAATGAGGATGGGTTCCCTTTTGAGTCTGGTTCCTCTCAAGGTTTCTTCCTCATATCATCTATGGGAGTTTTTCCTTGCCACAGTCGCCACAGTCGCCTCAGTCGCCTCAGGCTTGCTCACTAGGGATAATTCTGTCTAACATCTAGGACTGTTTGCATGTTTTTGTTTCTGTTTGCATGCTTTTTGTTTCTTATGTTCTCTAAAGCTGCTTTGAGACAATGTTCATTGTTAAAAGCACTATACAAATAAAATTGAATTGAATTGAAAAATTGAAATTGAATGTTGTAAAGGAGAAATTAGCATTAACATGTCAGATTAGCAATGTGGGAGGAAAAGAACAGTTGGATGTCCATGGTTAACTCAAGGTTGCATGCAGTGACAGAAGGAGATATCAGAGTTTTCCAGGGGGTCACAAGATCCTGATGTGGGGATGGTTGGGTTTTGCTGGGATTACGTTTCAGCTGATGAGCTGCCATGAGCTGATGAGAGGATGAGTTGAGTGTCATCTGTATAGCAGTGGTATAATAACCCATGTGAGGACCTCACCAAGAGATTATAGAGGGAGAACAGTAGAGGACCAACTACTGAGCCTTGTGGGACACCAGCGGAGAGTCTGCATGGAGCAGATGTGGATCCACTTCACGTCTTCTGATATTTTGCATCTGTAGAAAGCAAACCATTGCCATGCTGTTCCACAAATTCCAAGACTCATTACAATGGACAAAAGAGTCTTCTGGTCAACTGTCAAATGCTGCTGAAAGGTCAAGGAGGATGAGGATTGATTACAGCTTGGCTGATCCAGCAGCATGGAGCTTCTCAGTGATGGCCACAAGGGCAGTTTCTGTGGAATGGGCCACTTGGAAGTCAGATTGGTTAGGATCTTTGAGGTTGTTTTGTGAGAGATAGGACAGTTAATTCTAGACCATGCATTTGAGGATTTTAGAAAGAAAAGAGTGAAGTGGAGGACGGTGCAGGAGGAGCCGGTGAGTTAAGTAGTACAGAAAAAATGTTCTGGAGCTTGCGAGGATCTTGTACAGAAGTTTCCAGCTTTTCCTTGTAGAAAGTGGTCTTAGCAGAAGTCACTTCATCTGAGAATTTGGACAGGAGAGAAAGTTAGGAGACAAGATCTGTGTTAAGTTGTGATTTCTCTCCACTGTTCCTAATTCTCTTTGATTGCTGTGCAACATATTCGATAGCCAAGGAACAGGTTGAAGTCTCCGAGGAATGTGCTCATTTCTCCAAGAAAGTCTCCTAGGGCACCAGGAGGGCCGTAGATAACAATGATGAAAAGGTTGATCAGAGAGGTTACTGTAACTGCATGGAATTTGAAGAATAAGATGTTGGGATGAGACAGGGGAAGAGGTGTGAAGCACCATGTCCAAGACAAAAGCAAAACTGTACCATCACCCATGGCATTTTCTCATGGAATGTGAGAAAAAGCATGACAGAGAAGCTGGTGTAGTTCTGTGGAGAGATCCCATTTAGTGCCAGAAAGTGAAGAGAGTAATGGGAAGCTAAATCTGAGATGAAATCAACTTTCTTTACAGCAGACTGGTAGTTCAAGAGCCCACCTACCACTGCTCTTTGAGACTGGAACAACAATGGAAAGTAGATGAGGTAACTGATAGTTCAGCCTCTGGTTTGTGGATGAGAGCTTCTGGGTCTGTTAAATGTGACAACAGAGATCAGTTTGAGGCACAGCCTAATCAGGAGTGAAGTCAGTGACTTTAACTAGGGTTGAGAGGGAACTGGTAACACTATTCGAACAAGAAAAGGTAATAAACACTATTAAACATAACATGTTCTAATTAAATTTTATGCTTCTAACCATTGCAGAATTTGCTTCTGACCGCTACAGACACAAGTCAACACTAGTCAAAGGAGTCAACCTTCCATATATTTTAGTAAGCCCTGCCCACAATTCATACCTTAAGGGAGACTGAAACTACTCTTGATTAGCCACCTGAGACAACTAATAACCATAGTACAAAAGATACTTCCAAACATCACTACAGAATCAACAATACTAGTGGCATGAATCACTTCAAACAGGTTAACCACTTCAAACAGGTTAAGACGTTGGACTACTGATCAGGAGGTCATGAGTTCAATCCCCACCACTGCCAGGCTACCACTGCTGGGCCCTTGAGCAAGGCCCTTAAAAAAAAAAAAAAAAAATGAGATTAAATGTAAGTCGCTCTGGATAAGGGCGTCTGCCAAATGCCATAAATGTAAATGTAAATAGTACACAAACGTTAAAATCCTACATTACCAGTAAAGAATAAATTCAAGATAGTACAACTTAAAGTACATTGAATATTAAGCTGGATACACCTTCAATACACGATATCTTAGTAAGCCCTGCCCATAATTCACACCTTAAGGGAGACTGAAACTACTCTTGATTAGCCACCTGAGACAACTAATAACCATAGTACAAAAGATACTTCCAAACATCACTACAGAATCAACAATACTAGTGGCATGAATCTAGATCCAACAGAGTCAAGTAGATAGTAAACAGTCAGAATCCTTCCTTACCAGTAACGAACAAATTAAACCACACTAGGAGTGATTAGTCAGGTGTCCATATACAGTCAGGTCCATAAATATTGGGACATCAACACAATTCTAACATTTTTGGCTCTATACACCACCACAATGGATTTCAAATGAAACGAAGATGTGCTTTAACTGCAGACTGCCAGCTTTAATTTGAGGGCATTTACATTCAAATCGCGTGAACGGTGTAGGAATTACAACAGTTTGCATATGTCCCTCCCACTTGTTAAGGGACCAAAAGTAATGGGACAGAATAATAATCATAAATCAAACTTTCACTTTTTAATACTTGGTTGCAAATCCTTTGCAGTCAATTACAGCCCGAAGTCTGGAACGCATAGACATCACCAGACGCTGGGTTTCATCCCTGGTGATGCTCTGCCAGGCCTCTACTGCAACTGTCTTCAGTTCCTGCTTGTTCTTGGGGCATTTTCCCTTCAGTTTTGTCTTCAGCAAGTGAAATGCGTGCTCAATCGGATTCAGGTCAGGTGATTGACTTGGCCATTGCATAACAGTCCACTGCTTTCCCTTCAAAAACTCTTTGGTTGCTTTTGCAGTATGCTTTGGGTCATTGTCCATCTGCACTGTGAAGCGCCGTCCAATGAGTTCTGAAGCATCTGGCTGAATATGAGCAGATAATATTGCCCGAAACACTTCAGAATTCATCCTGCTGCTTTTGTCAGCAGTCACATCATCAATAAATACAGAACCAGTTCCATTGGCAGCCATACATGCCCACGCCATGACACTAAAACCACCATGCTTCACTGATGATGTGGTATGCTTAGGATCATGAGCAGTTCCGTTCCTTCTCCATACTCTTCTCTTCCCATCACTCTGGTACAAGTTGATCTTGGTCTCATCTGTCCATAGGATGTTGTTCCAGAACTGTGAAGGCTTTTTTAGATGTCGTTTGGCAAACTCTAATCTGGCCTTCCTGTTTTTGAGGCTCACCAATGGTTTACATCTTGTGGTGAACCCTCTGTATTCACTCTGGTGAAGTATTCTCTTGATTGTTGACTTTGACACACATACACCTACCTCCTGGAGAGTGTTCTTGATCTGGCCAACTGTTGTGAAGGGTGTTTTCTTCACCAGGGAAAGAATTCTTCGGTCATCCACCACAGTTGTTTTCTGTGGTCTTCCGGGTCTTTTGGTGTTGCTGAGCTCACCGGTGCGTTCCTTCTTTTTAAGAATGTTCCAAACAGTTGTTTTGGCCACGCCTAATGTTTTTGCTATCTCTCTGATGGGTTTGTTTTGTTTTTTCAGGCTAATGATGGCTTGCTTCACTGATAGTGACAGCTCTTTGGATCTCATCTTGAGAATTGACAGCAACAGATTCCAAATGCAAATAGCACACTTGAAATGAACTCTGGACCTTTTATCTGCTCATTGTAATTGGGATAATGAGGGAATAACACACACCTGGCCATGGAACAGCTGAGAAGCCTATTGTCCCATTACTTTTGGTCTCTTAACAAGTGGGAGGCACATATGCAAACTGTTGTAATTCCTACACCGTTCACCTGATTTGGATGTAAATATCCTCAAATTAAAGCTGACAGTCTGCAGTTAAAGCACATCTTGTTCGTTTCATTTGAAATCCATTGTGGTGGTGTATAGAGCCAAAAATGTTAGAATTGTGTCGATGTCCCAATATTTATGGACCTGACTGTAGTGTTGTTTCTATTCTCTGATCCTGTCTTGTCCTCCTTCGTTCTGTTTTTACTTAAAATTAAACCACACTAACGTCTTTTTCAAGCAAACTATTGCATGAATCTCTCAAATTATTGCAGTGACATGTCTTATTATGCTGTAATATATAGAGCCAATTAATAATCTCTAACAAACACCCAACCCCCAACCTGCACACAAGAAAAAATAAATAAATAAAAAAAAACACCCCTTCTTTACTGACTGAGCCACCTGATTATTCTTGTTCCAGATCAGAAGCAAGATGGCCACCAAGAACAGCAGCAGGAAATGTGGAAAAGGTCAGTAGGCTCCACTAGTCTCCAAAACACACCCTCTTTTTATCTGCTGCATATAAATGAAGCTGTCCAAACTGAAACTAATACGAGTGGCAAAATGATGTAGGTAAAGTGTGTAGAGTTCAAGTCACTCCACGAACCATCAAAAGGACTTCACCAGGCTTTGTTCTCTCTCTCTCTGGGTCTAAAGGACAACCGATGGAACAATCAAAGAGAGAAACTCTCTCGCAGGCTCTCTCTCTTAGGATCACCATGTGCAATCTAGCTGCAAAGTCCTACTTTTCTCTCATCTGAGATCGTAATGAAAGAAATGCTCACCTCTCCTAATGACATAAAATCAGTGCATGCTACCCAGTACCATTGCAAATGTTTTTCTTTCTTTTTCTGTGCAAGTTTACTTTCACTTTTTTTTGAAAACTTTTTTATTGGGGCTTTTCAGACTGTAAACATAAGCTTGTTCAATTATTTCAACAGTTTTTTAAACATACACATAGAAAACAATGTCACAAACACATTCATAACAAAAATTACAATTACACAAAAACATACAAACAAAAAACACAACACAAATCATACAGTCTCCATCATCTATAACAAAATAAATACTATTAATGCTATAGATTGGTATTAAATAATCAAAGGAGCAAGATTAAATAGAAAGAATAAGTAAAAATAATATAGAGAAGAAAAAAATAATAATCAGCAGCCAGCTTTATTGAAATACATTCTGAAACGGTTACATTTTTATATGATGAAAAAGGGGTTGCCATATTTTAAAAATTTAACCATGGACCCATGCAGTGTGTGGTTAATCTTTTATAGTTTACTAAAATGAAAAACATCTCTGATCCAGGCCTCATGGGAAGTTCCAACGAAGTAAAAGCAGTCATCTAGCCAATAGAGGCAAGAAAGCCACAAGGTCAGCATTAAGTTTAGGCAAAAGAGTAAAGAGTGTTGTTAATGGAATGGATCTAAGGGTACCTGAAGTACTTCTGATAATGTTTCAAAGATACTGGACCAATAATTATGAAGAGATGGGCAAGACCAAACCATATGAATTAAAGAGGCAGGAGCTAGTCGACACTTGTCACAAAGAGGATCAATATCAGGATTGATTTGAGAGAGTCTGAGTTTTGTCCAGTGAGTGTGATGTACAATTTTACACTGGATTAGGACAATGCTTAGCGCATACAGATGAAGAGTGGCCCCGGAGAAGAATATCATCCCACAGATCGTAATTAATTTCTTCTCCTATATCCTGCTTCCATAATATTCTGTCTACTAGCAATGAGGGGCTCTGAATGGAGAGAATTCTCTCATATCCGCATGAAGTGATATCTTTTGCAGTAGGAGGTGGTAATAAAAAGGCACCAGTAAAGGGACTGACAGGTTGAAAGGGAAATTGGGAGCATTTGCCCCAAACGAAGCTATGAACCTGCAAATATCTAAAAAAAAATGACTTTGGATGTTAAATTTAGCTGAAATCTGTTGGAAGGACGCAAAGGTACCCTCAACATACAAATCACTGAACATATTAATGCCTAGGTTCGACCATACAAAAAAAGCCTCATCTGCTAAAGATGGATAGAAAATGTGCTTTTTAGCTACAGGAGCCTGCAGTGAGAAGGTTTGCAGTCTAAAGTGGCATTTCAGTTGCTTCCAAATTTAAGTAAAATGTTTTTGCAATATGCTGAGCAGTTTGGAGCATTGGGGGTATAAACCAAGGCAGCCAATGAAGATGGCCTACAGGAAAATGCTTCCAGCCTCAACCAAGCTGGGTCAATATGGGGACTATCCACACATAACCACTACTGAAGTATGCAGAAATTGGCTGCCCAAAAAGAATCTAAAATTTGGTAGAGCCATGCCCCCAGACTCTATGGTCTCTGCAGGTATACTTTGCAGATTCTTGGAGTCTTTTTATTCCACATAAAAAGAAGGCAGAAAAAAAGAAAGAAAGAAAAAATTCCACATTGTTTTCAAAAACAATGATTTTGGGATAAAGATCAGAAGGAAATTAAAATAAGAAGGAAAGTTCAGACAGGATATTCATTTTAACTGAATTTATTTGACCCGCTAGAGACAAGGGGAGTAATGACCATCTCTTAAAGTCCTGCTGTACTCGAGAGAAGAGAGGGGTCAAATTATACTTGAAAAGATTCTTGAAATTACCACAGATCTGGACCACCAAGTATGTGAAAATATCCTGAACTATCCTGAATGGCATTGTATGAAGTGGGTATTTACGAGCCGCAGCATTTAAAGGAAAGAGTTCACTCTTATTATAATTCAGCTTGTAGCCCGAAATGAGACCGTATGAGTTAAGAACAGACAGCACCGTAGGTATTGATGTTTCAGGCCTGGAAACGTAGAGAAGTAAAATCATCCGCATAAAGCAACACTCTGCTCATCACCATATCTGGTCACACCAGTGATATGATGATTAGCCTGAAGCACGGTAGCAAGAGGCTCAATGGCAACGGCAAAGAGCAAAGGGGACACTGGGCAGCCCTGTCCTGTGCCCCTAAAAATAGGGAAGTAGTTTGAATGGTTGTTATTTGTTCTGACAGACGCAAACAGGGAAATATAAGTTGACCCAAGCAACCAATCACTTACCAAAGCAGAATTTCTCCAAAGTGTGGAAGAGAGAACCCCATTCCACTCTGTCAAAAGCCTTCTTTGAATCCAACGAGATAAAAAAAAAATTGGGATTCTGTGAGTTTGTACATAACATTAAATAAGCATCTAACATTCAAAAAAGCGGGTCTAGTTTTAATAAAGTCTGTCTGAGCAGGGGAAAATTATAGATGGCAGAACCATTTCTAGATGCATAGTCAGTAGCTTGGATAATATTTTATAGTCCACATTAAGTAATGAGATTGGGTGGTAAGAGCCACAGGAAAGGGGGTCTTTGTTCTTTTTCAATATTAATGAAATACAGGCCTGTAACAAGGTTTGAGGGAGAGAGGAGGAGACCAATGAATAGGTGAACATGTTGACCAGAGAGTGCATTGCCCCTGCCACTCATCATTTGTTATGGGTTCCTCTAATCGGATCTTGGAAGTAGTATCAACGGTGGGGACAATAAGAAAAAAATGAATCAAGAATTGAGGAGTAAGCTGACTGTTCAGAAGGATAAAGCGTGGCATAGAAGTCTTGAAATTGATTATTAATTATATAAAGATCAGTCATCACACCCATGGGAGTCAGAATCTGATGGGTCATGGATGTCTGACGAAGATGGCGATCGTAATTTACTTGCCTTATCCCCATGTTCATAATGAGTATATCGTGATTTGAGTGGCATGTCTTCAACTTGAGTATTTGACAAATTATCAAATTCTGCCTGTAGTGAGAGGCGATCTTTGTATACCATTGGGGAAGGTGAAGCTGCATATGTATTATCTGGTTATGATATCTGTATCATCAGCTCAGACAGTCTCTTTTTCTTCTCTTTCCTGTCAAAACTAGTATATGACATGACTTGTCCTCTAATGTAGGCCTTAAAGGTCTCCCAGAGAAGAGATGGTGAAACATCAGGTGTCTCATTTGTGGTTTTAAAGAGATCAATCTGACCTGTCAGGAATGAGACAAATTTGTCATCAGATAGCAAGTGTGGATTGAAACGCCATGGTGCGCGGGTCTTAGATCCCCCCCCTCTTTTGTTAAGTCTAAGGTCAGAGGGGCGTGATCCGATATAACAGTGGAGTTGTATGTACATGAGTGAACAAAGGGTATGAGTTTGTTGTCTGAGGAAAAAAAAAAAAATCAGTGGGGGTGTATGATATACTATGAATAATATAATATAATATAATAATATAAATATAATATTGGTATTGGTATAAATATGAATACTCCCTGCCAGTAGGATTAAAAAAGCACCAGGAGTCTGTAACAGAAAATTCCAGAAGAAAGGTAGTATTAAAAATGCTTCCAGTAATGATAATACAGACATGGACAAATTTGTTGGTACCCTTCCACGAAAAAAGAAGAACCCCAAGTTATTTCTCTGAATATTTTAAATGATAAAACAATTGAAAATGCCATGGACAAAAATGATGGGACCCTTAACCTAATATTTTGTTGCACAACCTTTAGAGTATCTGTAGCTCTCAATGAGACTTCTGCACCTGTCAACGGGTAGTTTGTTCCACTCTTCCTGAGCAAACTGCTCCAGCTGTCTCAGGTTTGAAGTGAGCCTTCTCCAGACTGCATGTTTCAGCTCTTTAGATTCCACAGATGTTCGATAGGATTCAAATCAAGGCTCATAGAAGGCCACCTCAGAATAGTCCATTGTTTTGTTCTCAGCCATTCTTGGATGCTTTTCTGTGGGTTTTGAGTCTTTATCATTTTGGAGGACTCATGATCTGTGACTGAGACAGAGCTTTCTGACACTGGGCAGGACGTTTCACTCCAGAATGCCTTGATAGTCTTGTGATTTCATTGTGCCCTGCACAGATTCAAGGCACCCCATTCCAGATGCAGCAAGGGTATGGTATTTCACAGTAGGAATGGTGTTCTTTGAAAGCTTCATTTTTTGTCTGTGAACATAGAGCTGATGTGACTTGCCAAAAAGCTCCAGTTTTGTCTCATCTGTCCAAATGACATTCTTCCAGCATTGTCGCTTGTCAAAATAAAATTCCAGTCTTGCTTTTTTATGTTTTTCTTTCAACAGTAGAGTCCTCCTGGGTCTTCTTCCATTGAGCCCACTGTCGCTCAAAAAGTGACAGATGGTGCGATCAGACATTGATGTACCTTGACCTTGGAGTTCAGCTTGCATCTCTTCGGAAGTATTTCTTGGCTCTTTGTCTACCTTTTGCACTATCCTTCTGGTCAATCTGGGGATGATTTTCCTCTTGTGGTCATGTCCAGGGAGGTTGGCTTCAGTCCCATGAACCTTAAACTTCTTAATAATATTTGTAACTGTAGTCACAGGAACATCAAGCTGTTTGGATATGGTTTTATAGCCTATGCCTTCAACATGCTTGTCTATAATTTTCTTTCTGATCTCCTCAGACAACAGTCTCCTTTGCTTTCTCTGGTCCATGTTCAATGCGGTACAATGATGATACCAAACAGCAGAGTGACTACTTTTCTCCATTTAAATAGGCTGAACGACTGATTACAAGATTAAAGGCATGTGTGATACTAATTAAAGAAAACAGCTTGAAATATGACTATAATCTGAATATTCATTTATACCCTATCTTTTCTAGGGATACCAACAAATCTGTTCAGGCCATTTTATAAAATCTTTGTAGAATAAGCAATAATTTATCTCTTTTCATACTTTCTTTGCTTTACTCTTTGACATACCAAAGGCATTCAGGTATACATGAGACAATTGATTTTAATTTCTTCACTTTTCAGTAGGAATGGAGCATTGTTTCAATGCACTCTAAGAGTACCAACGAATTTGTCCATGTCTGTATATCTACCATTGGTGTCTGAGATGATGTTGGAGAGAACAAAAGGTACAGATTTGTGTATGAGAACAGCAGTACCCCTAGCTTTACTTTGGTAAGCAGAATGGAATAGTTGGCCAACCCAATTCTTCCGCAATCTAACGTGATCTGAGACCTTCAAGTGGGTCTCCTGTAGAAATACGATCTGAGCTCCTAAATGCCTGAAATGTTGGAGCACTCTGCTACGCTTAATTGGTTGATTTAATCCCAACTACGAAACTTGAGTATATTCCCAGGTGACTGCCCTTTAAGGTTAGACTGTAGAGCCATCCTCTGAAAAGAAAAAAAGAATGTGTAGCCTTTTAAGTAGCATAAGAAGACAAAATGTGACAAACATGACAGAAAACAAGAACAAGTAACCAAATGGACTTTCCCCCACCCACTGAAACGTCTCACCAAACCAGATGTGCACTCCCCTCCCATTATAAGCCCCTGGGTACTTCCTAAGAAACATAGAAGCCCTAGTAGCCTATTAAAGCTCCTATCAAGGCAAGGTATCGGCTATGGCATAGTAGTAGACTACAACAGGTGAAAATTGAAAATTAAAGCACAGTTTACCATTCTGAGCAAGATAAATAGGAAATGCAGAACCACTATCCTAAGCAGCATTACCATTTGATTTTGGCCTTCTATGTATTCTTGGGGAGGTTGGGGATGTAATATTATTAATGGGTTCTATTATATTAGAAAGGCATTAGAAAGGATATTGTCAAAAATACTTAACAAATCTTTTCTGAAATTTATGTTGAAATGTTTCATTTAACTTAGATTTAGGGACATTAGTGAAAAAACATCCCATCTAAAAATTGAAATCTGTATTAGGAAGGTTCATGTAACATGGGTTTATCAACAGTGAATGTCAAAGGATATGCTGATTGCAGGTTAAGTGTCAACACTCTCAGTCCTGTCGCCTTGGGTTGAAAGGACAACCCTCCTCAGGTCCCAGTTAATAAAGTCAACCGCAGCAGCAGGGCCTGTGAACCTACAGAGACCTCCACTTGGTAGAGTAATCCTCAGCTCAGCTGGGTAGAAGAGGCCAAACTTGATGCCCGGACATGAGTGCAGAAGGTGCTTAGCAGCGCCTTGAAATAGAAGAGGGGCAGCTTCCCCCGCCCGGCGCAGGATCTATTCTTTGGGTGTGGAAATAGTGAACTCTGACGGTCCCCTTCGAAGTGATCTGTAGACACAGTCCAAGAGGGTCATTTCATCCAGGCTCAGAATGTCCTGCAGGAGCTGGGAGATGACAGACGGGAGCCTCTTCAGAGCTTCAGAGCCTCTGGGATGCCACCAGGCAGATGTTATGCCTTGACCTTCCCCTGAGGTACTCACATTTAGCTTGGAGAATTTAGAATTTGCCTTTAAGAACATTTATTGCAAGCTCACAGTTGCCTGTAATGAAGCCACAGATAATTTCAGTTCTTCCTTTATTAAAGTCATTTCTGAATGGAGCGTTTTGGAAAATTTATAAATTTTTTATTCCAGTTTATCATATATGGCCCATTTTGGTTCCTCAAGTGTTTTGGTGAATGTCCATCAGATGGGCAGCGGGGATCAGCAAACACTATATATATTTTAAAGCAGCATTTCCAGAAAAAAAGGTAAAACTGTGCTTTAAATTAGGTAGCTTTTGCCACTATCCAGCAGAGCTTCGGGAAACATGAACTCACTCCATCATACCAAACAGCGCCCCCTCAAATCTACTTTCACTTTTAACGGTAAGTGAAACAACTGCTTTCAACTTCATTGGATGGCTGGACCTCCTCGAGTAATGAACCCAGGTGAACGATGCTTCAAAGACTCGAGCCACATTCTTCTTGCACTCATGATGAACTAAAAACAACAAGACTGTACATCTGCCTCCCAAATCTTCCTTCGCACACCGGGTTCTACACTGGCCATCCACCAAGTTTTCCTATTGTTCCTTCTTGTTTCACATAATAGGAAGCATGGCCATGTACACTATATTACCAAAAGTATTCGGTCACCTGCCTTGACTCACATATGAACTTAAGTGCCATCCCATTCCTAACCCATAGGGTTCGATATGATGTCGGTCCACCTTTTGCAGCTATTACAGCTTCAACTCTTCTGGGAAAACTGTCCACAAGGTTGAGGAGTGTGTTTATAGGAATTTTTGACCATTCTTCCAAAAGTGCATTGGTGAGGTCACACACTGATGTTGGTCGAGAAGGCCTGGCTCTCAGTCTCCGCTCTAATTCATCCCAAAGGTGTTCTATCGGGTCCAGGTCAGGACTCTGTGCAGGCCAGTCAAGTTCATCCACACCAGACTCTGTCATCCATGTCTTTATGGACCTTGCTTTGTGCACTGGTGCACAGTCATGTTGGAAGAGGAAGGGGCCCGCTCCAAACTGTTCCCACAAGGTTGGGAGCATGGAATTGTCCAAAATGTTTTGGTATCCTGAAGCATTCAAAGTTCCTTTCACTGGAACTAAGGGGCCAAGCCCAACTCCTGAAAAACAACCCCACACCATAATTCCTCCTCCACCAAATTTCACACTCGGCACAATGCAGTCCGAAATGTACCGTTCTCCTGGCAACCTCCAAACCCAGACTCGTCCATCAGATTGCCAGATGGAAAAGCGTGATTCATCACTCCAGAGAACGCGTCTCCACTGCTCTAGAGTCCAGTGGCGGCGTGCTTTACACCACTGCATCCGACACTTTGCATTGCACTTGGTGATGTGTGGCTTGGATGCAGCTGCTCGGCCATGGAAACCCATTCCATGAAGCTCTCTGCGTACTGTACTTGGGCTAATCTGAAGGTCACATGAAGTTTGGAGCTCTGTAGCAATTGACTGTGAAGAAAGTCGATGACCTCTTTGCACTATGCGCTTCAGCATCCGCTAACCCCTCTCCGTCAGTTTACGTGGCCTACCACTTCGTGGCTGAGTTGCTGTTGTTCCCAAACTCTTCCATTTTGTTATGATAAAGCTGACAGTTGACTGTGGAATATTTAGGAGCGAGGAAATTTCACGACTGGATTTGTTGCACAGGTGGCATCCTATGACAGTTCCACGCTGGAATTCACTGAGCTCCTGAGAGCGGCCCATTCTTTCACAAATGTTTGTAAAAACAGTCTGCATGCCTAAGTGCTTGATTTTATACACCTGTGGCCAGGCCAAGTGATTAGGACACCTGATTCTGATCATTTGGATGGGTGACCGAATACTTTTGGTAATATAGTGTATCTTGCGCGGTTCATGGATTTGCATTTTTGTAAGCACAGCTTGTGCATCCACACACACCCACGCACGCGCACACACACACATGCACAGCAGTGCCTGATGCGGCCATCACACCGGCAGGATTCTCTGTCTTTCCTCAAGACAGAAAACTAAATTCTCTTAAGAACAGAGGTGGAAACATTTGCTTTATGATACACTCGTTGGGGCACAGACGTTACCATTTTAGCAACACACCGCTCCCCGGAGCTTGAACTGCTTTCGATTAACGTGCACCCTTTCTACCTTCCCTGGGAATTTAGCTCAGTCATCCTTACAGTAGTCTAACTCTCCGCCTCACACGGACTAAACAACAGCATTGGATGATCTGTACAACACCATTAATGGACTAGAAATTGCATACCCTGAGGCTGCTTTCATTGTTGTTGGGGACTTTAATATGGTGAACATGAGGAAAACTCTTCCCAAATACTACCAGCACATTAATTTTCCCCACACAAGGTGATCATACCTTAGATCACGGCTATTCAACACTAAAAGACAGTTAAAAACCCCTCCCCTCCCCTGCCTTCAGCAAAGGTGCAGCATGTGGAGCAGTCTGCGAGACTGACTACGAAGGCGGGAAAAGCAGCTATGTGCCTACATCTGCCTCCTTACCAGACAAGCTCAACACATTCTACACACACTCTGAGGCAGGCAACACAACACAAATACCTGCTGACCATGACACCTGCCTTCTGGCTCTAACTGCAATCCGATGTGAGCAGGGCCTTTAAGAGAGTCAGTGCTCGGAAGGCCTCCACGGACATGTCCTGAGGGCCTGTGCTAACCAGTTAGTAGATGTTTTCACTAACATCTTTAATTTCTATTTGAGTCTGACAGTGATCCCTATATGCTTCTAGCAGACCACCATCATCCCTGTCCCCATGAAATCTGCTGTCTCCTGCCTGAATGATTGGCAGCCACACATCCTCCACACTCACACTCAACACTAGTGCCCCACAGGGATGTGTGCTCAGCCCCCTCTACTCCCTGTGCACCTATAACTGCACTGCTAAGCACAGCTCCAACATCATCTTAAAACTTGCGGATGATACAACCATCCCAGGACATTTACCATCACATTATAGCATCAATTCTGTTTTTGCTATACACTGAAGACTTTGGGTTTGGGATCAATATGAATATTAGACAATAGATCAGAATTTCAGGTTTCATTTCCTGATTTTCACATCTAGCTGTGTTAAACAACTTAGAACATGCCAACTTTTCTTTGAACCCACCTATTTTTCAAAAATCAAAAATTTTGGAACATGTGACTTCTCATTGCCCAGGTGTACCCTGTTAGATTCATTGTTTAAAAAATTAATAGGTCTGAATGGCTAGTCTTGGTTCGAGCCCCAGGTTTCACCTGTGAAGACTATTTGACCTTTTTGTTGTTAAAAAGGATAAATCAACATGAAGATCAGAGAGCTGTCAATGGCAGAAAAGCAAGCCATTTTGAAGCTGAGAAAAGAGGGAAGGTCAATCAGAGCCATTGCACAAGCACTAGGCATAGCCAAATGCAACAATTTGAAATGTCCTAAAAAAGTAAGAAACCACTGGTGTTATAACAACCAGACAGTGAACAGTTCAGCCTAGGAAAACAACAGCGGTTGATGACAGAAATATTGAGAGAGCTGTGAAGAAAGAGACAGAAACAACAGTCTGTAACATCACCAACAACCTCCACAGGGGAGGGGTGAAAGTATCACAATTCACTGCTCAAAGAAGACTTTGACAGCAGAAATATACTGTAGAGGCCATACCACAAGATGCAAACTTTGATAAAGCCTTTATTTCTTGTGCAGTTACAGTCAAACAGTGGCCTTCAATACTGGCAACCTTAAAAGATGAGTAAAGACCTTATATTTGTGTTTTACCAATGGATAATGTGTGCAATTTATGTTATTTTCATCAACCGGGGAATCCTCACACCTGAGTTTTTGGGCATATATGAATTACTGAATTAAACAATTAACTTTACTGCAGTAACAAACTCTTCGTCTCACTGTTTATTAAATAATCACATGAGTTAATTCAGAACTTGCAATCAGAATGAATTCACCTGGATTACTGGAAATATTTGCATGTAAACGTAGCCAATGAGCAACAGATGGGATATCAAAACAAAAAATTTGCAAAACTAAACAAAGTCAAGCCACAATCAGTAACATTCAGCAATTGCAGGTCAAATGGCAGGGAGACAAATCCAAACATAATCAGTAAAAGATCCAAATATAAGAAAGACACAGAGTAATCTGGGTGATGATGTTTGGATCACAAGACAGCCTTAAGCTGATTTGAGACAGAAAGAAAAGGACAGAAAAAAATCTAGACATAAAGAGGATAACAAGATATGCAAAATGAATAAACAGAGAATAAGGTAAGACAAACTTATTTTACTTTTTTAGAAGCAGATCAAGCCCAGATGCAAAAACTATATACACATTCAGTAGAACGGGTCGGAATATCCAATAGCAGAGCAGGCACACCAATGTGCTTGAGAAAGAGAATTAGCGTTGCACAACAAGCATTAAATGGAAGTGTTGACTAGAAATGCAAAATAATCTCTGGTTTATCTGCAGATAGAAGATTTTGATGTAAAAACAAGCAATGAGATTATTTTACACTATTTTTGTTTTTTTCTCAAACATGGTAAACAGGACACAAGCAGAAAAGCCTGACATATTTTCTCAAATAAGGCTAAGTGGAATAAAATTATTTAGGCCATTGGCTATTTATGGCATCATAACAGTTTGAAATCCTTAACAGAAAGAAACATTGCGCCTGAAACAATGCGGAAAAAATAGAGAAAATGTGTCTGCAAATCAACAGTTTTATATCTGAAAGTTGGTAAGACAGAGTGTGGTGTTCACTAAATGCATAACTAAGCACCAAAGAGAGCTACAATTCAGCTTTGGAGTCACACTCTCCTGCTCCTGCATTTTCACCTGAACATACAAACAGCGCTGCCCACCAGCAAACAGTTGCAAATCAACAGACAGCTAAAGCAGTTGGGATGGACCAAGCATATGTATAGCCTATAGGTCTAATGTCCACACATCCATCCTTTTCATCTTATCACAAGGGCCAAAACAGCTAATTCATCACATATAGCTGTGATCAAAACAATGACAGGCCCAGACAATGAGTGTTTTCTTATTTTTAGAAATGTGTAGCATATGTCAAAAAATTGCCTTGCTTCCCTGTACAGGTCCATTTGAGCAGTACCCGAATAGCTTAATGTTAGTACCAGTAGGTTTGGCCTAGAGCTAAAGGACATTTGGCAGATAGTGCTCACAACTATCCCACATGAATTAGCATATAAAGTTCCAGGGGAGCCACTGAATGGCACAGTTATGAATCCTTTATTGGGAGAAACAAACAGAGATGTGCTAGCAAGACTTAAACAAAACCTTGTAGGTGTTAGAGTGGATGCTCCAGCACGATGGGAGAGAATAATGGGCTTAAATCAAGGAGACGAACCAACTGAAGAATTTTTGCCTGTGAGTATACTTTAGGGAGTTCTCTGACTTTGCTGAACTAACTAAAGATGATTGGATCCCGCTAGAGCACCTGAAAGACAATGTAGGTCTGCATGTGCAACAGGCTCTGCGTTTGGGCGCAAATCCATCTACACACAGTTTTAACTCTACAGTTAGTTAGGCATCCAAAATGGACAGGTGCATTAGACTGGATAAATACCAGATTGCCTTAGTTTAGCAGTTGATGAGAAGCCAGAATCAAAATTTAAATCTAAGCCTAGATCTGAGAGAAGGTGTAATACTGAAATTATATTTCAAGGACGTATGCTCAATCCAAAGCATGCAATCCCAGTCACATAGTAAACAAGGTATATTCTGTTACTTTTGCTACAAATAATCCATGTAATTAAAAAATGTTAGTCTTGCTAACAAATAAGTATATTATTTTACAAAGAATATTAGCCAAAGCATTTAAGTGTTAATGTATTAATAATTCAGTTTTTCCTCAGTATTTTCCCTCCTTACAGTATTTATAAATACTAACACTTTATTAACAAAATCAGTTTATTCACAACATTCTGCTTATTATAAATTCTTGAAAACATAAAATTATACAGCATTCATGCAATGGTCCTACCAGACTGCTACGTAATACCAATATTACGAAGATTAGCTATCTTGCAACAAACACATTTAACTTCACAGAAACACTGTGCTTTTTTTTTTTTTTTTTTTCAAAACACTTCAAAAACGAACATGCACCTTACACCCTGTATACTGATACAGACAGGAACATTCATCTTCGGCACAATTTTACCTCAAAAGGGGAGATTTTAAATAAATGACTCTCACAGCAATGTCGTCTCCTCTATGACTTTATCGTGAATTTGGAGAAATGCACTGAGAGCTCTCCTTAGCTTCTCAGAAAGGTGCAAGTAATCAATCGCTGATGCTATCCAGCATATAATACATAACCTGTAGATAACACATCTACAATCAAAATAAAAAGTTTGTCCAACTTGAACGTAGGGGAGAAGGGTGCGGGGTAACAAATAGGTAAGTCCAGCTGTTGAGCTTGTCCTGACAGTTGACATGGAAGAGGCAGGGCCCTTCCATTCTTATCTGCCGTTCAACCAGACAGCTGTCATTCACTCTACTACATGGTTCAAGAGATTCAATGCAGAGGTAGTACTAATAGTCACTATCACTCTCTTCCATCATGCTTTCTGGTGTCACTACTTTTCTCTTTTTCCTTTCCATGGATTTTTGTCTTGGCTCTGTACCTGGTTTTAGGTCAGTTTCTACAAGAAAATGTTCACAAGGCATAAGAAATGAAGCACTCTGGACCTCCCTTTACCCCGCTCTGGTTGTACTTCATAGATGGGCAGATCTTCCCCAACTTGATAAATGACAATGTGGACATCCTCCACATGGGGCCAGGTTCATTATCAGCACTCTGGTGCCAGACTGTAATACTGTGCATCTCACCGGTGTGATAATTTTTCTGATTATAGGCCCTTACAATCTGATAAGCTTCTTCCACCTCTCTTTTCCACTGTTCAAGGTACTGACTGTGGCTTGCAGGACTCTTTCCACTCTCCAGTCTGAAGAAAGTATCAGTAGGAAGTCTTGGAGACCTACCAAATAAAAGGTAAAAGGAAGAGAACCCAATTGTTTTACATCTAGTTATAGGCATAGATTACTCTGTTGAGTGATCCAATATAACTTTTAGGTGTCTCGGAACCCAAAAGTTCTCAGCATTTGCCGCAACGTGCAGTTGAATATCTGAACATTCTCATTCCCTTAAGGGTGATAAGGAGTGGTTCTCAATCCAGCAGGACCACTGTACTTCCTCGTTTGTGTTCAAACTCACCGCCTTGGTAGTGATGTATTCAGGAGGGAAATCCCAATCTCAGAATGAAGTCATTAAACAAACAGTCAGCAGCATCTTTTCCAGACTTTGAGGTTGTGGGGTATGCCTGGGCAAAATTGGTAAAGTGGTCAATAATTACTAGAATGTATTCATATCCACATTTACTCTTTTCCAAATGAAGAAAGTAAATGAAAACAAATTGAAATGGCTGGGTTGTGACTACGCTCGAGTGGTGCTCTTGTTTCATGGCTTGTTTCTTCTCTTATTAAACTGGATGTACGATCAACACCTTGGTGTCCCATTTCTTTGTGCGATGTCTGCAAAACCATGTACTGAACTTCCCAGTTAATACCATTCGAGTCCTCTGCCCTGTTTTGCCCCTATTCTGTTCCAGAAGGTCTAGAGTTGATTTTATGTGTGGCATTTGCATTTGGAATCTGTTGCTGTTAACTCTCAATATGAAGTCCAAAGCTCTGTCACTGCCAGTGAGAGGCTGAAAAATTTTTGGTTTTGTTTCTTTTGGTTTGTTTCATTTATTATAGTGTGATGTTTTAGCAGTACATTTCCACTAAAGAAGAATAACTTCAGTTAAAGCTACCATAGCATCCTCACTTGTGTTGTAGAGTCAGGCCGGTTATGTGATATGCTTATATGGGAGCTACTTGCTAATGTACAGACATTCTGCTGACATTAACTGATAAAAGAATGCAAGTTACTGGTACAATTCAATGATCATCAACCACACAAACCATACCTTGTCATTTAAATTTGGGAGCCATAGTGATCAAAGAACCATTTTGGTATTTGTCGGTATTTGAAATTTTAAGGTAACTGGGTTAGGACGGGACATTAGGCAGAAGTATGGCTTTGTTATCTACTGCTTAAAACAGCAAACAGAAATGATGACAAAGTGAACCACTAGAGAACTGTGGGTACCATGCATCCACAGATAGGCAGTGTGCTTTTTTTAAAATAAAAAGTTCCAAACTCCATAGCATTATTCTCATTAACGGTACAGCACTTTGGAACTTATTTTGTCATTGAAAATATTTTTATAATTTCTATTGCTGGTCATCCATCATGTGCAAGTCTTTGCAACTCCTGCCATATTTCTATCCCCTATTGTTCTCTCCGTTTCACATATCAGAAGGTGCTGCCTTTGATCTCATATGGTTCGTGGTTATTTATTTTTATAAGCTCAGCACACAAAAGTGAACTCTAGATCAAAGCATGCATCCACAAACATAGGCATACACCCTCTGTCTCACCCTCTCTCGCCCTCTTGGGCACAGGCATGCATGCAAGCACACAATTCTTCCCTCCCTCTCTCGCACACACAACTCTTCTTTGTACTCTTCTTTGTATCAGGTTCATAGTTAAGTAGTTAATTGGTGTTTATTCTTTTCTATATATTTCAAGAAATGAAATATTTGTGAAAAATGCAACAAAACTTTCAGAACTAAGCCTTCAGAAACCAGGTCACTAATTATTATTGTTCTGAACTATAACTGAGGTTTTAATAATTTTGACTTATTTGAAAGTTGGCCCTTTTAATTTCTAATTAAAATTCCTAACTTAAAAAAGAGACATTCTATGAGGCTGATTAACTAATGAAACTAATTTAATGAGACTGATCAATTTATAAGACTGACTTATTAAAATTACAGTGAAGCACCAATATTGCTGGCATGCACTTTGCATTTCCAGTGCTTCCTGTAACTCAAAAAACTCAGATCTTATGCATCATGTCAATTGCTCAAACAGATCCTGTCCAACAGTTGATAGATAAACACATTATTAATAATTAAAAAATAATAATAATTAACAAAAAATTGTTACAGTTTGAACAGTTTGAAAGCAGGGGCTATGGCCTTTGCATTGTAGTTCTACTATAAACTCTCCTGTGTACCCAGTACAGAAACCGGGTATGTTGTCTTCCAAAAGATTATCAAAATCTTAATTGAGCCCTTCCTAAGGATGCCCCAATAGCCACTAATCATTCACCTATTCTGGGTGAGCTAACATACAGAAACTAGCTGGTTTACAGTGTTGGACATTGAAAATGGATTTTGGTCACTCCCAGTCAGAACATCGGAGCAATGAAAGTTAGTGTTTACTGCTGATCAAATATAGTACACAAGAGATGCTGCAGGATTTCCATAATAGTCCATCTATCTTCCACTGAGCAGTGACAGACATTCTGAAACCATTCCTAGGTAATGGAAATGTGTTGCTTTATGTGGATGACATTCTGATATCCATAGGGCGCACTCTAGAAGACCACCTTGAGTGAGTATATAAAGTACTGCAAACTCTCCGAGAGCCTGAATTAAAAAATGACAACGCTAAAGCTCAAATAGGTATTGGACTTTGTGCTTAGCTACATTTTACAATAACACAGAACCAAAAAGAAGACAGATGCAAATGCATCGCTGAGTTACTGTGTCCACATGTTTTTACACTACAGAACGTTTTGGATACGGCAAACTATTTGTGAGATTTCATTCCCAATTATGCAAGGGTAACTGCTCCACTTCATGAATTTTTCAAAGGAAAAAGAAAACCAAATGAAGTATGAAATGGCTTTTACTGAGCTTAAGCAAAAATTATGTTTAGCTCCAGCTCTATGCTTGCCTAATTCAAATAAATCTTTTTATATTCAACTTGTGCATATGATGTATATGCCAGTTCAGATGCTGTTACAGGGGAAAAGGCATGTCTACACAGAGACTAGCTAGATGGAGAGCCAACAGCCAAGCTAAATATCTCACAGTATTAAATACCTGAATCCTCCCACATATACTGGGTGACCTGGAGGGAGATGTGCATGTGTGTCAGCCAGGACTGGAAGCCCGTAGCACCATCTCAGAGTGTCCACTGCCAGGTCAGACTTGGGCATACACTGTTGGAACTTGATTTTGGGAAGAGAGACACTATGACACTGGTTGTGTGGTTTGGGTTCCTGACTCATCAGGAATAGACACATGCAAAAAAAAATTGTTTAATCTCCCAGGGAATATGTCGGCTCAGTAAAAAAATAACTTGTTGCGCTACTTGTAGCGATGAAGTCACACCCCATTATACATTTTGAGAGGGCTTGATTTTATGACACAATAGCAAATGCAAAAGTTTCTAATAGCTGCAGGAAAGCCCAATAAACACTTTCATCTTATTACTACAATCTGGAATGTCATTCAAAAACAAAAACATAGTCTTTCATTTGTAAGTGTGAGAACACATCACTAAGAATCTAGATGTGCATGAACACAACAACAATATTGCAGATCAGTTTGCTAAGATAGCAGCCAACTACAGCCAAATGTGGCTACAAATTTAAGAGATAACTCAAGCCATTAGCACAGTGAAGTCATCACCTCTGGACCTCAAATAATACAAACAGAAGTTGTGGGTTTGAGGTGGAGAACTTACGCCAGTACTAAAGCAAGATTCTTGTTACTGTTACAGAGGGCTTAGGAATCCGAGAAGGTAAATAAGTGGCACCAGAAGCCCTTCAAAGATCAATAAGTAAACTCTACCATGAGTATGCCCATGTTTCAGCAGAGAAAACACTTGAGCTCATTAAATGTTATTTTTGGTTGTCAGGTATGGTGTCCGATAAACATGTGGTGTAGTATTTGCCCTGTCTGTGCAACTATCAATGACAGAAAGCCAGGCCAAGTTTCATCTCGACCAGATCCTTTCATCGACCAGATCCTCACTGTGGCCCACTGGATTCTCTGCATGTGGGTTTTGCATGTTTGATTTGGCACAGGGTTTAAGCCAGATGCCCTTCCAGACGCAACCCTCCCATTTTATACGTGCTTAGGACCGGCACTGAGAGTACACTCCCAGTAGTTGGGTTGGTTCCCTGCCCAGGAATTGAACCTAGGCTGCGGTAGTGAGAAAGCTGGATCGTTAGGACTAGACCACCAGGTACACAAAGGTGGTCTATTAATCTGATAAACGATAATCGCATTTGTTACGGCAATCAAATACTCACGACCAGGACCTTATTGGTCAACCCTAATAGCAACAGAAACACTTAGGCCATAACCTCTTCACTGAATCAAACAAGAATGCTATGCTTTACATACTTTAAAATGCTTTGTATTCCACAGAATGGAAAATCTAACGATCTGTGTTACAATTAAGACAGCAAGCATGAACAGCTTTAATTACATTTTAGTTACATTAAAGAAGTGTAGGGCTGGGTATCTTTGACTTTCAATTCCAATACCAAACCGATACTTACCATACAGATACCCAGAACTTATGAGTAAATTGTTAACTCATGTCAATTTTCAATTTTATTTGTGTAGCGCTTTTAACAATGGACATAGATGTCACAAAGCAGCTTTACAGAAATAAATACATTCAGGATATAAATTGTAAATGTATGAATTTATCCCTAATGAGCAAGCCAGAGGTGAAGGTGGCAAGTAAAAACTCCCTGAGATGATATGAGGAAGAAACCTTGAGAGGAACTAGACTCAAAAGGGAACCCATCCTCATCTGGGTGACAATGGATAGTGCAATTATAAATAAATCCCTTCTATAACTGTGTACTACATGGACAAATAGTGCAATTGTGTAACTAGGAAATTCATTAGTTTTCACATGAAGACAGTTTTGTTGAACCTATCCACTGTCTACTGATGGAGACCTGAGTGCAAAACTATTCGCAGCAACCAGAGCCCCAAAGCTTCCAAAGCAAATCGCAGTCCCAAGCCATCACAATACAACTGTCCATGAGAAGTGCAGTCCAAAGCCATCTCCATGGTCCAAAAGCACCAGCATCCCCAGCAAACCCAATGATCTTCAGGCAGTCCATGTGGGGCTACCCGGAGCAGCAGCAAGCAATCTCATTGTAAATGTATGCCCCACCAGAGACCAGAAGGGGTCAGGATCACTGGTATCAGTGATAACAGTCAGACTCAAAATTGGTTTGCCTGTTTGCTCTCTTTTTTTTTTTTATTAGTTCCTTATGATGTACTATTGTCCAAAGTAATGAAATTATGTACCAAATTTTTGTGATTCTTGGTAACTGGTAGTATGTTTCAGTCAGTGGCTTCTGGGTACCAATTTTTGGTACCCAGCCCTTGAGAGGTAATAGTTGCCACTTTTAAACCAAGTAGCTCAGGGGTGTCGAATCTTAGGGTCCCTCAGCATGCTGAGTAAGCTTTCTCTCACCGCGCCGTAATCTGGAGCACCACTGACCTGTGAGATTGCTGCTAGCATAGTCAAGGATATTGCCCTCAGTACACCATGCTCACATTGCTGAACTTGTGAAGTTAGTGAGTTCCATTAACTTGCATATATGGGCCAAAGTGGGTTAGCCTCCATTTCTCCTGTATCAGTGCCAACTGAGGCTTCTCAGCAAAGTTTCCGCCTCCAATGGAATAAAGAGCAATAATGTGGGATTCATGCTTGTGTGGGCGATGCCTAAGCTCTCTGGAAACCAAAGACTGGCACCAGTTTTGTACTAGATACCTCTGGTATTGATTACCTCAGAGAGGCAACTGGCAAAATGCCTTTTTTTCTTTTTCGTTATGCTGCAGTGTAAGGACTACACTGACAGTGTTGAAGTGCTGATTTAGTTAGCCAACATTAGTGCTGATGAGCAAGTCAGCCAGGGCCCCATGCCAGCCTTTGACACCTTCATTGCTCCCACTTGGTGCCTTCCCAAGATGAGGTACAATGTTGAGCATTCATGATGCCAATCACTGAGTGCAGACCCTCAGATGATATTTTGACAAAGGCTTTTGACAAAGGCACAGGTAACATGCTGGCAATTGGCAATAAACTCTCTGAGAGATTAGCACAATAAAACATTTTGACAGCTTGGCAGTGGAATATTTTGTGACTCTAGTATATGGAGATGTCACCACAAGTAACTAAAATCAATCCACAACTCAAGGGAAATACACTTATGAAAGCACATTATTATATCTTGTTTTGATAGGCTTTCGTCATATTATTGTAACGTTTTTCAATAATTTTATTGGCACTGCTCTTACAAAGTTACTTGTTACAAAACTGTTGCATATAAGGCACTGAGTGCCATATGGACAACAACAAAAGACAGCGATCCATTTAAGCAAAAAGAAGTTATTAAAATTCGTGCACAATGTGGCGACACCTCCTCACACCAATGCTGATCCTTCAAGCATGTTAGGAGTCATGTTTAGCTACAATAGTAATGCATTTGCACTGTTCGAACACCAGGGGCCTCATTTATAAAATTTCGCATGGATTAGACAGTGAAAGCATGCATAAGCACCAAAAACTGCCTCCAGAAACTGCATGCCCACAAAAAAATTCAGATTCATAAATCCTTGTGTACGCACACCTGCACATTGTTCCCGCTTTATAAACCACAATGTTCTTGAAAATGTGCACAGGAGAATGAGCCAATTCTCCCACCCAGTTACTGCCCACAAATATCCATGAATGGTCAGTGCGAATTACCTCATAGATATTTAAATGTACGGTCTCTCATTCATTTTTGTTAAGAGTAGGACAGCAGCAATGGCAGACTAAATGCAAAAAAGAGGAAGCTTGGTGAATACCAAAACTGGAAGTGCTTGTGTTGGAGACTGAAGCAAGGAAACAGTCTTATTTGGTGGCCTCAGTAGTGGCATCACAAATAAATGCAAGTTTATTGAGCTGCAGCAGTGAATAATGTTAGCACCACAAGCTGAACTGTAGCAGAGATTTAAAATAAAAAATATATATAAAAAATTGGTCTGATGTAAAAGTGAATACAAAGAAGTGACCACGGACAGATTGTGATTGCCAGTGGGGTGGAAGCCTGCACTTTCACCCTCATCATTTGATGTAAGAACGGCTTTGATTATTGGAGAATCCCTCTTATGCGGCATGGTTACCGAAAAGGAGGAAGACACTGATTTGGCAGATGAGCCCACCGCAGAAATCCCAGGTGGAAGACAAGTGGATTTATTAATTAAATTTACATAAAGACAAACCACACAAACACTGTAGCCTAAAATAGTTAAACGGACTTAACAGTCACAGTCATATTCTTAGATAAGACGGCTGGTGTGGACAGTGGTGATGGTGTAGCTGAAGACTGTGGACCTGGCCCCAGCAGCATTTCCGGTGCCCCACATGCCTCTGTTGGAGTCTGCTGTAGCCCACATGCCTCTGGCAGCATCTCCAGTGAGCCACGTGCCTAAAACCAGTGGCTGTGTCCTAACAGATGCTGTGTTGCAAACGCAAAAAGACAGAACTACTGCTATTGTCAGCTTGATAAATGAAATAAAAACAATAAAAGAAATGTCAGAAATATTAGTGACATTAAAAGAACATGTAAAAGAATATACCTTTCCACTAGTCTGAGTTATTCACAATCAACGCATAACCTCCTCACTAAGTCTCACAGCGTAAATATTACACTTGTCTGGTGGCTTAGGGTCAGGGTCATCAGGTTGTTGATATGCGGAGCTGAGGAGGGGGAGACCTTTCTGCTGTGCCATGTCATGCAGCACTGCACATGCCCTCACAATGTGACAGACATTTTCAGGTTAATCAATGTGTGAAATTGCTTTGAATGTGTGAAATTGCTTCACAGCTGTTTGCAGCCTGTAATTACCCACACTTAATACCAGCCCAGAATGAGTTACTAATTTATTCAGGGAGGGAATGACAAATTGTAGCCTGCAAATAGGCTAGTTATTTGGAGCAATAATTATCAAAACATATAAACAGGTAGACCATTTTACACAAAGAAATAACTAAAATATGTCATATAACAATACTGTTGTGCTTCAGTGCTTCTTGTGTCCCGGTAGAGTACATGAAGTTATGGAGCTGCATAATCTGATATGAAGTGCTCTGTGTGGGAGCGGTGATTTGCACATTTAGCTGTACTTCTCAACATATCTTCAGGGTGTCCCTAATTCCTGCTGTTTATAAAAATGCTGTGGATGGCTGCATGCATGGGTCAAAGCTTCCTTAAAACCACACTCGATTTCCCACCAAGAATTTCTTTAAAATCCTGGTTTCTGTGTTGGATTCTGTGTACACACACTTCAGATCCATTTTTGTGCACGCACTCTTTATAAATGAGGCCCCAGAGGTCCCAACCTGTACAACCCATAGAGTTAAAATACACAGAGTGCACGCTGGTCACGTGATCGCATTCTTTCTTGAAGAGCCTGCAAGATCTACACTTGTGAAGTCTGACAGCCTGAAAACTCCATATTGCAATAACCATCATGAATTGTACATTAGCCTATATGGTTACATGACCACATTATAACACTTAAAAAGAGCTCTTTAGCAGCTTTCAAGCAACACCGAAGGCCATAGAAATCAGGTATTTTAGCTAACTTTGGAGCTCTGCTTCTCTGCTATGGAGCTTTTGCTACATAGCTCATTATGTTTTCTTTGTCCTCAGGTCAGACACTTTGTTTATTCATTCAAAATTTAAGTTAACTAATTTATTTATTTTTAAGATACTGTGAATCTGTAGTACATTTTTGTAAACTTGTTTTTAAAATTTATTTAGCATTATATAGAAAAAACGCAGATTTTTATGAATCAGAAATAAAAAGGAGTCTTTTCAGTCCTAATTTTTCTTCATTCATTTTTTTTCCCCCAAATATTCTGAGAATCTAATCATGACTAGACTGCATCGTTACAATCCTACTACTTGGCATTTAACAGGAATGTGCCCTCCATTAGAGATAGTTTAAGATGTTTAAAAGTGGCCTCCATTATGTTGACTAAAATGATTGGCGTTGTTAGAACATGTGAATGACGTAAGTCTTCAAAACCCAAGAGAAACACTTGTGTCAAATGAGGGAGGATGCAATTACATCTAGTGGTCTGTTATTTACATGCAGCCTTTCGGTATATCAGTACAGCGAAGCTAATATCGCCCAAACATTTACGTTACGAAATACTACAGTCCATGTAACAGTGGCTACTTCAACGGCCTCGGTGAGACAGATACAATAAATTTTTTTCAGTTCGAAAAACTAAGCAGTTCCTGAAATCTATGTCACCGTATTTGGCCTGGCTGGAGGGGAAAAAATAAATAAATTAAATTAAATTAAAAAAAAAAAAAAAAAAAAAAAAAAAACCATTTAGGTGAGAACAGAAGCACACTCCAACAAAAAGGTAAAAGGCCTGTGGTTTCTTTCTTTTAGCCTACGACAAACGTGGAACTGGTCACTGTCCGACCGTATCTTAACTCGGTCGTAAGCATATGAATGTATTTTATATCGACTTGTCAGAAATGCTAGTAAAAGCGTAAACACAATGGTCCTCTCGTTTTGTACAGAGAGAAAGCGACAAAATCAAATAATGTAGCCTACTTAGTGCATCACAAAAAGTAGGCTAATCTGTACAACAGTTAATGTTAGACGAAAGAAAAAAATCTGCATATTTAAAGACAACGAATAACAGTTTTCCAACAGCGTTAACATTTATTCCGCTTGTATTCTGCTGATTTATCAAAGACAAAATTGTTACCCTGAATGCAACAGAAACTGTGACGGCACACAGCTAATTTAAACACTTGCTCGTAACTGGACGCTGCCTCTAACTAGAATTTTGCTAAATGAAAAATGACCTTACCTTTAACATTAGTAGACAAAATCCAAATAGTTTACTAACATAGAAGCTGTAGATCGTTATGATTCTATTGAAGGCGCTAGGTTAAACCAAATCCCTCCACCCTCCCGACGACCGCTTTCCCCCAGCATTCCAAGCACCTCTGGAAGCTCCGCCCCTTCTAGTTCACGCGATGATTTTATGACATGCTGCTATCAGTTCAAATAAAGGGATAGATAGATAGATAGATAGATAGATAGATAGATAGATATATGGCCGTCATTTCTCTTATTTATGGGATTGATATTTCTGGGTTTTATTGGCCCTTGTAAAATTAGAGGTTTAAAGAGGTTCACAGTGTGTTTGGTCTATAAATGAATAAGCAAAAAATAATAACACCAAGTTATATTTAATTAATACAAGATGGGCAAGTGTAATTTATTATTTAACTGTTTTATTAGGGGGAAAAGATCAAGTGTGCAGAATACTGAAGTGTATGGAATACAGTACATGCTTAGATATTTAAACAGATATGCTTATTTTAACTGTCAATAACACAGTAAGGAAAACATGAATAAAATCGCTGTAATGGCTTTGAACTACTGTGTTATTACATTAAGGTATCTTGTAGATCTACAAGTCCTGTACCCATTCATTTGTTAATTGTGCATGGGCTTTGAGTGACTTGAACATTTGCAAAGAAGTAACACTTCCAAAAAGGTGGACAGTCATATAATGCAGAACAGTGGGATGTTTATTCCCAAGGCTACAAGACATAATTTTTTTTTTTACCAGTACCAAAAAATCAATTCAGGATATCGTAAATTTATAGCAGCAGAAATATTAATTCCCACTGCATGAAAATGCTCAAACCAGTAAAATGTAGACCTAGTAAACTCCCTCAGAACTTCACACACCGTGGACGTATGCGGAAAAAGAGCACAAGGTGACAGAAAACAGTAAACTTCCTTAAAAAACCCTACATTTGGACATTTACAGGGATTTGTAATGTCTGTATGTCTGATGGCTGTCCTATTGTGACTGACTTTCCTATGTTAATTTGCTGGGTGATGGGCAGTAGGGAGATAATAAAATGTATTGTAGGGTAGAATGTAAAAAAAAAAAAAAAACTACCCTATTAGAAGTATATTGCAGAAGGAGATAAGAAAGGTAGATACGATTTTATTATTATTTTATTGGTTTATTTTGGCTAGGATGGTCATGGAATTTTGCTTTATTCTCAGACCATAGGAGGAAAAAGGAAATATTTACAGTTAAACTCTTACAAAGCCATGGGTGAATTTCTTTCAGATATAAGCTAAGATTAAGAAATTAAAAAAAAACCCTATTTCAGATTCTTCCTTCATATTTGGAAATAATAAGTGTTTAGTGCTGGTCTGTTTAGAACAACCCAACATTTTACTTGAACTACTACTTTGTGCTTTTTGCAATGTTTTTGGGTATTTATCATATTGGAGGATTTGGATACCTTATTACAATAGACATTGTCAACTGGTTGATAGCCATTAGAAGCCATATACTTATGTGGCTTAGCAAAAAAAGAAGAATAAATAAAACAGTGTTTTAGCATAACTTTATTTTACAGCAAAAACTTATACAGATAACCGAAAAACCTGAATTCCAATCACAATGAAGAATACAAAAATTTCAGTCACAGTACTAAAAAGAATCAGAAGATAGTAAGAATGATAGTGTTTCTTCATACTTTATTTTAAATATGAATTAGTTGTCAGTGTCTTTTCCTTTTGTTGTTGTTGTTGTTTTTTTAGAGAAGGCTCTATCTAGCATAATAGGTAATCTAACATAACCATACCTGTAGTACTGCGAGAACCACTCATAGTTCACATGACAATGGGGAAGGGGAAAACACAATTCTCATGAGGACATTGTTAGTTCACCCAACATAGGGGAGGAGCAAACATATAAAAGCTTACACAGGAGCCTTCTCTAAAACATGGATTTTCTTTCCATGTTTACAGATAAAACATACATTCCGATACTGGTCTTTGCATATCTTGTTCAGGCGGGTTCTTGGGGCAGTGACGTAAGTCACAGTTCTTTCATGGGAGCTAAACAGAAACATTTAACCCTCCTATTATCTTTGGGGTCAATTTGACCCCATTCCCTTTTAACGTCTGTTAACGTCTCTTAACTTCTGTTAACATAAATTTTTTTTTTGCTTCTTATTTAATGACTTTTCCTAATTTAATGGGGACAATGGGGAAAACATAAAATTAACATGCTGATATGTTTTCAATGTCCCGTACACATTTTGTAGCATCAGTATTCTTTGGGGTCAATTTGACCCCAGTCTGTTTTAGCTGTATAAAACCTATAAGAAACATCAAAATTTTACACACATTTGTTTTGGATGATATTGAGGGTCATTATAACATACAATTTTATAATCTTCAAAAAACTTCCCTCTGCTTTAGGGACCTAATCTAACATAACCATACCTGTAGTATTGCGAGAACCACTCATAGTTCACATGACAATCGCGAAGGGGAAAACACAATTCTCATGAGGACACTGTTAGTTCACCCAACATAGGGGAGGAGCAAACATATAAAAGCTTACACAGGAGCCTTCTCTAAAATTTCACTTGGTGCTCTGTGGGCTCTCTTTTTATGAAAAAAAAAAGATTGAAAATTAATTGAAAATGAGCTTTTAGCAAAGGGTTTCTGTCAATGACGTTTTGTCACAGTTCTTTGACAGTGTAAGTGACATAGAAGAGAATGTGAACAGAGGATAATGTTGAGGAGGACCCTGACCCTCTGACGAGAATGATGATCTTAGTGTTGACCCTCCTGTTGTCTCTCAACCACCAGCAGACACATTACCTTCCAAAAATGCAAAGTTATTATGGTCCCTCTCCCCACCTGAATAGCAGCACTAAGTCTACCCTGCCAATGTCTCAGCCCCACCAGATACGCTGAGGGTGGTATTAGACATGGCTGAAGGGCTGAATGGTCATAACCATAACATCTTCAGTGTTTGCCTTCACTGACAGAGCCACTGGTAACATCTTCAGTGTAACATCTTCAGTGTTTGCCTTCACTGACAGAGCCACTGTCATCTCCTATTGCCCCAAGAAAGGGAAAATGTCCTGCTGATGAGCACCATGCATAAATATGCTGTCCTGAGGACCAGAGAAGACAGGAAACCACAAATGGTCTTGGACTACAATAAGACTAAGGGAGGGGTTGATAATCTGGACAAAGTCACAGCCACCTACAGCTGCCGATGCATGACTGCCCTTTTGCTGAGGGTCTATATTTTATTTAAAGAGTTATTTAGGCAGTCAACAAATAAATATAAATTACTTGACTCACAAACTTGGGTAAAAATCATATTCTGGAGGTTTAAATTGCTGGGGTCAAATTGATGTTAGTAATTTTGAGGATAATAGGATGGTTTTAAATAATCAGTGGCGGTTAGTAAAGTGTTAAGGTTTTTTTTTTTACCTATACATAAAATGTCTTTTGAAAGATCTTTATTTTTAGAATGGCATGCAGAAACAATCTGTGTTTGTCTGTAATAAACAGGTGAATAAACAGGACCATGAGTGTACAGCAAGTCCAGTCAGTGATCATGACCTTCTGAAACAGCTGATCAAGGCAAAAACAGACAGACTATGATCAAGGCTGTGGAACACACAACAACACATATGCACAACAACAACAAAAGCTTGACAATGAAACATACAGACAACAGGGCTTAAATAGGGATGCTGATTAGGGTTAACTGCCGAAAACTCCTTCAATGGGCATGGAACTGGACCATGGAACAATGGAAGAAGGTGGCCTGGTCTGATGAATCACGTTTTCTTTTACATCATGTGGATGGCCAGGTTCGTATGCATTGCTTACCTGGGGAAGAGATGGATCCACTATGGGAAGAAGGCAGGCCAACAGAGGCAGTGTGATGCTCTGGGCAATATTCTGCTGGGAAACCTTGGGTCCTGGCATTCATGTGGATGTTACTTTGACACGTACCACCTACCTAAACATTGCTGCAGACTTTGGAGCAGGCCTTCAAATTCCCCAGATCTCAATCTGATGGAGCATCTGTGGGATGTGCCAGACAAACAATTCTGATCCGTGGAGGCCCCACCTCGCAACTTAAAGGACTTAAAGGATCTGCTGCTAAAGTCTTGGTGCCAGATACCACAGCAAACTTTCAGAGGTCTTGTGGAGTCCATGCCCAGAGCTGTTAGGAAGGTGGTTATGTTTATGGCTGATCGCTGTATGTATATATATATATATATATATATATATATATATATATATATATATATATAAATACATATATATATAAATACACATACACACACACATACAGAGTCCCCTCCCAGGTTTCATTTCCTGATATTCACATTTAGATGCGTTAAACAAATTAGAACATGACACTTTTGGTGGCAGTCTAATTTTTAGGTTAGCAAAGGTATAGGAACAGATAGTCTTAAAGTAAATTAAAGTAACTTCATCAAGCTGGCAACCCACTGACATCACCAAACTGTTGCATTGTTCTTTTTCAGGCTAGTACCACGGCATCCTTCAGTTGTTGTTTGTTTTGGGGGTTTCTCCCTCCTAAAATGCGTGCTCAATTGGGTTAAGGTCCAGTGATTGGCTTGGCCAGTCTAAAACCTTCCACTTTTTTCCCTTTTGAAGACCTTTGTTGTGCTGGCAGTGCGTTTTGGGTCATTGTCTTGCTGCACGATGAAGATTAAGTTCTTCCCAAGTAGATTGGATACATTTCTCTGTAAATTAGCAGACAGAATGTTTCTGGTGAATTATGAATTCATTCTGCTGCTACCATCATGAGTTACGTCATCAATAACAATTAGTGAGCCCATTCCAGAAGCAGCCATGCAAGCCCAAGCCATGACACTACCTCCTTGACCAATGAGCTGGTCAGTCTTTCCATGACTTTCGAGAATCAAATTAGCTCCTACTCTGGAGCAGGGTCTAACCAGCACAACTGGTACTATCCGTGACGTAAGTAGACATTGATTGGCCAAACGCGTACGATAATGCCCTCACCTGCCATGATTTAAAACGCAGTGTAAACATACTGTAGTGTCAACTTATTTCAGATGGACGCGAGACACAACAAAAACACAGCTTCGATCACAGCGTCCTCCATCCTACGGTTGTTTACGTTGTTCTTCTTTGTTTCCGTTGTTGAATGCCATGCAAAAATGACGTCGCTGTCGACCAGCTTACATCACTTCCTAGTGCCCACTGTCGGTGAGAATACAACCTTTTAAACGGTACTGGGAAATAGTTTGCGCAAAATCGCCCAGTACTTTATTACTGTAAATTTAGTTCTGGAACTAAAGCGGTGCGAAAGGCCCTAATGTTTCTGTCATCAGCTGCTGGTTGGCCAACCTCTTCCCAGCTTCACTGTTGGTTTATCCTTTTCAACAGCTAATGCAATCTACACAGGTGAAATTCAGGGCTCAAACCAAGAATAGATATTCACAGCTATTAATTGTTTAAACAATCATTCTAACCAGTCACACCTGGGCAACACACCTGTCACATGTTCCAGTATTTTTGATTGCTTCAAACAAAAGATGTCATGTTCTAAGTTGTTCAGTGTATAGCAAAAACAAAAGAACTGGCCTTGCCAATCTGTATCTGCATTATTTTATACATTGTGCTGCTGCCACATGATTGAATGATTGGATAACTGCAAAAATGAGCGGATGTACAGGCATTCCTATTTAAGTGGACAGTGAGTGTAGTTACCAAGTTTTTTTAGGATTGCTTACTATTAATTGTATGAAATGTCTGCTAAAACTAATTGGTTAAAGGTAGCCATTTTTTGGAAATGGTAATTAAAATCAAGTTACAGATTAGCAGAAAGAGGCAGCACACCAAATTCCAGCTCAATCGGACTTTCGTTTCCTGAGAAACAGCTATATACAATTAACTCCGCCCCTTTCCATGACCACACCCTTAATTTTTGCAGACTTCTGTAACATTTCTTTTTGTTGATAAAAAAAGGATAGCTCGCCAACTTGAGTTGCCACAGAAAGAAAAACAGTGAAACTCACACAGGTTAGCATTCCACAATTCAGTTTTAATCACAACTTCACCGGAAAAACTCCAACAAAACTGTCTCCATAAATATTCTGCTGTCTGCTGTGTTATTTAATAAACAAACATCTTACATGAGCAACAAAAAAATAAAAGATGTAACATTGGCTCCCACATACATGCGGTGCTCAAACCATGTGCAACTAACTAATTTCCCCAGAAGAGAATAACAGTGAAGGGCGCTCTGCTCTTAAAGGGGCCTCACCCTATTCTACTCATTACAGATTTCCTCCCAGCCAAAAAAAAACAAGGCTACCCTCAGCTGTACACAGTAAAGGGAAACACTTACACTGAACAACCCTGCATACATGACTGAGTTGAAAAGTTATGAAGGCAGGGGAATACATAATGCACAAACAGTACAAGCATACTTGTACGTACAGTGTACATCAGTCCAGTAACACAGAAGAAAAGAATGACTGCAATACAAAAGTGAAATGCTAAATTTTTTTTAAATGAAAACCATGACCATACACTAAGAACATCAATAATTAACACTCCTGAGTAGCATTGAAACTTGTCATTCATTACTAATACAAGTCAAATCTTTGCATATGATAGGGGTTAGTCCACTTATTTACTGTCCAGTTAGAAGTGACCCTAGGGACTCTTCTCTGTCTCAGTGCATAATGACCCTGAGCCTGATTTGAGGCTGGACTGATGTACACTGTACTTACAAGCATGCTTGTACTGTTTGTGCAAGGGTACACTATCATTTGCATCAGGTGTAAAATCACGGGAATCAGAGACAACCCCAACATCAGTACCGTCCGGTACAGCATCAAGTGAGTGGTCAGCCAAATATTCTGGAAACCTTTCAACTGAATGTTTCGTTTGAAATTTCGTTTGAGTAGTCAGCACCAACCTCATGGTCAGCATCAACAGATCTGTCCCTTTGGGAACCAAAGTTCTCATCCCAAGGAAGTGCCATCTCAATATTATCATACGAACCTGTTTTAGGAATGGCCATGTCCCACAAATGAAATGGTTGTAGATTCACTACATGAAACACACCAGCATCCTCTCCAGTATTCACATTCCTTCAGCATCAGATTTGGTGTCGTGACCCTGATCAAGTCATCCACAGCATAGGAAACTGTGCATCGCTCCTTATCATAGTCAACAACTTATCACGTCAACAACTGCACAGAGTTTTATCAGTAATCTCCCAGATTTATCAACCATGATTGGATCACTGTCTGATCCCGAAGAACTTGACCAGGCAACTGAATGTTTAGAATCAACGTTCTGCAACTCACTAGATAAGGTAGCTCCACTTAAAAGAAAAATAATTAGGGAGAAAAAGCTAGCACCCTGGTATAGCGATCACACACGAACTTTAAAACAGACCACTCGAAAACTAGAACGTAAATGGCGTCAAACTAACTTGGTAGTATTTCAAATAGCATGGAAGGAGAGCCTATTGAGCTATAAGAAAGCTCTTAGTGCTGCTAGATCAATGTATCTCTCCACCCTAATTGAAGATAACAGAAATAATCCTAGATTCTTATTTAATACTGTAGCAAAATTAACTAGGAATAAGACCACAATAGAAACACGCACACAATCATTATATAGCAGCGATGACTTCATGAATTTTTTCAATGGTAAAATTGAAAATATCAGGCTAGAAATTCAGACTATTAATTTAAAACCGGACAGTTCTATAACTAACCCTGTAGATGATAATATGATAATATTAGATAAACAACTACAACGCTTTAGTCCCCTTGAAGAGACTGAACTAATTTCACTAATTTCATCATCAAAATCATCAACCTGTATGCTAGATCCTTCACCTACTTGTTTCCTCAAACAGATAATTCCTGAAACAATCAAACCTCTTTTAAAGATAATCAATTCTTCCCTTAGCATTGGCTATGTACCTAAATCTTTTAAATTAGCAGTTATCAAGCCCCTGATTAAAAAACCTGACCTCAATCCCTGTCAACTGTCCAACTACAGGCCAATATCAAACCTCCCCTTTATTTCCAAGGTCCTTGAAAAGGTTGTAGCACAGCAGCTATGCTCATACTTACATAGGAATAACATTCATGAAATGTATCAGTCAGGATTTAGGCCTCATCATAGCACAGAGACAGCACTGGTAAAAGTTGTAAATGACTTACTACTGGCCTCTGATCAGGGTTGTGTCTCCTTGCTGGTGCTGCTTGACCTTAGTGCAGCTTTTGATACCATTGATCATGCTATTCTCCTCAATAGACTAGAAAATGTAGTAGGCATTAAGGGAACAGCCCTTTCCTGGCTCAGGTCTTATTTGACTGATCGTTATCAGTTTGTAAACGTAAATGGTGACTTCTCTTCTCATGCTAAGGTAAAGTTTGGTGTTCCGCAAGGCTCTGTTTTAGGCCCACTGCTCTTTTCTTTATATATGCTACCTCTGGGCAAAATTATTCGTAAGCATGGTATTAGCTTCCACTGTTACGCTGATGACACACAGTTGTATGTTTCAGCAAAGCCAGATGACAGACACCAGCTTAATAAAGTTGAGGAATGTGTAAAAGACATTAGAAACTGGATGCTTATTAACTTTCTCTTACTTAATTCTGACAAGACAGAAGTACTTGTACTAGGACCACATGCAGCTAGAAGTAAGCTTTCTGATTACATAATAACTCTGGATGACCTTTCTGTTTCATCATGTGCAGCAGTAAAAGACCTTGGTGTGATTATCGACTCTAGTCTTTCTTTTGAAGCTCATGTAGATAATATAACTAGGATTGCTTTCTTTCATCTCAGAAATATTGCTAAAATAAGAAATATATTGTCACTACACGATGCAGAAAAATTAGTTCATGCTTTTGTTACCTCTAGGTTGGATTATTGTAATGCCTTACTGTCTGGATGTTCCAGTAGATGCATAAACAAGCTCCAGTTAGTCCAGAATGCAGCAGCGAGAGTCCTTACTAGAACCAGAAGATATGACCACATCACCCCTATCTTATCCACACTGCATTGGCTCCCAATCAAATTTCGTATTGATTATAAAATACTACTATTGACCTATAAAGCACTAAATGGTCTCGCGCCACAGTACCTGAGCGAACTTTTGGTCTTTTATGATCCGTCACGCCTACTCAGATCAAAAGATGCAGGCTATTTGTTGGTACCTCGAATAATGCGGGCTACAGCTGGGGGTAGAGCTTTCTCATACAAAGCCCCACAGTTATGGAACAGCCTTCCACTTAGTGTTCGGGGCTCAGACACAGTCTCAGTGTTTAAGTCTAGGCTGAAAACATATTTGTTTAGTCAAGCCTTTTGTGAATAGTTTTCTTAGGTACAGGGGCAGGTCTGGAGGGTTTCACAGGCATAGAGTGTTGTGGTGAAATGGGATGTTTGGATGCTGTCGCCCCCCCACTCTCACACGTTCACTCAGGTTTGTCGACGGTGGAGTGGCTGGCTGCCTTATGTCCCAGGGTGCCCTCATGTCTGTGTTAGCTTCTGGCTCTCCCTTTCAGTTATGCTGTCATAGCTAGTCTTGCCGGAGTCCCTGCTTGCACTCTGCATGCAAAGTACATCGTGCGTAACCATTAGAGGACAAAAGCTCACCTAACAATCTCTTCCTTTCTCTCCATCTCTCTCTCTCCCTCACTCTCTGTCGAGCTACACATGCTACTTCTGAGATGCCAGTGATGCCAGTGATCCTGACCCCTTCTGCTCCTCCTCGCTGCCTGACCCATCCTGATGCCCTACTTCTGGTTGGAGTTCTCATCGGTTGAGTTCGCTCGCTGCTGCTGGGGGTGGCCCCATATGGACTGCCTGAAGAACTGTTTGGATTGCTGGGGATGGTGCCACCTGGGGGCTGTGGAGATGGCTTGGGGATCACATATGGGGAGCTGTACTGTAATGGCTTGGGACTGCGATTGCTGTAGTGGCTTTGGGGCTGCAGTTGCCACGAGCAGCTTCGTACTCAGGACTCCATCAGTGGACAGTGGATAGATTTTAACCAGCCGGACCTCTTGCAAATACTGTGATGAATTTATTGGTTGCACAATTGCACTATTTGTCCATATAGTACACAATAGAAGGGATTTATTTATAATTGCACTATCCGTTGCACCCAGATGAGGATGGGTTCCCTTTTGAGCCTGGTTCCTCTCAAGGTTTCTTCCTCATATCATCTCGGGGAGTTTTTCCTTGCCACCGTCGCCACTGGCTTGCTCATTAGGGATAAATTCACAGTGATAAATTTAAATATTTACAATATATTTTTGTGAATCCATTTATTTCTGTAAAGCTGCTTTGTGACAATGTCCATTGTTAAAAGCGCTATACAAATAAAATTGAATTGAATTGAATTGAATAGTAACGTTTCTTTTTTGCATGGCTCGTACTTAGAGCAGACCTGGCATTATCGTGAGCATCCTGCAGGGAAGCTCTCAAGCTCTCAGGGTAAGGTACCTCAGGATCATCCACTCCCACAGAATTTGGTTGTGTTATCAAATCAAGCGGCATCTCCAACTCACGGCCATATAACAACATTACCGGAGATAGACCTGTGCTCTCATGGCATGCGGTTCAAAGGGTAAAACAGATTTGCGGAAGATACGACGTGCTTATCCCCCATCTTTGCACAAATGGCAGTTTTAAGTGTGCAGTTCACCCTCTCAGTGGTGTTAGTTTGTGTATGGTACGCCGTTGTTAGCCAATGTTCAGTGCCAAGGGCAGCGACCACATGCTCGAAGAGATTGCTCACAAATGGGGTGCCACGATCTGATATGAGGTAAGTTGGGGCACCGTGGTGGGCAAAGATCTCACTAAGAAACTTACTTGCTGCCACTTGAGCTGTTGCTGATTGTACTGCGCTCACTTCCACCCATTTTGAGAAGTAATTTTGTCAACAAAGACAATCAGATATTCATTGCCATTCTGAGTATGAGGCAGTGGACCCACAAAATCCACTCCCCAGGGTTTCAGTGGTTTGATTGGGACCATCAAGCTTTCAGGTTTTCGTTGTCTCGACTTCATTAACTGCCACACAGGGCATGAAACAATGCGTCCGGTGCCATTTTTGGCCAAAAGAACCTTTGTTTCAGCCTGGCTAGCGTTTTTGTCACACCGAGATGGCCAGCCGTAGGATGGTCATGGTAATATTTATCAATATTTACAGTGGTTCGCATGACTGTCAGGACAAATAGCTGCTTCATAGGATGCAAACCACAGGTTACCTTAGGGTCCTTGAAATAAAGGAGACCATCTTGAATGACATGGTCTTCATCCGTACCACCACTGTCAAGATTCAGGACGAGACTGCTGACCACTGTGTCATCATTCTGCAATTGTCTCAACTGCGCTCTGTCAGTTATCATGACCAAGGAGAAATTTCATAGATCCAAACCACCTATAACCACATGCACCGGCAGAACGTCAATGGGGCCAGCACTGTGTGGCAGTGGGTTGCGTGACAGCACGTCAGTGATGTTATTTTGAAAACACGACTTGTGGATGATGCTGAAGTCAAAGTTCTGTAGGTGCAAGGACCATCTTGCCAATCATCCAGAGGGGATTGGCCGACTCATCAGCCACCTCAGGCTATTGTGGTCTGTATAAACTGTTACGTGTAAGCCCTCAACGTATGGTCTAAAATGTTCCAGAGCCCAAATAACTTGCAAACACTCTTCTTCAGGAGTAGAGTACAGTTCTTCTGTTTTGTGCAACATTCTGCTCGCAAAAGCTACAGCAACATCTCGCCCCATGTCATCTTCTGCATTAGAGCCACACCAAGACCCAAGTCATGGGCATCAGTGTGAATGAAGAATCAGCGTGTGAAATCTGGGAAGCACAGAAGGGGTTCAGACATAAAACTGTGTTTTAAGAAATCCATTGCAGCTTGACAAGTGTCATCCCAGCTGAATGGAGTTTCCTTTCTGATGAGCTTAAAAAGTGGCTCAGCTTTTTGTGCGTAATTTGGAATGAACCGTCTATAATAGCCTGTAAGGCCAAAAAATCCCCTCACTTGTTTCACATCCTTTGGCGCTCTGAACTCAGTGACTGCTTCCACCTTTTTCAGGTCAGGAGAAATACCTTCCGATGTGACATGATAACCCAAGAAGGCAAGTTCACTCAAATGAAACTGACATTTACCTAGCCTAGACAGGACTTCCTGAAGGTCTTCCAAGTGTTCCTCCAAGGTTGGGGATACGATGACGATATCATCAAGATACACTGCACAATACTTAAAAATCAAGCCAGTGAGGACATTGGTCATTACTCTCTGAAACGAATGCTGTTTTTGGTCTCGACTGCTCCTCCACTGACACTTGCCAGTACCCTCGAGCCAAATCCAGAGTGGTAAGAAATCTTCCACGAGCCAGGAATTCCAAAGATTCATCAACTCTTGGAAGTGGATGAGAATCCTTCAGCGTAAGGTTATTGAGGCCTCTGTAATTGACACAAAACCTGGGGTCTCCACATGGATTTTTGACAATCATAACAGGCGCAGCCCATGGGCTAGAAGAAGGTTCAATAATATTTTGCTCCAGCATCATCTGAATCTGTTCCTCAATGATCTGTTTCTTAGCTGGTGAAGTCCAGTACAGTGAGAGGTGAACAGGTTTAGCATCACCTGTGTTGATTACATGCTCCGCCAAAGAGGTGTGGCAAGCTGAATCGGTGGCAAAGTTCAAGGCTGAAACTTCTGCGAGCATTGCAAGACATCAGAAATCATATTTGTACGAACCACCGAAAGCGAGGGGCCTGTGTCCAACGCCGTGTCAACTGCTTTGTTAAAGAGAGTCACTTTAAAAATAAATGGTGTATTCCAAAACAAAGGAGAAGTACGGTCCTCCACATGACTGTACAGACCTCCAAGTATAAGTGGCTCAGGTGGGGATCTAAGACAAGGTTGAGGCACAGTTACCTTTTGGCAAAGGGAATTTTGATTTTGTTCCTCCTTGCTCAAATACATTGTGGTCTCCACAGTCTTATTGAGGTACTGTGGTCCATATGAAGCTTAAGTAGTCCTGTTTTAAGTGGCTGAAAAAGACCCAGTCTGCTGTCCAAAGTTGCAGTTTGGACAGTTTCTTGAGGTGAAACCAGGCGCTGAACATCTGAAACAGTATGTTTCCCTCACTTGTTTGCTTTTCTGTACTACTGTTTTCTTACAGTTTTCAGGGCCAAGAACTGAATACAGCTTGTGGGCACGCATTAGGAGGTCTATGACTGAAGTAATCTGCGCGCCATACAGTGCAACTCTGTAGCGCTCAAGTACGTGCTTGCAGATAAGGTCAATTTGTTGAGTTTCTTAAATTCAGATAAGTGTGCTACAAATGTTGGAAATGGTTCCCTGGGCTTGCACACGATCCAAGATACCTCTTAAGACATGCTCTTGGTTATCAGGCAGAAGAAATACAGTCTTAAATAGGTCACAGAATTGTGTCCAAGATGTGAAATGTGAACTTAGTACTGTAAACCATTTCCTAGGTTCTTTAGCTAGGAAGCCCTGCAATTCAAGCAGAATTGCAATTCTCATGTACAACAGTCAATAATACCTCTCTGTAGATCAAGAGACTCGTTCAAGCATCTCTGCAGCATCATCACTTCATCTTTCAGTGACTCCACCTGTGTCTCCAGGGAATCAGCAGAGTTTGGAACTCTCTGCCTAGGTGGATACTCAAAGGGTGCAGACTGGTCAGTTAAATCAGTCATTTTATCAACACGTCTGGTCATTGTAACAAGATCAATTGGAATTGTGTCAGAACAATATGAAATTCAAAACAATGGATCAGAACAATGTCACTCAACAAGCAATTCTAATTTGCATTAATTTTCAGTACATGAATAATAGAGTGATAAATGAAATATAAACATTTGAATACTCTTTGAGAGAAAAGAAAAAAAAAAATTTACCAATATATCAAGACATGTGACATATACCAAAAACCTCAGGAAGGCAAACTGGATTGAAATCACCGCGAACACAGTCAGTGTTCACAAATAGCCAAATTTACGATCACCACAACGAACCACAATCCTAAGTGCACAGCAAAATCCTCCACACAAAATGTCCGCCAGCATCGAGCAGGCTATTCAGACTCATACTTTCGGGCCGGAGGCTTGCAGCATTTTCGGCGTCGTCCGTCACAAACGGGCTCTGCATCCATGAAAGCCCCACCATACATCCAACGCCAGATACAAAATGTTTGGGCACCACTTGTAACACATCTTTTCATTGGTAAAAAAAAAGGATAGCTCGCCAACTTGAGTTGCAACACAAAGAAAAACAGTCAAACTCAAACAGGTTAGCATTCCATAAATTGGTTTTAATCACCATTTCACTGGAAAAACTCCAACAAAACAGTCTTCCATAAGTATTCTGCTGTCCACCAAGTTACTTAATAATCAAACATCTTACATGAGCAACAAAAAAATAAAAGATATTTTAATATAACATTGGGACAAAACAGCCCCCAAATGTCTGTCCAAAGCATCAGTCTGCAAAATAAAAGGGACAGAAAAGTCAGGAGAATGCAACAGCAGGCTCCCACACAAAACCGCTTTTATCTTGCAGAAAGCCCACTCGCATGCCTCCATCCACTGGTCAGGATCTGGCACTCCCTTTTTATTGAGATCAGTCAGCAGACTGGAGACATCTGAAAAATTATGTACAAACCTATGATAATAGCCAACAAGCCCCAGGAACTGCCTCACCCCCTTTTTGGTCTTGGGTTTCTTTTGCAGGCCGAAATCATTGCTGTCTTATCAATTTGGGGATGCACCTGTCCATGGCCCAAGTGCAAGCCCAAATACCCACACATCCAATTGTACACTTCTTCGGGTTTGCTGAAGTCCTGCCCATCTCAAGGATCTCAGGACAGCCCTCAGATGTTGTAAATGCTGCTGCCAATCATTACTATAAATGATCGTCATCTAAATAAGCAGCGGCATTTACATTGTGTGGGTGGGAGATCCTGTATGTTGAAACATCACTGGGGCTCCAAACAACCCAAACGGAAGGGTGACAAATTGGTGAAACCCAAAGGGAGTGTGATATTGGACTCAAGGGAATCTGCCAATACCCGTTGGTTAGTCCAGTGTTGAATAAAAGCGAGCCATGCCTAACCAATCAAGCGGTTCATCAAAGCAAGACGTCAGATAAGCGTCAAATTTAGACGCGTGCTTCAATGTGGGACTCCTCAATTACTCCCATGTGAGGCATAGCCTTGAGTTCATCCCAAACCACATTTTTTTGTTTTCAGGTAACTGGTACGGGCTGCGTACAACCACACCTGGAGGAGTCTCAATGTGGTGCTCTATGAGGTCCGTGTGACCAGGTAGAGGTCAAAATACATTGGAAAATTCCTCTTGCAAGCAGGCAACCTCTGCTCCCTGAGACGGTGAGAGGTGCTTTCCACAAGCAACCAGAATGAATTGGGCCGCACTTTTTAAACTTACTTCTGATCCCCGCTCCTCCCGCTTGGGAACCACTGTCAACAGAGCCACAGAAACCACCTCTCCCCATGTGTTCCGGTGATTGAGGTGGTATATATGTGCCTTGCTTCTATACGTTCGCCTGACCTCATAGGTCTGACTTCTGCAACTCACCGTGTGACCTCAAATGGTCCTTGCTACTTTGAGAGTAATTTAGAGCTCGACATGGGTAGTAAAACTAGTACTTTATCTCCCGGTGGAAATTCCCATAGTCGAGTATCCCTGTCGTACAGTCTGGATTGTCATCCTTGGCTCTGACACAAATTCTCCTGTGTTAGGTGACCTACAGTGTGAAGTTTTGCTCTCAGGTCCAGAACATACTGGATTTTGTTTTTGCCATTAGAAGGTCTCTCCTCTCAATTTGCCCTAATGATATCTAAGACGCCACAAGCCTTGCGCCTGTACAATAATTCAAATCGGGAAAACCCTTGAAGGACCTCTTGTACTTGTACTCGTGCCACTTATCCCAATTTTGAGCATCATCATGAACTAACTTAGGAATAATGTTTTTTAGCATTTGATCAAACCTCTCCACCAGACCATCTGTTTACGGATGGTAAACACTGGTGCGAATTGATTGATTTAATCCCTAATAATTTGTAATCTATTAAAAACTTTCCATGACAGAGGTTGAGCCAATAACCTAAGAGGAAAGTGTAAAGTATTAATTTAAAATGTTGTAGCTTTATATGGCCAAGCCTGTTTTTTTTCCCACCTCAGTACAGTGGTCTACTTATTGATAATGCTTCGATGATCAATAATAACAAATGTACTGTAGCATATCCTATGTAAACATAAACATAAAAATAAGCATTCATTGCATTTAATTAATTATTATTAATAGTATTTTAATTTATAATATATTAACAATTATTGGTTAATTGTAGGCTGCATATATTTTATTGCTATATTAATATTTTGGTCATTCAGATTACTAGTCCTAATTACAGTCCCTCAAGTAAATCCATTGATTAGACTACAGTACATAAATACCCCAAGTCTTTATCCCCACTACTTTTCAAAACAAAATGACAACCATGTATTGCCTATAAGCAAATAAATTACTGATCACTTTATGATACAATTAAGCTTTTATTAAATATAATTTGCAAAGACTATATAGTAACTAGTATCAGAATTATTTTAATCCAATGATTTTAGCAGTAATTGCAGTATGTTTGTTCCATGAATTTAAACGTTTTAGGGCTTTATTTCCCATAATTGCAACATTAATTCTCACAATTGTGAGTTTAGACCCAATTGTGAGTATAAGTCGCATTTTTCATCAGTGTCCATCTTTGCAACAGACCTCAGAGAGCAACTGCTCAGATGTGCCATGCTGTATCCAAAATCACTCACTAATTTACTATTCCCTATATAGTGGGTGTCACAGTATTTTTATGACCTATGTTTGGCATGCGTGTTCAATTGTTGATAAATATAGATACACTCATTACTGTAGCACTGAGTTTTATTATGTTCCAGTTTAATCTAATAAATACAAAAATACAGCAAAATGGTTATGCCAATGAAAAAGTTTATATTTATTGGAAAGTAGTCAGAAATGTACCGTATTTTCATTTTATGGCATTATACTTTATGCTATACTTTATCCTATCTATGCTACATTCCAGTGTGTCCACTCTGATGCTCAGCCACAGCTGGAAGAACTTTAAACAGTCTATTTATGTACTTGCTGCATGCCTTTACTGTAAGTTCCATGAGCCAGAATTTATTTATGGCAGCAATCAAGTCAAAGTTTGTAGTTGGTTGTGCTTCTTTCTGAATATAGTCTTTCAGACCATGCCACACCTTCTCAATGGGATTCATATCAGGGGATTCTGGTGGAGTCGTCACCCAGTTTATACGCTCTGCAACAATGACTCTGCTTGCGGCAGTGTGTTTCACATCATTGTCCTGGAAAAAAGCGGTGATGGACTCCGAAGTTTTCCCTAATGTAGGGAGCTGTGGTTTTGTTTATAATAGCATGTTCAAAGAAAGACCGGTCCATTATCCCTTTGAAGATTGCAATAGGTCTCGGTCCCAATCTGGATATTGCTCCCCAAACATGAACTTTCAGTGGGTGTTTAGGCTTTGGCTTGGATACGCGTCTGCCACTCTTACGAAAAGACATGGTGGCAAAGTGATCCAAAGCCACTGTTGTTTCATCAGTGAAAATGACTTTGTGAAATGTCTCCTTCTCCTTGATCCATATCTATGCTTATTGGAGACGTATCTCTTTATTTTTGTCTCTGATCATGGGAAAATATTGAGTTTTCCTGTACTTCCACCCAAGTTTTTGCCTGATCCTCCGAATGGAACACTCACTGATGTCCACTCCACTGTCACACCAGAGCTGTTTTTTCACTGAACTTGCCAGCAGTTCATCATTATGGCTAATGTTGTTGTTTATGGCTGCGACAATGTCCCTAAAATAAAGGGCAAAAAAATAAATCAATATTTGACACTTTGTCACAACCAAGACATGACATCGTTGCAACATATTTACGTTTGTGATAGTGTCATACTGTATGAAGTGGGTAACTTATTTATTTTGCAAGGATTACGTATGTGTGATGTTCGTTCTTTATAATGTCTTCTGATGGTGCTCAATGTAGCATGTACACCAATGGAACTCAGATGGGGATATATTTCTTAATTGGAACTTCCAGCAGACCTCATCATCCTGATGTCTTGGGAATGCAGTTTGCTGATCTTGGTCATTTTGAGATGCCTTTACATGTGGATGGACTGCATTTATCCATACAGATGTCAAGTTGTCATTAGGGGCATGAACAATAAGTAAGAATGAGTTGTAGATACTGTAGGCGAGGCCTATCTATCAGGTCAATCTAAACACTTAATGTGGCATAATGTACTAAAGACAGCGACCATGAATTTAAAACAAATCTTATCACACGCTCCTTGTCTTCTGCAGAATTTACCACTAAACAATGACACCATAATCACCGAACTCCTGTCAGCTGACAAGGAAGCAGCATGTGACGTTATACACACCACTGTTGCTACGTTACAGTCTAAACACCCTGAAGCTTTTGTGGTAATTACCATAAAGTCTTTACCCATGTAAATCTGGATTCCATTCTCCCAACTTTCCACCAGTTTGTTTACTGAACTACACAGGAAAACAGAACAAGGGATCTTTTGTATGCAAATATTAAAGAAGCATACAGAGCTACAACCCTAACCCCACTTTTTTGATCAGACCATAACCTTGTCTTGTTAACACCTCAGTATGTTCCTGCAGTTCCAAGGCAGCCTGTCTCCTCAAGGATTGTGAGAAGCTGGAATTAGGAGGCCAGTGTGGCCCTGCAGGACTGCTTTGAAACATTTATCCAAGACAAATACTTTAACTATTGCAGTTGCAGAATATGAATTGAGTAATACTCACTGAGTTGAGTGATTTTTAAATTATGTACACATTATGATTTCAGAATACATGTGAATAAAACAGAAAACTTAATGAGGACTATGAACTTTAAAAATATAGTAAATGAAATGGCAAGTAAATTGCTTAGCAACTATATTTGCATTGGTATTAATTGAATACATTTTACTCTGGAAAAATTAAATTGCTCATTTCTCCTTCCACCAACTCTTATCATGAGCTATAATTGTGTTCATTGTGCATTTATAAAAAATTGACAATCATGTAGGCGCATCTTTAAACTTTAACAACGACTCGCTTTCTGTTATGACAAATTGTTTTGCTAAATGGAAATATGTGCATGACTTTTAATTCATAATATGTACAGATTATATAAAATAATAGGGAAATGTAATTTTTATTGTATTGTCTTTTTTTTTGGCTTGAGACTTGTGTGCGTGAGAGTTGGCAACTCTACAACTCCAACTTTTTTAGCTCACAAATATCTATTGAGTAATATTTAAATCAGCGCATTGAATCGAGTAATATTTATGTAGGCCTACACACTCTTGTGAATACCTGCAGAGAGCGCAATGCATTTACAAAGCACATAAAAATAATTATCCGCTGCATTACACTCATGTAGTCAAGGGTAAATGGATTTTCCAGTGTCTGTATTACTAAATATTTGGGTCCATTATTAGGCTATTTTTTATTCATGTTTTATTGTGGATGTTTTATGTTTTCTTGAAATCACAACATTAAACATGCAGTTAACAACAGACACTATCAGAGAATGATGTTAATTCTATGTTAAATATAAAATGTCTATAGCTTACTGTGTAAACATTTTAGTTGTATTTAGTACTCCCCAGTCCCTCTTGCCAACTTTTTATCCTGTCTGAGGGAGATGAAGATCTGTACAATTACTGGCTGAGGCTCAACAGAGCAGCAGATGTGGCCTCTGAGTGTCTGCAAGAGCTGGGTAAAGCACTGGAGAACCCCAATGTCCACATGTTTATTAGACATTGTCCAAGTAAAGATCTGGCTCTGACGTTCTGATCCAAACCCATTGAAAAGTGGTCAGCACATGATGTGGAGGCTGTTCTTAATGACTGTCAGTCTGAACTGAGCATTAAAGCTGTCAGGAAAGTGCATCACAGATGTGAGAAAGGCTTTGTCAATAAAGTTGATGTTAATGCAGCTTCAGTTCCTGTTTCCAGTGTGTGCAAGCTGCAGCATAATATATATACAATATTCTGCCCTTGAGAAAGTCATTTACATGTAAGAGAAAGTCCTACCTAACAATGATAACAGGTCTCAGTCTCATCCTAGATGTCAGCTTAATGCCAAACTTCCCAAGATTGAGGGTTCTGATATTCTGCCATGTGCTATCTGCAATGATGTTAGACACTCTGCTTTGTCCCACTGTCATGAACATCGGCTATGCTTTCAGTGTCAGTAACTGGATCACCCCAGACATTCCTGCCTTCCGTGGAGAAAACACTCACCTCAAACCAGTAAGGAAAACTAGCAGGTCTGTGTGTGAGGGAGGAAAGTACAGGCCAAATTATCCATCTTTCCATCTGTGACACAGAAGATTATGAGTCTGTATATAATCAATCACAATCAATCACAATATAATGATCACAATCATTATATAGCAGTGATGACTTCATGATTTTGTCCAACTACAGGCCAATGTCAAATCTCCCCTTTATCTCCAAAATCCTAGAAAAGGTTCTAGCATATACGTTATGTTCATACCTATACAGGAATAACATTCATGAAATGTATCAGTCAGGATTTATGCCTCATCATAGCACAGAGACCGTGCTGGTTAAAGTGGTAAATGACCTATTACAAACCTCTGATCAGGGTTGTGTCTCCTTGCTTGTGTTGCTTGACCTTAGTGCAGCTTTTGATATCATTGATCCTGCTATTCTCCTTGATAGACTAGAAAATGTTGTAGGCATTAAGGGAACGGCCCTCTTCTGGCTCAGTTCTTATTTGACTGATCGTTATCAGTTTGTAGATGTAAATGGGGACTTCTCTACACATACTAAGGTAAAGTTTGGTGTTCCGCAAGATTCTGTTTTAGGCCCACTGCTCTTTTGTTTATATATGCTACCTCTGGGCAAAATAATTTGTAAACATGGTATTAGCTTCCACTTTTATGCTGATGACGCACAGCTGTATGTTTCACCAGCTTAATAAAGTTGAGGAATGTGTAAAGGACTTTAGTCACTGGATGCTTATTAACTTTCTTTTACTTAATTCTGAAATGACAGAAGTACTTGTACTAGGACCACATGCAGCTAGAAGTAAGCTTTCTGATTACATAGTATTAATCTGGATGGCCTTTCTGTTTCATCATGCGCAGCAGTAAAAGACCTTGGTGTCATTATTGACTTCAGTCTTTCATTTGAATCTCATGTAGATAATATTATTAGTATAGCATTTTCATCTCAGAAATATTGCTAAGATAAGAAATATAATCTCAATACACAATGCAAAAAAATTAGTTCATGCTTTTGGTACCTCCAGGTTGGATTATTGTAATGCCTTACTGTCTGGATGTTCCAGCAGGTGCATAAATGACCTCCAGTTAGTCCAGAATGCAGCAGTGAGGGTCCTGACTAGAACCATAAGATATGCATCACCCCATCTTATCCACAATGCATTGGCTCCCAATCAAAATTCATATTGATTCTAAAATACTACTATTGACCTATAAATGTGGTATCGTATTGTATAGTAGAATATAGTATAGTCTAGTACCATACAGTGTAATGTTGTATAGTAGAGTATCATATACGGTAGTGTAGCATCATGTGGTATCTTATTGTATAGTACAGTATAGTGTAGTGTGTTATCGTATAGTATAGTGTAGTGTGGTACCTTATAGTGCAGTATTGTGTAGTGTGGTATCATATAGTGTAGTATGATATACATATATGTAATATATTTTTGTGAATCCATTTATTTCTGTAAAGCTGCTTTGTGACAATGTCCATTGTTAAAAGCGCTATACAAATAAATTGAATTGAATTGAATTAAATCACTGAATGGTCCCACGCCTCAGTACCTGAGCAAACTTTAGGTCTTTTATGATCCGCCATGCCTACTTTGATCAAAATTTGTTTTTACCTTGAATTGTGAAGGCTACAATATGGGGTAGAGCTTTCTCTCACAAACCCCATAGTTATGGAACAGCCTTCCAATTAGTGTCGGGACTCAGACACAGTCTCAGTGTTTAAGTCTAGGCTGCAAACATATTTGTTTAGTCAAGCCTTTTGTGAATAGCTTTTTCTTAGGTAAAGGAGCAGATCTGGAGGGTTCACAGGCATAGAGTGTTGTAGTGAACTGGGATGTTTGGATGTTGTCGCCCCCCTACTCTCACGTGTTCACTCAGGTTTGTTGATGGTGGAGTGGCTGGCTGCTTTATGTCCCAGGGCACCCTCATGTCTGTGTTATCTTCTGGCCATCCCTTTTAGTTATGCTGTCACCGCTAGTCTTGCCGGAGTCCCTGCTTGCACTCTGCATGCAAAGTACATTGTCCTTAACCATTATGGGACAAAAGATTACCTAACAATCTCTCCTTCTCTGTCTCTCTCTCTCTCTGTCGAGCTACACATGCTACTCCTGAGATACCAGTGATCCTGACCCCTTCTGCTCTCTGGACTGATTGGAGATCACTTGCTGCTGCTGGGGGTGGCCACACATGGATGGTCTGAAGATCATTGGTAGTGCTGCTTGGGGGCTGTGGAGATGGCTCAGGGATCTCATATGGGGAGTTGTACTGTGATGGCTTGGGACTGTGATTGCTGTGGTGGCTTTGGGGCTGCGGTTGCTGCGAGCAGTTTTGCACTCTGGTCTCCATCAGTGGACAGTGAACAGGTTCAACAAAACAGACTTCATGTGAAAACTGTAATCAATATTGCACTATTTGTCCATGTAGTACACAGTTATAGAAAGCATTTATTTATAATTGCACTATCCATTATCACCCAGATGAGGATGGGTTCCCTTTTGAGTCTGGTTCCCCTCATGGTTTCTTCCTCATATCGTCTCAGGGAGTTTTTCCTTGCCATCGTCACCTCTGGCTTGCTCATTAGGGATAAATTCACACATTTAATTTTATTTTATTTAATTTGAATGTTTTTATTTCTGTAACAGTCCTTTGTCCATTGTTAAAAGTGCTATACAAATAAAATTGAATTGAATTGCATTGAATTGAAGGCATTAATTGACAGTGGCTTATTGGTGTGCACCCTCAGTGAGGCAGCTGAAGCTACTTTGTTGGTGGGTGCTCCAAGGTTGACAAGGTGCCCTGCTGCTGATGATGATATTATTGGCTGCAGTGGTCATCAAGTCATGCTGAAAGCAACGTACAATCTTATACTCTCCCTCTGTGGATGCAAAAATGATAATTCCTGTGGTGATTATTCCTGGCCAAGCAAATGAAACAATCTTGGGCAGTAATGCCATTAAAAGTACTGATGATTACTGGAAATTGATCACATTACCAAGCAGAGATGGAGTGGATGAGACTTCCCAGTTTATGTTATTGATGTCTAATACACAGAGATGGAGAGACAACCACATACCTGAGAAAGTGGGTACTGTTAAGCTTAAGCACAGTGTAACACTACAACCTTACATTGAACGACTTGTCTAGGGTAAACTTCCCATGGATGCCGCAGTGTCTGTGGGCAGCAGAGTTGTTGTGGAACCTACTCAGTCAAGATGTAGGTCTAAAAATTAATTTCGGCCAAGTCATTACGCCCTGTATGGGGTGATGGCTGGGTACCCTACAAATAACACATGCAATAAAAATGCACTCGAAAGGCTAGAGATGATGTTTTCAAGACTCAAAGCCCATAGTCTCAAGCTTTCTCCTAAAAAAAAACAAATTCCTGAGGAAATCAGTCAAATTTCTTGGCCATGTCATATGTGAGGCTGGTTTTCAGATGAACCCTGATAAAGTAAAGGCCATCCAGGTGATTGACTTGATGGACTCTGATGGAATTACTCCATGCCACAAGAAAATCAGTATCTTCTTAGGTATAGTCCTTTACTATCAGCATTTTATTAAATGATGTTCTGCAAAAGCAAAGCCTCTATTCAGCCTTATTTCTCAAACAGACACAAAGGGAGAGTGCCAGAAAGCATTTGAGCTTAAAACAGGACCTGCTCACGAGTGTGACGCTAGCATAACCACACTTCAATGGTAACTTCATATTAGCTGTGGATGCTTCATTTGATGGATTGGGAGCCGTTCTTTCCCAAATTCCCCAAAGGTAGTGTGATGGCAAGGCCGATAGCTTTTGTGCTCTGAGATGAACTTTCCTGTTCATAGTCTGGAATTTCTCACATTAAAGTGGGGGATATGTGACAAGATCCATTATTGTTTGAAGGGCCACCATTTTACTGCTTAGACAGATAATAATCCATTAATTTATATACTCACCAGACCTAGACTCGACTCATGTGAGCAATGTTGGGTGGCGAGGCTGGCCTCATTTAGCTTTGACTTGAAGTACGTGCCTGGTTCCAAGAATGTGGTCAAGGATGTGCTGAGCAGGGCCATACCAGTCTTTGTTGAATCAAATTAATGGACTCACAGACAGTACTACCCAAAATGTTTTCAGGTATACTACAAACCGTCAGGTTGTGGGCCCCAATGCCAATTCATCTGAGGCAACAGCTATCAGTGAATGCCATCAGACAGCGGAAAGTGCCTTGAGCTCCCAAGATGTCGCTGCAGTATTGGATGCACATTGCTCAGGTGGTGTGGGACAGATGAAGAAGATCAGCCCGATGCCCTCCGTAAGAGCACACTATTAGCTATTCAAGAGCAAGATGCTGCTGTGAATAGGGCACTCTTCTATGTCCAAAGACACTGGTGCCCTGATAAGAGTGAACATGCTAGTGAAACTCAGTGTTCTGAAGCTCTAAAGCTGATTTCTTTGTACCCCATGTTATCATTTTCTATCATATCCTTACCACTCCCCTTCTCCAGCTCCGCCCTCCATTCACAAACCGGCTGTGACTATAGGCCAGCAGCCCGTGCACATAAACCAGCAAGCGCTCCTCACTCTACTGCCACTATGGTGCTGAAAGGACAGTGCCACTTCAGCACCACCCGTGTTGTGGAGAGGACGGGGGCATGTGGCTTCTAGGGGTAGAGCAATCAGGCACAGCTGGCAGCCAATGAGGGCTGCCGTGGCTCCCTACCCTCCTTGAGAAGAGTACAAAAGGGGCCTGCACTGATTATAAGGTGGAGGATCTTGGGCTTATGTCCTACCCTAACGCTGTCTTCTCTTTCTCTTGCAGACGACGAGGAAGACGACTCACCCAGCACCCTCAGCAGCACCAACCTGCCCATCTGCCAACCACAGAGCTTCTTGGGTCCTGCCACTGTGCTGCAATTTCTCCTGCACCGTGCCCCTTCCAGGGATGACCGTGACCCCCTTCACCCAGCACCAAGCCTGCGCTACCACCTTGCACCCCACTTCCCTTCCTGCACCTATAAATAAAAGTCACTTGTGCCCTTTACATTCCTCTCCAGTGGTTCATGCTCAGCCCTCCATGTATGCTAAGCGCTATACCGGTGCTCTATCACACCGCTGCTTTCACATACTCCTAATGCCCTACTCAGGCTGGAGAGCCGTCTTGCCTGCCAGAAACGCCCCCCCAGGTGGAGGAAATCCACCACTGTCATCTGTGCCCCTGGACTGTGGACCACCTTGAACTTAAACAGCTGAAGTGCCAGATGCTAATGAGTGATTTGCATGTTGGCATCCTTCATGCAGTGAACAGCAGGTGAAAGCTTGCCTGACAGATAGTAACGGAGGGTGAGGACCACACATTTGATGGCTAGACACTCCTTGTGCTGTACTTAGTCTTCTGGACTGAGACCTTGTGGCTGACGTACAGCACGGGGCAGTCCTCCCCCTCCACCACCTGGGACAACACAGCCCCAACCCTCTGTCCAACATGTCTGTCTGCAAAACAAAAGGGAAAGAGAAGTCAGGAGAATGTAAGAGTGGTCCACCACAGAGCGCAGCTTTTACCTGAATGAAAGCCTGCTGGCACGGCTCCATCCACTGGACCAGATCTGGTGCTCCCTTTTTAGGGAGATCAGTCAGCGGGCTGGTGACATCTGAATAATTAGGCACAAACCTACGATAATAGCCAGCCAGCTCCAGAAACTGTCTCACCTCCTTTTTCGGCTTGGGTCTCAGGAAGGCCGCAATTGCTGCTGTCTTATCAATTTGTGGATGCACCTGCTCATGGCCAATGTGGAAGCCCAGATACCGTACTTCCACCGTTCCAATCACACACTTCTTTGAGTTTGGTGTGAGTCCCGCTCACCTCAGCGATCTCAGAACAGCTCTCAGATGCTGAATGTGCAGCAGCCAATCATTGCTGTAGATTATAATGTCATCTAGATAGGCAGTGGCATAAGCAGTGTGCGGAAAGAGGATACTGTCCATGAGTCGCTGAAACATTGCTGGGGCCCCAAACAACTCAAAAGGAAGGGTCACGAATTGGTATAACCCAAGCAGAGTGAAAAAGGCCATTTTTTTCATGGGATATTGGAGTCAAGGGGATCTGGTCAAATCCAGTGTCGAATAAAAGCGATTAAAACCTAACCGATAGGGGCGACTGCATACCACCACCGCTGGAGGTGTCTCATGGTGGTGTTCTATGAGATTAATGTGACTAGGTAGAGGTGAGAACATATCAGAAAACTTCGCTTGCAACTTGGAAACCTCCATGATTTGGGACGGGGAGAGGTGGTCTTCATAAGGGACTGGGGTGGATTGAGCTGCCATTTTTAGATTTACTGCTGGTCCTAGCTCCTCCCTCTCCAGAACAACCATCATCAAAGCCACAGGAACCATCTCCCTGGTTTGAGGAGGTTGAGGTGGTAAACCTGCTGTGCCCATCCTCTATCCATTCACCTTACCTCATAATCAACCTCCCTGACTTGCATGTGACCTCGAAAAGCCCTTGCCACTTCCTGAAAAATTTGGACTTTGATGTTGGTAATAATATGAGCACTTTATCTCCCGGTGCAAATTCCTGTAGCCGAGCACACTTTATACAGCAAGCATTGACGTTCTTGCACCTGTAGCAAATTCTCCTGTGTTATGTAACTCAATGTGTGGAGTTTTGCTCTCTGGTCAAGAACGTACTGAATTTTATCTTTGCTGTTAGAAGGTCTGTCCTCCCAATTTTCCCTAATGGCATCTAGGACGCCACAAGGCTTGTACAATAATTAAAATGGGAAAAACCCTGTGGAGGCTTGGAGGACCTCTCACACTACAAATAATAGGGGCTCAAACCACTTATCCCAATTCCAAGCATCATCGTGAATGAACTTATGAATCATGTTCTTCAGTGTTTGATTAAACTGACCAGTCCATCTGGAGTGAACTGAAGTGTCCTTGACAAAAAGGACATGCCCTGATCAGTCAGGATCTCTTTTGGGATCCAAACTCTTGGGAGATGACGTGGAAGAATGGTTGGCAACATTACGTGTGGAGATATTGCGTGTGGAGATATTGCAGAGAAGCACTGCTTCCAATTATCACGTTGCATAGTCCACTAAAATTAACACAAAGTGATGCTCTCATGTAGTCTGTTCTAATGGCCAGACGAGGTCCATGCCAATTCTTTCGAAGGGGACCTCGATTAATGGAAGGGGGCACAATGGCACTTTTAAGGTGGCTGGCAGATTCACCATCTGCACACCACCTGCAAACATCTCTTCGTGACCAACAACTGGGTCATTTCTTCTTGTGTTTGAGTGTTCTGTGTCACTCGGTATAATCTATCTTTAATAAATGAAAAATAGGGGTGGGATAGCAAAACATTGGGCTGGATTTGCCGACCATTGATTACTCTCACTTTGTCGTGCTTTAGGGTCTCATCGCGCAACTGCTAGAAGGGGGAATCCCTGCCAAGAGTGGAGGAATGGAGCCCTCCCCACGCTCTGTTTCCCTGACGTGGACCTGACGTCAACAGCCCCAGGCCTGCCTCCCCAACCAATGTTGCGCATATTCCACACTATTGCTAGTGTAGCAGGCGTTAATTATAATTTATGTTTTTATTTAAATTCACTCAAAATCCTTATTTTTTGTTGGAAATGAATATATATGTGTGAGAAGAGAAGGGGAAAAAAATGTGTATTTCTATTTCTTTATAAGTTCCGCACGCGTCGCAGTTGTGACGTCACTGGCGCGCTGCGCGCTCTTGCTTGAGTCCGCGGGGGGGTCTGAGCAGAGCGAGGTATGCATTTTGTTCAATCCTGTTCAAAAGTTGTTAAAAGGGAAATAATCTTTAATTAATTTATCTGCGTTTTGGTACGATGTGTACATGAGTTACCTGACAGGAGCAGGGAAGATTGTACAATGAATAATTAGCTGCATGTTTCCTACTTATGCAGAGCACACAACATAAAAACAAGTGAACCAGCAGACTGATCTCAGTGTTAACACCACACATCACAATGCAGAGGGGTAGTCGAGCCGTGAAGCATGAGCCGGCTACACTAGCAACTGCAGGACCCATCCACAAATATTTCCTTCGCTAATGTCCGAAACCCTGGACAATTTTTCCACAGGACAAGTGGATGTGTGAGGTGAGGACTAACCACCACCTCCACTATATGCTTTTGCCCCTGGAATTTAATTGTGACTGGCACCAGCGGATCGTGAAGATGGAGTTACATTAGGAATTTAATGTACTGTGTTTAACAGAAACGCAGATTAAACCAAATGAGTATGTAGCATTAAATAAATTATATATATATCAGCCCCATCTATCTGGCAGAGGAGGAGGTGTCGCAGTTATATATAATGATAATCTAGGAGTTACACAAAAACCTAGTCATAAATTCAACGTGTTTGAAGTTCTTTGTATCAACATAACATATGTAGCCACAAAAAATAAGTCCTACCAGAAAATTCCACTAATTATTATTTACAGACCCCCAGGGCCATATGCTGAATTCCTTTGTGAATTTGCAGATTTCATCTCTAACCTGGTTGTTTCTTTAGACAAAGCATTAATTGTTGGAGACTTTAATATTCATTTTGATAACCCAGAAGACCCTCCAAGAAAAGGTGTTGTGTCCATTCTAGATTCAGTAGGGATTAATAAGAATGTAATAGGACCCACTCATAGTGGTTGTCACACTCTTGATTTAATACTAACATTCAGATTAAATATAGAAAATATAGTAACATTTCCTCAGTCTGAAGCTATCTCAGATCATTATCATTATTATCATTATCATCTCACTGAACATATGTCTTAATCATAATATATGTACCTTGCCACGCTACCCGCGTCAAACGTACAGAGATTTAAACAGAGTTTTAGCAGAGTTTTAAATAAAGTTTTGGCAGTAATCTCACAGAGTTAATAAACCATGATTGGATCACCGTCTGATCCCGAAGAACTTTACCAGGCAAATGAATAGTTTGGAATCAATGTTCCATTAGATGCCAGATAAGGTAGCTCCATTTAAAAGAAAAATAATTAGAGAGAAAAAGCTAGCACCTTGGTATAATGATCACATGCACCTTAAAACAGACCACTTGAAAATTAGAACATAAATGGTGTCAAACTAAATTGGTAGTATTTCAAACAGCATGGAAGGAGAGACTTCTGAGTTATAGAAAAGCTCTTAGTACTGCTAGATCAATGTATCTCTTTACCCTAATTGAAGGTAACAAAAATAATCCTAGATTCTTATTTAATACTGTAGCAAAATTGACTAGGAATAAGACCACAATAGAAACATGCACACAATCATTATACAGCAGTTTATGACTTCATGAATTTTTTAATGGTAAAATTGAAAATATCAGGCAAAAAATTGAAACTATTAATTTAAAACCAGACAGTTTTATAACTACTCCTTTAGATAATAATATAATGATATCAGATCAATGATTAGAATGTTTTACTCCCCTTCGAGAGACCAAACTAATTTCACAAATTTCCGCATCAAAATCATCAACTTGTATACTAGATCCCTTACCTACATGTTTCCTCAGATAATTCCAGAAGCAATTGAAACTCTTCTAAAAATAATTGATTCTTCCCTTAGCACTGGCTGTGTGCATAAATCTTTTAAATTAGCAGTTATCAAACCCCTGATTGAAAAAAACCTGACCTCAACCCCTGTCAATTGTCCAACTATAGGCCAATATTAAACCTTCCCCTTTATCTCCAAGATCCTAGAAAAGATTATAGCACAGATGTTATGCTCATACCTACATACGAATAACATTCATGAAATGTATCAGTCAGGATTTAGGCCTCATCATAGCACAGAGACCGTACTAGTTAAAGTGGTAGATGACCTACTACTGGCCTCCGATCGGGGTTGTGTCTCCTTGCTCGTACTGCTTGACCTTAGAGCAGCTTTTGATACCATTGGTCATGCTATTTTCCTCAATAGACTAGAAAATGTTGTAGGTGTTAAGGGAATGGCCCTCTCCTGGCTCAGGTTTGACTGATCGTTATCAGTTTGTAGATGTAAATGGTGACTTCTCTATGCATACTAAGGTAAACTTTGGTGTTCCACAAGGTTCTGTTTTAGACCCACTGCTCTTTTTTTATATATGCTACCTCTGGGCAAAATTATTCGTAAACATGGTATTAGCTTCCACTGTTCTGCTGATGCCACACAGTTGTATGTTTCAGCAAAGTCGGATGACAGACGCCAGCTTAATAAAGTTGAGGAATGTGTAAAGGAGAATAGACACTGTATGCTTATTAACTTTATTTTACTTAATTTTGACAAGACAGAAGTACTTGTATTAGGACCACATGCAACATAATAACTCTGGATGTTTTTTCTGTTTCATCATGTGCCGCAGTAAAAGACCTTGGTGTCATTATTGACTCCAGTCTTTCATTTGAAGCTCATGTAGATAATATTACTACGATAGCCTTCTTTCATCTCAGAAATATTGCAAAGATAAGATATATAATGTCACTACATGATGCAGAAAAATTATTTCATGCTTTTGTTACCTCTAGGTAGGATTATTGTAATGCCTTGCTGTCTGGATTTTCCAGTAGGTGCATAAACAAGCTCCAGTTAGTCCAGAATGCAGCAGCGAGAGTCCTTACCAGAACCAGCAGATATGACCACATCACCCCTATCTTATCCACACTGCATTGGCTCCCAATCAAATTTCAAGTATTGACCTATAAAGCACTGAATGGTCTCGCACCACAGTACCTGAGTGAACTTTAGGTCTTTTATGATCTGCCACACCTGCAAAAGATGCAGGCTATTTGTTGGTACCTTGAATTGTGAAGGCTACAGCAGGGGGTAGAGCTTCCTCTTACAAACACCATAGTTATGGAACAGCCTCCCAATTAGTGTTTGGGGCTCAGACACAGTCTCAGAGTTTAAGTCTAGGCTAAAAACATATTTGTTTAGTCAAGCCTTTCATGAATAGTTTTTTCTTAGGTAAAGGAGCAGGTCTGAAGGGTTCACAGGCATAGAGTGTTGTGGTGAACTGGGATGTTTGGATGCAGGGTGCCCTCATTTCTGTGTTACCTTCTGGCTCTCCCTTTTAGTTATGCTGTCACAGCTAGTCTTGCCAGAGTCCCTGCTTGCACTCTGCATGCAAAGTACATTGTCCTCTCTCCCTGTCTCTCTCTCTGTAGCGCTACACATGCCACTCCTGAGATACCAGTGATCCTGACCCCTTCTGCTCTCTGGACCTGCCTGATCCTGATGACCTACTTCTGGTTGGAGTTCTCATCGGTTGTGATCTCTCACTGCTGCTGGGGGTGTCCTCTCATGGATGGCCTGAATATCATTGGGATTGCTGGGGATGGTGCCACTTGGGGGCTGTGGAGATGGCTTGGGGATCTCACATGGAGAGTTGTACTGTGGTGGCTTGGGATGCAATTTCTGTGGTGGCTTTGGGGCTGCGGTTGCTGCGAGCAGTTTTGCACTCAGGTCTCCATCAGTGGGCAGTGGATAGGTTCAACAAAACAGACTTCATGTGAGAACTGTAATGAATTTATTGACTGCACAATTGCACTATTTGTCCATGTAGTACACAGTTATAAAAGAGATTTATTTATAATTGCACTATGTGTTATCACCCAGATGGGTTCCCTTTTGAGTCTGGTTCCTCTCAAGGTTTCTTCTTCATATCGTCTCAGAGAGATTTTCCTTGGAACCATCGCCTCATTAGGGATAAATTCACATATTTATAATTTATTTTGATTTAATTTAAATTGACTGCATTCATTTCTGTAAAGCTGCTTTGTGACAATGTCCATTGTTAAAAGCGCTACACAAATAAAACTGACTTGAATTGAATTGAATGAACATCCCCTTGCACTCACCTCACCTTCACCAGACATGCATTTCCTAATGTCTCCCCTTGAACCAAACATTGGTGAATTTTAGTCTGGTTACAGCCTGAATCTACCAATGCCTGGTATGTACCCCCTTGAACACTCACCGATATACGATATGTACAGCTCAATCAGGGTAGGCCGTGTTATGTCTCGGATTCAGACCAATGCCCCCGCCTCCATCATGTGGCATTGGTCCTGGAAAAGCCGGGGCTTCCCACAATGCCAGCACACCAGCCCAAGCTTTACTCCCACACCTGCGGCCCTGGATTTACTCACCTGAGGGAGAGAAGAGACAGACACGGGGGGGGGAGGGAGGGGAAGGGAAGCGTGGGTTTGGGCAGCTGGTTTTGGGGGGATTGTCCCCCCTTTCTGTGGTGCAGGAACAGGGGAAAGGCGAGGAAGTACAAGAGAGAGAGAGAGAGAGAGAGAGAGAAGGGAGGGCCTCGCCTGCCCTTGGATATGCCACTGATTGGTCCTCTGGCAGCTGGACTGCCTCATCTAGTGACACCGGATGGTGGCACTGGACCCATTCTGCCGTAGCCTCAGGTAATCGGGCGATGGACTGCACCAGCACCCAAGGTCGACTAATTCTTCAGCGTTGCACCCTCTGCCAGCAGCCATCTTCAGCAGGTGTCTTAGAGCTGCTGGGCGAAGGTGAAAATGCGCCAGTGCTCGCTGAGTGTCAGCGATCAGAAACACTGCTGCTGGGGCTGCTGCTGGGGTACCCACCTGTTGGACCAGGCTCTGGAGCACCTGCTGGTCCTCTGCCTGTGGTTCGAGCAGGGCCTGGATGCACTGCTCCTGGTCTTGGTGCAGCTGGAAGAGGGCCTGATGCTGGGTCTGGTGTAGGCTGGCAAGGGACTTGATGATCTCGGCCAGTGGTGAGAACTCCATGACAGCGATGTTCCTCAAGCCCAGGTTTCAGCACCAGTGTAACACTTCTCCTGCGTCGGGGCGGAAATGAGGAAGTGGGAGGCAGGATGAGGACAATTCAAAAGGGCTCTTTATTTTTACTTTCGCTTTTCAGTGCATTAACCACACACACATGCATGGCTCTGTGCTGGTTCTCTCTCTATCTTTCTCTCTCTCTTTCTCAATGCTCTCATCTCTCCCCCCTTAATGCTCATCACTGAAACACAGAACACTGATTAACAAGATTTCATGCAGGTGTGTAATCCTTACCACTCACCTTCTCTGGCTCCGCCCTCCATTCACAAACCAGTGCTCAACTATGCCCCCGCTTCCACTGACTTTGTTGCTCTTATATATGTGCCAAATTCTTGACAGATAAGAACATCAGAAATATCAATATTTTTCTTCAGCATTACTCTTGCTCTGATACCCAGTGAAATAGATTTTAACAAGCCAACTTTTAGTTCCATGCTTCCAGTTTTTGGATTTCTGACAACACCTGCACAATGTTCAGAAGGAGTTTTGGACCCTTCCTCCTTAAAGAACTGCTTCAGCTCAGCCATATTCTTAGGATGTCTGGTGTGAACAGCTCTCTTGAGGTCATTCCACAGGATCTCTATGGGGTTAAGGTCTAGGATCTGACTAGGCCATTCCAAAAGGTGGATTTTCTTTTTTGAAGCCATCTTATAGTGGATTTACTTCAATATTTAGCATCATTGTCCTGCTGCATCACCCAACTTCTACTGAGCTTCAGCTGGCACACAGCCACCCTGATATTATCCTGTAGAATGTCTTAATAAACTTGGGAATTCATTTTTCCCTCAATGATGGCAAGTAGTTCAGACCCCGAAGCAGAAAAGCAGCCCCAGATCATGATGCTCCCTCCACCATACTTACCACTGGGATGATGTTTTCATGTTGGTATGCGGTGCCCTTTTTGCATCATATGTATCATGCTGCATGTTCTTAGCATTGTGGCGTGTCAAGGTGGTCTTTGGCAAACTTCAGGCATGCAGCATTTTTTTTTGTGGAAAGCAGCGGCTTTCTTCATGGTGTCCTGCCATGGACACCATACCTGTGTCATGTTTTCTGTATAGTGTACTAATGAACAGAGACATTAAACAGTTCCAATGATTTCTTCAAGTCTTTAGCTGTTACTCTAGAGTTCTTTTTTTTTTTTTTTACCTCATTGAGGATTCTGCGGTGTGCCCTTTCAGTCATCTTGGCTGGACGGCCACTTTTAGGGAGAGCAACCAGAGTACTAAATTGTCTCCATTTATAGACAGTTTGTCTAACAGTGGACAGATGAATATCTAAACTCTTTGAAATAACCTTGTAACCCTTTCCAGCTTTATGCAACTCAACCATTCTTGATTGTAGGTCTTCTGAGATCTCTTTTTTGCAAGGCATGGTTCACATCAGGAGATGCTCCTTGTGAATAACAAACTCCAAATGTTTGAGTACTTTTTATAAATCAAAGTAGCTCTAACCCACACCTCCAGTCTCATCTCGTTAATTGGACGCCAGGTTTGCGAACTTCCAACTCTAATTAGCTTTTGTTGAAGTCATTAGCCTAGGGTTTCACATACTTTTTCCAAACTATACTGTGAATATTTGAATGATATTTTCAATATGTACAAGAATAATAAGAATAATACAATAATTTGTGTGTTATTAGTTAAAACAGATTGTGTTTGTTGATTAAAGATAAAGATTAAGATCAAACCAGATTTTAAGATAAATTGATACATAAATGCAGGTAATTCCAAAGGTTTCACGTACTTTTTCTTGCCACTGTACTTCCAAGCTCTTTAGAATGCCGATTGTGCTTTGAGATTTCCATTTCTTGCTTCATTTTGTGCTCGTTGCAGCAACAATCCCATTTCCTGTTCTGCTTTTGAGTATATAAACGACTAGTGAAGAAGCATCTGTGACATACTGGATATCCATATTACCCTGCCACCCACACAATAAATCTTTACTGTATTGATTCATCCAAATATCTTAAACATTTTTTTTTCCTTTATGGAACACATATTGTAAACATTCTCGAAGACATCTTGGGTTCAATAGATGCAAAAAACTCATCAGAAGTCATGTTATGATTTAATAATGCAACTTTGACTTTCTTCGTAATATCAGTAGCATTTGGACTTTCATCCATGTCTTTGAAATCATCTAAATTCTCTGCTCTTATCAGAAAAATAGTAATAGTTGGTGATCGTTGTATTGTTCTTGTGTGGTCACTCAAAATCGTGTCTTACCAAGAAAACTCAGAGCACACAGTTATTTGTCTAATAACTACTGTTTACTGATGTTACTGCCTTTATCTGAAGAGACCAACAGCCAATCAGCCTTCAATATTCAATTCAGTTCAATTTTATTTGTATAGCACTTTTAACAGTGAACATTGTCTCAAAGCAGCTTTACAGAACATAAACAAAAAGCATGCAAACAGAAACAAAAACATGAAACAGTCCTAGATGTTAGACAAAATTATCCCTAGTGAGCAAGCCTGAGGCGACTGAGGCGACTGTGGCAAGGAAAAACTCCCTTAGCTGATATGAGGAAGAAACCTTGAGAGGAACCAGACTCAAAAGGGAACCCATCCTCATTTGGGTGACACTGGAGAGTGTGATATGAACAATGTCCTTTCTGTATTTATTTATAGTCATGTAGAATTCTATGTGTATATTAATTTGGAGGTTATTGTCTTCCTCAAAGTCCACATATGGTTGGCAGCATTGCTTTGAATACCCAAATCCTCATGAGGCAGAAACCAGCTAGTGCAGGTCCATCTCTGAATGCCTCAGGATCCTCGTAGGGTTGGCCTCTGTCTATTGGAGCTGGCACAATCTCTATGTGCCTCAGGATGGGTAGAAGAAGGGAAACAAGTGGAAAGGAAAGGAAATATGCAAATCAACAAACACATGCACTGATAATATTACATCCCCCTTTTTATGAAGCATTTGAATATCACAACACAAGCCAACACAAGAAGTCATAGTATAGCAGTCATCAGACAATTCTGAACAATCAGGTAAAGAACGTGATGACTAATGACATGTTGGACACTAATGTCATAATATCAACAGTCTGATAGTCCCTTGCAGGTAAAAGAATAATAATAATTTTTTTTACAGATCAAGAATGTCTCTGTGTTGCACCATGCAACCAAAATGTGTAAATTGAAAACCTGTTGTGCATGTTTCAGTGTTTTCATTCAGTCCTTTGTTTACAGGTTGTGACGGTGGGCCGGCAGCCCGCGCACAAAAGAAGCACAGCACTCCTCACCCGACCGCTGGCAGGGTGCTGAACAGACAGCGCCGGTTCAGCACCCCCACTGTTTTGGACAGCCTGAGTGCACGTGGCTGCGAGAGAGTGTGAGGAAACTCAACTCGGCTGGGAGCTAATGAGTGTGGCGGCTGCAATCTTCCCTCCAGTAGAAGACGGAGGAGTATAAAAGCTGCTCTCCAGATAGATTAGGTGAGGTGATGAAGTGCACTAATCTCTGTGTCTCTCTCTCATTTAGAGGCCAACGTCAGCGAGGAAGACGAGAGCAAACCTCTGCCCCATTTGAGAGCGACCGCCCTGCCCTCTAGGTCCCACCACCACGCAGCTGCCGCCTTCTTGCTGAACTCAGCTCCGGGACAACCATGCCCTCACCCCACTTCCCCAGCCACTTCCACTTTGACCTTCACTTACTGCTGCACCAACTTCTACAATAAAGAGCACATTCCCCTCACTCCTACCTTGTGGTGTCTGTGTTCTGCACTTCTGTTTTTCTGTGGCAGGATGGAGCACAGACCTCATCTCGTGAGGGAGACTTGAATCCATCAGTGGGCGTATTCCTGTGCTCTCAGCTTGTTCTTTGTCTAGTATGAAAAAAAAGATCATTGCTGTTTGCACTGTCTTTTCTGCAAGACCATTGCTTTGTGGATAGTGGGGACTAGATGTTACATGTGCAAGTCCCAACAAACTGCAAAGTTTTCAAAGTCATTTGAGCTGTATTGTGGACCATTATCTGAAATTACCTTTTCAGGTACATCATATCTGGCAAATATGGTCTTGAGCTTGCGGATTATGGCTACTGATGTGGTTGAGTGGAGCCTTTCTAACTCAAAGAATCTGCTGTAGTAGAAAAGATCTGCACGTGAAAAGACCAGTTGCAATGATCTGCCATGGGCACTCTGGAATCTGGTGAGAGATCATAGGCTGTTTAGGGTTAGACTTTAGGCAATCTAGGAAGATCACTAGATCTTCTAGAAAAGGTCAATTTTCTACCATTTATTCGATTTGCTTGTTCATTCCTGGCCAAAACAAGATATCTCTGTCCCGTTGCTTACTCCTCAGATCCTGTTCAGTTGCTGTTCAAATGTCAGTTTCCTGTCACTCACAGAGAGATTGGTTATGACTGTCTGAATTTGTGCATCCATACCTTCATTCAGTGATTCAAGTCTGTATAGAACGGATTTCCTGGACAGGGCATCTGCTATTGGAATGTCTTTTCCTGGATGGTGCACAATCTCAATGTCATGCCTCTGCAGCTGCAGGATCATTCGCTGAAGGTGTGGAGGTGCAGCTGCAATGGGTTTCCTCAGGATGGGTTCTAGAGGTTTGTGATCAAATTCAACAACATTCTTTCTGCCATAGACATATGCATGAAAACGTGTTCATACAAACACCACAGCATACAACTCCTCAATTTGCGCATAATTTTCTTCTGTTGGTTTGAGAGATTTAGAAGCAACCTTGGGCTTACCTTCTTGGAGCAACACTGCACCTAGCCCACTCTGACACATTAATCTGCAGGCAGAGCTCTTTTCTAGGGTTCTAGTAAGACAGAATGGGACCAGGTTCCTTTGTAATCAGTTCTTCAATTTTTTTCAAATGCCTTCTCATGAGTCCCATACAAACTTATTGGTCTGTTTCAGAAGCTGCCTCAAAGGCATATTAATCTCAGACAAGTTTGGCACAAATCTGGACAGGTAATTGACCATACCTGGTCTCCAACTCTGACTTGTTCTTGGGAGGGTTCATATCTTTTATTGTGCTGAGCTTCTCTGGATCAGGTTTGATGCTTTTGCATGTTAATTTGTGCCCAAAATAACTGACCTCTGAGATGTGTATCACACTCTTCTCTGGGTTGAGGTGTACTCTTCTTTCACAGGTCCTCATCAGCATGGCATGTAAGTTTGCATCATGTTACTCTCTCATTTTTCCAAAGTCAAATGTGCCATCAGCAATGGCTGCCACACTATCAAGCCCTTCATAAGTCTCATCAATCTTTCTCTGAAATCTTTATCTGAAATCAGTCAAAGGGGTAAACAGAGAAAAATTGTTAGCTTTGACAACTCTGAGAGTCTGATTGCCCAGTATCCTGATTTTGCATCCAGTACACTGAAGAACTGTGCTCCAGGAAGTTTTGGGGTGACGTTGTCCAAAGTCGGAAGAGGGTAATGCGATTGCTTTATGCTCTTTATTGCTTTATTCAAGTCTCTGGGATCCAAACAGACCCTGAGCTTTCCAGTGCAGGGTTTTCCAATGACAACGACGGCACAGACCCAGACAGTGGATTCAGTCACTTTGGCAATGATACCTGATTTTTCCATGTTATCTAGCTCCTCCTAGAGGCGACTGCCCAGCATGAACGGAATACTCCTGGGTGGATACAAAACAGGGACAGCTGTAGGGGTTGGTGTATAGTACATTCACCTGGAAAATGTCCAGTCCCTTGAAAAACATTAGAAAACTCTTGTATTATATCACAGGGTTAATCTACATCTGTGCACACTGAGAAGACAAGCTTAATTAACCCCATGTCTAAACATGCTCTCAAACCAAGCACAGGGGGAACATGTGTACTCACAATGTAGAACTCCAGCAAAGTTTCTGTGTCTTTGTATTTACACTGTCCCTTTTACATCAAGTGGCTGTCCACCATAGCCTGTAAGATGCCATGTTGTGGGCTTCAGTCCTACAGTGCCAAAGAGATTTTTAAATCTGTTGGCAGGAATTATATTCACCCGAGTCCAAGTATCCAATTTAAAAAACTTGAATTCTGCAAAAGCCTGTTCACATTCTTTGTCTTTGTGCTCTTTGTCAATTGCATCAATAAATGGTTCATCCAGCTCCTCAATATCTGTGTTTTCAACTGTATGCATGGTTTTATGTGTAGTTGGCTGTCTTGATGTCTACCTGTGCAAAGTTGTCAATTTTACTGCATATTTTGCACTGACGGATTTTTGCAGGACAAATGCCTCTCTGGCTGTTTTGCTGTGCAAAATGACTGCATAGACTGTCTTTAGCAATGCTCCTATCCTCCTATGGTATTATTGTAGCAAAGCAACTGAGAACCTGTGATAGTGGAATTTGTAATTGTAGAAAATAGTCACATGTGTATCAGTAAATTTGAAGTCGCAGAGAAAAATACTTTAGGAGTTGAAAACTTGTAGAATTTTTTTTCTATCCCACAAACACAACACAACAATAACACCTCAAATTCTTCACTGCAGATGCACAAATCTATTCTACAAATCACAAATTAAGAAATTCATATTTTTGCTCACATTTTTGCTGTAGTTGCTGCAGTGAATATGGTGCAAAATACATTCACACACCCATATCAAAAAACATTTTTGCCACAGATGCAAACCAAGAATCTAAATGGCAGAGCACAACAGCATACAAGTACTCGCCACAATACAATACAATAAAACACAAACAACTAGCAACTAAAGAGGGAAAACACAGAACTTATTAAGGGGAACTAATCAAGGGAAACACAAGACAGGTGTGCACAGGAAATCAGTGAACCAACCAAGGAAGACATTGCATGCATCAGAAAAGGCGTACTGTGACAGTACCTACTGCATTTGATTCAGTACCTACTGCTCGGCTGTTGATACCGTACATACTGATCAGTATAGGTGTGTAGTGTGAATACAGTCCAGATATACAACATCCACAGTGTCATGTGACCTACGACATATAATAACTGCAAAAACTTATACACTGTGGCAACTGTTTTTTCTTGTTTAAACCTTCAACAAGTTAACAATTTACTCAGGTGTTGTTAAACGAGTACGGTTTAATCACAAGGAACAACGTGTAATACCTATAGTACTTACACTTAAAAAGAGCCGACGTGCTGCATGCCGTCATTTTTGATTCTGACAGCTCTTCCGCACCAGTCCCTTTGCCTTATGGGATAGCGCATTCGTTTCATACTACAGTATCTTGGTGGAAGCAGTAGGTCATCCAGGTATTTACATTTACATTTATGGCATTTGGCAGATGCCCTTACCAGAGCGACTTACAATAGTGCTTTGAAGTCTATCAAAAATACATTCTGATATTAGCTCACTAGGTCACAAACTAGGAATACCATCAGTCCAAAACTCTGTTGGGCATTTATTTATTTATTTATTTATTTTGTGAAAGTGCTAACTTAAGTACTTTATGAAGAGGTAAGTCTTTACACGTCGTTTCAAGACTGCCAGTGACTCAGCTGTTCAGACATCTAGGGGAAGTTCATTCCACCACCTTGGTGCCAGAACAGAGAAGAGTCTCGATGCATGCCTTCCTTGTACCCTGAGAGATGGTAGGACCAGTCGAGCAGTGCTAGAGGATCGGAGGGAGTGTGGTGCCATGCGAGGTGTGATAAGTGCTTTGAGATAAGTGGGCGCTGGTCCGTTTTTGGCTTTGTAGGCAAGCATTAGTGTTATTTCCCACCTACTGTTTTATGAATACTGAGAATGCACACATACTACTCCTTTGGCACACTGCTTTTCACCTACTGTATGGTAGAGTAGGGATATTTGGATGCAGCAATTCAAACTATGAGGGAGGTTCCCCTATGGTGATCTGGAGGGGAATTATCCATGGTGAACGTGACATGTTTTCTATATTTAAAAGCATCTAAACCATTTAGTATGGAAGTATTTTCCAGACAAATTTCAAAAGTAATTGCATTTTCTACTTGTGGATTCATAAATTGTGACATGATTCAAATGAAAATGCAAATCACATATTGCTGTTTGCATTTTTGTTACACAAACGTATAATGTCTGCCAAATTTCAAATGGAAAAGCAAATTCCATTTGCAATTGCATTTCCCATGTCTTACGAATTATGACTGTAACGAGGAGTCAACAGAATGGGGATCCATTAGCAGCGTTTTAATAAAAGGCAGACACAGTCGTACAGGCGTGGTCGGGTAACAGCGAAACAGGGTAATCAGAGGCAAAACAAAGGCAGAGTGATCAAACAGGCAGATGGTCAGGGCAGGCAGCAAAGAATCAGAAACGAGAAGAAACAGTCCAAGGTCAAACACGGTAATCCAACAGAGAAGATACAAACGCTCAGAAATGTCAGCCGGGGCAAAACAAGACTTCGCAATGAGTGAGCGAGAGGCGGAGGCTTAAGTAGTCCCGGTAATAGGCTGCAGGTGAGCTCGTAATCAGTGCTGGGTGCGGGGTGATGGGAAATGTAGTTTCGAGGGGAAAGTCAATACTCGGGTGATGGTGACCACTGGTGTCGATCAGGGGGAACCACAGAGGCCGGATTCGTTACAGAGCCCCCCTCCTACGAGCGGCTCCTGACGTGAGAAGGCAGACGACGCCGGGGTCTTCCGCGAGGACGAGGGGCCGGTTTATCCGGATGGGTCCTGTGGAAGTCAGTAGTAAGAGACGGGTCAAGAATGTCCTTGGCATCGACCCAGGACCTCTCCTCCGGTCCGTACCCCTCCCAGTCCACGAGATATTGCAGGACTCCTCCCCGGCGCCGAGAGTTTAAGATTTCCTGCACCTGATACGCCTCCTCACCGTCGATGATGAGGGGAGGGGGTCCCTGGTTCCGGGCCTCATCTAGGTCGTCCGCCCTTCTCGGAGCACCAGCGGCCTTGAGCAGGGAGACATGAAAAGTGGGTGAGATACGATATTGTGGAGGTAAGGCCAAACGATAAGAAACAGGGGTTATTTGTTTAATGACTTTGAAAGGACCCACGTACCTGGGACTGAGTTTGCGGCAGGGTAGTCGGAGCCGGAGGTCTCTAGTGGAGAGCCAGACCCATGATCCCGGGACATACTCAGGGTTGGGACGTCGGTGGTGATCTGCCTGTTCCTTCTGTCTCCTGATGGCGCGTTGGAGATGGGTATGGGCCTCGTTCCAGGTGGTTTCACTCCTCCTGAACCAGTCATTAACTGCAGGTAATTCTGTGGGCTCCCCGGACCAGGGAAAGAGAGGTGGTTGGAACCCCAGCACACATTGGAAGGGTGTAAGCCCGGTGGATTGTTTGCACAGGGAATTTTGCGCGTATTCGGCCCAGAACAGATATCGGCTCCAATCAGCTTGGTTGCGGTGACAGTAGGATCTTAGGAAGCGGGTGATCTCTTGGTTGAGCCGCTCGGTTTGCCCATTGGATTCAGGATGGTAGCCCGAGGTAAGGCTTATGTTAATGTTGAGATGTTTGAAGAAGGCTGTCCATACGCGAGAAGTGAACTGAGGGCCTCTGTCCGAGACGATATCTTCAGGGAGTCCGTAGAAGCGGAACACATAACTGCACAGAGCCTCTGCTGTTTCTAGGGCTGTGGGTAGTTTGGGTAAGGGTATTAGGCGACAGGACTTAGAGAAGCGGTCAACCACAGTAAGAATGGTGGTATTGCCTCTGGAGTTGGGGAGGTCGGTGACGAAGTCGATGGCGATGTGGGACCAGGGTCTCTGAGGGATGGGTAGAGGCTGGAGCAAACCTGCCGGTAACTGTTTGGAGGATTTGGTGGTGTTGCAAGTTACACAGTTCTTAATGTATGCAATGGTGTCAGTACGGAGTGAGGGCCACCAGAATTTGTTGGTGAGGAGTTGGATGGAAGCCGTTATTCCGGGGTGTCCGGAGCCGGGGAGGTCATGAGCCAGTTGAATAGCTCTGTTCCTCAGGGAAAGAGGTACAAAGGTCCTATTAGGAGGACATGCAGCCGGTATGGGATCGGTGCCCTGTGTCTCCGCAATTTCGGTCATGATGTCCCACTGCACTGGTGCCACGATGAGAGTGGTAGGTAAGATGGGATTGGGAGAAAGGGGTTCGTAAGCGGACTCAAACTGGCGAGAAAGCGCATCTGCTTTGGTGTTCTTGGAACCTGGACGATAAGTTACTGTGAACTGGAACCGTGTGAAGAACAACGCCCACCTAGCCTGTCTGTGATTGAGTCTTTTTGCAGAGCGGAGATATTCCAGATTGCGATGGTCGGTGAGAACCGAGAAGGGAAATTTGGCTCCCTCAAGCCAATGTCGCCACTCCTCCAGCGCCGCCTTCATAGCCAATAGTTCGCGGTTCCCCACATCATAATTCTGTTCCGCTTGGTTAAGCTTGCGAGAGAAGTAGGCACAGGGGAAGAGTTTGGGTGGACTGCCATGACGTTGCGAAAGAATGGCCCCGATGCCTGTGCTGGAGGCATCTACCTCCACTATGAATTCGCGTTCAGGATCAGGGTGATGGAGTATAGGTACAGTAGAGAACCGTTCCTTGAGGTGATTAAAGGCTCTGTCGGCTACGGGCGACCAGGTTAAGCGTCCTCCCCTCCTCTTGGTCATTGAAGTCAGGGGGCCTGCGATGGAGCTGAAGTCTCTGATGAATCGTCTGTAGAAGTTGGCGAATCCAAGGAATCTCTGCATCTCCTTAACAGTCGTAGGTTGGGGCCAGTTCAGGATGGCCTGCACTTTACGATCATCCATCGCCACTCCCTCAGGACTGACCACATATCCCAGGAACGTGGTGGAAGTCTGGTGAAATTCACATTTCTCTGCTTTAGCATATAACTGGTGGGAGATCAAACGTTGTAGTACGGCTCTGACATGGTGAATGTGTGTTTCAAGGGAGGCGGAGTAGATGAGAATGTCATCCATGTAGACGATGACCCATCTATTCAGCATGTCACGGAATACATCGTTTATGAATGCCTGGAAGACTGAGGGACTGTTGACGAGGCCGAACGGCATGACCCGGTACTCATAGTGCCCAGAAGTGGTGGAGAAGGCGGTCTTCCACTCGTCCCCCTCCTTTATGCGAATCAGATTGTAGGCATTGCGCAGATCGAGCTTGGTGAAGTATTTGGCGGAGCGAAGCTGCTCTAGAGCCAGTGGAACTAGAGGTAAAGGATACCGGAACTTGACAGTTACTTCGTTTAAACCTCTATAGTCAATACAGGGCCGAAGACCCCCATCTCTCTTTTTGACAAAGAAGATTTAGGGCGGAAGCAGGAGACGTAGATGGAACGATGAAACCCTTAGCCAGTTCTTCCTCAATGTAGGTTTTCATGGCTTCAGTCTCTGGTTGCGAAAGAGGGAAGATTCTGCCTCTGGGTGGTGTAGAACCAGGGAGCAGCTCGATGGCGCAGTCGCTAGACCGATGTGGTGGTAATTGGGCAGCGTTGGACTTGCTGAATGCCTCAGCTAGATCAGCATACTCCGAAGGAAGGTTGGCTGAGGGCGGAGGGTCCTTCTTAACGATGACTGCTTTAAGTGACATTGGTTCCAGGGTCTGAAGACACTGTACAAAACACTTGGCCGACCAGTGAATGATTTGACCCTCAGTCCATGAGATCTGTGGTTCGTGGAGCTGAAGCCAGGGTAGTCCAAGAATAACTGGGTTATTGGGAGCTTGTATGATGAAGAAACGAATAGTTTCTGAGTGCATGGCGCCAGTAGTCAGGCAGATGTCATTGGTGGTGTGTAGGACCTGACCGGCGCCCAGAGGTCTTCCGTCTAACGCTGCCACTGCCAAAGGAGATTTACAAGGTATGAGAGGGAGGTCATGAGCTTTGGCGAAACCAGCATCAATAAAATTTCCTGCTGCTCCAGAATCGATTAGGGCCATTGTCTCTACCATCCCATTACTAAAGGCTAATTTAACAGGTACCTTAATACACTTTGAAATATGAGATGATTGACTCACCGCAGAGGGAGCGTGTTGCTTGGGTCTTGTGGGGCAGGAAGCTTTCACATGACCGGCTTGGCCGCAGTAGAGGCAGAGGTTTCTACGATAACAGCGCTCTCTTTCCTCAGGGGAGATACGAGCGTGCCCCACCTGCATCGCCTCTTGCTCAGGCATTAGCGGAGGGCTCGGTGAACGAAGCGCCGAACTCCTGCTGGGTCTCCTAGAGCGAATCAGATTGTCAATGCGAATGGCAAGATTAATCAGCTGATCTAAGGTCTTGCCCTCATCTCGACAGGCGAGCTCAGCCTGAAGCTCCAGGTTTAGACCCTTGCGGAAAAGCAGCTTTAAGGGGTCATCAGACCATCCGGTTTGTGCAGCCAGTGTGCGAAATGATAGGGCAAAATCTGCCGCCGTTTTTTCCCCCTGACGCAGCGTGAGAATTTGTTCACCAGCTCCGTCTCCTCCTTCGGGCAGATCAAACACCTCTCGGAATCGCTGCAAAAACGCCTCGAACGAGGAAAAGGCTGGTCGAGTGAAATTCCACACGGCGGTGGCCCAGTCTAACGCCTTGCCAGACAGGAGAGAGCAGACAAAAGCGATGCGACTCTCTTCCGTGGGATATAGCGCCAGCTGTTGCAAGACAAACAAGGAGCATTGGAGCAGAAAGCCCTTACACTTCGCCGGTGTGCCGTCGAACTTTTCCGGGTAAGCTAAGCGAGGGCTAGCCGTAGCATGACTCGGGGGAGGTGCTTGGGGTGCTGGCTCTACCGACGGTGAGGCAGATTCGGAAGGAGGTAGCCGTATCGCTTGCAAAGTTTTTACTAATTCCTCCGTGAGTGATGTGAGACGTGCTAGCTGTTGTTGATGGGCGGCTAGTACGTTAGCCTGGGCAGAGACTTCGGTAGAGAGTCTGTAGACCGCTGCTGGATCGAGAGGCGGCGAAGTCTTCTGTAACGAGGAGTCAACAGAATGGGGATCCATTAGCAGCGTTTTAATAAAAGGCAGACACAGTCGTACAGGCGTGGTCGGGTAACAGCGAAACAGGGTAATCAGAGGCAAAACAAAGGCAGAGTGATCAAACAGGCAGATGGTCAGGGCAGGCAGCAAAGAATCAGAAACGAGAAGAAACAGTCCAAGGTCAAACACGGTAATCCAACAGAGAAGATACAAACGCTCAGAAATGTCAGCCGGGGCAAAACAAGACTTCGCAATGAGTGAGCGAGAGGCGGAGGCTTAAGTAGTCCCGGTAATAGGCTGCAGGTGAGCTCGTAATCAGTGCTGGGTGCGGGGTGATGGGAAATGTAGTTTCGAGGGGAAAGTCAATACTCGGGTGATGGTGACCTCTGGTGACGATCAGGGGGAACCACAGAGGCCGGATTCGTTACAATGACTATGGAAGTATTTTCTGGACAAATTTCAAAAGTAATTGCAAATTGCATTTTCAATTGCATTTTCTATTTGTGGATGCATAAATTGTGACATAATTCAACTGAAAATGCAAATTGCACATTGCGGTTTGCATTTTCGTTTACACGAACGTACAATGTCTGCAAAAATTCGAAAGGAAAAGCAAAGTCCATTTGCAATTGCATTTCTCATGTCATACAAGTTATGACCCTGTCATATCGAAATAGCAATAGCGATTACCCCATTTGCTATTTCACTTCCTTGGCATCACATATGAAGCCTGCCAAAATTCAAATGCAATCGCAATTCCCTTTGCACTTGCATTTCCAATGCCTTGCACAGACACCAATCAGTGTTAGGGGTGGGAGTAATACTATGGGGCATGTTTGTATTTGGAAGTGATGTCAGTTACAGTTGACGGCCAAGAAGGAAAATGTGCAGAATGTTTTTTTGAAGAGTAATAAAGGTTCTTTACAAACATAAATGGCCTGGTACAATATTAAATATTTTTATACAGACAACATACAAGTACCATAAAACAGTCACATCTAGGGATTCTCTGCAAGTTTAAGTTCCTCTATTAAGTTACAGAGTTTCAGGGCATTCTTCTTCTCCATTAATTTCAGTGATAAGAAATGATGACACAGCTCCTTGTGAAATATATAGAAATTCGGCTGTGTTTTTAGGAATCTATTCTTATGTAAAAAGAATTTTCCAAGAATAATAATTATGTTAATCGCAAAGTTGCGTGTTTTATGTCATATTAGGGGAAAAAAAACAGTAATGCGAATCTTCCCAAAAGACACTAGCAAATTTACATTCATAAAATAAATGTTCTGTTGTTTTAATTTGTTCACAAAATGAGCAGGTGTTATGATGTAAACCAAATTGACGTCTTAAAAATTCTCCAGAACGATAAACTCCATTATGAATTTTAAAGTGGACATCCTCCTCCTTTGGTGAGATTAGAAATTTAAAATATTTTATTCTTAATTTCTTAGCTTCGTTGTTGGAAAAGTATTGAAAAATTGAAAAGTTTTTGTTTGAAGAAAACGGATATAATACCTTGACAAAGGATTTCTGGATTGTGGTGTTGGGCAATTTTAGATTAGTGAGAGCAATCTAAAGCTTAGGAAGATGAGGATTTACATTACTTTGATATAAGATATAAGACATCTGAATTATAGATTGTGGGATTGCTTTGATAACAATATCATACTGTTTTTGGTCATTTATCTTAAATTTTGAGCATAAAATCTCATAAGGCATAATGGTTCCGGTATTTTCCAATAGTTGTTTTACGGACCATATTCCCTTCTCAAACCAATTTTTATAGAATGAAGATTTGTTCCTAAAGACCACATATCTACAATTCCACAAAAGGATGTTATGGGGGCTGAAATTATGCTTGTAGATCATCTCCAATAAAGTAATACCTGTTGATGAAATGCATATAACTTAGGGAGTTTTTTAAGGTCAATCACAGGAGGTTGATGCCTCATAGTTTCGTAAAAATTTTCCTTGGGAAATTGAACCAAAAGCTGTTTTCATTTTTCAACAAGGATCGTAGCCAATTTGTTTTAATAGTACCATTAATACACTCAGTATCAATGGCTTTTAGCCCTCCTTACTCATGCTCTTTAACCATAATTCCTTTCCTAATGTAGTGTGTTTTTCTTTTCCACATATAATTAGTTAGCCTGGTTTATAGCTTTAATTGCATTTTTGGGAAGTGTCATCGAGTAAGCTGGGTAGATAAATCTTGAACTGCATTCCATTTTCATAAGAATAATTCGGCCCATAATAGAGATGACTCTTTGATACCACGAATTCAAATAAGATATACATTTATCTAGATTATTGCAAATGTTGAGATTAATTAGTGTTATTATCCTTTGTAATGTGTATGCCTAGGTATTTAATGGTTGATTTAACAGGGATATTATGAATTGTCAACAGAGGAGAGTTATGAATTGGTATGAATTGGTTATTTCAGTTATGAATTGGTCGTAATTCACATTTTTTTAAGGTTTAACTTTAAGTCAGATGACCTAGAAAAAAGCTTTATTGTTTTGAGGATTTTTGGTACTTGGTTACTATTTTTCATGAATATGGTTGTGTCTTCTGCCAGTTGGCTGATAGACAGCTGTTTGCCTATCACTGTCAATTTTTCAAAATCTGAGTTTTTTATAAGGATGGAGAGCATTTCTGCTGCAGAGATAAAGAGCAAGGTACAGATGGGACAATCTTGTTTTAATTCCTTTATCAACCTAAAAATCTTGGAGACATACCTTGTGGTAATAAAACTGTGCTATTAGTGTCCTTATAAAGTGCTATTAGTTCCCTTATAAAGTCGTTTAACTAAATTTATAAGGTTTTTGCCTAATCCTAAAGTACGAAACATAAATTTGTGTTCAATCTTATTAAAGGCTTTAAAAAACTCTAAAAATAAAATAAAATAAAATAAAAGTCAAATAATGGTAATCCTGTACGTCAGTCACAAGTTGTATATTATTATGAATTGACAGACCTTTCAAAATACTTGACTGTGTATCTGAGATAATTTGTGTAATAATGGGTTTTAATCTGTTGGCATAAATATGAGTTAAAATTTTATAGTTAACCAGGATAATGGGTCTAAGATTGTCTATTAATTTTGGATCTTTTCCAGGTTTAGGGATGAGAGTGATGATCTCTTGCTTCATAAGTAGTAGGAAGAGTGTGTGTTTCAGATATTTCTTTTAACATATGGAAGATAAGTTCTTTAAGATATTCCCAGAAATACCTATAGAAATTATTTGTTAGACTTTCAGAATCTGGAGATTTATCTAAGGATAAGCATTTCATGGCTTTTTCCATTTCATCCATACTGATGTCTGCATCACATACATTTTTAAAACTCTCATCCACTTTAGGAATCCATTCCTTAATGTGCTCAAATAAAGCATCAGCATCTATGTATGGAAAATCTTATCAGGGTTCGTACACTCTTGATTATTAATTAGCAGTGCCTTTACAGCATTCCGCTCTTGTATCTTTTTTTCCAATCTAAAAATATGCTGAACTCCTTTTACCCTCCTCTATCCACTTCGCCCTTGATCTTATATATGCTCCTTTGGCTTTATTAAAGTAAATGTTGTCTAGCGAAGATTGCAGATGTATAAATTTTTGTTTGTTATTTACACTTGAATGAAGATTTAATACAAATATCAATTTACCATTTGATATAGAGATCTGATGTACTTTATAGTTTAAATATTCCCATTTAGCTCTATAAGTTGTAAAATTTGAATCTTCAATTATATCACTGATTGTTGCTATAACTTCTTGATAAAAGGGCATACTTTTTAGGAGGTTTGACTTAAATTTCCAGTATCCTTTTTTCCTTAGACAAGCGTTTGTAAGTTTAAGAATAACTTTAAATATTCAGTGATCTGTTAGAGGTGCTACAGAAATTGGAGTTTGAATCCAGAATAGGCCTATTTTCAGACACTATTCAAAATCTATTCTATTATATTAATTCTATTAATTCTTTACCTATTCAGGGAAATTGCTTAAAAGTTAAGCAATGCCTGCTGACCTATTCGTATCATAACAAAAAAAGTATTTTGTCTCCCCACTGATTTGACCGGGATTTTTCATCCATGTCATTAGATTGAGTTTATTGGAGAAGAAAACACAGTGCTTTTTCATTTTTACAAAAAAGGGAGATTGATTTTCTTTTAACAGATGTGTTAAGTGAAACATAAGAGAACATAGGGTTAGAGGAAGACATAAAAAAAAGGGTATATAAACTAAAAGTAAAAATTTAAGGGTATTAGTTTTTTGGAATTAAACACTGTTGCAGAGCTCCTATCTGATACTGTTGAATATAGTAAAATTTACTATAAAACAAACATTCTTGCCCTCATATTAAAGAATGTATCTAAAGTGAACATACACTTCCATAGCCCAGCTTCACCCTGCTCCACCCGCCAGATGTGCAAAAAACAGATATTCCGGGAGAGTTGACCCCCAAAGTGCAAATCTTTGTGCAAAAAGAGGTAAGTAGTTAAATGAACTAATGTAAAGTCAGCACAAACTGAAATTTAATCCGTTTTCCTCTCTCTTGACCTTCAGACTGAGATCCCCTTAAAGTATAACAACATTTCTTTTTAACTACAACATGGAATAATAACATTTGAACATTGTTATAGTTCATTATATAGTTATTTAGTTCATTGTTATAGTTCATTACATTGTTATAGTTCATTATACATTATATAGAGAACCTCTAAAAAATAAGTGTTAACACAGAACCTCTGAGATATGACTCTCAAATATCTGAGAGTGTGAAATAAAATGACATGCTGCCTTTAGCCTGTCTAATCCGGAATAACCCTGCTACCATTGATAGCCGACATGTCCTCTGTAGTGCACATTCTTTTCTGCCGCCCTGGCTTGCTCCATCTTCGGCCATGCAACTGAGCAAGCCTCTCTGTTAGCTTTGCAAAAGTCTTGTTTGAGGTGAATTTCCAAAGCTTTGCAGAGCTTGGAGTTTTTGGACAGCTTCCAGATGGTATCCCAGTGGTATATCAGGGTGAACTGGATGATGACATGACAATGTCTCCCCTCCTCTTTTCTCCCAATGTGGTGAATCAGCCACAGTTTCCATCGATGTATCCCACTGCGGCGCTATTTTGAACAGGATATTCATGACGATGTCTCGGATGTGTTCATCATCTTTTTCTTTCAAACCATGTATTTTGATATTCCAGCGTCTCTTGTAACACTCCAATTCCTATTACTTTTTCTTTCAGCTTCTCATTTTCCTTGATGTGAGAGGGCATTTCTTTTTCTATTGCTTGTATCTTGACTTTGCACTCTTTAAGCTCAGTGGCATTCATCTCTACTAGTCTGGTGATATTGGCCACCATGACTGAGTTTTCTAACTGGTCACTGAAGCTGTCAATTTTTGAGGTTAGCTTTTCTATAGCTTCAACAAGAGTTGCATTTGGACTTCAGTTGGTTCCTGCGAGGTTATAACATGGTCATGTAAGTGTATAACATATAATGTGTGTCAGTCATTGCAATCGAGAGATTACATTAGATGCATAATTAGCAGAATGCTGATTTCCACAATGTGAATTGCACGTTCCCATGATGCATATCGTGGAATTATTTTTCATCACAATGCATCGTGTCTTGATGTATCGTTACCCCCCTAGTTCTCACCTATGAAAGCATTTTTCTGCCATGTAAAAATTAAAGACTTGATTTGTAGCTCAAAACTTCAACTTTTTACATGCAAAATTGAAACATGCAAACAATACATAGGCATGAATGCATACTGCTAAAAAATTGCTTTTAAATTTTAATAACATGCAGGCCAATAGAGTGCTGCAGGGTTGACGTATTTTTGTAGGCCAACTTGGAAGTTAGCATCACCCTGGATAGGATTTTTCCATTGACTTTTGGATTATTGCAGAAATTAAGCTCTGTGACCAACAAAAGTTTATGATTTTTATATGTTTTGTTCATCAAGATAATCTTTACAAATTAACAAAACTTATTAATTTTGAAGCCTACATACAATCGCCAGAAGTAAAAAGCTAAAGTTAGGCTATAAACGAACTACTCCACAGTACAACGGTTCACGCATGATTTCAATGTCACCACCACTAAGTTTCCAACAACTCTTCCAATCTTTATTTAAAAAACATGTTCCCTGATAAGGATCCACTGTGCTCTTTTTGTGGATGAATCTGCCCCCCACCTTTTTTGGGAATGTGTCCATGTTGCATTATTTTGGAGAAAATTCCATTTGTTTATACATGCATCTCTTTTGGATAGTTTTTCTTTGTGGTATAAAGATGTTTCATTTGGCTTTTGCAGTTTTGAAAAAAGTTTAAAGAATAAGTATTTTTTTGATAAAATTCCAGCAGGAAAGGCTTTGTATGCTGTGCACACATTAGTTCTACAAGCAAGTATGATATACTGTTGGGTTAAGTTAGTAGATGATTTTTTGATTTGGGTTTTCAAAATATGATATTCACTGTCACATTTGTTTGCATGCTATGGGTGAATGGTTTCAAATCTATCTGAGAACTTTTGTGCAGCTAGGTCTGGATATGATCTGAGCCAAAAGGGGTGAGGTTTGAACAAGGCTGTGAAAAGTTTTAAAAGGTTTTCAAGAAATTCCAAATTGTTGGAAAAAAAAAAATAATCAATGTTCAGCAGCTATTAAACAAGGTTAATGAAGGCAGATATTTCTTAAAATTATCCTGCTTTTTCTCTGATTCAGGACCTTATATGCTTACACAATATTAAGTAATATCATTTTACTCATGTCCCTAAAGTACCTGAACCCCAGTAATTGCTGCTTGCAGCTATATTTATTATTATAATTCTATGCGGGTGGTCTGTGGCAGCCCCTAGAACCTTTTGGTAAACATTCTGAAATTTGGCACACTGACTGGGCATTTCACCAATTTTTGGGCTCCACCCCTCAAGGCCTCTAGCACCACCATTGGGTCAAAATTCAAGGTACATTTTTGCTTATAACCTTTGAAGCATTTGTCCTAGGAATGAAATTCTTGTTCCACCCTAATTCCTGGCTCATTCCAATTTCAACTGATCCCATTATGTCATTTTGTGCCATATGATTTTCTGCCATTTGTAGTTTTTTTTTTAAACCTTTAGAAAAGTTTTTGCAGCCCACAGATTTGTTCAAATTTTCTCAGATGATCCTGAGACTAATTTCCATGAAAGATTTTTGATATTCAAAAGTGTTCATCTTTAATATGCAAACAAATCTGATGGTGAAGCTGCCAAACAGGAAGTGAGGCAATATCTTGACAACAGCTTGAAGGATCGACATGAAACTTAGTTATTGAGGAGGCAACCCCAGGGGCCCCCAAAATTTTCATGTCATTTGAGCACTAGGGGGTGCTAAAACATAAAAACCTATATTTTTGCTATTTACTCGGGAACAGTTCAGAATAAATGTATAATTCTGGTCATCTAGTTATCTTATTTCTTACATGATGCTGAGTTATGTCACTGCAAAAAACTTTCCATCCACCATTTTCTGCCATTACACAAAACAGGAATTTTGGCTATATCTCAGCAACACTTTGACATTGCCACACCAAATTTGGCAGACACCTCAAGAATGAGTTCTTGAGAGATCTTATTAATGTTTGTTTCATTTGAATGCTAGGTGAAATGTATTTTCCCCATTACTACTAAAGTGTTTGGTTTCACATCATTATTCTTGTTTTCCTTAAGACTTCTAAGGTCAGTTGACCAAAAAATTTCATGGCTATCTTTGTATTTTATAAACATACAAAACCCTTCAAAATTTTATAAACATACAAAACCCTTCTTGAAAACCCTTCAAAATTTTTCACAGCCTTAATTTATTGTCCTTGCCATAGTTAGCACAGATCATCTTCAGGCCAAGCTACATAAACAGATGGATTTTAGATATTCAGAATTGTTCACCCGTAACATGCAAACAAATTTAATAGTGAAGGTGCAAAACAGGGAGTGAGGTCATAGTTTGAAAACACATGTATGAATTCATAAAATCATAAGAAATGACATGTACTCATCAAAACAAATCCTACCAAGACCTACTGGGCCTACCAGGAATGCACAGCATACAAAGCCTTCCCTACTAGAACATTAAAAAACAAATCACGTTGAGCTCAGACACCTGATATTTTAACAGATATCTCATCTCTTTTGGTCTTTAAAAAAAAATTTGCATCACCTCTATGAATTTCTTTTTTTTTGGTCATTTGTGTATTTTCACTAATATAGTCTGGTGAAGCTTTTGTAGGTGTAAAAAATATTAATCATATGTACACACGTGGTTTGAACTTCTTTTGCAAAAGGAAATAAATGTTAATAGAAGTTATACAATACCAAAATTATAAAGTTAAGGTAACAAGAAAACTCCTATATTAATGCATAATCTCATTGTTTACAAGCACCTCAAACATTTCAGTTATCTATTTTGATAAACAGCATACCGAATTAGACATATTGAGTGTATCATACATATCAGTACTTTGTAAGTTGTGTCTAAAGAAATGAATGTTTTTCACCTTAAAACAGACCACACGAAAATTAGAATGTAAATGGCATAAAGCTAACTTGGTAGTATTCCAAATTGCATGTGTAGCCCACCTAAAATGCACAGGGTTACAAGTGTTGTTTTTATAGCATTTTCCATTCCCCTACAGTAGATGGCACTGTGCCGTGTATGTGGCTGCGCCACCTTTAGGTTTAAGCTAGAGAAGATGAGCATTCTTCTTTTTTTTCTTACATTAGAGAATGGTGAGAGCTGCTGAGAGGTTAAAGCTCAAAGAAAATGAATATTTCATACTGAAGAGTGCATTTTGATCGATATTATTAGTTGTGATATCAAGAAGTTGGTTTGGTGAACTGCCGTTGAAGCGTTTTTTTTCTTTTTTTTTACTTGGAATCTCTGACTGGTTTTTTTTTTGTGCAGATTGTTTTTTTTGTTGTGCATTTTCTGCTACTGTTGAGAGAGAGAGAGAGAGAGAGTTGAATGGCGAGCCATTGATTCTATTCAGGAGTGTGAAACCAGAGCCCATCATCCTGCCCAGCCGGTGGACTGGACGCATTTCAGACACATTTCCTTGGGATACAGATAAGATTTATTTTTTCTATGAGATCTCCAACGTCACTTACACACTGCCCGGGTAGTGATTAAGGCCTTTTTCTCTTTTTATTTAAAGTACGTACAAGGAACATTCTTTTTTTTATTGGAACATATGCTATACACACTGAAGAGTTGAACTGAACTGAACATTAAGGTTTCTGACTTGACCTATTTTTCCATATTGACTGACTAAGGGAAATTGTTATTTCAAAATACTGTTTTATATTTGTGATTCATAATATCTTGTGTGGTATTTAATAAACACTGTTACTTTCTTTTTTTTCAATTTAAGTGGTTGTAGCAAACTCACTTCTACAGCCGAACCTAGCTTTGATTTAAAGTATAGATGCTAATTACTTATGTTGCCTTAGTAATCACATAATATACTAAGTTTGAAAGGTTACATCTTGTGGCGAGCCAGCCAGGAGTGTTTTTAGCACGACCAGGACCTTTACATTTGCATTTCACAGTGTTTTATAGTGACCAAGTGACACGTTACCCTTTTTCCAAGTGTTTTGTTTACATTCAGTGAATCTTATTTCAGTTTGAAACATGGATGTTGAACAGAGATATGGTGTTAAAGCAGAGCAGACTGTTGTCTTGTTAGGCGTTACCCAGACTGATACTGATAACGACATTACTGCAACTCTTGAGAAATATGGAAAGGTAGCCAAAATAGTGAGGGTGCCAAATACAGAAGAGGGTAGATGTTCTGCCATTGTAGAATTTGAGACAGATACTGCAATTGCTTTGATTCAACCTCAGTTGCCTCTTGGCATACAGAATATCTGTGACACAACTGTAACATGGCATTTATATAGCATTGAAGTACTTACACAGGCATTCCCAGACTCTGGCAACTTTAGTGACTCAGACAAAGGTAGTGACACTGACTCTGACCATAGCATGACTCCCCTGCTTCGTAGATGTAGAAAGACAGTTAGCTTTCAAAAGCCCTTCTTAGAAGCACCTAAGCAAGTAAAGACAAAACCCAAGCCCACAGCTAAGGAGAATGACACTCCCACTAAAGCTGACGAACTGGACGAGGATGTACTAAATCCACCAGAGGTGAGACGCATTGTTGTTGAACATGTGATAAAGAGTGATACATCCAATGCTCAGAATCAGTCCAAGAGGTTGCGTTCATTCTCGGGCAAGGTGCCCAAGCCGCCAGGCGAAGCTGACTTTGAAACATGGTTGCTACATGTCGAGCTAATGTTCCATGACCATGTATCTATTGAAGCGCAGCTGAGAAAAATCTTAGAGAGCTTGCTCCCTCCAGCTTCAGACGTTGTGAGGCAGTTAGGTTCATCTGCTCACCCCAGAGATTACATGAGGCTTTTGGAGTCTGCTTATGGCCTTGTTGAAGATGGCGAAGAAATATTTGCCAAGTTCCTGAACACAAACCAAGATCCTGGGGAGAAAGCTTCCAGTTATCTGCAGAGGCTGCAAACGCTGCTGTGTACCGCAGTTAAGAGAGAAGGGGCGAGGCAGTCTGACGTGAAGCGTCACTTGATGAAACAGTTCAAGCGTGGCTGCTGGGACCATGACCTTGTCCTTCAGCTAGAGCTGAAAACTGACGAGCCCCTTGACTTTGCTGAGTTTCTGCTGCAGCTTAGGACGCAGGAAGACAAGAGAGCTACTAAACTTGACCGTATGAACCGTCATTTGGGGACATCGAAGGCAAAGTCCGCAATGAATGTACAGACTGTAGCTAACATGTCCTGCCTCTCTGAATACAATGCCAGTGTACTACAAGCATACGTCTTGGAAACTGAGAATCTCAGGAAACAAGTTGCTGAGCTGCAAATGCAGCTTGATGCTAAGAAACCTAAAAAACAGAGAAAACGTGAGGCTGCAGCCCCTGAGTCTGGATACAATCACCCCACCGTTCAGGCGGAAGTTCAAGTTCACCGAGCAATTCCCCAAGTTGCACCTAGACCTCAGCCCAAAGCCTGGTTTTGTTTCAGATGCGGAGGTGATGGCCACATAGCCAAAGTGTGTGAAAACCCCATGAACAAGGATGCAGTTGACCTGAAGTACAAAGAACTGAAGGTGAAACAAGATGAATGGAAAGTGAAGCATGGCTTTCATTTAAACTAAGCGAGGCTCCAGGAGAGGGACATCCTGGAGCCAGTGAAAGAGACAGTAGTCCCAAGAAAAAAGGAAAAGTCAGACATTGCTTCCTTATGCCCACTAGAGAGGAACTCGTGAGTGGATTAGTTGGGTCCCGATCACTAGTTAATGTCACCATCGGAGGAATCCAACATGAGTGCCTCATTGATTCAGGTTCACAAGTTACTACAGTGTCCAAGTCATTTCTTGACACCTACTTACCTTCTCATCCAGTTTGTCCCTTAGACGATATAATTGAAGTAGAGGGAGCAGCAGGCCAGCGTGTGCCTTATGTAGGCTACATTGAAATTGATATACTCTTCCCTGAAATTTTCACAGGTAAGCCCAAGATAGTCAACACTTTAGCTCTCATTGTCCCCGATCACAGTGCCTCTGTTCAAGTTCCTGTCCTCATTGGCACTAATGCCTTGGACATTTTGTATGAAGGGTTTGATGAAGGCGCCAGTGGGCTTGCCCTTGAGAGCTGTGCTTATGCTGTGCTCGTCAAACATCTGCGCAGTCTGTACAAGACCAAAACAGCAGATAGTGACAGAGTAGGTGTTGTCAAACTCCTACACAAGAAAGCTGTAGTCATCCCACCAGGCCAGAAAATGGTATTAGATGGTTACACAAGGAAAGTCAGTAGTTTCCCTAAAGCTCCCTTGTTAGTTGATTTCCCCTCTCGTTCATTACCCAGTGGGCTGACTTTTTGCTGCTATATCATGTCAAGCCCTAGACAGGCATCTTTCAAAGTACCTGTTCTGTTGAAGAATGAAACTACACATGATGTTACAGTGCCAGCACACTGCACTTTAGCAGATCTCACAGTCCCATTATCCGTTTCTCCACTCACCTCCTTGGGTGAAGGTCAAGCTGAGAGTAGAGAGTCACCATCTACCAGCACTCCTATTAGGTGCTACACAGCCCTCCCAGAGGCTTCTGAAAATTCCATTGCCTTTGATTTCAGTGATTCGCCCCTCTCTGAGGAGTGGAAAGAAAGGATTAGGAAAAAGCTGAATTCCATCCCCGAAGTCTTTGCAAGGGACGATCTTGACTATGGACATACAACAGCAGTCAAGCACAAGATTCGTCTTTCAGATCCAACACCCTTTAAGCAAAAAGTGAGGCCTATCCACCCGTCTGATTATGAAGCTGTCCGGCTCCACTTGAAGGAGCTGTATGATGCGAATATCATAAGGGGGTCTGAAAGTCCATTTGCGTCACCAGTTGTAATAGTGAAAAAGAAAAGTGGCAAAATTCGATTATGCGTTGATTACAGAAAATTGAATTTGCAAACTATCAAAGATGCATATGCTTTGCCAAATATTGAAGAAACTTTTGCAGCTCTGACAGGATCCAAATGGTTCTCTGTAATGGATTTGAAATCAGGCTTCTATCAGGTGGAAATGGAAGAGGAGGATAAAGCCAAAACAGCCTTCGTCACTCCCATGGGATTTTGGGAATTCAATAGGATGCCGCAGGGAGTACCCAATGCTCCAAGCACATTTCAAAGAGTCATGGAGAAATGCATGAGCTCCTTGAACCTAAAGGAAGTTCTTGTCTTCCTTGATGATCTTATCGTATTTTCTGACACCCTTGATCAGCACGAGGACAGGCTAATGCGAGTCCTAAACCGACTGAAAGAGTTTGGGCTTAAGTTGTCGCCTGAGAAGTGTCATTTTTTCAGGAAATCAGTGAAATACTTGGGACATGTTGTCTCAGAGAACGGAGTAGCGACTGACCCTGACAAAATTTCAGCACTCACAACTTGGCCCAGGCCGAACAATATCAGAGAGCTCAAGTCCTTTCTTGGGTTCACTGGCTACTATAGGAGATTTATTAAGGACTTTTCGAAAATTGCAAAGCCCCTCAATGATCTGACTGCCGGCTACATTCCTACAAGAAGGAAGGTCAAGATCAAGTCCTTCTCAAGCACTGACCTCAAGTCACCTTTTGCAGAGAAGTGGACGTCTAAGTGTGAGCAGGCATTCAGGACTCTCATTGAGAAATTAACCACTGCCCCGGTCCTGGGCTTCGCTAATCCTAGACAGCCGTATATTTTACACACTGATGCCAGTCTCCATGGTCTTGGGGCGGCCCTGTATCAACAACAGGATGGACAAATGAAAGTTATAGCCTATGCCAGTAGGGGATTGTCAAAATGTGAGCGAAGATACCCTACTCACAAGCTAGAGTTTCTCGCTCTTAAGTGGGCGATTACCGATAAGCTATCTGACTACCTCTACGGCGCTGAGTTTACTGTTGTTACTGACAACAATCCTTTGACTTATGTATTGTCATCTGCTAAACTTGACGCTGCTGGACATCGGTGGCTTGCGGCCCTGTCCAATTTCAACTTCAGCATTCAATATCGGGCCGGCAAGAGAAATCAGGACGCCGACGGCCTATCCCGGCGCCCACATGATCTTGATGAGGCAGATTTGAGTGCTGAGGCTGAGGACAATAGAGTGCAGCAGTTCCTGACAAAATTCTTAAAGCAAGAAAGTGATGCCACCTTCCCACAAGAAGCAGTCAAAGCTGTTTGCCAGAGGCATGGGTTAGATAAGGCCCCTAGTATAGAGGAAGAGAGCAACTTACCTGTGATCGTCGAGTCCCTTGCCATGGATGCGAGTGCTATCCCGCCGGAGTTCACCCACGCTGATTTGCTTCCAGGGTCCAGCACCCTTCCCAGAATGTCACAGCTGGAATGGGCTGCTGAACAGAGAGCTGACCCAGTAATCAGCAGAGTCATTGACATTGTCAGCATAGGAAAACACCTGTCGTATCGTACGAGACAGAAAGAGGACAGAGAAGTCCAACTTATGCTACGAGTGCAGGACCAACTTGTGATTGACAACGCTGTCCTTTACCGTAGGAGAGTGAACAAAGGTGAACCATTGTTCCAGCTAGTTCTTCCTAAGAAGTATCGTGAAATGGCTCTTGAAGGTCTTCATGATTCAGTTGGACATATGGGATTTGAAAGGACGATAGATCTTGTCCGCACACGTTTCTATTGGCCAAGGATGTCTACAGAAGTGGAAAAGAAAGTAAAAACCTGTGAGAGGTGTGTTCGTCGCAAAGCAAAAGCTGAGAGGACGGCACGTCTTGTGAACATCAGGACTAGCAGACCACTTGAACTAGTCTGCATGGACTATCTGTCTTTGGAACCTGATGGCCACGGGACAAAGAACATCCTGGTCATCACTGACCATTTTACCAAGTACGCTGTTGCTGTACCTACCACTGACCAGAAGGCCAAGACAGTAGCCAAGGCATTGTGGAACAACTTGTTTGTCCACTATGGCATGCCTGAGCGTCTACATAGCGACCAAGGTCGTGACTTCGAATCTGCAGTAATCAAGGACCTTTGTTTGCTGTTGGGTATCAAAAAGACAAGAACTACCCCATATCATCCACGTGGTAATCCAGTGGAACGGTTTAACCAAACACTTTTGGAGATGCTGGGGACTCTTGAAGAAGAAAACAAAGTCAGATGGCGCGATTATGTGCAACCTTTGGTGCACGCCTACAATTGCACCAAAAATGAGACCACAGGCTTTTCTCCCTACCAGCTAATGTTTGGGAGACAGCCAAACCTGCCTATTGATGTTGCATTTGGCCTCAATCCAGAGGGTCAGAGCAGAACTACTCACACGGACTATGTGAAAAGGCTCAAAGAACATTTGCAGGAGAGTTATAAGCTTGCAATAGAACATAGTGAGAAAGCTGCCCTGAAAAACAAAGAAAGGTATGACATGAGAGTCAGGGAAGCCGTCCTAGAAGAAGGAGACCGTGTCCTTGTAAAGAATGTCGGAGTCCGGGGAAAACACAAGATAGCTGATCGTTGGAGTCAAACTGTGTACAAAGTGGTTAAGCGTGTTGACGATTCTCCTGTCTATGTTGTAGTTCCCGTAAACTCTGATGGCCCTAGCAGAACACTGCATCGTGACTTGCTATTACCTTGTGGTTTTCTTGCTTCATCCACGGAAGCAGAAGTGACAGCATAAGCAGAAGAAAAAGACAGTGCAACCTGTTCGTCCAGTGTCCGAAGAGGAGGAACCGCTGGAAGACCCGTATGAGAGTGAGGAGGAAGTAGAGCCTGACTGCTTGTGTGAAGTGCCGGAGTCAATCTATCCATCTGTTACTGTTGTACATGAAATCCCTCAGACTGACCCCAGACCTTCCTTGGTGAACCCTGAGCAGTCCAGTCTGAGACCTGAGGCTGAGGTATTTCAGCCTGCAGGGAATCATCAGCAAGGGCATCGTGAGGGTGAATGCCCTGATTCCTGTGAAGACAGACCTGAAGGGGATGATTTGCTTACTGACCAAGGAGAGAAAGAGGAAAAGACAAGTCTTGAAGTAGAGGTGGATGATGTGGTGCAAACCATTCCTGAAACAGAACACGGAGATGAAAAAGAACCTGTAGGGGAAGAAATCCATGACGAGTTAGAGCAAGAAGATACAGAAGTGAGACGGTCAACTAGACATAGAGTACGACCTGACCGACTGACTTACCAGACATTAGGAAATCCCTTGACTTTAGTTATGCAGTCCTTGTTAAAAGGGCTTGACCAAGCTTTTGCGAAAGCTTTGGACTTAAATCCCACACTGAAGTTTACTCCTGTAGAAGTGAGTCACTTAACTACCGTTTAAGTAGGAACAAGTACATGCAGGGACGCATGCACATTCAGGGGGGGAGGATGTAGCCCACCTAAAATGCACAGGGTTACAAGTGTTGTTTTTATAGCATTTTCCATTCCCCTACAGTAGATGGCACTGTGCCGTGTATGTGGCTGCGCCACCTTTAGGTTTAAGCTAGAGAAGATGAGCATTCTTCTTTTTTTTCTTACATTAGAGAATGGTGAGAGCTGCTGAGAGGTTAAAGCTGAAAGAAAATGAATATTTCATACTGAAGAGTGCATTTTGATCGATATTATTAGTTGTGATATCAAGAAGTTGGTTTGGTGAACTGCCGTTGAAGCGTTTTTTTTTCCTTTTTTTTTTTTTTACTTGGAATCTCTGACTGGTTTTTTTTTGTGCAGATTGTTTTTTTGTTGTGCATTTTCTGCTACTGTTGAGAGAGAGAGAGAGAGAGAGAGAGAGAGAGAGAGAGAGAGTTGAACGGCGAGCCATTGATTCTATTCAGGAGTGTGAAACCAGAGCCCATCAACCTGCCCAGCCGGTGGACTGGACGCATTTCAGACACATTTCCTTGGGATACAGATAAAATTTATTTTTTCTATGAGATCTCCAACGTCACTTACACACTGCCCGGGTAGTGATTAAGGCCTTTTTCTCTTTTTATTTAAAGTACGTACAAGGAACATTCTTTTTTTTATTGGAACATATGCTATACACACTGAAGAGTTGAACTGAACTGAACATTAAGGTTTCTGACTTGACCTATTTTTCCATATTGACTGACTATAAGGGAAATTGTTATTTCAAAATACTGTTTTATATTTGTGATTCATAATATCTTGTGTGGTATTTAATAAACACTGTTACTTTCTTTTTTTTCAATTTAAGTGGTTGTAGCAAGCTCACTTCTAGAGCCGAACCTAGCTTTGATTTAAAGTATAGATGCTAATTACTTATGTTGCCTTAGTAATCACATAATATACTAAGTTTGAAAGGTTACACATGGAAGGAGAGCTTCCTTAGCTATAGAAAGGCTTTTACCACTGCTAGATGAGCATACCTCTTCACCCTAACAGAAGTGTTGTAAATCTTTCTGGATGACCACCAACATACTGCAGCTTCACCAGAAGTAAGATGACTGAAGAATCAGGAGACTAAGAGTGAGGTTATAATAAAAGAGATGGTTTATTGCATGAACATAAGCTGTACACAGCCAGCTTTTATACTGATGGGTATGTACAAAAGACATACACAAGGCTAATAAGAGATAAACATAATCAAAGACAAAAACATTGTCTTTGATTATGTAAAAAATTAAGTGTACATTATACGTGACCAAAGGACAGCCATGTATACATCATGACTAAGCAAAAATCACATTGAATTGATCTTAAATCGCTAAATCATCTTTAACCACATAATCTTGGGAAAATAGAAAATAATCCCATAAAAATAACAAAAATAATCCTAGATTCTTATTTAATACTGTTGCAAAATTAACTAGGAATAAGACCACCACAGAAGCTTGCACACCATCAGTATGTAGTAGCAATGACTTTATGAATTTTTTAATGACAAAATTGAAAATATTAATCAAAATATCAGACTTTTAAATTAAAGCCACAATGGCCATACGCAGGGTTTTAGAAATACCTAGATTCAAAAACTGAGCCTGCTAGGGGAGTTCGCGGGATAACTCTCCCACTTAGAGTTTTATGAATCATTTTCTTAGTTAGTGTTTCTTGTCTCGTCAAATTGACAATTAGGAATTACGTTACATGAATCGCGTAAATGATATATTTTCAATTCAAAACACCCAAATTTGACAAAAGTTGAGTAGTTTGCATTCCAAGGGTATTACTGTCAGTCATTACTACCAGAAGCAGTCGAACCTCTTTAAAAAAAATAAAAATAAATCAATCCTTCCTTTAGCACTGGCTATGTACCTAAATCCTTTAAACTAGCAGTTATCAAACCCCTGATTTAAAAAAAACTGACCTCAAACCCTGTCAGCTGTCCAACTATAGGTCAATATCAATCCATTTTATCTCCAAGATCCTAGAAAAAGTTGTAACACAGCAGACATGCTCATACTTGCATAGAAAAATCATTCATGAAATTTATCAGTCAGGATTTAGGCCTCATCACAGTACTGAGACAGCACAGGTTAAAGTGGTAAATGACCGACTACTGGCCTCTGATCAGGGTTGTCTCTCCTTGCTTGTATTGCTTGACCTTGGTGCAGCTTTAGATACCACAGATAATAAGATTCTTCTAGATAGACTAGAAAATGTTGTTGGAGTTAAAGGAACGGCCATCTCCTGGCTCAGGTCTTATTTGACTGATCGTTATCAGTTTGTGATGTAAATGGTGCCTTCTCTATGCATACTAATGTTTGGTGTTACACAAGGCTCTGTTGTGGGCCCCCTGCTCTTTTCTCTATATATGCTACCTCTGGGTACAATTATTCATAAACAAGCTATTGGGTTCCACTGCTATGCTGGTGATGCATAGTTATATGTTTCAACAAAACCAGATGAGAGACACCAGCTTAATAAAAGTTGAGGAATGTGTAAAGGACATTAGACACTTAATGCTGAGTAACCTTCTCCTACTTAATTCTGACAAGACAGGAGTACATCTAGGACCAATAGTAGCTAGAAGCAAGTTTTCTGATTATATAATCACTCTGGATAGCCTTCCAGTTGCAAAATGTGCAGCAATAGAAGGCCTTAGTGTGATTATTGACTCCAGTCTGTCATTTGATATAGATAATATTACTAGGATAGCCTTCTTTCAGTCCTTACTAGAACCAGAAAATATGACAATATCACCTCTATCTTATCCACACTGCATTGGCTCCCAGTAAAATTTTGCACTGATTATAAAATGCTACAATTGACTTATAAAGAATGGTCTTGCACTGCAGTACCTGAGCCAACTTTTGATCCTTCATGATCCACTATGCCTGCTTTGATCAAACGGTGCAGGCTCTTTGTTGGTAATTCAGTGACAGCTACAGCAGGGCAGAGCCTTCTCTTACAAAGCCCCACAGTTATGGAACAGCCTTACAATTAGTGTTCGGGACACAGACACAGTCTCAGTCTTTAACCCGATTGTTCAGCACAACTTCTCTATGCATACTAAAGTTTGGTGTTACACAAGCAAACATGGTGCAAACAGCTTTTGTGTTGAGAAAATAGTGACGATATTAACAAAAACTGCATGTCCTCTTTCATAGTAATAAATTGTCTATCTGCATATGAAATTTTATTTCATATGCAGATAGACAATTGTGGAGCACTCAATTGTGGAGCACTCATTTAATGAACACAGTTCATTAATTCTTTCACCTAAGGTCTTGTTTACAACAAATGTCATGTGTTAGGCTCATGCACCACATCAGTGCATGTCATTCATTAGACAAGTTTGCAGTGCACAGCACACCTATCCATTTCTGTTTCTATCTATCAGTTAGATATGCACACCTGTCCAGTTCTGTTCCAGTTCCAGTTCTGCATGTCATTCATTAGACTAGTTTGCATTGCACAGCATACCTATCCAGTTCTGTTTCTTATATAGTTTCTTTATACATAATAAAACAGTTATGTACTGTTTTATTGCATGAAATGTGAATGTGTAAACATATTGTCATGGCTTTGGTGAAATGTCCCTATATGTCAGGTAATGGAGTAGCTATCTTGGCTTTGTTTAATGTTTTTTATTATTTCGCTTTTTTATTTTTTAAAAAGGGCTCAAGACACTGCCAGCACTCCAGAGGGATAAAACAATACACAAAGGATAAGCCAGTGAAGTGGAGCTTCAAGTTGTCTGAACATGTGTCTTCACTGCTATTCAGTGTATATATTTCTTTTGCCTCCAAAAATCCGACCCCTCATCCCCACCACAGGATGTGGTAATAGCACACTGTTTCACATAGGGAACATCGTGAAAGATATTACTAACTGAAAATGCTAACTTTGTAATTGTGCTGGCTACAGGGGCTCTGGTAAAGGATTTACAATTACTACTAAACTCTTCAATTTGTCAGGTCCGGTCAAGTTTCTACTGCTGTCCCTTGAGAGACATCTTCTAAGCATAGGTTTAGATAGTGTGTTGGACCCCCCCAGGTATGTATTCTGTGTAAAAGATGGCAGTGCACATGTGGCATGAGTTCAAGAAAGCTTTCTGTTGTGATGGAGTAACAAAGACTCCTTGAATTATGTTATAGTATGAAAGAGATGGCGAATTGGATAGGTGTTTGACCACATGGAGAGGTTGCGAGCACACCTAGTGGCACCTTTCAGACATTTACTTATAGATAGCTACTTTTGTGTTACTTTTGAGATATTTTCTATGTTTATAACATTCAAGTTTTTGACAGTGAAGTGGCTGGCCCCTTTATGTTCTAGGGCACTCACATTTCTGTGTTACCTTCTGGCTCTCCTTCTTAGTTATGCTGTCATAGCTAGTCTTGCTGGAGTCCTTGCTTGCACCCTGCACACAATGTACACCTTAAACCATTACAGTGCAAGAACATACCTGATAATCTGTGTTATTTCTACCCCACCCTATTTTTCTGCCTTAAAACTAATCAATTAATACTAATGAGGCAGAACCTTATATACTCAAGCAGTAGCATGAAACCTGAAAGTCATGTACAGGAGGAGATCCTTAGATCATGTGTGTTTGGGGCATGATCATACATAGAGGTTTCAGTAAGCATTTGATGGGGTTAACAATGAGCTATCATCATGAAACTTGAATGGCAGGTTCAGGTAGTGACCCACTAGTAACAAATTGGCCACTGGGGGGCACTATTCATATCTCAGCACACTAATACAAGCATATCTATTGGAAAATAAGGTGTAGCAAAACTGTCTTTTAGCTTGATTCTACTGCTGAATCTATAGGAAGACTGCCTTTTGAACCATTTAGCCACACTCACTACAATTTATGATGATTTGCATAATATGTAAAACCTACTTTTGCAAACTAGTCCTAGTCCTAACTTCACAATATTGAAGTTAAACTACTTGGGAGAGTGTGAACTTGAATAATTGTCAAAAACATTTTGACGTTTATAAACAATATGTCCGGCACACAATCAATTCTAAGGAAGGGGAGCTGGTTTACTTAAATAGCTGTAATTAATGCCTGGTTATATTGATTTGAACCAAACTGGACATACCTGTTCAGTACTAGGTTCTGAGGATGTCTGTAAAGGTTGAGGTGTGGTCATACTTAGTAGGCAGAGTTTAAGTCAAAAAGTTGTTTCTCAAGAAGCGCAAGGCCAATCGAGCTGGAATTTGGTCAGTTACATCTATGTAGTAATCTGTAAATATTACTGAAAAAACATGGCTGCCATCAGCCCATCAGATTTTAGTGTGCATTTGACAAGTTTCCTATTAAGCTACTGTCATGAATCTTAAATGGTAGTTTCAGGGAGGGACCTACTAGTAGCCGATGCAGTCTCACTCAGATTGGCAACTGGGGTGGGGGTGTGGGGGATTGCTATTCATATTCAGAGGGTTTGGAGTTAGGTTCAAATAGCTGTTTCAATTGAGCTGAAATTCGGTGTGCTGCATCAATCTACACAATTTATTGCATATTCTACATAACTATCATTGCACTGTCATCACAAAACTTGATAATGTTCATGTATGGTCTTTCTATGTTTCTATATGTCTTGGCAAGATCTGGCCACTGGAGGTACAATTTGCAAAGAGTGCTTGGACTCCGCAGATTGCCGCTTGTATTAGAAAAAACAAACTTTGTCACATGGTGCAGAATTCTCACCGCTACTCAGTGAAGTTAAGGGACCAGCATCAGCCTGATGGTGGCACTATAACACAAGTATTTACATTTTGTCTTATATCTCAAGAAATGTAAATCGTACACTCAAAATTTATTTTTCCTCTTATTCCTTGGCTTCATCTGAATTCAGCTAGATCCATCACACTAATTTCCACCTTGATGGATTTTTTGCTAATTTGCAAAATATATTAAACCTACTTTTGCAAACTAGTCCTAGGATTTTTGACTGATCTTCACAAAACTAGTGTCAAACTATTCAGGAGAGTGTGAAACTCAATAATTATGAAAAACACTTTGGCCTTTGTAAAGATTATGGCTGCTACATGTCAATCAATTCTAACAAGGCAGAGCATATTTTACTTAAAGAGATGTAACTAATGAATGCTTGTGCGCATCCAGACAAAACTTGATAGGCCTATAGGGGACAAGATTCTTAGATCATGTGCAATGTTTGGGATAAGGGGAAGAGCTAAGGTCAGATAACTGTTTCTCAGACTTACAGTTCCTGATCAGGACGTATATTTTGAAAAGACCACCATTTTACAAACACAATCTAATTGGCAGCAAAAACCCCATAAGTTAATGTAGATTTGTGTTTGTAGATGTGTTTGTGTGTGATATCCGGGATGTAAGTGCTTATATGCTTATATCTTATGTCTTGTCTTAATTGTTCTGAATCATTTAAATAGTAGTCTGGATGTAAATGTTGCATGCTGTAGAGTTGAAAATATAATTGTTGGTTTGTTTGCCTGCTTTCACCTCTGTGTAAAGTATAGGTTAACCCCTCTGCCACCTTCAAAATGTTATGTCTCAAAAGTATGAGGAGCCTATAAAAGAGCTCCTGGAAAACATTATAAGGGGAGAGTAAAGTGAGTATTGGTGAGAGACATGGTTGGAGATTTTTGATTACATTTGTATCCAAGATGGCGGTGCGTGCAAACGCTGCAGCTTCTCTCTCTCCTGACAGAACAGTGTTTTCGTGTTTTTTATCTTGTAAGTCGCAGTGTTATTGTAAGTATTCGTCATGGCTATCTGTCTTTAAGCATGTATACAGTCGTGAGTTTCTGCTCAACATCGGTAGAACCACATTTTTAGAGTTAAACTCCGCGCACACCGAAGAGCTGCCTGACCTCGGTCTGCTCCGGAGGTCTATTCCATCACCGACCCCCACTCCCCACACAGTGGATGTGCCACAAGCGGCGTGAGAGGAAGCAGAAGAGGGGTAAGTGGGGAGGTATCCGGGCTAGGCTAGCGGCTAACCCACACAAGCCAGCGATCCCCACCATCATACTGGCCAACGTACGCTCTTTGGAAAATAAACTGGACTACATCCGTTTACTGCGCTCCACTCAGAGGATTGTAAGAGACTGTTGTGTTTTTGTATTCACAGAAACATGGCTCAGCAACAGCGTCCCGGACTCTGCCATTCAGCTCGACCAGCTAACATGCTATCGTGCAGACAGTTCTCGTCGAGGGAGGTAAGTCCCGCAGCGGTGGGCTTTGTGTTTACATCAATGATGCTTGGTGCCGCGATGCTGTTGTGGTCTGCAGACACTGTTCACCCCTGGCGGAGTTCATGATTATTAAGTGCCGGCCATTCTATCTACTGAGGGAATATACAGCAATGAGCAGTATGGCTGTATACATCCCTCCCAGCTCCAGTAAAAAGAGGAGTGAGGCAATGAATGAACTATACCAGCACATCAATGAGCAGCATACAGCCCACCCTGATGCATTTCTCATCTCAGGGGATTTCAACCATGCAGACCTAAAGAGTGTGTTTCCTAAAATATATCAACACAGACTTTCCAACTAGGGGAAACATACTGGACTTTGTTTACACCACCCAGAGAGAAGCTTACAAGGCCCTTCTGCTCCCCCACCTTGGTGCCTCAGACCACATCACTGTCATGCTAATGCCTGCATACAGACCGCTTGTTAAAGTCGCCAAACCAGTTCGCAAACAAACAAATACTGGTGTGGCCAGTGGGGTCTTCAGGATTGTTTCAGCACCACAGACTGGAATATGTTTAAGCAAGCTGCCACACTTACAACACCACCACTGACCTCCAGGAATACACAGAGACTGTCACTGCCTACATCACCAAGTGTATTGATGATGTAACTGTCACCAAGACCATCACTGTTTGGGCCAATCAGAAGCCGTGGCTGACAGGCGAGGTCTACAGACTCCTGAAGGCTCGTAACGCTGCTTTCAGATCTGGACATGAGGTGGGACTGAGGACAGCTAGGGCCAACCTGTCCCGAGGCATCAGAGAGGCTAAAAAAACAGTACTCCAGGAGGATAGTTCATCGTTTTAGCGACAGCAGAGACACGCAGAGCCTGTGGTGAGGGATACAGACCATTACGGACTACAAGCCCCCACCACAGACCTGTGACAGCACCATCTCCCTGCTGAACGAGCTGAACACCTTCTTCGCTTGCTTTGAGGCACAAATCAGCACCACTGCACAGAAGACTCCACCTCCTCCTGACGATCAGGTGATGACGCTGTCCCCGCACAGCATGAGGAGATCCCTCAGCAGGATCAACGCACACAAAGCTCTGGGTCCTGACAACATACCTGGTCATCTACTGCACAGTCTCTCAGTACAACTCACTGATGTCTTCACAGACATATTTAACATCTCACTTAGTCAGGCTGTTGTTCCCACATGCTTCAAAGCCACCACCATCATTCCAGTCCCGAAGAAGTCATCTTCCGCCTGCTTCAATTCCTGGGCACTAAGCACCAAGTTCCTGGGTGTGCACATCACAGAAAACCTCTCCTGGACTGATAACACTGCATCACAGCAGCGTCTCTATTTCCTGCGCAAACTGAAGAGAGCCAGAGCCCCGGCCCCCATCATGTGCACCTTTACAGAGGCACCATCGAGAGCATTCTGATGAGCTGCATCACTGTGTGGTATGGCGCGTGCAACGTGTCCTGCCAAAAGACCCTCCAACGCATAGTGAGAGCAGCTGACAAGATTGTTGGTGTCTCTCTCCCCTCCCTCCGAGACATCTACAGCACCCGTCTCACCCGAAAAGCCCTCTGCATTGCGGGTGATCCCACCCACCCAACACACAGCTTCTTCAGTCTGCTGCCATCAGGGAGAGGTCAGGACCAGGCCAGGACCAGGCCAGGACCAGGCCAGGACCAGCAGACTGAAGGACAGCTTCATCCACCAGGCTGTCAGGAAGCTCAACTCTCCCGGCTCTGCCTCCCCTCCCCTCTTCGGCACCATGCACTGACAAACTGACACTCTGACCCCCCCCCCCCCCCCCCAGGACCTGCAACAGTCACCTGTGCAGCATTATCCCATGCTCTACCTCATACAGAATTGGACTGTAAACTACCTCTTCTGACAGTTTTACTTTGTCACTTTAGCTTTGTCATTTTAGCTTTGTCACTTTAACAGTCTGATAAGCTCTTTGCACTACTCACTTTACATCTGCACTGTTTGCACTCGATCTGTTGTGCCTTGTAAATCTACATTTATACTCTATTTATATGTATCCATTTTCATTTCCATTTGTATTTTTAAATCCTTTTTTGTGTGTTATCTGTATGCACCTAGGGACTGAGAGTAACAATTTCAATTCTCTGTATGTGCTGAACATGTGGCAGAATTGACAATAAAGCAGACTTTGACTTGACTTTGACTTTGTATTTTAGGGCCTGATTATGGGGATAGCCAAGATACATACATGCATATTTTGTAATCAACTTTTATTTATGTATTCACTTATTTTTGTGCATTGTTTTTCTTTGGACTTTTTTTTTTTTTTTTTTTTTTTTTTTTTTTAAATCGGGCCACTATAGATATATTTTTGCACACCACTATAGAACCACGCTTTTTGCACCTTGGAAATAAAGACACCCTGAGCTGTCCCTTTTCGTCCCTGACACTTATTTACACCTCTGACTGCTGGTACATCCTAACAAGTGGTGTCAGAAGTGGGATTCTGTACCAGTCAAGGGACACAGGGTGATTTCTCTTTGCTGATATGTCTCCTAAAACAAGGAGTTAGCCTGAGGAAGGCCTGGAGCAGGAGGAGGACCAAGGTGCAGTAGGAGGTATCCTAAAAAGAGAGAGTGTGCTACCGGTTGAGGTTTCCGCTGCTGGAGGGGAAGCTCCAATTGTAACTCTTGAAAAGATGTTCAAGTCCTTCATGCAATACCAGCAGCAGTGGGACGAGCGTCAGGAAAGATAGACGACAAGTACAGCTCAACTACACCTGGATCTGGAGCATAACCGAGTTAGAACTACAGCTTCACTGCCAAGTAGGTTAGACCAGGAGCCATGTTTGGCTAGGCTTGCGGACACAAATGACATTGAACATTTACCACTTTTGAAAGACTGGTGGGTGTCTACCAGTGGCCAAGGGGAGACTGGGCCATTCATCTCATACCACTGCTTACAGGTAAAGCCAGGAGTGCTTTCGTGGCTATGATCAGCTTAAGAAAGCCATACTGAGGAAGTATGAGATCAGCACAAGGCATACTGGTTGGGGTTTCGCTCTTTGATCACCCCGACATCGATCCTCGCCCCGAGAACTTTACACACGGCTTAAGGACTTGTTCTGCAAGTTCAGTGAAAATAGTAAAGATCATGTTATGGAGGTTATTGTGCTTGAAAGTGAGGACCTGGGTTAAAGAACATAATCCAACCACTGCTGCACAAGCTCCAAACCTGGTAGAGGCCTACATTGCTGCAAAGAAGGGCCCAGGGAACTTCCATTATGCTAGTATTCTACCATCTTCTAAAGGTTAGTGAGACAGACATTGTCATTCTGAACAATCTTGCACAGCTCAAACAAGAAGATCCCACCATAGTGGACTGTTTTAGGCAGGCTAAGGAGAAGGAAAGGGGGGGAGGGGGCAGGTGTCAGCACTGGAACACTCCATCACCTGAGCAGGCCATTTGGGGTTTATGAAAACATTCTTGCCAAGAGGTTTTATTGGCCAAGAATGTACAGTGATGTGAAACAGTATTGCAAGCCATACCCTGAATGTCAGCTTGCTGTTGATCTCACACACCTGCCTATGCTCTGCTTATACCACTACCGGTTGTTGACACACCCTTTGAGAGAATTTGCATGGATATTTATGGCCCTTTGGAGAGAACCCAGGCAGGGAATAGATTTATTTTAGTTGTATGTGACTATGCAATGGAGTGTCTCAAGGCATTTCCATTTAGAGAGGTCACTGTCAAGAAAATATCCACAGCACTCATGAAATTCTTCTCACAAATAGGCATACCCCAAGAAGTCCTCACAGACCAAGTGCCCAACTTTATGAGCCATACACTACACCAGTGTAACAGGCAAGGAGAAGGCAGAATCCAAACCCCAAATCCTGGAGCTGCAAGGCACACAGGCTAACCACTAAGCCATGTGTCTCTCTCTCTCTCTCCCCCCCTTGGCATCTCCAGCCACTCCTTTATCCCTCTCTCCCACTGATTAGCCAACTCAGTGCCAGACATGGATCTTCACAGCCTGGCCCCTCCCTCCTCCTTGTAACTCCTCCGTGGGCAGATTCAGGCCTGACGTACATTCCCTCCCCCCCCTCCCACAGCGGTGAGGGCTCTTCGATAGCATATCCCTCCTCCTTCCTGGGTTTCAGCACCAATGTAACAAACGTCAAAAATGGGCAAGGGGGAAGCGGGAACCAAGTAAACTCAAACTTTATTCATAAACAGAATGTAAGGCAAACAAAACACACGTGCATCTCTCCTTCCCCTTCAGCATCTCCAGCCACTCCTTTATCCCTCTCTCCCACCAATTAGCCAACTCAGTGCCAGGCATGCATCCTCACAGCCTAGCCCTCCCTCCTCCTCGTCACCGTGCAGGAACTGGGAGTGATAGAACTAGCGAGTTGAGTAGTCCCATTGTGCTGGTTCCTAAAAAGAATGGCATGCTCTGGTTTTGTCTGGATTTCATCAAATTGAACAGTGTCAGCAAGTTTGACCCTTACCCCATGCCACAGGTGGATGAGCTGGTGGAATGACTGAGAAGAGCAAAATACTTCAACACGCTAGACCTGCGCAAGGGGTACTGGCAGTTTCGCTGAGGCCAGAATGCAAGGAGCTTACGGCTTTCAAGAGTCCATTTGGGCATCATCAATTCCAGGTGTTTCCCTTTGGACTGTTTCAAAGAATGATGAAACACATCCTCTGGGGGACAGAGGCATTTGCTGCAGCCTACCTGGATGATATCATCTTCAGCCAGAGATGGAAAGAACACCTGGGACACCTTACAGATGTGCTGCATCGGATTAAGACTGCTGGTCTGACAATCCGCCCTGATCTGCCCTGTTTTATACCAAACTTCTCAGCCTGGGCAGTTGCCCTGACTAACTTGACTAAAAAGTGCCAGCCCAATAAAGTAAACTGGACAACAGACTGTGAAAGTGTCTTCCAGGACTTGAAGGACTCTTTATACAAAGAGCCAGTACTCCAGAGTCCTGACTTTGAACAAACTTTTACTTTACAGACTGATGCTACAGAATAGGGCATTGGAAAAGGAAACTTAGGCCTATATCAGCACTGGGCCCTGGCCTGGTTAGGCTGGATGAGAGACACCAATGCCTGAATTACTAGGTGGTTCCTGACCATCTAACCTTTTGATTTTGAAGTGCTTTACAGAACTAGGACTCAAAATTGCACTGCTCACTTTCTCTCAAGAACACCTCAAGAGGTGTCTGGAGAGGGAGGGGGAAATGTCACAGACTGACTGTGACCCAGGACTTCTATTTTGAAAAGACTGAGAATGGGCATGTGCACATCTAAACTTTTTCCACCATTTATATATTTATATTACACAATCTAATTGACGGCAAAACTGCATCAGACCTTTCTTCTTACAGTCAGAGAATTCCACCACTGTCTAAAGTTTGCCTAAAGATATGACTCCATTTTCCAGTGATTGTGTAGGCAACAATTGTAGCACATCTGTGAATGAACGGCTCACTGAGTCTGGGTGCTTGGCCCCTGAAAATGCTGCTTGCAGCTTTAATAATTATTATTATTAGGGATCCACATATGAAGTGCTTGTAACCCTAATGGAATTGTTAGGATCATCATATTATTATTTATATTATTAGGGGCCAAGCACGTATTACTTGAAACCACATAGTTGAAAAACGTAGTACGTAGATCTATTGTTTTGGGTTTTTTTAAAAGGATTTTTAGGGAGCCAAGCATGTTGCACATATTTGCATAATATGCAAAACTTACTATTGAGAATGTGTTATAGGATTTTTGGTGTCAAACTACTTAGCAGAGTGTGAGACTCAATAACTATCAAAAACATCTTGACATTTGTAAACATTAAGGCCTCCACATGTCAATGAATTCTAATGAGGCTGATCCTAATTTACTCAAAAAGCTTTAACTCATGACTTTTTGCATGGATTTGCACAAAATTTGAATGCTTTATACAGGACAAGATTCTAAGGTCATGTCCAAAGTTTGGGATATAGTCATGCATAAGGGGTGAAGCTAAGGTCAGATAACTTTCTCAAGAACAGTAAGTCTGAGCTGAAACTTGGTATATTGAATCTCTATCCTAATCTGCAAGTGGATGTTTGATGATGACCTGGTTACTTACATGGCCACCATCAAACAGATTTCAGCAGGCATTTGACAGGGTAAACATTGAGTTATTGTCATGAAACTTGAAAGTATTGTCCCTCCAAGAACCCCCTAATCATTGACATTCTTACTCAACTTGGCCTCTGGGAGCACTATTCATGTTTTTGCACATATACAGATCAGCCATAACATTAAAATCACCTGCCTAATATTGTGTAAGTTCCCTTTGTGCCTCCAAAAAAAGCTCTGACCTGTTAAGACATGGACTCCAGAAGACCTGTGTGCTGTGGTATCTGGCACCAAGACATTAGCAGCAGATCCTTTAAGTTCTGTAAGTTGCGAGGTGGGGCTCCATGGATCAGACTTATTTGTCCAGCACATCCCAAAGAATCTCGAATAGATTGAGATATGCTGAATTTGGAAGCCAAGTCAACACCTATAACTCTTTGTCATGTTCCTCAAACCATTCCTGAACAATTTTTGCAGTGTGGCAGGGTGCATTGTCCTGATGAAAGAGGCCACTGCCATTAGGGAATACTGTCACCATGAATGGGAGTACTTGGTCTGCAGCAATGTTTAGGTAGGTGGTACATATCAATGTAACATCCACATGAAAGCCAGGACCCAATATTTCCCAGCAGAACATTGCCCAGAGCATGTCAGTAAGATGATAATGCAGGAAGTAGTCATGCCATCCACCCATGTAGAAGTATTGGGGTCTAGACAACCATTATGCAAAGATTGCATAGACAAACTCTCAAAGAAATGGGAAAAGAGAACTAAAGACATGAACACGATATGGCCAGAGGGAGGAGCATTTGATGTGGCATTGTGTGAGGAAATGGAAATACTAATAAAAACTATAAATTAAGGACAAGAGTAAAAAGAGAGAAGTAAAAAGGAAAAAAGAGCAGGAAGTATTGTTAATGTTCAAAAAAGAAGGAAAAGATTTGTGGAAAAACATGAAGCAGGTGAGGAAAATATTAAAGAATGAGGACAAAGATTCTCTCTCCATCTCTCTCTCTCTCTCAACTTTAGGTGTTTGCTAAACCACCTCCTTATGCACCCCCAGGCGGTCAGTTCCCAACAGTAAAAAGGGTTGTAGAAGTGACAGGGGAAGTGGAAGTGAAAGGAGAAATGGAGATAGAAGAAGGCAGACAGGGAGAATTGCAAAAGAAGGTAAAGCCAGAGGTAAGACCAAAGAAGGAACAGGGTGAATAAAAAAGGGAGCCACCTTTTGATTGCTACAAGCAAGTGCAAACAGGATTGAGAAAAATGGAAGAATAGTATAGAGAGGGCTCAGGTTGGTGTATTGAGGCACAGATCCTTGGGGCACATCTACCAAAATCAGAATTTCACTATACCATGATATATGATCCTGAGAGGGATCCTAAGATAGAAAAAAGTGGCAGCAAGGAACTGAGGGACAAAAAATCCCACTGTCAAGTTATGTATGGTTTTGCTCTTGCCCAAACTTGAAAAAACGGCCTGATCATACTGAAGGACTGCAAGGGACAACTCAAATCCTTTTATCTTCTTTTATTTAGGAGCAGCAGGTTTTAGCAGTAGGTTAAGGATTCAGTAGGTTGATAACCAGTTGTGTCTTCAGTAGTTGATCCACAAGCGGAGTTCTTTTGTGTTTTAGTTGCTTGGTTGAAAAAGCCAGTATGATTCCTTTGTTCTCAAACATTTCCCGTGCAGGTATGCAGGTGTTGAAGCTTCTACAGGAAGTAGCATACTAGTATCCAGTTCTCGCTGCTCGCAGGTTTGGAGTCTGAGTGCTTGACTAACAACTGTTTTTTCTGCCACCTACAGGTTTGGAGGCTCGGAGCTGAGTGTATGTTTGAATGAATTGAGTGTGTTTTGTTGCTCAGTGTGTTTTGACGCAACACCCACTGACCTCTCAGTACATTGTAATTGGTAGACAGGGAGCAACTATGGAGCATAGCTAAAGGTGGGTTTGTGAGAAATTGGTTCAATGTATCTGACTCTGTCCCACATGTTTCTTTATATGTAGGAAAAGGATGGGAAGCAAAAGATTTGGGGCCAATGATGAAAACAGTGGAAAAATGCAACTGGAGATCCACAGATCACCCACTAATCTTTCACTCAAACAACAGATCGCATATTAAGATTCTGTGTACCACTATAATGACAGGGATCCCACAGGTAGTGATCAAGAAAGCACAAATGGATAAACAAGTACCATCTGAGATGAGGTCTCAACACTCATGTGGGCTTAGTTAAATCTGCCAGCCCAATAAGAATAGGGATTAGACCAGGAGCTCGGTTACTGCCAAAACAACAACAATCATCTCGCCATCAGGGCGAAGTGGGTATTAGGAAAACTATCAAGGGACTGGCCCAAGCAGGGGTGCTGATTGAAACAGTAAGCTATTGTAACACTCTTACCTGTTGTTAAGGTAGATAAATCAAACTGGCATCTACGGGCAGTCAATGAAGTAATAGAAGACTGGCTGGCTGAAGTTCCCAACCCACACATGTTACTGACAAATGTTCCTCCTGATGCCAAGTATTTTACAGTGATTGATCTCTGTTCTGCCTTCTTTACCATCCCATTGGACAAGGAGTGCAGACATTTCTTTGCTTTCATCTATGCTGGTCAACAATATACGTATACTAGGCTGTCGCAAGGCTTTAACCATTCACCTCATAGGTTTAATCAGGTCCTCAAGGCTGATCTAGAAGATCTTTCATTAGACAGCACTCTGTTGCAATATGTGGATGACCTAATGATCTGTTCCACATCATTTGAACAAAGACTCAGAAGACATTTGAATGTTAAAGCAGTTTGTCATTGAACATGTGATCAACTTTTCCTTTTATATTTGATTTGTTCTTAGATTGTTTTTCTTTTCTTAAGATTCAACCTGTAGTTATGCAACACTTTGAACCTTTGCACAAAAAAAAAAAAAAAAAAAACAGATTTCAAAAGCATAAACAACAAATTGAACAATATTCCATTCACAATGAATGCTCAAGAATTCAACAAGAGTCCAATTTTCTCAGGGATCACCCAAAATGAGTGTTTGAGATGCAAATCGGTTCTTAAGTTCATTTCCAGAAATCCACGAATTGATGAAAAACAGAGTCCCAAGTCTATCCTGAATTAGGAAAAGTGATGTGTCTCTCCTACCGTTCGAAGACGAATAAGTTCAGTTTGTGTCTTTACAACAGGAAGTTCAAAGGATTCGCTCAACGGGCAGCTCGCCAGTCCAAGTCCACAGTCACGCATACAGAAGAGTTCAGACAAGCCACGATCCAGGAACGATTCACACTTCACTCGATTTACATCCAGAGCAGACCACATTCAGCAGCAAGGAACTCATTTGAATGTACACTCGAAGAACCAGGGAAATTCCAGATAATTCACATTTGAAGGTATCGCTCTCAGACTCACAAAAAATGCCACACGTGCGTCGAAAATGCCGCAATAAAGAGAGCACGGGGCGAGATTGAAAACACGATCTCATTGGATCAGAGAGTAAAACATAACGTTCTTACGTGCATTCTTGACCTTCCACATTCAATATCTATATAATTCTTTTATAAATAATTTGTTTATTTACAGCTATATATACTCTGTCAGCATTTTTCATACTTTTAATTGGTTATTAAATTTTCATTCTGTTTCTGCAATTAACCACTAGTAACCAGGGTTACAGTATACCCGAGTGTCTGCACGCTTACCTGGTTGTTGCAGGCTGTAGTTGATGGGACCCACCCTCTGGAGGACTGTGTATGGGCCCTGCCACCAGGCTAGGAACTTGCATGAGGTGTCGGGTATAAGGAGCAGGACCTTGTCTCCGAGTCTGAATTACTCATGACTCGCTCTATGTGCTCCTGCATCTCTTGTACGTAGTCGATGAGAGAGCGGAATGGGGAGGGCTGTTTTTCCCCACGCCTCCCAGGCCACATCCAACAGTCCTTGAGATCAATGTCCAAAGAGTAGCTCAAATGGCGTGAAGCCAGTGGACACTTGGGGGGGTCTCCTGGACAGCAAAGAGGACGTGGTGAGCAGGAGGTCCCAGTTCCTGCCCTCCTCGCCTAACACCTGCCTGAGCATCTTCAGCATCTGGTTGAATCGCTCTACCAGGCCATCAGTCTGTGGTAGGCAGACGTCCTCAGGTGGGTTACCTGCAACAACCGACACAGGTCCGTCATTAGTTTTGACATAAAAGGTGTACCTTGGTTGGTCAGGATGTCCTTTACAATCCCTACGTGGCTAAAGAGGAGCAGGAGCTAACAGGCGATGTTACGGGAGGTGGCCTTCCTAAGGGGGACTGCCTCGGGGTACCAGATGGTGTAATCTACGATGACTAGGATGTATTCGTGTCCCCGGGCAGACTTCAGCAGCGGCCCTACTAGGTCCATACCGATGCGTTTGAAGGGGACACCTATGATGGGGAGGGGGATGAGCGGAGCAGAGCGGGAGCAGGCTTATAGGGCCTTGTTCGCTGGCATTGGGGGCACTGCTGGCAGAAGGTCCGGACTTCTGTGTCCATTCTGGTTTTTCAGCTTTTCCAGTGTATTTCGGGCCCCCAGGTGGCCCCCCAGTGGGTTCACATGGGCCAGATGTATAAGATACCGGGTCTGGCCTTGGGGCACCACCAATACCTCACATGGCTCTCCCCAGGGCTCGGTTCTTTGGTACAAGAGCCCCTGTCAAACTAGGAAGTTGGTAGCCTGTCTAGGGGAAAGGTGCAACATGAAAGGACTTGCATGGATAAAAAAAATGCAAAAAGATAACAGTTTATTGGGAGTTTGGTTCGGGAGCTGACAAGGCCAAAATAAACCAAAGGTTCTTAGTTTAAGACCTCTGCCTTACCTGTTCAAAAAAAAAGAAAAGAAAATACAATTACTACCCTAACTACCTAACCCAAAAACAGAGATCAAACGTTTACAAAGGAAATGGCATCAGACTCCTTACTATCCCCAATTTACAATATTTACAACTTGTACAAAAATATTTACAGATGCTCAAACAAGTTGAAAGGGGAAACCAAGATCAGGGTCAATCAGGCAAATGGGTCAAATATGTCAACAGGTCCTTTTGGTTTCAGCACTCAACACCACAAAACAAACTGTACTCATGACCACAAAATTCTCTAAATACAAATTCTAACACAAAATCTGCACTACACAAAACCAACTGCTCAGATCACAGAATGGCTCCCGAGGGAGTGATGTCATGACTTTTTAAAAATGTTGTGCACCAATCAGGAGTCAGCATCAAACAGCCTGCAGTAGCCAATCAGATGTTGTTTCTTAGGCAGACCACAGGCACAGACAGAATATAGAGAAATGTCAGAACAACCACAGGGTTGTAACACCCCCACACATAAGAGTAAACATGGTTACAAGTTTACAAATGACATCTGGACAAAGAATCTGCAATAACATTGTAAACACCTTTCTTGTACTTGATTTGCAAATTAAAGCTTTGGCATATTAGGGCCCAATGCATTAATCTTTGGTTTTTGTTATACATACACTGAAGAAAAATAAGTGGATTATGGTCAGTGAATACATCAACAGGTTGGGAACTAGAGCCAACAAACTTCAAAGTATCATCAGCATTTTGGGCCTCTATTAACTGTTTTCTGTCAAAAAGAAAGTCAAATCTAGGTCCAAGGCATAAATTCAGGCAAGAATCTTCTACAGTTGTATGCTTAACATCTGGGGCATCTGAACTCATGAACGAGTTAGAGAGATCAATTTCATTTCCAAATCTGCAAGCTTGCGCTCGAGTTACAACACAGGAACGAAAAACACTTAGAAATTCCTGAGTCAACACATCACTTTCAGACACAAAAGGGGCCTTAGTAACATCAGGGAGACAAGAGACTTTACTTCCAGCTAAATCATTCCCAAGGATAAGGGAGAATCCCTTCAGTGGTAACTGAGTATGTACAGCCACTTTAACTAACCCAGACACAATATCAGAACATAAATATATGGTATGCAAAAGAACTCTTACCATGCCAAGTTCAATTCCCTGAACTAAAACATCTGAATTGCAGCTGGACTGTGACGAGAATGGAAGCACATCTGCCAAAATAAATGACTGTGCAGCCCCTGTATCCCCCAGCTTACATACAGGTTTGGGCTCTGGGTCCAGTTCAGAAAAATGCCACTACACAGTCACACACAAATGGTTCAAAAGAGGGATCAATAGAAACAAAGGAATCGGAAGAGTGAGTACACACAAAGGCCACACTTAGATGTGTTCTGAGTTTTTCTCAGATTCTTCCGCTGCAGCACAGGACAAGCAGCAATCAAATGTCCCTTCTCATGACAATAAAAACATTCCCATGACATCATTGAAGAATCAGAAATCTGACCATCTTTTGACACTACTTTTTTAGAACTATGACTGCGATCTACAGCACGATGTGAAGAATGTGGGGAGGGAAAAACAACTTTGTGTGTGAGCACAAACTCATCAGCAAAGACAGCAGCCTCAGATAGAGATGAAACTTTGTTCATTCAAATAAACTACTATCTTCTCTGAAATTCAATTCTTGAATTCTTCCACTAAAATTAGCTTTTTCTACTGCTCAAAAGTTGTGACTTTGCTAGCAGCATACCACTTTTAAAAAAAAATGTGGTTCTCAATCGCGAATTCAAGAAATGTTTGACTGGGGTTTTTCATGTTTTCTAAACTTCTGTCGATAAGCTTCCGGAACGAGTTCATAAGCTTTTAAAACAGCTGCTTTAACGGAATCATAATCCAAACTTTGCTCAAGTGTCAGTGCAGAACACGTCTTGTGCTTTACCAACAAGTTTGCACTAACAATAAAGGCCAAATATTTTTTGGCCACTTTTACATGGCTGTGATGAAATACGCGTCAACTTCGCTCTCTCTAAATGTAGGAACCAATGAAATTTGTCTACTAATATCAAATTCAGCCTCAGGACTTACCAGCACCACATGCGATACTGCAGGGAGAGGAGAAGAGGCAATTAATGGACTCTGCACAGGAGTATTTCCCTGTAGGACACTAGAAGGTGGACACCGAGCTGGCTCGGTCTTTAGTTGAAGCACCAGCTCTTTCAGCTGGATGTCTCGCTGCGTCTCAAGCTCTACTGCTTGGACATGTAACAGCTGACTCTGGTATCATTGTCGGCTTAATTCCACTTCCAGTTCTTTCAACTGGATTGCCAACAACGGGTCTTTCGGTGAAGAGGGACTAACGGGATCCATGCGAACAGCATCTTCAGATTTGAATTCTACTTCCACAGCACCCAAATCGTCAGACAGTGATGGAGTAGTTGCAACACCTGTAACCACACTCTCACCAGGCAAGATCTTTTGCTTTACAAGCTCCGTGTGCAGTGCCTCTTTAATCTCCCTTTTAAGCCCATTCCGAGGTACAGCTATATAAAAAAAAAAATAAAAAAATAAAAAAAAATCAGTGATAACAAATCATCTTTACGACATTTTTCAAACTGCTTCTCTGTGGGCGTGATCGTAAACTTATCAAGTTCGAATTTTGATGTCATGCCAATCTCTATATTTCCTCCCTCATCAAAAAAGAAAAACCCCAGGCAAACACAAAAAGAAACAGGCAAAATAAATTTGGGTAATAGAATATATATATATATATATATATACATACATATACATATATATATATACACACACATATACATATATACACACATATATATATATATATATACACACATATATATATATATATATATATATATATATATATATATATATATATATACATACACACACACACCCTTCTGGGTGCTGTGATGCCCTCCACCACTGTGACGGGCGAGACCTTAAATACAGCACACAAACACCGAGAGCAAGGTTAGGTGGTGAAACAAACGTGCTCGTTATTTACAGTGCAGCAAAGGGGAAGTACAGCCAATTGACGAGCCCCCAATAAACGTATCTTCTTACAATTTTTTTTGTCCACACGAGTCCTTTCATGTTGGACCTTTCCCCTAGAAGGGCATAACACAGGTAAGCGTTGGTCCGGGTGCTGGAGAACACCTTCAATAACCCGCACTTGGCCCCAACAGTTTTTTAGCTGGGGGTCCTCTTTTTGCTCCCGTCTGAAATTCTCCTCGTGAGCAACCTGGGTAGACACAACAGACACTGGGTTAGAGAGAGAAATGTTGGCTCACCTGCGGAGGTCGCTCCAGTGTCGCCTTCTCCCTGGGCCAGACAGGCCCGCCGGATCCTTGGCCACGGTGTCCTGGCCTTTTTTCTCCATGTAGCCCGCGACGCCCTGGCTGTGGAGAATCCCAGCCAGTCTCAGCCCAGTAGCAGCGGCACAGGGAGCTTGGGGATAAGGCCGACCAGCAAGGGGCACCTCCAAGTAAGCTGCGTGCACGGAGACATCCAGGAGGTCCCTGCGGCCCAGATGAAAGTCAGCTACCAAGACACCGGTAGCTGACTTTCATCTGGGCCGCAGGGACCTCCTGGATGTCTCCGTGCACGCAGCTTACTTGGAGGGAGCCCTTAGGCTTGGATACAGGAAGGACGGAGGGGCGCGCCAGGGTGACAATGCTCCCGGAGTCTAGCACGGCTGAAACGGGGTGGCTGTTGATCTTTACATTGATGGTGGGCATGCTTGGCAGGGTCATCGTGTGGAGGGCGCAATCGGCTAGCCAGAGCTTCACCAAGGGTCGGGACTCGTCTTGGGGCGTCCCATAAGTGGGGTGGCTGGTCCTTTGTCTCCCCTCCCTGGAACTGGTCGGGTCGGGGCGCCGTACCAGTGGAGGTTGGGGTGGTTCTCGCCGTTCACCTCTGCCAATATTTAGCATCGCCACTGCTTGCTCCAGGGCTTCAATCATCTCTCAGGGGGGTCCTTTCCCCTTTCAGCCCGACAGCCTTTTGCTTTTTGGGCAGCAGAGCACTCAGTTACTGGTCCATGGCCACCCACTTGGTAACCTCGGTGGCCGTCAGGAGTTGTGGTTGTAGCCACCACTTAGTAATCCTCAGTCGTTTGTCCATCTGGCTTCAAGGGGTGGCTCTGGGATTGTAGGTCCACCGATGGAGCTCTGCCAGCTTGCTGGTTGGGGAGAGGCCACAGCGCAGGAGAATTTCCCTTTTGGTGGCGGCGTAATCAGCTTCCCCGACGGGTAGGGCGTGATAAGCCAGCTGGGCCTCCCCCATGAGGAGTGGGGCGAGGGCGTGGGCACAATCCTCCCAGGGCCAGTTCTCCTGCAGTGCAACCCGCTCAAACGAGAACAGGAATGCCTCCACAACCTCGTCGGCCGACATCTTGGTGAGGAGGCACTGGGCTTCTTGGCAGGGGTCGGGGAGGGGGACAGCCACAGTCGTGCAGGTGGCTTTCTTTAGCTCCAGGAGTTCTTGGGTGGTGGCCCGGAGGCCCCGGGCCAATTCCTGGGTGGTGGCCTGATGTTGCATGCTCACTTGGAGGAACTGCTGGAAGTAGGCATCCATCCCGCATCCATCCATCCCGCATCCTCCACCACTGTGACGGGCGAGACCTTAAATACAGCACACAAACACCCAGAGAACAAGGTTAGCTGGTGAAACAAACGTGCTCTTTATTTACAGTGCAGCAAAGGGGAAGTGGTGAGGCTCTTGTGTGTGGGGGAAGTGAGGAGTGGAGGCCCGGGGGGGTGGAGTCAGCAGCTCCGCGAGTAGCACGGTGAGCCCTCAGCAGCAGTGCTCTTTGGAGGCGGCTGGGAGGCAGTGGCGGCTTCGCAGGGTATTAGCCGGCCGGCAGCAGACCAGGGGTGTCTTCCTCGCTGACGTCACCTTCTAGAGGGAAACAGAGAGACACGTTAGCAGCATTCCCACTGTTACCCAAAAAACTGGAGCTGCCACTGGCTCCTCTGCAGGCTGCCTGCCCATATATATAAATTCCCTTTTGTAATTAATCTAGGGGAATTAAGGAATACATAACAATATGGAAGGAAAGTCCACATGGAGCCGCTCATCCCATTCCCAGCCCTAAAGAACACTACCAACCACTAAAAGATCCACTTCAAATTTGATTTATTACATAATGGAATAGCAGAAACAAAACAAAACAAAACTTCAGGAGGGGGCATAGCCAAAATAACAAACAAAACAGTATCTTACTCAATTTTAAATCTAACTTACCTAACACAGGGAAAAATAAAAATAAAGACAATAGCACTTCCTTAACTACCTAACTTACCCAAAAACAGGAGAAAAAGAATTAGCAAAAGAAAAATGACACCCTCCTCCCTACAAATTATAAAGTAGTCAATTTAACAAATGTTAAATAAAGAACTATCAAAAAAAGTCAGCATTATTGAGAGTTAACTTAACAATCTAGGCGGGAGCACAGTAACAGTATACTAACTGGAACTCTAGCACAGATTGACATTAAGTATCAGTTAGCAAACACCAAAAACAACAACTAGCAACACTTGTCTGGGGCTGCAGAGAAGGTCCATGTGGAGAGAGATGACTCAAACTCTCTCCTTTCCTCTCTCTCTTCAACTGTGCTTTCTTGGTGGCTTTTATAGCTGGGTTCCTCTCTGGAGGAGCCAATGAATGAGGAGTTAGTTGGTCATCAGCATACGAGTATCAGGTACCAGTAATCAGCTCCTATTAGGGCAGCAGCAAAAGAGACAAGAAAACAGAAACTCTTGACTGACCCTAGAACAGTACAAATTATGTCACAGGACGCAACACCCCCATCACCAAGTTTATAACCCACGGCTTATAAACAGTTAATACTTCACATGTATGGTACACTTTAGTCCCCATCACAGGCTCTAGAGAGTGCATCTGCCACCACATTCTCGGAGCCTTTCTTGTGTTGAATGTCCAAGTTGTATTCTTGCAGATACAGTGACCAACACATCAAACGCTGGTTCCAATTGCACATGCGAGACAGGAAGACAAGAGGGTTATGATCAGTGTAAACAACAAGAGGGGTACAACTACCTCCAACATAGACTTCAAAATGCCTGAGCGCCATCACTTATGCCAGAGCTTCCTTCTCAATGGTACTATAGTTCTGTTGAGACTTCAAAAACATCTTGGAAAAATAACAGAAATAACAGGATGCTCAATTCCTGCACTGTCTTCTTGCAGCAAAACTGCACCAGCTCCCACAACACTTCCGTCAACTTGTAGCTTGAAAGGAAAAAGAAAGTTAGGAGCTGATAAAACAGGACTATAACAGAGAAGGTCTTTGGCAGCGACAAAGGCACGGTCACACTCAGGATTCCACACAAAGTTCTTTGAAGTGCTAAGCAGGTCAGTAAGGGGTGACACATTTGTTGCGAAGTTCTTACAAAATCCTCGATAGTACCCCGCCATTCCTAAAAATCTGCATAATTGACGCTTAGTGCTGGGTGTAGGGAATTCAATGATAGACACTTTTGCTTCAGTAGGCTTAACATAACCCTGACCAACCTTTTTACCAAGGTAAGTTACAACACCTTTAGCAAACTCACACTTGGCCAAATTGAGGGTTAATTGAGCATCACTTAACCTTGTAAACAGTTTCTCCAAACTGCACATGTGATCTTCCCACTCATCTGAATAGACTACAATGTCATCTAAGTAAGCTTCACAATTGGGCAGGCCTAGCAAAACTTTTTGCGTAAGACGTTGAAATGTGGCAGGTGCGTTTTGCATTCCAAAAGCCATACAGTTATACTGTAGGAAATCGTCAGGGGTTACAAATGCAGAGATCTCACACGCATGTGCAGTTAATGGAACCTGCCAACAAACTTCAATGCACCAACTCTGTCCACGCAGTCTTCCATCCGTGATAAGGGAAAGGAGTCAGGCTTTGTCACACTGTTTACCTTTCTATAATCCGTACAAAAGCGGAAAGTGTTGTCAGACTTTGGGACCAGTAAACATGGAGAACTCCAGGAACTTTGGCTAGGTACAGCCAGTCCTTTTGTAAGTAGATAATCTACCTCTGATCTCATAATCACTCACTTTGCAGGATTCACTCTGTATGGATGTTGCTTGATTGGAATAGAATTCCCTACATCGATGTCATGAAACATACTGGTTCTACCAGACACATCAGCAAACAGGGTAGGATGTTTCCGCAACATTTCAACATCCTTACACTGGTTTTCAGGTAAATAAAATAAACAAGAGTCTAAACTACTCAGCATAGCTGAATTATTCAAACAAACACCAGGTGAATGAGGTTCAACTAATAATTACTCAACATCAAGACCGCAAACGGGAGCTACTGTAACACTGGGTTTCAGTGTTGGTGAGGGAAGAGAGGACTCAGCAGAATTACGTACAACATAACACTTTAACAAGTTAACATGACACACTCTTCTTATGATGACGATCAGGAGTATTTACAACATAGTCTGCGTCACTAAGTTTTTGCTCAATAACATACGGACTAGAAAACTTGGCATCAGAAATTGAGCCAGGAACAGGAAGTAACACCAGAACAGAGTCACCCGGTTGAAAACTGCATTGTACTGTTTTCTTGTCAAAAAGACTTTTCATTTTAGACTGCACTGTGGCTAGATGGACTTTGGCTGCTTTGCAAGCCTTTTGTAAGCATTTGCGAAAAGAAGTGACAGTCTAAAATTGGGACAGCAAGGCTATTCTTACTAGTTAACTGTTCTTTTAACAATTTCAAAGGCCCACGAACAGTATGAGCAAACACAAGCTCATAAGGACTGAATCCCAAGGACTCCTGAACGGACTCCCTCACAGCAAACATGAGTAGTGGCAAGCCATCCACCCAATCTTTTCTGGTCTCGACACAGTAAGTGTGGCTCATGGACTTCAGAGTTTGATGAAAATGCTCTATCGCCCCCTGTGACTCAGGGTGATAGGCGCTAGACAGTTGGTGCGCTATACCCAACTTTTTCAACATCTACCCGCAAACTTTTGAGGTGAAATTCGTCCCCTGTTTAGTTTAGATTACGCTGGGCAAACCAAATGTTGTACAAAATTTTACAATCTCCTTCAACACTACCTGTGCCTTTAATGTATGTAGCAGTACAGCCTTGGGGTAACGAGTAGCAGTAAACATCATTGTTAAAATGTACTGATGCCCATGTTTTGACTTTGGAAGAGGCCCTACACAATCAATCAACAACTTTTCAAACGGCTTACCAATAACAAGAATTAGATTAAGGGGAGCTTTTGGGACAGTTTGATTTGGTTTGCCTGCACGCTGGCAGACATCACAGATGCGACAAAAATTAGACACAGCAGATTTTACTCCAGGCCAATAGAAGTGCTTTGTAATGCACTGAAATGTTTTGTTGACACCAAGGTGCCCCACAAGAACATTTTCATGTGCCAATTTCAAAACTTGAGAACAGTAACTAACAGGCAGAACAACCTGATATACAGTCAACCAATCATTTTGTTCTGATGATCTTGGTTCCCATTTGCGCATTAAGACTCCATCATCCCAAAAGTAACCTACCCTTGCTGTTAAATGATTATAAATGCGAACGAACACATTTTGCAAGTGTAGGATCTGACTTCTGCGCAGCAGCAAGGTGTTCCTTACCCACCGTGAAAGGAAGCTCAGCTGCAAGCAGAGGGTCATGCCCAGACACCATTTCCGATGGAACAGACAACTTGCACTCTACCGACTCGGGTTGCTCAGCCATGAAAGAATTTGAAAGATCAACCACATCTTGAAACTTTTGTGACTGAGACCGAGTGACCACACATGCTGGAAACACCAGAGGAAATTTCTCAACAAGATCTGTCGACACGCACTCAATTGGCTCACTTGTAACAACTGGCCTGGGAAAAACATTACCATCTGCAAGATCATTTCCCAGGATAAGGCTGTGTCTACGGGTAGTTTTTAACACACACCCAATTGAAAAACACCTGTAGCCAGGTCAGACTTCAAGTTAACATGTAATGGAACACTAACGCACCCCATTTCAATTCCACGCACTAAAACATTTGCACTGGTATAGGAAGCATCAGAGAAAGGCAGCACATCCTCCAAAATGAAGGACTGGGCTGATCCCATATCTCTCAAAATTTGCACGCACTCAACATTAGGACTGCCAGCTAAAGACATGTAGTCTGTCTGAAGAAATGGCCCAAAAGATGAGGTATCAGTGGCACACAAATCAGAAGCAGATTGTATTAATGCTACATGTTTGGGTTTTTCAGTTGTTTTTTGTCCTTCTAAGCTCGACAATCAGAGATCAAATGGCCAGGATCAAGACAATAAAAGCATACTCTCTTTTCGCCTGTATTTCTTGAAACGGTTTTAGCTCTGCCACCAGTTTTATGGCTATTACCACGAGTTGCATCTTGAGCTACAGACTCTGCAGATAAAATAGTTTTTGTTTGACATCCAGAATTTAAAAAAAAAAAACATCCGATGGGTAAGCGTGAACTCATCTGCAAGTACTGCCGCATCTGAGAGTTTTGTCACTTTTTGCTCGTTTAGATGAACCACAACACTTTCCGGCACGCATGTTTTAAAGTCTTCCAATAAGACCAATTCTTGCAACTCTTCGAAAGTGGTAATTTTACTTGCAAAACACCACATCTCAAAGAGGGTTTTTTCCCCAGGCAAATTCAACTTAAGTTTGTTTGGCTTGCTTTGAACACACTCTAAATTTCTGCCGATATGACTCAGGCAACAACTCAAAATGGCTGCTTTCACAGTGTCATAGTCCAATGACGCCTCAATTGGCAAAGCCACACACACCTCTTGTGCTTTGCCAATGAGGTTACACTGAAGCAGCAAAGCCCACATATCCTTGGGACAACTCAATTTAGTTGCGACACACTCAAAGGCAATAAAGTAAGAGTCTACCTCTGTCTCACAAAAGGGCAGTACCAACTTGAAATATTTACCAACATCTACATCAGCTTTAGATGTTAAAGAATCAGGAGAGGAATGTGGTTTAGGAATCGGCTGATCATGTAAAGGTCGTGTCTCAAGCTCACGCAGTTTAATATCACGATCTGCTTTAATTTCAAGAGCTCTCAAACGAAGGCGCTGAGTCTCATACACTTGCTTCTTTAATCCCAATTCAAGCTCTTTTAGCCGCAGTGCGATCTGAGGATCTAAAAAAGATTCTTTCTCTCCACTACTGACTGAACTTGAAATTTCAGACACATCTTCCATACCAGTTACAGCATCTATCCCCTGCTCTACTGTTTTTTCTGTGAATGACTCAAACTCTCTCCTTTACTCTCTCTCTTCAGCTGTGCTTTCTTGGTGGCTTTTATAGCTGGTTTCCCCTCTGGAGGAGCCAATGAATGAGGAGTTAGCTGGTCATCAGCAAATGAGTATCCGGTGCCATTAATCAGCTCCTATTAGAGCAGCAGCACAGAAGAGACAAGAAAACAACAGGGAAAATACAAAAACTCTTGACTGACCCCAGAACAGTACAAGTTAAGTCACAGGACATAACATATATATTTGAACCCATTTATTTCTGTAAAGCTGCTTTGTGACAATGTCCATTGTTAAAAGTGCAATACAAATAAAATTGAATTGAATTGAACTGAGAAAGCAGCAGGCCCATACATGCACCTGAAGATTAGGAAAGCAGTAGGGATAGGGGCGAAGTTGTGTCTGATCGTGGTTGTAACTTACCTGTTGCAGCTGACCCCTCAGGCCCAGGCGGCAGTAGTGGCCACGATTGACTTCTCAGTCTTGGGATGGTCCCCCTCATGGACCTAAGCATATGAGCAATACAGACCCCATGCAAACTTCTCTACAATTGACTTCTCAGTCCTTGACTGGTACCCAAAGCAGCCCTAAACCAGCTCCTACAGAACAAGAATTGAATGAGGAAAGAAAGCTATCCAGACATAGAAGAGTCACTTTTGATGATATCAGTGAGAAAAGAACATCATATGTAGGGGAAAAGGAGAAATTATGGGAAATAGCACAAAACAATATGGTATAAATGGGCAATGTATACAGCGAAAGAATCAGGGACAGGTAATTGTCTACTGAGTGCACCGTCAGCTTTGAATAAAGTAATAGTAGGACCCAATCTGCATAACTATCAGCAATTTGCTGAGGTTAATAGAAACTTCTGCCACATAAGTAAGGACTTAAGACCTTCCTGCCCTGCCAAATGCTTGGCATATTTGGGAAGACCTACCGTTAGGAAATATTATGACCGAGCGGGGTGGAGAGATTGGTGTAGGTACTGGAACTTGGATTTCAGGATAGAAAAGAGAAAAATAGAGACCCTGGAACAATACAAGATAGACTAGGCTAGGATATGAATGCTATAATAAGCCTGCAGGAAGTTATAACTTAGGAGAATTTAAGGGAAGGTGTGCTACTGTTTGGAACTTGAATAAAAGTACTGGGTGGAATACAAGTGACGCACTTAGAGCCCCATTTCTTCAGGCAGCAGGAACACAAGAAAGGATGGTAGTGACACCAGAACAGTGTCAAAATCAAACCTTGGCATTACCTCCAGTAGAACCCTATGAAGAGCAGTGGCAGATTTCTTTTCGGTCTGTGGGACAAAGCAACTTAGGGCATCATTACCCGAAGGATGGAGAGGAGTATGTGCTAGGGTACGACTGGTTCAAGAGATTGCAATAGCAGACTAGAATTTTATCACAGCCTGTCAAGGGAAACATGAAGGGAAGTCATAGAGTTAAGAGGGCTTATCAATCAGATCCTAAGGTATATATAGATTCAATAGGACAACCGTGATGTATATCTAATGAATACAATGCTAGGGAAGAAGTAAAGGCAGGATTTTAGTTTATACTGATCTGGATATCACCAAACAAGAATACATAATTTATTCACTATATTTACTATAATCAAATGGAGTTTATTAATTACTGCTTTGTCTGCACTAGGAGAACAAGCAGATGTCACAAGTAAAATGACATGGCAAAACAGGCAGGCACTCAACTGGTTATTGGCAGAAAAAGGGTGTGTGTCCTGTTTGGAGATCAGTGTTACACTTCACTATCCCTAACAATACTGCACCTCTACTGAAGCCATGAACAAACTGAAGAATCTAAGACAGGAGGTCACTGAAAATGCAGGAAGAGATATGTATGCGTGGGATTGGTTTGAATCCACGCTGGGAAAGTGGGGTGTGATCCTCAATAATTATCAAAAACAAAGCCTTATTTCTCAAACAGTTGTATCTCATGAGTGCTAGCATTGATTTGCCTGAAACCTGAACTGCATATACAGGAGGAGATTCTGAGGTCTTATTCAAAGTTTGGAGTGCAGTCATACATTCGGGAGCAGCTAAGGTCAGATAAATGTTTCTCAGGAACAGGCCCTCAGAAGTCCAATCGAGTTGAAATTTGGTATGCTACGTCTAAGTGCTAATCTGTAAGTGGATTTTGATGATTATTAATTAAAAAAATAAAACATGACCACCTTTGCCTGGCCATATGCAGGGTTTTAGAAATACTGAGGTCCAAAAACTGAGCCTGCTAGGGGGTTTCAAGGGCATCCTTCCCCTGCACCCCTCAGCCAAGCCACAAAAAAAAATGATTTCTCTGATCTACATATGTACATTTTAAGACATTTGGAGGGCAAAATTGGATAACAATAGCCTTAAAACCATGTCAGTGGGCAGTAGCATAATATATGAGAATCAGGTTAAATGTTGCAATGAATGATCCACACTACAGTCTGGAAATACAGAAGAGGCTAGTCTATATAAATGTTGATTGTTGACATTACACCATCACATATTCCAAACACGAAAAGTCTTAGGAAATGGGATTCTTGTCATAAAGAGAAAATTAAAGGGCTAAAGAAAGAGAAGAATAAAGAAAAATAGTTAAAGAACTAGAATTTATTGTAAAGTAATGCATTTGAAGTATTTGCAAATAATATTTTTATTTTAATAGGCTAAATGACTGTCCCAACCATGTTTTACCATGTTCTAGTGTAGGTCTGAGGATGATAACTTTCCTAGTTTTATGAGTTTTATGAATAATTTTCTTGCACAAGTGAATTTACTGAAAGGCTATCAGGAAACCCAGGTAACCAGGTAAGTTCATTAAATTCATTCACAATAAACTTGTTACTCAGATTTTTGATATAATGGATGGTATGTCCGTAAAGCAGTAGGAAATGCATATCTCAGCAACGGTGCGAAGTTTTCTGACCAAATTTTGTAGATAAATGAAGGACCTCACCCGAAGGGCTTCCAATAAGTTTTGCCTAAATTTGCCTCTAGGTGGTGCAATAATTCACAAATTTGTAAAATTGCTCATAATGTTTGAGCCACTTAACCTACAATCATGATTCTGCTTTCTCCTGATTCCCTGTAAGGTCCATGTAACAGGATGTTGGCCATTTTGTAATTTTAACAAATGCTTCTTCTCATACAATTTTTTTCAAATTATCACAAAATTTAGTTCACAGCACTGTGAGATCAGTCCAAAAAACTAGTTTCTCATAGTTTTGATATGTATGTAACATTTCATCCATAACCTGCAAACGATTTTGATGGCCATGTTTCCAAACAGGAAGTGAGGGCATATCTTGGAAATGCTTTTACATATTGACATCAAACTTCTCACATAAACTTACCAACATAATCGAAGGTTAAGAAACAAGACTTCATTTGCAATTTGGGAGGTCTACTGAAAACAGGAAGTGATGCAATATCTAAGCACAGGCTTGATGTTTTGCCTTTACATTTAGTATATCCCTGTGGGAGCAAGTGCAGATGGTTCCAGTGACTTCTGGTCTTCCTCTGTGGCTAAGGGTTAGGGACAGAAAGGGTTTGGGACAGCCCCCTTAATTACTGCTTACAGCTATATTAATTGCTGTGAAGGTAAAATGCCATGTGGAAGTATAATAATAATAATAATAATAATAATAATAATAATAATAATAATTATTATTATTATTATTATTATTATTATTATTATTATTATTATTACATTTTGTGTCTAGCCATTTAGATATGTCCTCCCAAAAAGTATTAACAAAACTACACTAAAAGAAAAGAGGTTCAAATGTTTATATGTGCTCTCCACAAAAGGTACAGCTGTTACAGTCAAAATCAAACCTCTTTCCTTACCAAATCATTTGTAGGATACACAATGTTTAAGACTTTAAAATGAATTTATTTAACTTTTGGGGGAACTGGAACACCAGTTTAATTTTACCATTATTTACAGTGCTTGTGGAATGACTTTAACTGTACGATGAATCTGGTCATGTGCACATGAAAGGTTGCACCTAAAGCAGAAATCCTCAACTGCATACACATTGCCATTCTTATCTAGATAGTGTGCAACTGACCACAATCCAGCTGCCAGCCATTCTTTTATATAGAATGATGTATTTCTATGTAGGCTGTAACTATCATTATAAATAATGATAGAGTTGTGAGAGGACTGATATCCACTGAAATACAGTGGATATAAACAGTCTACACACCCCTGTTAAACTGGCAGGTTTTTGTGATGTAAAAATATGAAACCAAGATAAGTCATGTCAGAACCTTTTCCACCTTCAATGTGAAAAACAGTCATAAACATTTTATGGAAAATTGGGAAAAATAAAAAACTTACAATAACCTGGTTGCCTAAGTGTGCACACCCCTAAACTAATACATTGTTGAAGGAACTTTTGGTTTTATTATACCACTCAGTCTTTTTTGGCTAAGAATCTATCAGCGTGGCACATCTTGGCTTGGCAATATTTTCTCACTATTTCTTGCAAAAACATTCTAGATCCATCAAATTGTAAGGGCATCTCCTGTGCACAGCCCGCTTCAGGTCACCCCACAGATTTTTAGTTGGATTCAGGTCTGGGCTCTGGCTAGGCCATTCAAAAACATTGATCTTCTTTTGGTTAAGCCATTCCTTTGTTGATTTGGATGTATGCTTTGGGTCATTGTCATGCTAAAACAGGAAATTCCTATTCATACTCAGCTTACTAGCAGACACCTGAAGGTTTTGCACTAAAATGGACTGGTATTTGTAGCTATTCATGATTCCCTCCACCTTGATAAAAGCCCCAGTTCAGCCCTAGGCTGAAGAAAAGTGGCCCTAAAGCATGATGCTTCCACTACCATGCTTCACCGTGGGTATGGTGTTCTTCTGGTGATGTGCTTTTTTTTGCACCAAACATACCTTTTGGAATTATGGAATAATTATACTGTACCTTTTGGAATTGGTCTCATCAGACCACAATACATTTTGCCACATATTTTGGGGTGATTTAGTTGAGCTTGATATTTTTTTGTGAGAAAGGGCTTCCGTCTAGCCACCCTACCCCATAGCCCAGACATGTGAAGAATATGAGAGATTGCTGTCACATGCAAAAAGTATTTGTCCGATATTCCTGCAGCTCCTTTAATGTTGCCGTATGTCTCTTGGCAGCCTCCCTGTCAAGTTTTTGTCTTGTCCTTTTATAAATTTTGGAGGGACGTTCTGTTCTTGATGTCACCATGGTGCTCCATTTTCTCCACTTGTTGATGATGGTATTCACAGTGTTCCATGGTACATCTAATGTTTTGGAAATTTTTTATACCTCTCTCCTGATCGATACCTTTCAACAGTGAGACCCTGTGCAGGCTTTGTAAGCTCTTTGCAGACCATGGCTTCAGCAGTCAGATGAAACAAAGATGTGAAGAAAGTCCTACAGACAGCTGGTGTTAATTTGGGGTTAATCAGAATAATTTCACCAATGGCAGCTGTATGATAATTAATTTTGAACACGAGATTGGTTCATTCCGAACACAGCCACATCCCCAATTATAAAAGGGTGTGCACACTTATGCAACCAGGTTGTTGTAAGTTTTTTTTTTTCCTAAAATGTTTCTTTTGTTTTCACATTTCTAAAATTTAATTCACATTGAGGATGGAGAAAGTTCTGACATGATTTATCTTGGTTTAATTTTTTTTTTTAACATCACAAAAACCTGCCATTTTAACAGGGGTGTGTAGATTTTTATATTCACTGTAGCTTGTAAACCCTCCTCTTTTGTAATCCTTGCTTGTCTAATTAACCATTTTTCACCAAATAAAATTAAAATAAACTAATAGACTATAACTATAACTATAATATAATAACTATAACTATAACTATAATAAATAGACTAATAACTTTAATGGCAGAACTATAAAATGTATAAATTATGCAAGATAAATGCATCTTAATAAACGTTCTTTGTTAGATAAATTTTCCAAAATAAAGATAAATCCCTCTACAACCACAAATCTATCCTAGATCTACATTCATCTATTTTATTCCAAATGTTCATCTTTTCAATTAGTTTACTGTCTTTAGTTATGTAAACCCCTAGATAGAATTCATGGTTGAGAAGTCTACCCCAAGCTAATGAGTAGGAATTTGACGGGGTGTTTTCTTTTGCTTTTACTGGTTGGAGGTTGGGAATTACAAGTTGTGACAATGAGTCGAACGCAGCAGTAGTTGAGAATACTACCATAGGTTGACGAGTAGGCATTTCAAATTTAGGGTCATTTTCTTTGGCTTTTACTGGTTGGAGGTTGGGAATTGTTACAACCACACATCGAACGCAGCAAAAGCCACGAGAACGTGTGGCTGTGGTTACCTGATCTGCGCCCCCTGCACCATGCATGCACGCCAGTGTTGTGCATGCCCACATATTTTTAATGCTTTACGACACTACCCGATCTGTATGCATCTGTGTCATTTCACAAGATTACAGCACATTTTGTGACATTTCGAAATAACTCATACACCATATGTAAAAGTATATTAACTCTGTTATGAACAGCATCAGTTTCCACAGTGAATTCCCTTTTAAATGGAATAGTTTATTGATTTAAAAAAAGCTGAATAAAAATAAAACATTTATGGAAAATGAATTGCTTAATTGGTAGTTTTGATACGTTTTAATTACATAAAAGGTTGGAGCCCATACACTTTGAATTTTTTTTAAATTTGCATTTCGTTTATATTATTATTTTTGACCATTGACTTTTATTTTAATAAAGTCCTACCGAATATTACCCGGAAGTAAAATGATTGACGCAACGCAATCCCTGACGTAACGTCGCATTATTAATCGGGAAGAATGTCGGAAGATGAAGATGATTACATGTCTGATGCTTTTCTTAACCCGTTGTGAGTTGTGCCATATTCTTGTGGAGGTTTAATGATCTCTACTTATCTAATGATCTTACAGTTATTTGAAAAGCATTGTTTTAGCTGCTAGAGGTGTAACGATACGCTCTGGTCACGATTTAATGTTTCGAGGGTACTTTAAACAAAATTTGAATGAGAAAAAACAGAGGTTAAACATTGTAAACAAAATGTACTCCAGGTTCACCATATCTTAAGAGTAAATAGTTTTTTTTATATTTATTTATTTATTTACTTACTTACCTACTTACTTACTTACTTATTATTTTGTAAATTCTCCTAAAAAAATTTGATTGAGTAGTAAGTAAAGTCTGACCCGGGCACAGTGATCGATTTAAACATAATGAGCGCCGTAGTAGTGTCTGATGCGTCATTTTAATCGGAAATAGAGCTCCAAAGCTCTTTTTAACTGTTCTAATGTGGTTGTGTAACCTTATAACCTACAGTATAATGCATTGTGATCCGGAGCTATCGGGCCCAGCGTGCTCTTTATATATTTTAACTCTATGGGTTGTAAAGATTTGTGCAGATCTGGTGTTCAAACAGTGCTATTGCGTTAGATGCGTAATTAATAGAATGCTGATTCCCACGATGTGAATTGCACATTACCACGATGCACATCAATTTTTTTTTTGCATCGCGATGCGTCATTACACCCCTACTAGCTACGCCTTGCAGATTAATTTGTAAGAAAAGGTGAACAGCGGGGCGCCGTGTGTTTGCATAACGTACAACCCCTGGCAAAAATTATGGAATCACCACACTTAGAGGATGTTCACCCAGGTTTTTTACTTGATAGCAAACAAACAAATCACAGATATGACACAAAAAAGGTTTTGTTCAATAGCTTAACATTCTGGTTTGTGAAATATACATAAAAAAAATTCAAGGACATTTTTTTTTTAATTAATGGCATGTCTTTTTCCAAATCAAGTAGAGGAAAAAAATTATGGAATCACTCAATGTTGAGGAAAAAATTATGGAATCATCAACAAAAAAACACAATTAATACGTTGTTGCTCCTCCTCTGTCTTTTATTCTTTGAGGCATAGACCTCACTAATGAAAAACAATATTCCCCATCAATCTGGTTCCAACTTTCTCGAATAGCAGTTGACAGATCAGCTTTGCAGGGTGGAGCCTTAACATGGACCAGTTTTTTTAATTTCCACCATAAATTTTCAATTGGATTGAGATCCGGACTGTTTGCTGGCCATGTCACTGAGTTGATATGCCTTTCCTGAAAAAAAGCTTTAAAACTGTTTGCTCTGTGGCAAGATGCATTGTCATCCTGAAAAATTATTTCATCATCACCAAACCTATTTTCTATGAATGGAATGAGAAAATGTCCAAAATTTCACTGTACAACTGTGCATTGACTGCTGAGGTAATGACTGCCATCTCCCCTGGTCCTTTACCTGACATGCAACCCAATATCATAAATGAGTTGGGAAATTTGATTGATTCAGGCAGTCATCTTTATATGTTTTGTTAGAATGGCATCAGACAAAAGTTCCAGCATCATCTCCTTGGCCAATGCAGATTCATGATTCATCACTGAATTTCACTTTCATCCAATCATCCACACTCCATGATTGCTTCTCCTTAACCCACTGTAACCTTGTTTTCTTCTGTTTTGGTGTTAGTGCTGGTTTTCTTTTGGCTTTTCTATATGTAAATCTCATTTCATTCAGCCGGTTTCTTACAGTTCTGTCACAAACATTGACTCTTGTTTCCGCCCATTTGTTTTTCATTTGTTTTGTTGTGCATTTTCTATTTTCAAGGCATAGTGCTTTGAGTTTTCTATCCTGATGCTTTGACATCTTCCTTAGTCTGCCTGTATATCTGCCTTTCATAACCTTCCCATTAAGTTTATACTTGCAACAAATTTTAGACACAGCTGACTGGGAGCAACCAACCTCTTTGGCCACACTCCATGTTGAAATTCCTTGTTGAAGGAGTTTTATAATCATTTCCATTGTTTCAACTGACAACTCTCTCATTGGAGCCATGTTTCCTTTCAATTAGCCAAGTCCAACAGCCCATTAAAGTGTGTATGCACTCCCTTTTAACTGCTGACTTATTAGCATTTTTAGACTTGTCCCAGTATTTGTTTTAGAAATGGAAATTAAAAATTGATTCCATAATTTTTTCCTCAACATTGAGTGATTCCATAATTTTTTCCTCTACTTGATTTGGAAAAAGACATGCCATTAATAAAAAAAAATGTCCTTGAATTTTTTTATGTATATGTCACAAACCACAATGTTAAGCTATTGAACATGCTTTTTTATTTTAGAATATGATATAAACATTTTCCACACTTTTGTTATGCAGCAGACACCCTAGTTTAATAACCATTAGCTGGTGGGTAGTTTTTTGTCTGTTTGTTTTTTTTTACTTTTACCACGATATTAACATAGCCACAATAACACAAGAATTAAAATTTTTTAAAAAATGCCCTTTTTGTGTTTTGGCCTTAGTAGTGTTTTAGGTCAGTTTCTCAAAGGTTTGTCTTGAATTAGTAAAATGAACTATTTTCATCACTAATGTTCTAGAGTGGACGTTCGGCCTGGCATGCCAATGGTGAAACGTTTAAAGGAGACTCTAAGGCGAGAGACTTTGCACAAAGAGAAAAATATTCTTAACCAGCAGAAAAGCTACAAGGAACAAGAGCAGAACAGACGAGATGCTGCTCTGCAGAGCTCTCTAAGCAGTGAGAATAAAGGGTTTGCATTGCTGCAGAAAATGGGCTACACTGTGGGACAAGGTCTGGGAAAAGAAGGTCAGTACTGATCCAACAACAATAATAATAATAATAATAATAATAATAATAATAATAATAGTGAAGTTGTTCATTTCTGAAGATGTTGTGCAAAGAGGGACACAGTAGTGCTCAGAATATTTCTTCATTTGTTGTTCTTCTTCTTAAATACCTTATGGTGGCGTGATGACGTGTTGCTGTCTCACTATACTGACTAATGTAAACAATGCTAATGTAATATAAACAATAGCCTACTTTATTGTGCAGTCTGTTGAATTTATTGTTCAATACTCAGTCATATCAAATTGAGAACCTTGTATCAAAGAGCCTCATATCAAACAATACGATGCGATACCCTGAATCATTACAGCTTTAGGTGCTAGATATAAAAGGAGAACAGTAAGGAAATTAAAATAGAACCTTGAACACCATATTGTAATTTTTTAGGCTCTGAAAAACCATGCTTAATGCTAACAAATGCTAACTATGTTATCATGCCTGTCTGTTAAAATATCATGGTCTGTAGTGTCATATGTGCTTAAAGGTTTAGACTAGAGTCTAAAAGTACCAGGGCAAAAACATATCCACTATCACTATTCAAGTAGTAGGTCACTGACAACTTTGGCCAGTATTGATTATGTATTATGCTGCTTTGGGAGATCAGACTGAAATATATCATACTTGTTATTAAAAAAAGAACAGAGCTGGTGTGGTGAATGTATTATGTTATGTAAGGGCTCTCTAATCCCATATAATCTGTGATCAGAATATGAGAATATAATGTGGTTTTTGATGAGAACATCAGAATATAATTCAGTTTGATTTAATTCAATTTTAATTATATAGCGCTATTAACAAAGGACATTGTCACAATGTAGCTTTCCAGAAATCTGCATATAGATTTAGATCGCTAATAAGCAATCCAGAGGTGATGCTGGCAAGGAAAAACTCCCAGAGGTGACACAAGGAATAAACCTCGAGAGGAACCAGACTCATAAGGGAGCCCATCTTCTTCTGGGTGACACCAGATAAATTTACAAAACCTACTTTTGGGAACTAGTCCTAGAATTTTTGTCACGTTTTCACAAAGTTGGTTCCATATTGGTCAAAAAATGTTGTGATTTATGAACAATAGCTGCCACCTGCCAATCAATTCTAATGGGGCAGAGTCTAATTCACTCAAACAGCTGTAACTTATGATTTTTGTATGTACTTAAACGAAACTACACAGGCCCCTTCACGACAAAGTCCTGAGAAGGACTGCTGAGTTTTGGGCATAGTCATCAATAAGGGGCAGAGCTACGTTCAGAAAAATATTTCTCAGGAACTGTAAGTTCAATTGAGCTGAAACTTGGTATTCTGCATCTTTATCCTAATTGGTAATGGTATTGTTAATGATGACCTGGTCGCTTAGAAAACATGGCTGCTGTCAGCCAATTAGTTTTCAGCAGGCATTTGATGGGGTTAAAAATGAGCAATTGTTATGAAACTTGAATGCTAGGTCCCTCTAGTGACCCAGGAATAAAAAAAAAAAAAAAAGGCTGCCTTGTCACTCATATTGGCCATTGGGGGTGCTATACATTTTTTTCAGTTATAATCAAGCATGTAAAATAAGGTGGACAGGGAATAATCTTTTTTCTTCTGGTTCAGTCGCTTAATGCAACAATAATGTGCATTTTGGAATCAAATTTTCGTATAATTTGATTAATATGTGAACCCATCTTTTGCAAACTATTCCTAGGACTTCTGCCAGATCTTCCAAACTGGTGTCGAATTATTCAGCAGAGCATCTGGGCAGGAAACGTGTTCATTATTATTTCTTTCAAAGTTATACTGTGTTGAGTAATTTGAAACTGCAAACTGTTTTTAAATTAGTATTGTTTTAAACAAAGGGAATCGCATGAACCACCGTGAATCTCCTTTCCTCTGTCTTTGATCTCCTTCTTATCTCATTTATCTGATCTCACTCTGTGCTTACTAATGTGGTCACTCAATCAGTGATCTCAGTTTTTGTCAAGAACAAATAAGATCCAAACTCTGAAGCGTTATTCCCATTAACATTTTTGCGCTTTGGAGCTTTTGTCATTGGAAATATTTTTATATACATATATTTATAGTTTCTGTCACTAGCCATCCACCATGTTCAAGTCTCTTAAACTCACCACCATATTTCCATTCCCTATTGTTCCCCTCGTTTCACATACTAGGCCACATATTTCACTGGGCTCGTGATTATTCATTTTTATAAGCTCAGTGCGAATTCTCACATGGACACGTGCACTGTCTTTCCCTTGCGCACATGCACACATTGCTTTCCTCTTTCTCTTCTTTGACTGTTCCTATTGTAGAATTATTATCATAGTTAATTATTATTAGTTGTGCTTGCTATACAATGCAAACATCACTTTTATAATTGTCCATACTTACTGGTGGTGCTTGCTATGCAATGCAAGCATCACTATTATAATTGACAATACTTATCAGGGGCCAGGCACCAAAGGTTGTGAAATTTGGCACACTGATTGGGGAGGGTCTAAGGAACAAATTTTTGGCCAAGTTTGGGCCAAGTGTTACCAATGCTCTAGTGGATTTTGTCAAAAACTGTTTTTTTCGCTCCTCCTCCTACAACTTTTTTCCAGTCATCACCAAATTTGGCACACATGATCTTCAGAGTAAGCTTCACGAGTAAGCTTCCCATCTACTTGTCAAAAGTTACAATAACATGCCAAAAATGCTTACATCTTACTGCCATTTTTGCTACCCCTCCTCCAAATTTTGTCCAATCTTCACCATGTTTGGCTCATATCATCTTGAGACCTGTCTGAACAAAAGTTACAAAAGGAATTTTGATATTCAAACCCGTTCTCCGGGAATGTGCTAGCAAAAAACAGGATCTGAGGGTGTATCTCAGCAATGCATCTAAGTATCATCACAAAACTTGATAAGTATCTTCATGACCATGCCCTGAATGTACTCAAGAGGATTTGTGACTGCACCACCTTCAACAAATTTTATTTTTTTCTTTATATCTGTGGAAAAGTTTGTGATAAATTTACACTTCATTTTTAAGGAAAATTGCATTATAGGTATTTTAATGACATAACATGCAAGTTCCGTGCACGTTAACCCCCAAAATAAGTGGAATCACAAATCTACTACAGCATACACATGTGACATATCAAAACGCTTGGCAGACTGAGGAGAATTACATTCTACACACATGTAGCTCCTCCTACTAACCAGCATGTGCAGCTGCATGTCGGTGTCGAATTTGCATGGGCAAGCACCACTCACATTTGCTTCAGAAAATGTAAATTATAGTTGATTATTACAGTTCTCAACTAAAATTGAGGTTTTAATAATTTTGACTTATTTTAAAGGTTGCTAATTTTAATTTCTAATTAAAATTTTTAATTTAAAAAGGGGATATTCTATGAGACTGATTAACTAATGAGATTGACTTAATGAAACTGATCATTTTATGAGAATGATTAATTAAATTTATTTAATGAAGCACCTATATTGCTGGTATGTACCTTGCATTTCCAGTGCTCCCTGTATTTATACAGTGTAGGGGAAATGGTACTATTTATAAACAGTACCATTTCCCCTACACTGTCTTATTTTACAGTACTAAAAGATGATTCTCATCTCTCAGGTACTGGACGAGTTGAACCACTTCCCCTTAACATAAAAACCGGTTAGTGCATTTTTATGTCTAGTTCATAATGCTAAGTACTGTTTATTGGTACACATAAATAAGCTGTGCTCTGACAACTTAACTTGTATCTTCATTAGATCGAGGGGGCATTGGAATGGAACAACTAAAGAAAAGGAAGGCAGAAGAGAACTTCAAAAATTACAGAAAAAGATTGCAGGTGAAACAGTGTATGGAGAAGAAGTCGCTTGAGGATTTCAGGTTTGCAAATAGACACTCTTCTCTTGTTTGCACCGCTATGTTAAATTATGGCTCATTATTTCTACTTATCAGAAGATTATTATATATCAGAACTGCCAGAGTTTGACCAAGGTGCTTAACTTTGACCATAGGTGTGGCATAATTTTTACAGCCCTTCTTTGAGTCATTTTTCATGAATACATTGATTAATGTAAATGGAAACATATATTTAATCACAACACACTTTGCCATATTACTATAAAAAGAACAAATAAAAAAAAAATTAAATTTATACATGAAAATAACATGTCTCCAACATTCTGGTGGTTTTAGCAGGTAAATGCTCTGTACATTACTCTAGAAGTGAAAAAAGTGAGTCCTAAAAACCTTAAGGCTAAAAGTAGGTCCTAACTGATTTTAAAAGAAAGCTTTTTTTGAATTCGACCTCAAGAACTAATGTTCAGGACTGTCTGGCAATTGCTAAAAGCTATTTTATTAGGGATGTTAATTAGCTTGATTGGATGCTAGCAACAGTGATAAAACTGAGCAAATTTACAGTGCAGCACAAAACCAGTTATATACCTGTAATGCTAATGCAGTGGCCACTCACTAGCCATGTTAGTTAAACACGTATTTATGTACGACGAGATAACACCACTGCTTTTTTTTGTTGAGGCCGCAAACACTATATGTTTCATAGCCAAAGACATTATTAGAAGAGGATAAAGACTATGGCTCCATAAATTCACCCTTTCCAGGGATTATCCAGGGATTATCCAGGGATACTTGCTTATTTTCTACATTATGTATTAGTGCACACAAAATTAGCCTTTTGAGTTATGTTATTTGATGCTTTTTAGCCTACTTAATTGGGTTTCCAGGCAAGCATAACATGGAGCTGGGCAAGCACAACATGGAGCTGGGCAAGCACATTGGAGCCTTCTCTTGCCCAGTGGGCCACGCTGTGCCTAATGTAATGTTAATTTAATCCGCTATCTTAATTACAGAGAGCGCAAAAGAACTGAAAGAGAAAAGCATGAAACGGAAGGAGACCTGAGGAAGAGTCAGTGGGCCTGTGAACAGCTGGACAGACAAAAGGTCTCGTCAACAAAAGAAAAAACATGAAATTTTTATTTTGCGCTTCTCCTGCATGCCCTGAACTGTTTCTCTTGGTATACTGAAGTGTTCTTTTGCTGTGATGTTTTATGTTCCTGATTAGGGAATAATTGTACCAAGGGACAGTTGGTACTGGCCTGAAGAGGTTAAGAATCAAGAGGCTGAGCATGATGAGTCCAACACTGAAGGAAGTAAAGACAATAAAGAATTGACGGTAAAAAAAAGAAACAATTATGATAAATATGGCAGTGATTAGTATTCCCTGTCAAAATGTTTTCTATATTGTGTCCTTGCATATTCAGTCATTACTGAAGCTGCAGTTCATCACATCATACCTGAGGAGTGTGCATTTCTACTGCATATGGTGTGGGACAGCATATAGAGGTAGGTAATTCAGTTCCTTGTCCTGTTTCTTGTTTTCACAAGAAAAAAAATCACACTATGTTATAACTGGTTTTTCTCACTTCACAGATGAAGAGGATATAAACACCAGCTGTCCTGGTGGTACAGCATCAGACCACAATGAGTAAAGCAAGAACCATTATATGGAAGAATGCCTAGGTTTTTCTTCTTTTTTCCTATTATTTTGCATACAGATCTTTACTTGCCCTTTTGAATATTACATATTGTTTTTGGTTTGAGTAAAGATATTTTGATTGACCTTCTGAAGTTATTTTAGGCTTGTAATTTTATGAACACCTGTAATGTAATTGTGTTGGGTCATTTTACCTAATTAAATTGTCTACTTAATTTAATCATTTTAACTTCTTTTCCCCACTGTTTATGGCTAGAGCACTAGGTGGACTAGGTAGCCCAATTTTCATATCACTCTAGGGTAATGAAGCCACACTAATCTTTAACTGGAATGTTGTGCATAGTAACAGGGGACAGTGTCAGGATTATACTGAGAAAGGGGAAATTGAACAAATAGCTCAACCATGAACAAGCTCTGTGGTGCATGCTCTAGCTAATATGATGATTCACAAGCAGGTCACCATAGCACACACTGGCAATATTTTAGCCATTCAATCTGCAGAAATTGCTCTCTCTCTCTCTCTCTCTCTCTCTCTGTGGGGGAGCAGACTGACACCCCAATCCCAGCGGTGGGACACTGAGTGTAGCAGCCCAGTTGATTAAAACAATTTTGCTCCTCACGGATGATTGTGATTATCTTCCTTTATAACTATTTGCACATATGGGGAATCCACAATACACTGTATAAAGATAAAACAAATAAAATACAAAGTGATATTTTCTGCATAGAAATATTCAAAATTGACAACAAAATAAATAATTAGATAGCAGCACTAGCTATTTTACAACAGAATTAGCCTGATTAGCAATAAACTAATATAACAAAGACATTCAAAATATAAACACATTAAACAAATGTTACCGACCTTGTGCCCTTATCCACCAGATACTAAAGCAAGACATTCATTAATTACACAAAACATTATTATTTTACTTCTTAGGCTGCTGCAACAGACCAGCTCCATGTGCTGTTCACGACTGCTTTTTCCTTCACTCAGAGTTTGTAGGCCACTTCAAAATGGTGCTTTAAAATAAGAGTCCTCATGGGGAATATAATGAACAAATAGCCAAATGATCAGAGGACAAACACAAAAGCATAAATTTTAAGACTTTAGATAAATAAAAAGAAAATAAATAAGGACAGAATTAAAGGTTATTTATACCAAGTCCAGGACTTTCAGCCAATCTGCTCTGTGCACAGTGCTAAGTGTAGTTGGCACAATCTACTCTGCCAGACGTGCAAATCAACCTTGCATCTAAAATTATCCTAGCCAAATGGACCGTCAACACAGCACCTTTATATCACTGCAACCACATTCTCTGTTTTCAACACTTACAAAATATACACGCATGAGTCTTGGCCAGGGAGTGTCATATGTCCATGTAAAGAGGCGGTCCTTAAATAACACCCTTTCCCCTCACAAATAAATGGTCTCATGTAGCCCAACTGGTAAGTGCAGAGGCTGCTGGTGGAATGCTTTATAGCCCAAAACCTTGCTCATTATGCAGTGACTACATCAAATCAGTGTCGGAGCAGTACAAGCCCCAGTTCTGCTGTTGGCCCCCCCACACTTCTCAGGACTCAATGGATCATCAGTATCTGACACCATCAAAGTTACCACTCTGAACCAACAGAGGACACAGCCATGACTGAAAGGTAGACCACACAATTTATAACAAGGGTTCTACTCAACATACCTCCTTGTTCAGAAGGAGGACAACAGTTTCTGTCAAATACTAGGCATGAGGTGGTTGAATAGCTGACTAAAGGTCCTCCTCTTCCATTTGGAAGGTTATCACTAATTCATTAATTCCTGGGACCTGATCATGGTGTTGTAAAGCCTGTGACAAAACATAACAAAAGTCTAGCTGTTCTGTTACCGAGGCTGGGTTGTCTCCTGCATGTCTTTTTTTGCTCTCCATGTGTTTAAATGTAAGGTGATGGAGTGTTGAAAAGAAGTTAAAAGGTAAAGGTAAAGCACCACTGTAATAAATTTTCACACCGGACTCCCAAAAGCAGTTTCACAAGCACTAAACTTATTTCACTGGGCTAATAAACTTTTTGTTATCATTTACAGTGGCAATGCATGCGTAATAATTTACATAATGTACACTCACATCCACTTTATTAGGAACACCTGTACACCTGCACATTCATGCAGTTATCTAATCAGCCAATTACGTGGCAGCAGCACAATGCAAAAAGTCATGCAGATACAGGTCAAGAGCTTCATGTTCACATCAAACATCCAAATGAAGAAAAAGTGTTATCTCTGTGACTTTGATTGTGGCATGGATGTTGGTACCAGAAGGGCTGGTTTGAGCATTTCATAAACTGTTGATGTCCTGGGAATTTCACAAACAACATTCTCTAGAGTTTGCACAGAATGGTGCAAAAAACAAAAAACATTGAGTGAGTGACAGTTCTGTGGGTGCAAATGCCATGTTGATGAGCGAGGTCAGAGGAAACTGGCCAGACTGGTTTGAGCTGACAGGAAATAAATTCAGCACCTGTGTTGAAATATTATGACGTGAATAAGCCAGTTACCTTGTCAGTAGAAGCCAGCTCAGAAGGTCTAGGAGCGGTGATCCTTCAAGAGGGACAACCAGTAGCTTTCAGCTCAAGAGCACAGACAGACTATGAATGAAATTATGCTCAAATTGAGAAGGAGCTGTTGTCAATCGTGCATGTGTGTGAGAAATTTCATCAATACCTGTATGGCTGGTGTGTTCAGGTTGACTCAGACCACAAGCCTTTGGAGATAATGTTCAAAAAGCCCCTCCATAAAGCTCCATCCAGGCTAAAAAAAATGCTAATGAGACTGCAAAAGTACAGCCTTAAGGTGAGATATGTTCCAGGAAAGGAGATGCCCATTGCGGATGCATTGAGCAGAGCTTAACTAAAAGAGCTCCACAGTCAAACTCAAGGAGCCAATTACCAAAGCCCATTCAGCAGTACTGGACATTGAAGAAGAATTGACTTATACAGACAGACTGTTGTTCAAAAACACAAAACTGGTAGTGGCAAAAAAAAAATGATTGATGAAATGCTAGAAAGAACCATGAAGCACACATGGCTATTGTAAATTGTAAGGAAGGAGCTAGAGATGTTTTTCTGGCCTGGAATAGCACAGCAAATTGAGGATGTTTTCAGCAAATGTGACATATGCAATGAACACAAATACAGCAATCCCAGAGAACCTCTTGTGTCACAATCTGTTCCAGAGCATGGTGAAAGGTAGGAATGGATTTGTTTCACTACAGAGATGCTGAATATCTTCTGTGTCTGGATTACTATTCCAAGTACCCTGAAATTGCAAAGTTAAGTGATACGACGAGTAAGCAGGTTATGAATTCTTTTCAGATAATGGTAGTAAGTGCTGTAATGCAAGAGTTTGCAGCCAGCTGGGAGTTCAAACATACTACCACAAGCCTGGATTTCCACAGTCAAACGGTCAAGCAGAGAGAGCAGTACAAACGATAAACAATCTGTTGAAGAAAGCATAAGACAGTAAGAGATATCCATACATAGCTCTCTTGGAGTACAGAAACACACCATTGAATGGAGTAGGCCTTTTCCCTGCACGGTTACTCATGCGAAGGAGACTGACGTCAAAGATACCAGTGTCAAAAAAACTACTGATGCCAAGAGTTTTCAAACAGGTGTGTAGTAGACTGAGAAACGTACAAGTCAAACAAAAGCACTATTTTGATCATGGGATAAGAAAAGAAGGAAATGAAGAAAGGAGAAAGAGTAAGAATTAGACAGGATAACAAATGGCAACCCACAGTGATACCTGAAAAACATGAACAACCAAGGCCTTACCTTGTTCAAGCACCAGACAGTCACATCTGTAGAAGGAATAGAAGAGACTTGATGAAAACAAAGGATACAATGTTTCCTTCATCTCAATCTGAGACTGTTGAGGTCTTACCTGTTTGAGACAGTGTGGGGAGTAAAGTGCCAGTGACTGTTAATGGAAGTCATAAGACTAACAGAAGTTTATTGTTATCTACTAGTAATGTTGAAAAAGTATTATGTGTTAAAAAAAACAATTGAGAAACAATGTTATAGTACTGTTTAAAAAAAGGAGATGTCATGTATAGTGTTGTATATGTTATGCTGCAATATTGGAGTGAACACTGTGAGCCGCTACTGCATTACTATCTTGATATGAGAACAACACACGAATAAAGATCATCAGTTCAACTACATGCGGTTTCTTGTTATCATATACACCAATCAGCCATAACATTATGACCACCTGCCTAATATTGTGTTGGTCTCCCTTTTGCTACCAAAACAGCCCTGACCCGCCGAGGCATGGACTCCATTAGATCCCTGAAGGTGTGCTGTGGTATCTGGCACAAAGACGTTAACAGCAGATCCTTTAAGTCCTGTAAGTTGCGAGATGGGGCCTCCATGGATCGGACTTGATGGCCAGCACACCCCACAGATGTTCGATTGGATTGAGATCTGGGGAATTTGGAGACTCTTTGTCATGTTCCTCAAACCATTCCTGAACAATTTTTACAGTGTGGCAGGGCGCATTATCCTGCCGAAAGAGGTCACTTCCATTAGGGAATACCGTTGCCATGAAGGGGTGTACTTGGTCTGCAACAATGTTTAGGTAGGTGGTATGTGTCAAAATAGCATCCACATGAATGCCAGGACCCAAAGTTTCCCAGCAGAACATTGCCCAGAGCATCACACTGCCTCCGCCAGCTTGCGTTCTTCCCATAGTGCATGCTGGTGCCATCTCTTCCCCAGGTAAACAATGCACACGCACCCGGCCTTCCACATGATGTAAAAGAAAATGTGATTTATCGGACCAGGCCACCTTCTTCCATTGCTCCGTGGTCCAGTTCTGATGCTCACCTGTCCATTGTAGGCACTTTTGGCAGTGGACAGAGGTCAGGAAAAAAATTAAAAATAAATAAATAAAATAAATAAATAAATAAATAAAACCCTCCCCAACAGAGTTTTGGACTGATGGTAGTTTGTGACCTAGTGAGCCAATATCAGAATGTATTTTTGATAAACTTCAAAGCACTATTGTAAGTCGCTCCGGATAAGGGCGTCTGCCAAATGCCATAAATGTAAATGGAAATGTAAATATAAATGTCAGCATGGGCACTCTGACAGGTCTGTGGCCACACAGCCCCATACGCAGCAAGCATGCACTGTGTGTTCTGACACCTTTCTATCATAGCCAGCTTTAACTTTTCAGCAATTTGTGCTACAACAGCTCTTCTGTGGGATCAGACCAGGCGGACAAGCCTTCACTCCCCACACGCATCAGTGAGCCTTGGGCAACCATAACCCTGTCGCTAGTTCACCGGATGTCCTTTCTTGGACCACTTTTGGTAGGTACTAACCACTGCATACACGGAACACCCCACAAGGCCTGCCGTTTTAAAGATGCTCTGACCCAGTCATCTAGCCATCACAATTTGGCCGTTGTCAAAGTCTCTCTAATCCTTACGCTTGCCCATTTTTCCTGTTTCCAACACATAAACTTCGAGAACCGACTGGTCACTTGCTGCCTAATATATCTCAACCCTTGACAGGTGCTATTGTAACGAGATAATCAATATTATTCACTTCACCTGTCAGTGGTCATAACGTAATGGCTAATCGGTATATATTACAAGAGGAAAATTCTCATTATCAGTTAAACTTAAGGACGGAACCTTTTAACATGAAAGTAAAATGTTGGAAAATTAGACCACCATCATAATAACAGCCTTTTTAACATTATGCCTTTTATGTTATGATATAAGTTCATATTGCCGGGTTTGCATTGTTCTGTTATAATTGGGGGCCAGCAAGTTTTGTAACGCAACGTTTTTGTGCATGTACTTTGATTTAAATCACGCCATTAACCTTTAACACATGGGTGGCACAGATCAGAATGCATCTTCACTACCTGACTGCATCCCCTCCCTAACTGGGCAGAGGGCATGGCTCGGGTAACTGTATGCCATTTTACCACATGACATGCATACAATTTAGGAAGAAGAAGAAGCCTTTGTTTGTCACATACACACTACAGCACAGTGAAATTCTTTTCTTCGCATATCCCAGCTTGTTAGGAAGTTGAGGTGAGAGCGCAGGGTCAGTCATGATATGGCACCCCTGGAGAAGAGACTCTTGCTTGAACCCTCAACCTTTGAGCTGTTGAGCAACCACGCTCTTGAGACTTCAGAAATCGATACACTGACTATTTTGGTGGAAAAAAACAGTGTTTTTTTTTATCAGTATCTTATTTCTTAGAAATAATAAAACATGAAAATAAATAAAAAATTTGACAGTATAAGAAGGTCATAGAATTTAATGTAGCTGTAGAAGTAAATTTCCCCAAAACTCAGGAAAATGTTGGGCAACCTGATAGCGCACCAAAAATAACGTTAATGAAGAGACTTTCACAAACACGTAATAGACCATTGCCTACTGATAAATATCATAATTAAGATATTATGACCCTATGCAGTTAGGTCTAGCACTAAAGAATTACAAGATTCAGCAAATTACTTTTATCAGAAATGATCCTGAAAACAATACACTAATAGAATATAATATATTAAGTAAATTAAACATTTTTCATAACATCAATTAAGTAATATATTTATACTAAAGAGAATAATTTATTTTTAAACAAATAGCTAATAAATGATTTTGAACTGTAATAAGCTGATAATAGATAAATAGCTTTGATATTTTCAGAAATAGAACATTTCTAAACATAATAATAAAAACATAAAACATAATAATAATAAAAATATCCCATAAACCTATGAGAAACAAATAGGTACGTGCACCCATTAAGCCCATTTACGCTTTAAGACCACTTCGAAATTTGACATCAAATTAAAAAAAAAAAAAAGCCACAAGCAGTGATTGTGGGGTTCAAGCAGTCTTAGCAAACACCACCCCCAGTGGCCAGTCCATGACAATGTACATAGAATAATAAATGGCCCGTACATGAACATACGTACAAAGTTTTATGATTTACTTACTTTTTTGACTTAATTACTTTCAGCTTGATTATACTTACAGTTCCTGAGAGACAGTGAGCATTCATAAGTTACAGCCCTTTAAGTAAAATATGCTCCACCTCATTAGAATTGATTGATATGTGGTGGCCATATTGTTTATAAATTTCAACATGGTTTTGATAACTGTTGAGGTTGACACTCTTCTGAATACACCAGGTTTGAGAAGATTATTCTAAAATCCAAGGACTAGTTTGCAAAAGTAGGTTTTGCATATTATGCAAATTAGCAAAAAAAATCCATTATGGCAGAAATTAGTGGGCAGGGTCTAGCTGTATTCCTATTCTATTCTATTTGAACTATTATTACTATTCTATTTGAAAATTTGTACCATTTTAGCAGGTCAAAATTTTTGATCTAGAAAATCCTACATGGGAATTGGATGCTTGTGCCTTTGGGAACATGGAAATTGCATGTGCCACATATACAACTGAGCTGGGCCACTGAACCGAACTGGGCCATTCTTCCATAGGGAAGACTTCATGATTTCAAGATGCTTTTATTTTTAGTCAGAAGGTGGTATGGACAAAACCACAGGAGCTACAGACATGAAACTTGATTATTATGTAGTACATGGGGTACCTAGCAACACCCAAGCAACCACTTGGAATATCATAGCAAATACCTAACATCATAGCAGCCAACAGGGATAATATAGCAACCACCAAGCAACACCCTAGCAAGCATCTGGAATATAATTGCAACCACCTAGCAACACCATAGCAACCAACTCCGATAGCATAGCAACCACCTAGCAACACCGTAGCAACCACCTGGAATATCATAGCAACAACCTATCAAGACCCTAGCAACCAACTGAGTTATCATAGCAACTACCTAGTAAGACCCTAGCATCCAAGTGGAACATCCTAACAACAATACTGTGTTTACATGCTTAACTGAGTCATTCTATATTTAGGGGTACATTTCATGACAACCAAAAAGTCAGAAAATCAGTATTCTTTTTTGATAAATAAACTAGGTGGTTGAATAATATATCCCCTTAATGTGCTAAATTAATTATTTGGCAAGCTTAAGCTCTAATGACTTTTTAAATATGTTAATAAAAATTAACATTTGATTCATTATTTTGTCAACTGTGTTACGGACAAATGCTGTGTCAAATGAAATATGAATGAAGTACCACATGTTTGATAACACATTTGTTTGAAGGTTTTTGAGTCTATTCACCAGAGTTTTTGAGGTTATCTGTCTAACTGATTTGAAAATATGAATTTGGGGCTTCATAATGGGCATTCTGTGGGATGCTATCATGAAGGATGAAACTTTTCTTCAACAAAAATACACAGTATGCTGAATTTAGGGTTATTCACCATCCTTACCCAAGACTTCCATCTCCAGAGATATCCCCATCTTTTTTTCTGACAGTTTAGTTCACATTTAAAAGATTTATGACATAAAAACCACAGATAACACAGTTGACAGACAAAGTAACACAGTTGACAGGAGTAACACAGTTGACAGGACACATTAGAAGAAAAAGAGAAAACTTTCTTTAAGATAAAAACTTTATTTTTATTCAACAAATGTAATTGCAATGTTACATTTTACAAAATGTTACAAAATGTACAAGCAATTAATCTGAGTTCAGTTAAAAAAAGATCAAAACATTACAGAGAAATGATTACAACTTTAACAACGAACAACAATTTTTAATCCATAGTGTCTATTGCAAACAAGAACAAACAATAACAGGAAACTGATTTTATAGTCAATCTTTTGTGTTTTCTTTCATGTGCTTCAGTCATTTTTTCTTTCAGTCGTTTTTTTTCTTTCAGTCATGTTTTCTTTCATGTGTTGATTTCAGTCTGTTCACAAGTCTGAGATCTTAGACCATATGTCCCTGTCAATTTCCATATGACGTGAGGTCACAGAAGTAGGAGGAGGAATCATTCTGATGACATCTTCATGCAAATACTATAGGACGTCATCTTGCCGTGGCCAGAAAAAGCGGTTGACTCCAATCCGGTGCATACATTTCACATTGACATAAGTTTCATTCAAACCTTGAATCACTCCAGGATAAATTTCATCATCATATTTATCACAGCACCACTGGCCGATGATGTCAGAGTTTTGCCAAGGAATTTCAGATGGATTCTGACTCTTGCCCTCCTGTGTGGATGCTGTTACCTGAACCTCGAAGGTAAAGGTTTTGGAGTTGTAACACTGACACTCCATGGTCTGTCTTGTTGAGCAAAGACAGCTCACATCGCGGTAAATGATTTGTCCTGGGGTAAGAGTTACAACCTGGTGAATGCTCATGGTTGATGGCACCACTGGGAGATTATTGGGCATGCTCTTTATGGCCTCATCTATGTTCTCTTCACTGATGTAGAACAACTTTACTGACATCTGAGCATCCAGCAGTGCACTGAATAAGAGCTCAGCATTAGGGATGTCTTTTCCGTGGCTGACCAGCCTGTCTGCGGTACTTTTTAAAAAGCCTCCAACGCCATCTGGAGCACCCTTGCCGTGGCTTGCGTCCAGAAAGTTCCAGGTGCCTGACTGAAACCCACACTTCTGCAGCTTAGTACAGAATAAATAAAAATTGCCTTTCTGCCTGTACTGTGTACTTGGTCCATCACTGAAAAAATGCACCACAGTAACAGGCTGATTGTGCCAAAGCACACATGTTCATCCACTCCACCAACATGTAGAACTCCAGTGTGGAGTGTTGCCTGCTGCTGGTTGGATGCAAAATGTACAGCTTGGATTTCAGAGGAGTACTTGCAGGCGTAATTTTCAGAAAAATCTATATGAATTAAGCATTCACGATCTGTCATGTTCTTCTTTAGTTCCCGGAAGTAGGTGAATTGCTGTTTTATGTTAAAGAGATGTCTTTTGAAGTTTGTAAGCTGGTGTTGGAAGAGCTCGAGGAGCTTCTGCAAAGTCGTCTCTGTCCTCTTTTTCACTGTGCTCTTAACAGGCACTTTCTCTTTTTTACCTTCCTTGTTCTTCTCTCTGACAACAGTCTCAGTTGTCCACTGTGTGAAGAAAACACTTACTTGCATGTCCCCCTCACTTGCAACTGGGAAGTCTTTATTTTTGCAGGCAGGGCATTCATTGTACATACAATCCTTTGAGTTTGAGTCACAGCATACTGACTCTGCCATTTCCTCCAAGTCAGTACCCCCAATGAATCGGAGAGAATGCAGCTTCTCTACAAGAAAACCAAGATTCTCGTGTACCTTGCAAAGGCATGATTCCCTGTCTGCAATGGATGGCTGGACTACCCAGAATGGGCGCATACGGCAGAACAAAGAATATGAGATTTTGCAGTCAGGAATCTCCTGTGCAGGTTTTTCATGGTGTCATTTAAGAACCTTTTCTGTTTCTTTGTCAAATCTATAATATTATATAGGTTTAAGTCAATCATAAGGAATTCTGAATGCTTTATAACCCTTGACAAATGTGAATATAATGTGTATATAATATTATGGATACTGAGTTCATAGTGTCATCAAGTGTGGCCGTGATTAGATCAGTTAAGTTTATCCATTGTAATGCAAATCATGGTTTTAGGCAATTCCTATGTAATTTCTGTGTAATGACAATAGTTTGTGAATATTTCTTTATCAACAACACTCAGTGTGAGCATAAATTGACACTGAATTGCCAACATTGTCAACCGTGTTAATCCTTGTCAACTGTGTTACAGTTGATGGGTAACACAGTTGACAGGTAACACAGTTGACATTTCGGCCATTTTAGGGCCTTGTGCAAACTGCTGACCTTGGACTAGTTAGTACATGACCTTGATTAACTTATGTTTTTATATTCTTTCTCTACATATTTATAAATATAACATGTGACGCAAGTTCATCAGAACATGTTGATAACACAGTTGACGGTCAATTAATCTACTCTATGTGCAGACAATAATATAGATAAAATATTGAAGAGGAGAAGTTATGACTTACCACACTGTCTTCAAATTTCCCTCCAAAAAAGTAAATTACATCACGTGATGTTGGACATGTGACTTTGGAACAAACCATTGCTGATTTATAGGGGGTTTTATAGGGAGTAACACAGTTGACACTGATTTCTCGGACATACACAAAATGGATGATTTAATGTAGATGTATGAGCAAAATATTTTTTAAAACACCTTTCTCATAATTTATGATTATTTTGGACAAATGTTTATAAGAAATATATACAGAAACATGTATTTTAGAGCTAATCTGAAGAGCAAAACCTCACATTTAACAAATCGGACAGCACAAAAACAGCAAATTCCAGTATAGAATATGCCATTTTTGCAAGATAAAAGATGGGTATCTGTTGGATTTTTGTATTAAATGAATTAGAAATGTCCCCTGATAGAAAAGTGATCATTGCTTGAAGTGAAAAGTTAATGAAAAATTAGTAAAATTGATAATAGAGTCCATGGACATGACATGTACCCCTAATTATAGAATGACTCAACTGTTAAAAATTTAAAATCACGTAATTTTAAAACCAATAACAACAAAACACGGTAATATTTTGTAATCTTTTAGCATGTTAACAGGCTCTGTCAAGCCAACATCAAAGTTTATCCATGAAGTTTAACCTTCTATTTAATTGTTATTAGTTGTTACTGTAGCTCATTTCATGGTATGTTATATACAGTTAAGAAGTGCCATTCTGTCTGTGATGATTTAAATACAAAAGAAAAAAAAAAACGTTTAAAAAATGTTTAAAATATACATAAAATAGTTTACAAACTGTAGTGTTAGACAGAATGTGAGACATGCTTATGGTGCTTTGGTAGCTCTTATACATTTGGTTTTGGTAATGTTTGAACATGAAGTGAACCATTCTGCCAAGCCTCATGTTAGTGCAGACATGTGTGAACAGTTTTGAAAAGGTCACTTTTTCCATGAATAATGCTTCTTACCCATTGTAAAAAAAAAAAAAAAAAAAAACACACACACACATACCACTGCACTAACAGGAAGCTGGGTTCATGTCCAAAGTGCACTACCATATCCCACTTTCATATCCCACTTCACGTATCCCACTTTCTAGCACTAGCCTTCTTATTTGTCTATTAGAACACAATAATCAAAAAATATTGATACATAAAATACTGGTATCACAGTATTTTATGAGTGTTTCAACATTTTAGTAAAATCAGTTTGTTTGTTTTTTACATTACAATAAATTTACCTTACAAACAATGGCACATGTCTGCTGTATGAAATGACCACACATTCTAATCTATATCAAACCTTTACTCTTATTACTACACACTGGAAAAAATTTGTTTGCATGCTTGATCCATTCCTTTCGACCTTCAGCTGATATGTAGCCATAAAACCCATTGTCCATCATGGTTAAAGTGTACATAATTACATAGCAGGAAGTGATCTTTTAATTTGCATGGCTTTAATTTGCCTCCTGTCCTTCTGCCTTTTTTTTTGTTTTGTTTTGTTTTTGTTTTTTTTGTTTTTTTCGTTTTTTGAATGGGCAAACTTTGCCATGCCATCAATATTCCAGGCAGAGATTAGTGAAAAGGACTCACACAAGAAACAGTTGTAGTTGAACTTGTTGAACCATCTACAAGATCTACTCCCATAACTGGAGCAAAGTTAAACATGAGTCTGTTTTGTATTTAGATACATTTTGTTTTCTAATTGATAAAATGGAAGTAGTGTTTGATGGGACTGACTACATTAAACACTATTCATTTTAAGGAAAATGGCATATTAAGTATAATGTTACTTGTCCTCTTATATCACGACGCAGCTTTTTCAGTTCAAAACACATACTAAGCCAGTTGGGTGGGTGCTATATTTGTTCTTGTTTATTCTGACTGCTTGATCTTAAAACGTTCCTCTGTGATTCAGATGAAAATCCACGTACAAGGAAGGAGAGTGCTCTGCCTTCCCTTAGCCCAAAATTGTTCCCTCAGTGGCTCCATTCCTGTTCTGGCAGAAAAGAAGAGAAATTTCAGAATCACAGTCAAATTCAATCATCAGAATATGCCGTCCAGCTGTCTATGTTGAATAAAAAAAGGAAAAAAGAGGAGTATTAATGTTTGTATTGGCATAACTTATTCACTATTATATCACAGTTCAGTTGAACTCTGGATTCTGATTAGAGAGAAGATGTTATTTAATTTTCTATAACAGCAGCTCTGACAATAGTGCAGCTGCAGATCACAGGTTTATAATAATGTGTTTCTTCTAATACGTTATTGTTTCTGTAGCAACAGCTCATTCACAGGGACTTGTATGGCAGAGACACGTTTAAAGTCCAACAATCAGTGGATTTTAAAGATGTTATTTAACAAAGAAAAACGTTAGGATAACTTTTAACATTTATTTTAAAAGTACCTGTCAGAAGTAAAGCTTTGCATACTTTCAGGAGCACCTTTAATTATATTTAATTATACCTTTAAATGACTTCGTTTTTTTCTAGACTGTATCAGTTTTTGTGACTTTTATTTTGCAAGTTTTGTTTTCGTTTTACCGGCCATTTCATTCACATCACTCGTGCAAGCTTTTCCTCTCTATACGCTGCTTTCTTTATCACGCCTAATTGATATCGCCGTCTTGAGCATCATATTCTTTACGTGTGTAATAAACATCAAAATCCTTTAAAAAACGATAAACAGTCCATGGATATACGCAAGCGGTAAGAATAACCTACATAACCTGTACACTAGGCTGTATATTGTTAGCATTGCACATCGTTAGCACCTAATCCTTATTAAGGAACTCCGACGTTAATTATTTGTTTTGTTTGTTTTTACACGTTGCCCGCAGCATACACAACTCCGTTTTGCTTTAACGAATTTCTCCAAGCAAAGGTTTTATTTATTTATTTATTTATTTATTAGAGAACATCTTATACAGAAAATCAGCAACTTTCCAACATTTTCAATAACAAATTTATGGGTGTATAACGTATAGGGCACATTTATTTGATCTACAACATATTTCCTCTCAAGAGAAATGAGTAAAAGTGAAGGTAAGTTTTTCATTTTTCTGTCACTTGTTAGCTAACTTGAATAGTAGAATCGTGTTTACCTTAAAATGTATGATGATACTGTGATTTTGATTTCTGTCAGGCGACGGATGCGTCCGAAAAAGGAAGACAGAATCAGCGCAGAAACCAGAGGAATACGTGAATAGATCATCTCCAGTGATTGAGGCATTCAAAGGTAAAGCTAATAGCCTTAATTAGGCCTAGTAATACTTGAGTAAGTCTATGATATGCTGTCAATTATTGAATTTGAGTTCTAAGTGGTTTTCAGTAGCTGCGTTTACATGGACACTAATAATCCGATCGTAATTGGACTAGAAGCACAATCAGATTTAAAAAGTCACATGTAAACACGTCAATCGGAATGAATTGGCCAAAACCGATTAAAATTTCATTTGGATCGTAAGGGGTGGTTTAAACCTTTTCTAATCCGATGGAGACACATGTAAACACTTCATCGGATTGAAAATTAAACCAGATAGTTCTGCACATGTGCCATGACATACAAATCACGTAATGACGTATGACGCACGGCTGTCAGCGGTACTGGGGCTCTGACCGTAGCCTCACCAGGTGCCATGTACACATCCACCATTAAGCAGTGTCATAAATGACTGTCGTGTCATCCTAAAATTCTCCTTCCATTCCTTGTCTGTGAAGTGGTGCAAGACGACGTTGTCCCACCGGTCCTTGCTTCGGACCCTCATTCACAGATGCCTTGTTCTGTGCTCGGGAAGGGGCATTTTAATTGCTTGATAAATACATTCAGTACCACACAAAACATCACACGCTCGTCGTCTTCTAATTAGCAGCTGAAATAGACAAATGTTAAGTCTGCTTTTTAAAACGAAAAAAAAGAAGCAATGGCAAGAGAGCGGCTGCTAGTATCTGCATGTTGGAACGGCGGGAAACGTGTATTCGTGCACTGTGCGCATGTCAGAAGATCAAATCCGATTCTGTCATGTAAACATGCATATCAACTCGATTACTTTATTCAGCGTTCTTGTAAACGCTGTCATCGGATTAATCGGTCTGATTGATTTCATTCCGATTGAAACAAAAAGTGTCCATGTAAACGTGACTATTGTCACCAGTGGTTTCAAGACATGAACAAGATCTACTGTATTGCATGGGGAGTGAAAGGTAATCTGGCTAAATAAAATACCAAACCAGTATTTAAGCCATTGAGTTCTGAAATGCTTGACAACTCAGTTTATTAGTTGACACAGTCTTCGAGGCTGCACTTCCCTCTCTGTGATCATTTGTAATTGATTTCGGGGAAATAAGATTGTGTTGTTTGGTGCTTTTTTAACCTCAGTGTTTCAACAAGAACTTGACACCAAGCATGACAAATATGAGCGTCTGGTCAAATTGAGTCGAGACATCACAATTGAGAGCAAGAGGACAATATTCCTGCTGCACAGAGTGACGAGGTAAAAGCTGCTTAGGTCAGATAACTGGAAATACATCTAATTATGTATCTTGAAAGGTTAATCAGAATTATGCTGTATTTCAAGAAAATCGTAGACCCAGAACATTTATTGCTTATTTCAAATTGGTTACAAACGGTTTGCCTGTTCTGATCATTCGGTGGTTTGCAGTGAACATGGAGACTTAGTTCTGTACAAACTGGATTTAAAACCAAGATGATGTTGCATAAACTGTAAAATTTATTTTACAATGTTTTTGAAAGATGGGAGGTTTAAATAATGCATAATTGAAAGGTTTTAAGGTAACACAACACATTACTCCACAAAACAAAGTTGATGTGGCTTCTAAAAATCCATTATCATGTAACTATTTTGGGGGCAGATTGTTTGGGTCATCTGTAATGTGAACATAGTGTAATAAAACAAAATAAAATACTTGTTAACTGAATAAAAATATGATTTTCTTTTTATATATGAAACTGACCCACAGTGTACCCAATGTTGAAGAGATTTTGAATGAGGCAGATGTCAGACTGGATGCTGTGAGGCAGAAGATTGGTCACATAGCTGAGGAGCTTGGAGAAGATGATCTCTATCAGTTCCACAAAGCCTTCATGTCAGGTTAGTTTTCACATCATGGAATCAACAAAAAAGTTTAATTGTGTCCAACATTCATAGGTAGCAGAAAGAAGAATTTATTTTAGCTTAACACCAGACCATCTGGAAGGCTTTTAAAAGTATAATGTTATAAATTGCAGACAATTTTATAATGGGTTTTAGTAACAAAAATGAATTGATAAAAATAGATTTGATAAAAATGTATGTGAAGTAAAAATCATGCTGATCAAAATATGAATTAAAACATTAAGTGATAAGCAGTCATGTTTTGATAAATTCAAAGATAAATTTAAACAATACAGGTTTTATATACACCATATTCATAATTTATCATTATGTTTCTGTCCTTGAGCATTTATAATTCGTACCACAAGACTAGGGCTGCATTATTGTTATCATTATGTGAGTATTCGTGATGACCCCATCATAGAGGGCTGCAAAAAAATGAATGATTTAAAAGTGAGAAATATCACCACTCAAAGTCCATTATGCACACACAACAGAGTGACACACTCACTGCAGATTTAGATTTAGTATGAAGGCCGAAGGTCCTAAATTTTGCCTGTCACTTACATTTAAGGCATGTAGTTAATGCATTTAGCCAGAGCAACTTACAGAAGTGCTTTGTACTCTCTTTCAAAACCTAATATCATGCTAATTTAATAGAGCAGTGTCTAAAAATAGCATCAACCTAAAACCCTGTTAGGGGAATGTTAGTATAGCCAGAAAAGAAAACATGCAATTCAACGTCTTTTGTTTTGTTTTTTTTTAATTTTTTTTATTTAAGAGCATTTTTTATGAGATTTTTTTTAAGAGATTATGAAATAACACATATAGACTATTTTATATTTTTAATATTTTTCAGTATACCTGATTAAATTTTTCACACTCTAGGCATCCTTTCAACCTGCATCATTAAAGAGCTTCAATGCTTCTCCTAAGTTATTTTTTTTAAATGATTTATTTAGAAGTTTGATGAAGTTTTACATAATAATAAAACAGAGTACACAAATATGTGTACCCAACAAATAACACTGTCGCATATAAACATAATAACAGAGGGGGAGAAAGAAAAAAAAAAACTTGTGTGCTGCTGAAGAAGTGAAGAGTCAAGGGAAAGCTTTAGGTACTACTGCAGGGCATGGAGATGCTGGAGATACTGCAGTCAGGGCAGATAGATCAAACTGGATGGTGTTTACCTGATCTGTGAATGACTTTGACAAATTTTCTGTTGGCACCACGAAGAGAGTGCTTTATTTTTTCTAGTTTCATAAAGAAAACGTCATCCTTTATCTGAAGGCTGTTTGAGGATGGGTTTGGATTTTTCCCGTGAAGTGGAATGAGTCACCTAGCCAACAGTGTCAGAGACGCTACTGTCATTGAAATGGGAGAGCAGTGCATTGCCTGTGGAAGGACACCAAAGACCAACTATATGAGACAGGAGGTAATGGCTGACAGGGAGTCAACGACAGAATTCCAAAATGCAGATAAGGAACCACAGGTTCCAGAACATCTGGAGGACGTTGGCAGGGCTATTGTGACACTGGTAATGTTCAGGGTTACTTGCAGGAAAAATTTGAGCCACTGTATACTATGGACAGATGGTGTAGAACACAATGGTGGGTGCATATGGAGGAGGTGTGGACCCATTTAAAGTTTGCCTCCCAAGTCTTTGAATCTTTGTCTATACCAAGATCCTGGGTCCATGTGACACTCATTGACTCAAGCTCATGATTGGAATGAAAATAAGATATGACAAAGTTTGGACATGGTACCTGTGAGGTGAGGGTCCACCTTTTAAATAATATCTAGGGCCAGGTGGGTGGGCAAAATGAAAAGTGGTATTTTCACAGACATGTAAACATAGTTTCTAAAAAAAATTGAGTAATTTGTAAACCAAATGAGCAGGTTGATTGATTGAACAATGGTAACCCCATGATCTACTCAAGCTGCATATGCCTTATCAGAGAGGAAACATGGGGTTTAAGAGCAGGGGAGACAACAAAGGAGTAGTCTGGAACCCACAGTGACATAAATTGGGCCCAACTCTTTAGGCAATTCTTAATGATATTCTTACTAGAACAGTTAGATAGAGATGTTGTGGTGAGCTGATCATGAGGGGATAGATCTAGAAGGGTCAGAAATATACAACAAAAGGTTGTGAGCATATAATGAAAATCTGTTCTCCTGTCTCCCAGTAGAGATGCCTGCCATTTCAATGTTCAACTTGAGCATGGCTGAATAGCTATAGCAAACAGCAAGGAGGAAAGTGGTCACCCCATCTTGTTCCCAGCAAAGGGGGAAATAATTACAGGTGCCAAATCCAAATTTCTTCAATGTGTAAAATAAGTAACTCCAGTCCACCCAGTCAAAAGCTTTTTCAGCATCCACTGAAATGACCATCTGTAAAATTTTAGAGATGAGGGGGTGTATACTATAATTAGGAGGCTTATAACATTATGAAAATAGTGGCGTTCCCTAATAAATCCAGTTTCATTATTAGAAATAATAGATGGAAAGACAAGTTCTAAACATAGCGCTAACATTTTGGTTAACAACTTGATATCAGCACAAACTAAACAAATAGGATGGTAGTTACTACATGAAAGGGGATATTTATCCTTTTTTAATATAAGATAAATAATAGCTAATGCCATTTGAATTGCTAACCTGATGCTGTGATGATACCCGGTGAAGCTGATGTGCATGTAGTTTACTTGACTTTTACCAAATATAAATATACATATAACTGTGGTGTGTTTTTGTAGAGTGTCAGCTGCCTTCTTAGAAGTCAAGATATTGTGTTGTTTTGGTGATAAGGAGCAATCATTGTAAGCAGAATAAGAAATGATTTCTCCCCTTAGGCCTTAAATGCCTCCCATACAGCAGCTGGTGAATGGCTTACTTTTTATTACTTTTACAGCATTTAGCAGACCTCCCATATCCATAGAGACTTATAAAAGTGCTTTGGAGTGTTCATCAAAAACACATCCTCATGCTAGTTCAATAGGACAGGGACTAAGAATGCCATCAATTAAATTTTGTGAAAACCAGTCATTTTATATTATTGGCAATAAATAAAAACTATTAAAAAATAAAAATAAAGAACGCCAACAGAAACCTACAAATTAAGACAAAGAAAATTCATCATTCTTTTCAGCAAGAGGACCTGGAAAGCTTGTTGCCATCATTTAGGGTGAAAATATGTTCCAAGAGGACAAGGAGCCAAAGCACAGGGCAAAAATTAAAGAGGAAAGAAAATTTGTGTTTTTGAATGGCTACACCAATAAATGGACTTAATTCCAGTTGAAAAACTGTGGCATTACCTGAAAATTGATGTCCAACAATGCTTTCCATCTAATTTGGCAGAGTTTGAGAAATTTTTCATTGAGGAATGGAAGAAAATGCCAAAATTAAAATTGCAAAGCTCATGGAGACACATCCAAGACAACTCATATCTATGATTTCTGCAAAAGGACAATTCACCCTGGGGGAGTGAATACTAAGCAGATTTTTTAAGCAGCTTTTAGATTGTTTATTTTAGTTTGTTGTTTTTTTAAAATATTTTATTTTTAATATTAAATATTAAAATATTTAAATATTTTATTTAATTTTATTTCTGTAGAGAGTCACATAAAATGCAGCAGAAAAACATCCCATTACGATATACTTAAATTTGATGTTGCAATATCGCAAAAAGAGAAATAATCATTGGGGTAAATACTTTCTGGAGGCACAGTAGCATATGTATGACAGTGGAGAATAATGGTCACTCTGTACATGCCTGAACATCACTTTTTCCTGATATCGCTTGTAGTAAATGTTCTCGTCAACTTTACAGGCACTTGTTCTATTACATTTGGCACCAGAGAAAACAAACCTGTTTCTCACAAGAATTTAGCTAAGGAGGTAAATTAATAAGTAGCATTTCAATGAAGTTAGATCAATAAGACAACATTGTTTGTTTTTCAGGTTTCTAAGATATTTCAGATAAAACAAAGTTACAAAAATGAATTTAAAATCCTTGGAGACATTTAAAAAGTGGGCATAAGAAAAGCAGGCATAAGAAACTCATCTATAGGTGATTGCTAATTTTCTTTGGAATGCTTTGCCTTTACAGATTAGGTCTTGTCTAACCCTAGTTCTTTTTAAGTCTAAACTAAAGACCCACCTTTTCTCCCTTGCTTATGAGTCATTGTAATGCAATGTGCAGTGTCATTCTCTGGTGTTATTTTATTAATCTTAAATTTTTTATTATTATTATTATGTGTTGGTTAGTTTTGTACAGCACTTTGGTCAACACCTGTTGTTTTTAAATGTGCTATATAAATAAATTTTGGTTGATTGATTGAAACGCAAATTTGCTTAATACCTTGCCAGTTCTCCTTATTTTTCTGCTTGCCATTAATTTGACTTTCTGACAAAGGTGAAACTTGCGTCAATTCATTTCCATTCTTTATAAAATGAATAATATGCAACTTAGATATTCTTATACTAGTGTAGGACTAAGTTTAAAATTGTAATACTTAATCTACCACACTCCTTAAACCAAGGACAATGCATTTTTTAATTTTATTACTTAAATATGTTACTCCAATATATGAAGAATTATCTGACTCCAATATAAGTTGACTTAGTTGTCTTATTCCAAACAACAACCTTTTAGTTAGTGTTGGAAGTGTAATCTTACAGCATTCAATTAAACATTGAATATGCCCAGCTTTATACTAAGCTTTTTACTGGAATGTGACGTTATTGTTTTATTAAGCAGTTATTCATTAATCTCTGGACATTCATGTAACATACTACCTTCAAAAAGAACTTCTGAGTACTTTACATATAACACAGTAACAAATTATAATACAGCTGTGAGCAGCAATTATTGGGATTCAAGCACTTTAAGAACTTTAAGTGCATGAGTAAAAAGATAGAATATACTAGTTAGCAAGCATGTAAGCACTTAAATTGGAGATGATAATTTTCAGCAATTTCAAGTAATCTACCATAGAGGTATAGCATTTTTATTAGCATTTAGAACTGTTGTAATGCTACCTATTGCCCGATCTCTATAGAATTTTGCATGCTTCTTTAGAATCATAAGAAACATGTGCCTACCTAATTTCATGAGGTTCCGAGATATCGTTTAGGAATTATAGATTTATGGGTACACTTCTTCATGCCTATATTTTTAAATGACCCTGTTATAGCCATCCAAAGACTAAAGTTCAACATTTGTTTTTTTAATTATTGATGTAAAGAGTCCAGAAAATTGTACTACAGTGGCTCTTGAGGCAAAGTTAAGTATTAGGAGGTCGAATATGTTATATGAATAATGTGTGTATGTGTGAAATGTCAATTCAATTCAGTTTTATTTGTATAGCGCTTTTAACAATGGACATTGTCACAAAGCAGCTTTACAGAAATAAATGGATTCACAAAAAAAAGATATATTGTAAATATGTGAATTTATCCCTGTGAATTTATCCCTAATGAGCAAGCCAGAGGCGATGGCGGCAAGGAAAAACTCCCTGAGATGATATGAGGAAGAAACCTTGAGAGGAACCAGGCTCAAAAGGGAACCCATCCTCATCTGGGTGCAACGGATAGTGCAATTATAAATAAATCCCTTCTATTATTTTGTACTATATGGACAAATAGTTCAATTGTGCAACCAATAAATTCATACATTACATAATATACAATCATTTATACACATGTAAAACGTGACAATACATTACATACTATACAATCATTTATACACATGTAAAACGTGATATTTGAAATACAGCTGATTTGAAATACAGCATCTTAACACACAATTCAAAATGGCCGAAACCCCAGATGGCTGACATAGTAAAATTGGGTATCATTCGACTCGGTATACCTCACTGAATCTAAAGATGCCACTTCCATGATTTTAAGTTATAAGCAAAAAAAAAAAAAAAACAATATTTAATATCTCATAACAAGTAGGTGATGCTGTTCTGAAACTGGTCAGGTATCATCAGGTCATGGTTGATATAAGTTTGATGTCAATACACTAAAGCATTGCAGAGATATAACCTCATGTTAATTTTGGCGTGCTCACCATCCTATTCATTGACGCATTATATGAGAACAGTTTGGTCTATCAAAAATCTTTGAAAAATTTTGATGTAGATGATCTGAGCAAAATTTGGTGAAGTTCTGACAAATGGTGTAGGAGGGGTTCGCAAGAGTAAGTTTTTCAAAAATGGTGGAAAATATTTCATGATGGAAATGAAATTGAAGATATACGTTTTGTTCGTCTTGAGTAAAGGATGCCAATGATATAACACTTGAGACACTCTGTGACAAATGGTTCAAAAGTTATGGCCATTTTTGCAATAAGTTTTTTGTATTTTTGTAGTAATAATAATAATAATAATAATAATTATTATTATTGTTATTATTATTATTATTAAAGCTGCAAGCGGCATTTTCAGGGGCCAAGCACCCAGACTCGGTTAGCCGCACATTCAGTGTTGCCTACAATTGTTTCCTAAGCAATTACAGGAAAGCAGAGCCATAATTTTAGGCAAAGGGTTTCAAGAGTGATTTGTAGTTTCACTCATGATGTGTATGTTTTGACCACAGACAGTGGTGGAATTCTCTGCTGTGACCTGGTCGTGATTGCTACTGCTCTGACCTAAAAAATTTTTTCTTCTTGCAATTTAAAAACATCTAATGTATTTGTTTCTTTCTCATCAGTCTGGGCCTTTTTCCCCCATTTTGTGCAAGTTTAGACAGGTGTCAACATGATGTGAGCCAAATTTGGTGAAGATTGGACAAAATTTGGAGGAGGTGTAGCAAAAATGGCAGTTGGATAGAAGCATTTTTGGCATGTTTTTGTAACGTTTGACCAGTAAGTGGTGCTGCCACAATTTGTTGTATAGCCTCAGGGCATGGTCCTGAAGCTGCCTACCAAGTTTGTCATTGCTGAGATACAGCCTCACTTTCTGTTTGGTGGATTAGCCGTCAGATTTGTTTGCACATTACAGGCAAACTGTTTGGAACATTCTTTTGATAGTTTTTGTCCAAGTTGGTCAATGGAGGTTGGTTGGAATATGATGTATGCCAAATTTGGTGTTTATTGGACATAATTTGTAGGAGGAATAGCGAAAAAACAGTTTTTCACAAAATCCAAAATGATTGACAGGACGTACACTTGAATTTCACAAATTTTGAATTATAGGGAAAATGAACTGTGAATTTAGCACAAATTCTTCAAATGATATAAGGAAAAAAATTAAAGTTGTTAAAAGTCTTGACCACAAGGTGGCATAGTCACAAAACTTCTTGGGTACATTCAGGGCATGGTCCTGAAGGTACGTAGATGCATTGCTGAGATACACCCTCACATCCTATTTTTTTGCATTTGCCAGAGGATTACAGGAGAATGGTTTAGAATTAAAATTCCTTTGATGACTATTGGTCTCAAGATGGACAAAAATGGCAATTAGATGTAAGCATTTTAAGCATGTTATTATAACCTTTGACTAGAAGATGGCACTGTAACGAAATTGTTGCATAGCCTCAGGTCATGATCCTGAAGTGTCAGTGTCAGTCCACAAAGTCGTTGCTGAGATACAGCCACACTTCCTGTTTATCATTGTAAAATTTGTTGGCCCATTACGGGCAAACTGGAACAAAAAACAGTTTTTGACAAAATCCAAGATGGCCGAAAATCTAATTAGACAGAAATTGATGTCATAGGGTGCGTTGAACTCTAATGAGGGACTGAGGGAATCCAGGGATGCCCTGGCTTTTAAATTTTGACCATAAACATGCTTCCAAATTAGTCCAAAATTTGACCTGATAGTGGTATGAGAGCATTGGCAGCAAATTTGGTCAGAATGTTCCTTAGACCCTCCCCAATCAGTGCCAGATTTCACAAGTTTTTACCAGATGGTTCTATGGGCTGCCATAGACATCCCAGCCAGAAGAAGAATAATAAGAAAATGTAGAATAACAGTAGAGTATCTATGCACCTTCTGTGCTTGGCCCCCTAATAATAATAATAACAGAAATCCAATAGCAAACAAAAACAATATCATTTCAGCAATTCACACTTGAGCCCCTAAATATAGCTGCAAGCAGGAATTACGGGGCCAAGCACAACAGAGGAAAAATTTGCTGTGACGCTTGCCGCAGATTTCTCAGTACCTTCAGGGCATATGTGCCAAAGACAATTTGAGTTAAAACAGTAATGATTATTGTAGTGATGTGATTATAGTGACAGTAGTGATGATTTTATGCAAAATAATTTACAAACCATAAGGAGAAATACTTGAGGTGTATTTTAATTTCATATGACTTTTGACCAATAGATGCGCTGTCACATTGTGGATGGTTACAATGGCACATATAAACTTTCATCACAGTACATCAAAGAGTTGCACAGATACAGCCTCAGATCTTTGTGTTTCTCTGAAAAACTACATTATATAAAACAATTAACACACATATAAAACATGACAACACCACGGCAGATGGTGGCCATGTTTTTAAGATACACACCTGTCCTCATGGACAATGATGGACATGGACATAGATGCTGCATGCCAATGTTTGTCAGCCAGACCAACAGTTTGGTTTGATCTATCAACACGAAATCCATAAGTTATAGCTGGCATAGAGTGAAGATGATCCGAGTTGAATTTGGTGAAAATCGGACAAACTGTCCGAAAAGCAAAAATATGCTTTTTTCATATCTTGTGAAAGCTAGGTGGCGCTAAAGCATTATGGAGATATAGCCTCATGTCCATTTCAGTGTGTTCATCATCGAATTCGAGAATGGTTTGACTAATCAACTTAAATTCTGTAACTTTTTGTCAGCATGGTCTGCAGAATATCTGATTTGATTTAGGAGGAGTTCTAGGAGGAGTTTGAAAAAGTAGGTTTTCAAAGCATTTCAAAATGGCGGACAGCACGTTCGGCCAACTTTGGCATAAATAGTATCATTGTTGTCGGCATGACCCAAGGAATCTACCAAGACCAGTCTCATGACAATTGGCAAAAGAAATCAAAAGCTAGTAGCATTTTTAAAAATTTCAGTATAATTTTTGTCGACAAGGTGGCACTGTCCTGAAACTTTTTAAGTAACTTTAGGGCGTAGTGCCGATGGCCTATACTGATTTTCATAATGACATGCCAAGACGAAAGACAGCATTTTATGACTAAATTCAAAATGGCCGACACAGGAAGATTTCATATCATCTGAGTCGGTATGCCCCACAGAATCTAAAGAGACCAGTTTCAGGATTTAGGACAAACTGTTCAGAATTTATAAGCAAAAATATGCTTTTTTCATAACATGTGAGCACTGGGTGGCGCTGTTGCAAAACTGTGCAACTACTCTGACATCATGATAGCTATGACATATACTAAGTTTGGTCTAAATATGCTAAAGAGTCACAGGGATATAGCCTCACGTCCATTTCTGCATGCTCATCATCGAATTCATTTGCACGTTTTTCAAGAATGCTTTGACTAATCAACTTTAATTCCTTAATTTTTTTTGGCATGGTCTAAAGATGATCTGATTTGATTTCGTGCAATTCTGAAAAAGGGTCTATGAGGAGATCGAAAAAGTAGGTTTTTAGGAAAATTCAAAATGGCAGAAAATCTAGTCAAAATTTGCTATGGTAACATTTCAGACTGTCCCCTGTCTGAGTGCCAAATTTTGTAACATTCCTATGTATGGTTTTATGGGTTGCCAAAGACCAGAGAGGAAGAAGAAGAAGAAAGTTGACAAAAACAATAGGTGTCTACGCACCTGCTGTGCTTGGCCTCTAATAATAATGGGAACACTAATGATTACATTACGTGCCTACATAGCTTCGGTGCTTGGGCCCTAAAAATCCCTACAAAACAGGCTTCGCGCTTTGTGCTTGAACCCCTAATAATAAAAATCCTTACAAAAACAACAGGGTTTCAGCACTTTGTGCTTGAACCCCTAATAAAAATCTCTACCAAAAAAATTGGGTTTCAGCGCTTCGGGGTTGAGCCCTAATTATAGACTACAAGTCAGCATTTGTCATATTAGCTTTTATACCAGAATAATGCTTTAGTCAGATGCAAAAGGTGGAGGAAAAAAGCTGGATACACAATCGTCATAGTAGATGAATTTATTTTGCAGAACCTTCTTCAGATTGAGAAATACGAGAGTGCAGTTGGAGCTATGTTCGGTCTTACCATAGCAACTTGTATCCCTTTCTGTCTAAAGGTGTGAAAGCCTATTCAATATATAGCTTCTATTGATCTTCCATGTTCCTGGGTCTCTGGTTCACATGTGTTCATATTAACTACTGTTGTGTAGTTCCTGTGATTAGGACGTACATGATGATGTGTTTGTGGTAGTGAGTCAGGTGGATTGACAGAACCATCATTAGATTGACACATGGCTTGAAACAGATATAGTAAACTGAGCAGGGAGTTTACTGTGTATGGTCTGATCACAAAGCCACCATGTGCCAGTTGTGGCTTTTAGATGGCACCATTGAGTGATGCCCAACAAGTTTTCTCAGGCTCTACAGGATTAGAGGCATTCAGATACATTTCTCACCCCTTTATCTGGCCAATTCCCACCCAAAATATTGACATGTACTGCCAGCTGGATAATACTCTTACACCTAGAGGTCTGACCTAGAAATGGGTGTGAGGAGTATTTTTGCCTCTATACATAAGGACGCACATAGTTCCCCCACTTACATTTATGTGCAAAAGAGTATGTGTGCCGCATTTACTTACTAGAAATGCCACCCATGGGATACCTGCACCGACGCCGTATAAATGTGCACACCGATGTGGTTGACCCAAATATCCGTTTTCTTGTTGCATAGAAGAGCACATTGTACACAGTATCCTTGAAATCTAATGCCGTAGTACCTTTCCAAAAGAACACGACAAACAAGAACCAAAATATACTGGCAAAATATGGTCAATCAGTCTCTTTGACAGGAAAATATGTGTGTGTGTGTGTGTGTGAGAACAGTTTTTGCAATAATATCATGGGTTTCATGATGATAGCTGGATGCAGTATGCAGGTTGTAGTGTTGGATGCAGGTCTTCTGTTACGAACACAACTAGATGATCAGGGTCAGCTCTTCGCCCTTTCCTGTGCACCAGCTGCTTCTCCAAGACCTGTAACACAAAAATAATGTCCAAGAAGTATAGATGTCAACTGCATATATTAATGTTCATTCACTTCCAACTTTATTGTCCATTAGTTGATATGTGGCTGTGTAAGCTGTTCACATAGGGCCATGAGTGTGTTGACAGAGTCGTTCTTGACCATGTGGGCAAACTCCACCCCACTAAAAGGCTCAGTTCTTCCTACTGGCCTTCATGACCTGCATTCCCCTTAAACAACTTAGAGAGTGGCATATATCCACCTGTCCTTTAAAATGTTTTTCTTGGTCTGAATCAATCAACTGTGGGATGCCAAAGTGCGGTACAACTTCTTGAGCTAGTATTTTAGCAGCTGTCCCTTTCTTAGTAGGAAATGCTTCTACCCATCTAGAAAAGTTTTCTACTACCAACACATCCTGCTTTCCCTGACAGGGAGATAGAGTGATGAAATCTACCTGTAGGTGCTGTAGCACTGCAAGGTTACAAAGGGGCAGAACACAGACAACAGGAGGTGAAAGTGGGGGGAAAAGTGCTCTTTATTTCAAGTGAAGGTGTAGGGGAAAGGCTGGTGCAGAGGAGAGAGTGGCTGGTCCAGGAAGGTTAGGCCGCAGAGAGAGCTGGGCGTGGCAAACACAGGGCAGCTGCATAGTGACGGGACCCAGGAGGCACGGCGGTTGCTCTCAGGGTAGGCGAGGGTCCACGTGCAGGGGTCCAGGCTCTTCATCCTCGCTGACGTCGGCTTATAGCAGAGAGAGGGAGAGAGAGAGACCACTGTTTTACCATATCTTTCTCCTCCTGAGAGTGGCCACTGGCTCCTTTTATACTCTCCTGGTTTCTGCTAGAGGGTAGGGAGCCGCCGCTTCAAACATTGGCCAGCAGCAGAGTCGAGTTTCTCTGCCCCGCCTTGCAGCCATGAGCTCTAATGCTGTACAAAACAATGGTGGTGCTGAACCGGCACTGTCCATTCAGCACCATGGCGGCAGTAGTGTGAGCAGCGCTTTGTGCCTTTTGTGCGCAGGCTGACGGCCCGCCATCACAGTGCCTAAAGGGAATGGTGGAGCCGGACCTGGTGGAGCATGGGTGTTTGTTGAGTAGTGGCTGAATGGGCGCCCCAATAAGTATTATTGGAGTGTGGGGACAACCCATTTGAAAGGCAGTCACTCCTCTCCTGTGTTGTACTTCGACTCCTGCCCTGAGAGTTTTTGGTGATGTACAGCACTGGGCAGTCCTCCCCCTTCACTACCTGGGACAGAATTGCCCCAGCCCTCTGTCCAATGTGTTGGTCTGCATCACAAAGGGAAGTGAAAAGTAGGGGTGCGAAGCAGAGGGTCCCCACAGAGAGACCACTGAAGGAGATTTGGTGCCCTCTTTTTAGTGAGATAAGTCAGTGGGCTTATGAGGTCCGCTGTAACCTGAGAAAATATCCTGCCACCCCCAGGAACTGTTTCACCTCCTTTTTGGTCTTGGGTCTTGGGCAGGCATCAGTCACAGCAGTCTTATTAATTTGAGGACGCACTTGCCCATGACTCAAGTGGAAGCCCAGATACCATACCTCCACCTGTCCAATTGCACACTTCACCGGCTTCACCATGAGACCGGCTTGCCTCAAAGACTTTAGGACTGCCCTCACATGCTGCATATTCTGTCCCCAATCATTACTATAGACTATTATATTGTCTAAATATGCAGTGGCACATGCAATCTGGGGTCATCATACCCTATCAATTAGTTTTTGAAGCATGTCTACCACCCCAAAAAGCCCAAAGGAAAGTGCGACAAATTGGTGTAAACTGAACAGTGTAGAGAAAGCCGTTTTTCCTTAGACTTTGGCAACAAGGGAATCTGGCAATAACCCTTGGTCAAATTTAAGGCTAAGTAAAAATGAGGCACAATGGGGCTGTTGTTCCAGTCACTGTGGGACTCCTATTACTCCCAACTTCAGCATTTTCCCTAACTTATCCTGAACCATTTTCTTTTTGGTGTTCAGGTAAGAGATATGGGTGACTGCGCACAGCCACGTTGGGAGGTGTCTCTTTGTGGTGTTCCATAAGGTTTGTGCAGCCAGGCAGGGGAAAGAACATGTCCAAAAATTCAAGTTAGATGGTGTGTAACTGCGACTGGTGTGGAATTAGCAGTTTTTGGACACTCCAGCCCCAAACCATCTCTGCAACTGTTGTCACCAGAGCAACAGGGACCACCTCAATTCCATTGTTTTGTTTTCAGTTGGGAGTACCTATTATAAAGCCATGGTTGCTGCTGCTGGACGTGGAGCAAATAAACAACCTAATTTGTGGAGTTTTGCTTGCAAGTAAAATGATGTACTGAACCTCATTTTTACTGGGCGTTGGATCGTCCTCCCAGGTTTCATTAATCTCATCCAACACTCCATGGGGCTTCCTGCCCATATAATAGGTCTAATGGGGAAACCCCCGTGGAGACATGCAAATAATAGGGCTTCCACCCATTTGTGACCCAATTTTGGCTATCTTTGTGCATGAACTTACGAATCATGTTCTTAAGCGTTTGATTAAAGCTGTCCACTAACCCATCAGTTTGAGGATTGTAGACACTGGTGCAGATCTCTTTAATCCCAAATAATGTTTAAAGTTTACGTAGTGTACGTGACATAAATGATATGTCTTGGTCCATCAGGTTCTCTTTCGACATCTCAACAGTGCCTCTGCTATGCTCTTTGTGGAGATTTTCCTCAGAGGCTTAGCTTCGGGATATCACATTGCATAGTCCACTAGAGCTAATATGAAGCAGTATCCCAGGCTGACCAATCAAATGGCCTGACGAGATCCATGCCAATTCTTTCCAAGTGGATTTCGATAAGAGGGAGAGGGTACAATGGCATATTTGGGATGGCTGCCAGATTTACAGGCTGACATTCATGGCAAGACACACCACCTGCGTAAATCACTGCGGATGCCCAGCCAATGAAAATGAGCCATTAAACGGGTTAGTGTTTTATACACCACAAGTGGCCCTGACATGGGGTTATATTGAGCCATGTGGAAAAGCATTTCACTGCAGCTTTTTGGTACCAACAGCTGGGTCATTGTTTTGCCTATTTGAGCATCCTGGCTCACTGAGTATAAACGATCTCTAATAATAGCAAAATGGGGGAAAAGTAAGCGCTGCCCCAACGTAACTGTTCCAGCAGGAAATCCGCTAGAGGCTTGATGAGGGGAGACAGGTCTGCCCCCTCAATCAGGCCTGCCTTCCTGCCGCACCTGGTCATGGTCACACAATGTACCCAGAAGTGCGTTGGCCCCCAGACCTCACACCGTGCTTCCGTCCGGGACCCACCCAGTCCTAAATCTGCCACTAATTCACTAAACCCTGGCCAATCAGTGCCCAATAACCACCACCTTCAGATTATGATTTTGTCCCTTAAAAGTGATTGTGAGAGGCACCATAGGATGCGTGTGCACTGCCTCGTGAATACACCTCACCTTTACTTCCCAACATTGTCTTGAATCTTGAATCAGGCTTTGGTGGATTAAGGTCTGAACGGCTCATTACGCCCCTCTGCCTCCGCTACTGGCACTCATGAGGGAGAAGCACATCCAGGAGGAGGGGCTGTTGAACACCGGGAAGACATAGGCAGCAGCAGTCTCTTCTTCCATGGCAATGGGTTAGGAGGAGTCCTGTGGGCAGGGAGGTAGGCACGCCATGTCCTTGAGTCTGCACACATGGACATTTGACCCTCCAAATGCCAGTTGGACAGTCTCGGCCAGCAAGTCAGGTTGGTGGCACTGGACCCACTCTGAAATTCCAACTGCCAGCTGTTTGATGAACTGTTCTAATGTCACCCACCCGATGACCTTCTTTGTTTTAGCAGGGTCTAGTTGCAGCCAGGGCTTGCAGGAATCCAGGAGTAACTGGATATAGGTAATCAATAGATCTGAAGTGCCAACGTCAGAGGTGCCAACAATGTTTTTCTGGTGACAATCTGCATGGCACGGCACTTCTCACGGCCGTTTAATCCAGCTGGCATTCTGGTGGCAGACTGCGGGCTGCCGAGTGGGACATCCTCTGCATCATCCTGAGTGGTCATCCTGGCCAGAGAGAATGAACTTAAAGAGGGGCTTGTGGGGAAGGAAGAGGTCTACAGGCCCTGGATGGCAGCTCGGTCTACAGCATGCCCGGCCAACAATTTAGTCAGGAACTCTTGCTGTTGCTGCTGCTGCAGTTTCACAGGTGCCTGATTCTGTTGCGCCTGCATCTGCACTAGCAACTGGAGAACCTGGAATCCATGTCTGCCTGACACCTTTCCTCAAGCTGTATTTTACCAGGTTTCAGCACTAGTGTGGCACAATGCAACTCAAGAACTGCACGGACTCTGTGAGATGTCTGGTGAGCGTTTATTATTATCTATGCCCTGCACGTTATAAAAAAGGCAAAAAAAAATTAGCAGAAACTTGGCAGCATTCCAGCAGCTTTCATTTCAGTTCAGCTCAAGCGACAAAGATGCATGCTTCAGCCCCACTCACTGAGAGAGAGAGAGAAAGAAAACAGCATGTTAAAATAACCATTCACAAATAAGAATCAGGTATGCCAAGTTAATTTACTTATGTCACACTCACACTGCAGACCCCCGCTAAGCACGCCCCCCGCCTGCCAAAAATGGAATTTGGTAAATATCTGTAATCAGCATTAGTTGGATGATTGATACCTCATTAGGAAAAAAAAATAGAACATCGTTAACTTCAAGTATGCATCACCATACAGTCCCCTCTGAAAGTATTGGAATAGCAAGGCCAATTCTGTTGTTTTTGCTATACATTGAAGACATTTGGGTTTGAGATCAAAAGATGAACATGAGATGATAGATCAGAATTTCAGCTTTCATTTCCTGATATTTACATCTAGATATGTTTAACAACTTAGAACATGGCACCTTTTATGCCAGACCACCGAATCATTAGATGAGCAAAAGTATTGGAACAGATAGTCTTAAAGTAAATAACACTTAATATTTGGTTGCATATCCCTTGCTTGCGATAACTGCATCAAGCCAGGGACCCACTGACATCACCATCACAGGTCAAGAGTTTCAGTTAATGTTCACATCGTACATGAAAATGTGTATTGTATTGTCTTCTGGGAAACATATAAAAATCTTATGTAGCTTCTGAAGGGCAGCACTAAATAGAAAAAAATAAGATCTTGCCTAATGTGTTGCCTTCTTGAGCATCAGTGAATATTTGCACCTTTTGTAATAGTTGTGTATGAGTCCCTCAATTGTCCTCTGTGAAAAGATGGATCTCAACCTCATACAGCCACTGTTGGAAAGGGGTCAAATATGCAAAAGATCCTGGAAAAGCAAAGAATGTGCAGGACCTGGAGGATTTTCATGAACAACTATCACAAAACATAAACAGTTGCCATCCAGGTAACAACACATAGTATTAAGGATCAAGCATATGTAAACTTTTTGAACTGGTTCATTTGTGTAAATTCAGTTATTATTTTGTCTTGTGGACTATATGTAAACATCTGTTAGGTGAAGTAGCTTAGTCAGGGCAGTACTAAATAAAAACAAAATGCAATTTTTATAATCTTTCTTTTTTAAAAAAAAAAATTTAACATTTTGCAGATTCTCCAAGGTGTATGTAAACTTTAATTTAAATTTATACATGACACCTTTAAAATCCTTAATAGCCGCATTTGTCCTATTTAAAAAGGTCAACGGGTATAATAACTTTGGAGTATTATCATTTTTATTAGGTTTATTCTACCTAAGATAGACATTGGAAGTTTGGACCATCTTATCACATCCTCTTTAATGCGAGTCATTGATGGTTTAACATTAACGTCATATAGCTGTGACTGTTTAGGTGTAATGCAAATACCTAAGTATTTGCTTATCATTCCTTATTTATGGAAATTAACTTTATATCCAGACATAGCTCCAAATTGCTTAATACAATCAGTTAACACAGGTAAAGAAGCTTCCAGATCTGTTATAGTTAATAGAATATCATCAGTGTGTAAAGTATTATTTTATGCTGTTTACTACCAATGCAGACATTACATATTGTTGGGTTATGCCTGATTTGAATTGCTAAGGGTTCTATTGCCATGGCGAGTAAAAAAGCGAAAGCGGGCACCCTGACGTATTCCTCTATGCAGTATAAACGACCTGGAGAGAATGCCATTAGTTAATATGGCGGCTGTAGGTGAAGTATAAAGTAATCAGACCCATTTTATGAAGTTTTCACCAATCCCAAATCTGGTCATGACATCAAAAATATAGCCCCACTCCACCCTATGAAATGCTTTTTCAGCATCCATAGCAAGCAATAGACCAGGTGGGGAGCTACGTTCAAGGTGACAGATAATATTAAAACAATCATCCAGTGTTACAATAAGAGTGACGCCCTTTTATAAATCCTGTTTGGCCCGGGTATAATATCTAGGATTACACTTTCAAGGCATCTATCTAGAATTATGTCCAGGACCTTTAGATCAACATTTAGCAAGTTATTTTCCTGTATGGGCCGCATTCCTCATGATCTTTACCCTTTTTGTGTATTACAGTGATATTGGCTATATTCATTTGTTTAGGAAGTTTGGACTCTTGAAATGACTTATTAAGGGCTTTCAAAAGATAGGTTCCTATTTTACCATTCATAAGTTTAAAAATTCTACTGGGTATTCATCTGGCCTGGAGATTTTCCTGACTGTAGGGAGCTTATAGAGCCTTTCAACTCCAACAGAGAAATGGGGCCTATAAGTTTCCTGATGTTTAATACTCATTCTAGGATTGGGGAGATCTCTAAAGAATGTATTTTCCAGAATACTTTGTGCGTCAGCAATTGAACTATATAATTCTTCATTAAGTTGTCAAAACTCTCATTTATTCTTTGATTTTCTAAGATTCTGGAGCCATTCCTGTCCTTAATTGCAGGAATATAACCCTTTGCAAGCGCATTTTTAACTAATCTTGCGAGAAGTTGGTTAGGTATATTACCCATCTTGAAAAATCTTTGTCTTGCAAATAGTATATCCTTACCTGCTTTTCTGGTTAATAATTTGTTTAACTGCACCCTTAGAGATTTAATTTCAACAAGAAGCTGGTCTGATTTTAAGGAATAAAATCATTATTCTAGCTGTGAAATCTTCTTTTCTAGTTTCATTTGTTAAGTTTTAATTATTTTAAAATATATGGCGAGGAGCAATATTTACATACGATATTATTAACATACAGTATTTCTTTAGTACCACAGTTGCAAAATCATGGTCAACATAAAGGCAAGCACTGTTTAAATAAACTACATTTTCTGCCATGCTATACATTGCATCCCTTCTTTTATTTTGTAGCTCAAAACAAATTTGACTCTGATCACTGGTGTCTTTGCCAGGAGACCAGTTGTAACGAGGAGTCAACAGAATGGGGATCCATTAGCAGCGTTTTAATAAAAGGCAGACACAGTCGTACAGGCGTGGTCGAGCAACAGCGAAACAGGGTAATCAGAGGCTAAACAAAGGCAGAGTGATCAAACAGGCAGATGGTCAGGGCAGGCAGGAAAGAATCCAGAAACGAGAAGAAACAGTCCAAGGTCAAACACTGTAATCCAACAAAGAAGATATAAACGCTCAGAAATGTCAGCCGGGGCAAAACAAGACTTCGCAATGAGTGAGCGAGAGGCGGAGGCTTAAGTAGTCCCGGTAATAGGCTGCAGGTGAGCTCGTAATCAGTGCTGGGTGCGGGGTGATGGGAAATGTAGTTTCGAGGGGAAAGTCAATACTCGGGTGATGGTGACCTCTGGTGACGATCAGGGGGAACCACAGAGGCCGGATTCGTTACAGAGCCCCCCTCCTGCGAGCGGCTCCTGACGTGAGAAGGCAGACGACGCCGGGGTCTTCCGCGAGGACGAGGGGCCGGTTTATCCGGGTGGGTCCTGTGGAAGTCAGTAGTAAGAGACGGGTCAAGAATGTCCTTGGCATCGACCCAGGACCTCTCCTCCGGTCCGTACCCCTCCCAGTCCACGAGATATTGCAGGACTCCTCCCCGGCGCCGAGAGTTTAAGATTTCCTGCACCTGATACGCCTCCTCACCGTCGATGATGAGGGGAGGGGGTCCCTGGTTCCGGGCCTCATCTAGGTCGTCCGCCCTTCTCGGAGCACCAGCGGCCTTGAGCAGGGAGACATGAAAAGTGGGTGAGATACGATATTGTGGAGGTAAGGCCAAACGATAAGAAACGGGTTATTTGTTTAATGACTTTGAAAGGACCCACGTACCTGGGACTGAGTTTGCGGCAGGGTAGTCGGAGCCGGAGGTCTCTAGTGGAGAGCCAGACCCACGATCCCGGGACATACTCAGGGTTGGGACGTCGGTGGTGATCTGCCTGTTCCTTCTGTCTCCTGATGGCGCGTTGGAGATGGGTATGGGCCTCGTTCCAGGTGGTTTCACTCCTCCTGAACCAGTCATTAACTGCAGGTAATTCTGTGGGCTCCCCGGACCAGGGAAAGAGAGGTGGTTGGAACCCCAGCACGCATTGGAAGGGTGTAAGCCCGGTGGATTGTTTGCGCAGGGAATTTTGCGCGTATTCTGCCCAAAACAGATATCGGCTCCAATCAGCTTGGTTGCGGTGACAGTAGGATCTTAGAAAGCGGGTGATCTCTTGATTGAGCCGCTCGGTTTGCCCATTGGATTCAGGATGGTAGCCCGAGGTAAGGCTTATGTTAATGTTGAGATGTTTGAAGAAGGCTGTCCATACGCGAGAAGTGAACTGAGGGCCTCTGTCCGAGACGATATCTTCAGGGAGTCCGTAGAAGCGGAACACATAACTGCACAGAGCCTCTGCTGTTTCTAGGGCTGTCGGTAGTTTGGGTAGGGGTATCAGGCGACAGGACTTAGAGAAGCGGTCAACCACAGTAAGAATGGTGGTATTGCCTCTGGAGTTGGGGAGGTCGGTGACGAAGTCGATGGCGATGTGGGACCAGGGTCTCTGAGGGATGGGTAGAGGCTGGAGAAAACCTGCCGGTAACTGTTTAGAGGATTTGGTGGCGTTGCAAGTTACACAGTTCTTAATGTATGCAATGGTGTCAGTACGGAGTGAGGGCCACCAGAATTTGTTGGTGAGGAGTTGGATGGAAGCCGTTATTCCGGGGTGTCCGGAGCCGGGGAGGTCATGAGCCAGTTGAATAGCTCTGTTCCTCAGGGAAAGAGGTACAAAGGTCCTATTAGGAGGACATGCAGCCGGTATGGGATCGGTGCCCTGTGTCTCCGCAATTTCGGTCATGATGTCCCACTGCACTGGTGCCACGATGAGAGTGGTAGGTAAGATGGGATCGGGAGAAAGGGGTTCGTAAGCGGACTCAAACTGGCGAGAAAGCGCATCTGCTTTGGTGTTCTTGGAACCTGGACGAAGTTACTGTGAACTGGAACCGTGTGAAGAACAACTCCCACCTAGCCTGTCTGTGATTGAGTCTTTTTGCAGAGCGGAGATATTCCAGATTGCGATGGTCGGTGAGAACCGAGAAGGGAAATTTGGCTCCCTCAAGCCAATGTCGCCACTCCTCCAGCGCCGCCTTCATAGCCAATAGTTCGCGGTTCCCCACATCATAATTCTGTTCCGCTTGGTTAAGCTTGCGAGAGAAGTAGGCACAGGGGAAGAGTTTGGGTGGACTGCCATGACGTTGCGAAAGAATGGCCCCGACGCCTGTGCTGGAGGCATCTACCTCCACTATGAATTCGCGTTCAGGATCAGGGTGATGGAGTATAGGTGCAGTAGAGAACCGTTCCTTGAGGTGATTAAAGGCTCTGTCGGCTACGGGCGACCAGGTTAAGCGTCCTCCCCTCCTCTTGGTCATTGAAGTCAGGGGGCCTGCGATGGAGCTGAAGTCTCTGATGAATCGTCTGTACAAGTTGGCGAATCCAAGGAATCTCTGCATCTCCTTGACAGTCGTAGGTTGGGGCCAGTTCAGGACGGCCTGCACTTTACGATCATCCATCGCCACTCCCTCAGGACTGACCACATATCCCAGGAACGTGGTGGAAGTCTGGTGAAATTCACATTTCTCTGCTTTAGCATATAACTGGTGGGAGATCAAACGTTGTAGTACGGCTCTGACATGATGAATGTGTGTTTCAAGAGAGGCGGAGTAGATGAGAATGTCATCCATGTAGACGATGACCCATCTATTCAGCATGTCACGGAATACATCGTTTATGAATGCCTGGAAGACTGAGGGACTGTTGACGAGGCCGAACGGCATGACCCGGTACTCATAGTGCCCAGAAGTGGTGGAGAAGGCGGTCTTCCACTCGTCCCCCTCCTTTATGCGAATCAGATTGTAGGCATTGCGCAGATCGAGCTTGGTGAAGTATTTGGTGGAGCGAAGCTGCTCCAGAGCCGGTGGAACTAGAGGTAAAGGATACCGGAACTTGACAGTTATTTCGTTTAAACCTCTATAATCAATACAGGGCCGAAGACCCCCATCTCTCTTTTTGACAAAGAAGAATCCGGCGGAAGCAGGAGACGTAGATGGAACGATGAAGCCCTTAGCCAGTTCTTCCTCAATGTAGGCTTTCATGGCTTCAGTCTCTGGTTGCGAAAGAGGGAAGATTCTGCCTCTGGGTGGTGTAGAACCAGGGAGCAGCTCGATGGCGCAGTCGCTAGACCGATGTGGCGGTAGTTGGGCAGCATTGGACTTGCTGAATGCCTCAGCTAGATCAGCATACTCCGAAGGAAGGTTGGCTGAGGGCGGAGGGTCCTTCTTAACGATGACTGCTTTAAGTGACGTCGGTTCCAGGGTCTGAAGACACTGTACAAAACACTTGGCCGACCAGTGAATGATTTGACCCTCAGTCCATGAGATCTGTGGTTCGTGGAGCTGAAGCCAGGGTAGTCCAAGAATAACTGGGTTATTGGGAGCTTGTATGATGAAGAAACGAATGGTTTCTGAGTGCATGGCGCCAGTAGTCAGGCAGATGTCATTGGTGGTGTGTAGGACCTGACCGGTGCCCAGAGGTCTTCCGTCTAACGCTGCCACTGCCAAAGGAGATTTACAAGGTATGAGAGGGAGGTCATGAGCTTTGGCGAAACCAGCATCAATAAAATTTCCTGCTGCTCCAGAATCGATTAGAGCCATTGTCTCTACCATCCCATTACTAAAGGCTAATTTAACAGGTACCTTAATACACTTTGAAATATGAGATGATTGACTCACCGCAGAGGGAGCGTGTTGCTTGGGTCTTGTGGGGCAGGAAGCTTTCACATGACCGGCTTGGCCGCAGTAGAGGCAGAGGTTTCTACGATAACGGCGCTCTCTTTCCTCAGGGGAGATACGAGCGTGCCCCACCTGCATCGCCTCTTGCTCAGGCATTAGCGGAGGGCTCGGTGAACGAAGCGCCGAACCCCTGCTGGGTCTCCTAGAGCGAATCAGATTGTCAATGCGAATGGCAAGATTAATCAGCTGATCCAAGGTCTTGCCCTCATCTCGACAGGCGAGCTCAGCCTGTAACTCCAGGTTTAGACCCTTGCGGAAAAGCAGCTTTAAGGGGTCATCAGACCATCCGGTTTGTGCAGCCAGTGTGCGAAATGATAGGGCAAAATCCGCCGCCGTTTTTTCCCCCTGACGCAGCGTGAGAATTTGTTCACCAGCTCCGTCTCCTCCTTCGGGCAGATCAAACACCTCTCGGAATCGCTGCAAAAACGCCTCGAACGAGGAAAAGGCTGGTCGAGTGAAATTCCACACGGCGGTGGCCCAGTCTAACGCCTTGCCAGACAGGAGGCGTTAGACTGGGCCACCGCCGTGTGGCAAGGCGTTAGACTGGGCCACCGCCGTGTGGAATTTCACTCGACCAGCCTGTTGTTGATGGGCAGCTAGCACGTTAGCCTGGGCAGAGACTTCGGTAGAGAGTCTGTAGACCGCTGCTGGATCGAGAGGTGGCGAAGTCTTCTGTAACGAGGAGTCAACAGAATGGGGATCCATTAGCAGCGTTTTAATAAAAGGCAGACACAGTCGTACGGGCGTGGTCGAGCAACAGCGAAACAGGGTAATCAGAGGCTAAACAAAGGCAGAGTGATCAAACAGGCAGATGGTCAGGGCAGGCAGCAAAGAATCCAGAAACGAGAAGAAACAGTCCAAGGTCAAACACTGTAATCCAACAAAGAAGATATAAACGCTCAGAAATGTCAGCCGGGGCAAAACAAGACTTCGCAATGAGTGAGCGAGAGGCGGAGGCTTAAGTAGTCCCGGTAATAGGCTGCAGGTGAGCTCGTAATCAGTGCTGGGTGCGGGGTGATGGGAAATGTAGTTTCGAGGGGAAAGTCAATACTCGGGTGATGGTGACCTCTGGTGACGATCAGGGGGAACCACAGAGGCCGGATTCGTTACACCAGTAGGCTGTGTGTTGCCCTTTCTCAGTTTTCAGTGCACAATGTGAAAAGCCAAGCACATCTATTAATGAAATTTCCATAAAGCTACCCTGCAAAAATGGCCTTCTTGGTAGCATAGCACCCATGTCTGTCAGTGGTATAAAAGCCACGCTGCTTGAATCACAGTTCCTGCTTCATCAATTTGTCCTACCGCTTCTTCGAACATGTTATTAATTCTTCTCAGTTAATATAAGTAGATGGTTGTTTATCTTGTGTAAAGTCCCTGACTTCATACATTTTGCTTTGCAGGCTAACATCATGCTGCTCTTCTCAGTAAAAGGAAAGAATTAAGCAGCAGGTCCAGCAGCAGTCTCTGGGATTTTTTTTTTCATATACCTAGCCAGCAATATCTTAATATCAGATATTATTTGAGATTATCTTTGGGCAAACTGTATCTCTCCTCACAATAAAGGAAAAATAAGAAGAGTAGTGTGTGTCTTCTTCTTGAAAGGTACATTCTAAAGGCACAGATCGATTGAACATATATCACCTACAAAATACATATATAGCTTAAGTTATGTTTGCATAAGTATTTATCTCTGGTGCTGTGTAACCCCTAAATTAGTTCTTTTAGAAAGAGACATGGTTAAATTATTAGCATGTTTCGTCAGTAGCTGAATTGTTCAGTTCAATTACATTCCACAAGACCAATTTAAATTAGAGCACAGATTGTAAATTCATTCGGTGGGCTGGACCTTGGTCTCGGATCACGGGCCATATGTTTCACACCTCTGCCCTAGTTTGGTCAGTGAGCAGGACACATTTTCATGGAACCATCATGCAACTGTAAATAAAATTGTAATCTCTTTTTCTCTGTAAGGTATTCAGGAGTATGTAGAGGCAGTGTCCTTCCATCATTTCATCAGGCACCGTACCCTCATCAGTCTGGAGGAGATAAACGCCTGTCTTGTATTCATGAGAGTTGAGAAGACGGAAACAAAGGTATTTGATTACTCAAAATGGAAGTGACATGGAAAGGAATAGTACAAAAAACTATGTGTTTAGTACTGTGCTTTTGATGTGTCTACATGCTGCCAGTGATCCACATAAATACTTACCTCCACTTGCACATATCTGTTAGAATGCTGATATTGAGAGGGGAAAACAGAAAAACAAAATAGATTTTTAAATAAATGTCATGTGCTTTGCCAAAAGATTATTGATTTGGTCCACGTTAGTCCAGTTTTATGTCGTATTTAAAGAGCCTCTGGTGGTTTCGGTTACTGATCCTTTTCTGTGTCCTTTATGTTAATTTGCCTTCATCTGTTTGCACCTGTTATTTTCTAGTTGCTTTAGGCAAGCGAATGAGCTAAATGGTGAAATAAGCTAAATGACAAAATGTAAATGTTGTCATACTGCAAGCCCATGTCATTGCTCTTTCACTGCCCCTTGGATGTTTGCACACTCTACTTCTTATTACATCTTTTATCAGTTTAAATATCTGTTTGGTCAACACTATAGACTTAATTAATAGAGTTTGCTGCACTTGAAACTTGTGATTTTTTTTTGTCTTGCTTTCTATGGAGTTATATCAGAGTCAGCAGAACCTGAATTCATGTTTTTGCTTACATACATACATACAATGAGCATATCTCTTGGAAAATAAGAGCCACAGTGAAAATTTGTTAGTGATGACTCCTTGGCTCAATCCATATAGATTTGTCATTTGAATAATTTAGCCCTGCCTCCTCCTTTTCATAATAATCAAAACCTATTTTTGATGTAGAAATACTCAGGAGAAAATGAACCTTAATAATTATCAAAAATTTGGAAACAATATGGCCGCCACATGCCAAAAAACATGACCTTTGGGTCACACGGCCTTATTTACCTTGATGCTTATGATAAATGTGTGGTATGAGGTATTTAGATTTGCAGCTCACCAACGGTTTTAGAACATGAAAACAAACACACGAATACCAAACACAACATACGTAAGTGTAACCATTAATGTCTGGATACAATGATATGGTTAAAGAATAATAGCAGGTCTAATATTGTACAATTTCATTAAGAGTAGGGTTGATTTATACTGTCAGTTTGAATACATGACTTCAGAAGTATCACCAAGCTTGACACTATGAAAGAAGTTGCTGTAATTGGGTTGAACATGCTAAGGCTAGGTTATAGAGTGTCGGTCATAGATTCTTTGCGTCCTGATTAACACACTATGTAGTAAGATACATTCGACAAAGGCTTCTTTAATTGTTGGTCAACTTGAGTTCATCTGACAAAGGGGGTGAATTACAACCTTTTATTGGGGCTTCACACATCCCTCGTGTTTGAAAGCTGGTCCTTTAGTCCTAGACATGTCAGAGCCATCTCTGGACTGTTCTTCATAAAGGGATGTCTTTGTTTGTCCTGTATGTGGTTTGACTGAGAGTCAATTTTCTTGATGATCCATGAATTCCTACACAGTTGCCTTCTCATCTAGGTCACAGACAGATATAGAACCACACTATGCGCAAATTGAGAAGGAGATGCTCTCGATAGTTCACGCATGTACCAAGTTCCATAATTATATATTTGGAAACCATTTTATGGGGTACAGTGACCATAAGCCTCTGGAAGATATCAGAAAATTTCAGAAAGTCACTGCTCTCTACCCCCATGCGCATACAGAGAATGCATCTTTGTCTTCAGTGATATGATTCAAGACCACACAAAGAATGAGCTTAGCTGCGTCCAACAAACAAGCCAACAAAGTTGGCCAGACCACAGACATGATGTACCTAATGAAGTCCAAACATTTTGGGACTCACGAAGCCAGCTTGTTGTAGCTGATGGTGTTGTCTATAAAGGCCTACCTATAGTTGTACTCCCCACTATGCGAGAACACATGCTGAAGATTATACACCAGTCCCATCAAGGTATAGTGAAGAGCAAGCTTAGAGCTCTTAGAGCTCAGGTTTAGCAGGCATTTGACAAGGTTCCCATTAAGTTATTGTCATGAAACTTGAATGGTAGTTTCAGGGAGGGACCTACTAGTAGCTGATGCAGTCTCACTCAAATTGGTCACTGGTGGGTGCTTTTCATATCCAGAGGGGTTGGAGTTAAGTTCTCAGGAGCCAAAAGTCCGACTGAGCTGAAATTTGATATGCAGCATCAATGTACTAATTTGTAACTGGATCAGTGAATTACAGCAAAAATGTACATAATTGGTATATGATTAGGATTTGAACCAGAGACATGATCAGTACAATGATCTGAGGACATCTGCAAATGTTGGGGTGTGGTCACTGAAATGGGGCAGAGTTAGGTCCAAATTTGGAACTTGGAACAATTTGCAATTTGGAACCATTTAACTTAAATTAGCTAACTTTCATTGTATGCAAAACCTACATTTGCAAAGTAGGATCTTCACAAAATTGTTATCAAACTACTCAGGAAATTGTGATCATCAATAATTATCAAAAATGTTGAGCTTTCAGTATGGCTGCCACAATTCATCCCAAAAGTGTTCAGTGGGGTTGCGATCAGGGTTCTATGCAGGCCACACACACACTTCTTCGACAAAAAAGAAGTGTGTGTGTGTGAGGGAGAATCACACACTGTAAAATATAAAACCATATTCTGTAATCTGTTATTTCTTGACCCTGTACGATATTGAAATCACCATGTTCACCAAGAAATAAGGATTACCTGATATTAGACATGCCCTTGTGAATAGATCAGTGAAACACAATATAGATGACCTATTTTAATTCACAGGGTCTCTCTGACTCGCATTCCTGATCATTTTAATCAAATTACAGCCACAGTTTAAAAAATTCACTACAGAATCCCCCTCAGGGACATTTAAAAGCAGAGTCTCTTTAATGGCTGAGATGTGTCATCTGAAGTAACAGCACTGGATTCCAGTGAATGTGCATATGAGGCTGGCCAGGATGTGACCTCCCCAGTCCCACCAGGTGTAGGTGGATGTAGGTGGATGTTCTGGTCAGAATTCTGGTCGTTTTCCTGGCAAGGTTCACCTTAACAATTGGTTTCCTCAATCAGCCATTGCACCAGCTGTACGGTGTCCATTAGAGATTTAGTGCTTTCCTCATAGAAATTGACCTCCAAGCAGAAGGTGTTAACTATAAGAAGTGATTAGTGAAATCACACACCACTGAGTGTTTGACACTTGGATGGTGTCAGCATAACCATGCAGGGAGTGTACTCTGATCAGTTTAGTGTTGTTAGAAGTTACAGGCTGTAGTGTGTTACAAGTACAAATGATACAAGTGATAACTGATATAACCTCGTCTTTCATAACACTGCCAAAAGAGCGTATGGCGGTAGAATCTGGAAAAATTTGTTCAGGGTGAATTTGGCATAAAACCTATGCAACCAGTCAATTTATTTGCATTGTTCATAATGACGGTAGTTAACAGTTGAGCCTAATGTATATTTTGCATATGTACAGAATTAAACCATTTGCCAAGATTAAATATTTCACTGAGGTCAGTTAAAGCATGCAATTTCTTGCCCTACATGCAATTTCTTGCTCTAAGTTGTGGATTTGATTAAAAATCATGTGGCTTAGGTGTAGTAGAGCCTGAGCTTTCAATTTTAACAGCTTTGATGATGTTATCATCACTGTTAATCAAATGCCCAGTAAACCCAGTGGCAATCTGATTGGTTAACCAGGAAGTGTGAACTGGTATCTGTTTATTAGTGAATTACCAGCTCAAATAATCCATTGACATAAGTGAATAAATCTTGCTTGAAGCATGATTAGGTGGATGGAACTTGAACAGCTAGGTTGTTTTTGTAAATGTAAAAATTGACTTTTGTTTGTAGCCAGACGTAGGGCTTAGAATAAGAATTACCATACGCGAGGTAGGCTGAAAGAATGTTTGAAATGTTGTAACCATAACCAAACTTATTTTTATTAATTATTAATACTGTTTTATTAACGCCGTCTTTATTAAGAACCCCTTTTGGAATAAGGTTTTTGGGCACAGTGTTGATTTGGGTAGCTGCATGTGGTTAGACTGAAACAATATTTTTGGGTCTATGTGCAATTATTTGGACTCGTCCATAAATTTGGGCTGGCTAGACACATACCAACACAATACCCTCCAAATTTCTTGTTCCAAATGAACGATCTGGGGTTGGTGTCTTCAGTCTGTGGAAAAAAGAATTTAAAAAGGTGAGATGTATATACACTATATTGCCAAAAGTTTTGGGACACCCCTCCAAATCATTGAATTCAGGTCTTCCAATCACTACCATGCCCACAGGTGTATAAAATCAAGTACCTAGGCATGCAGACTGCTTCTACAAACATTTGTGAAAGAATGGGTCACTCTCAGGAGCTCAGTGAATTCAAGCGTGGTACCGTGATAGGTTGCCACCTGTGCAATAAGTTCATTCGTGAAATTTCTTCACTACTAAATATTCCACGGTCAACTGTTAGTGGTATTATAACAAAGTGGAAGTGGTAGGCCATGTAAAATCACAGAGTGGGGTCAGCGCATGCGGAGGCGCACAGTGCGCAGAAGTCGCCAACTTTCTGCAGAGTCAATAGCTGCAGCCCTCCAAACTTCGTGTGGCCTTCAGATTAGCTCAAGAACAGTGTATAGAGAGCTTCATGGAATGGGTTTCCATGGCCGAGCAGCTGCATCCAAGCCTTACATCACCAAGTGCAATGCAAAGCGTCTGATGCAGTAGTGTAAAGCACACCACTGGACTCTAGAGCAGTGGAGACGTGTTCTCTGGAGTGACGAATCACGCTTCTCTGTCTGGCAATCCGATGGATGAGTCTGGGTTTGGCTGTTGCCAGGAGAATGGTACTTGCTTGACTGCATTGTGCCAGCTGTAAAGTTTGGTGGAGGGGGGATTATGGTGTGGGGTCGTTTTTCAGGGGTTGGGCTTGGCCCCTTAGTTCCAGTGGAAGGAACTTTTAATGTTTCAGCATACCAAGACATTTTGGACATTTTCATGCTCCCAATTTTGTGGGAACAGTTTGCCGATGGCCCCATCCTGTTCCAACATGACTGCACACCAGTGCACAAAGCAAGGTCCATAAAGACATGGATGAGCAAGTTTGGTGTGGAGGAACTTGACTGGCCTGCAGTCCTGACCTCAACCCGATAGAACACCTTTGGGATGAATTAGAATGGAGACTGCGAGCCATGCCTTCTTGTCCAACATCAGTGCCTGACCTCACAAATGCACTTCTAGAAGAATGGTCAAAAATTCCCATAAACACACTCCTAATCCTTGTGGAAAGCCTTCCCAGAAGAGTTGAAGTTGTTATAGCTGCAAAGGGTGGGCCAACTCCATATTAAACCCTACGGAATAAGAATGGGATGTCATCAAAGTTCATGTGCATGTAAAGGCAGACGTCAGTGATGCTAAATGTAGGGGGAATGGGTAGAACATGAACTACAGCAGATTTGAGTTGGTTGTGGTCATGATACACATTTGTGGTTATTTATTTATTTATTTATGGCCATATATAGCCATGCCAAGGGTATCGGGGTGTTTTGTGAGACAATTAATTTTTTGGGGGCCTGTCATTATTTTTATTACAGGTGCATCTGAGGAACTAGCTGCTTTAGACCTAGTATGAACAGGGCTATGGGCACTGTATTCTAACCCTGGAATGGCTGCTGTTAATGCATGACCACTTCGCCACCTGCTCTTCCATGACTAGTGCTGATGCAGCTGTCTGGGCCTGCCCATCTGCTCCAGCCAAATACAAATTTACAGCTGGAGGCAGTCAGGCTGCACCACTTGGGAGGAAGAGCTCAGTGGATAGGCGCTACGTCATCTGACCTACAAGCAGCTAAACCGTTGCTAGCAGCAAGCAATAACATATTATCATCATTACACTTTCTGTGACCTTATAGGTGTGTTGTGACTCTTTCTGAGTGTCCTGGATATTTTTCCTACATTGTAGGACCTGAATTTTTCCAACTTAATTTCTATGATTTCTATTTTAAATAGCTTAAATTTATAATACCTGAATTTATAAAACCTCATTTTTCAAAACCTAAGTTTCAAATAATTTATTTCAGAATCTAAATATCTGAATACCTTTTTCACATTGAAAATGTTCAGTAACATCACATTACATGTTTTCTTTCAAATGTTCTGCCAACTCTGATTTCACTCCATAATTTTCCTCTCTTGATCATCTGAATATCACTGTGTGATGTTAGTAGATTTAAGTACTCTTCATTGTGCAAATGCTCATTATGTGACCTACTCTTTGGTTCAGGTTTGTGGGAGCGGTTTGTGGCCAGGAGCCTGTGTGCTGACTTTCCAAGTTACACCAACCGACTACCTTCTGGGTGTGGCTGATCTGACTGGTGAGCTGATGCGTATGTGCATCAGCAGTGTTGGAAATGGTGATGTGGACACACCTTTTGAGCTCAGTAACTTCCTGCGGCAGATCCACGATGGCTTTTCTTATATTGGTAATGTGGGTCCTTATGAGGTTTCTAAAAAGTTGCATACTCTCCGACAGAGCCTTGGCAAGGTGGAGGATGCCTGCTATACACTCAGAGTGCGTGGTTCAGAGATTCCCAAACACATGCTAGCTGATGTTTTTTCTAACAGGGCAGCAGTATTGGAGGAAGATGATGGAGCAGTATAGAAGGCCTATTTCTCTGTCCGAAATATGCCTGTTGCCTTTAGTTGAACATTATCTATTATGGGAAAGTTTTTGCCTCTGTAATTGTTTGATTTTAGAGGTCCTTGATTGTAGCATGATTTAGTTCAACCATGAATTCTGGGTTTTTAGCACGTCAGAACACATGTTGACACGTTCTAGTCTGCCCCATGTTAATATATTAAGAGATGCCAATAAAGCTTGTTTTTGTTATGACCAGGTGTCTGAGCTGTCCTTCACTTTCCATTGCTTTGAAAATTCCATTTTGTATGTTAGTTTAAATGTTTATTTAGTCTCTTTCACATTTCATATTATTATGCTGTTCATACTACTGAGTGTTCTGTGTATGATGCCTATGAATAATTGCTATTCTTGAGACTGACTGTATCCCAAATATCATTTGGGACTGGTGTATGTTATACATAGGTTGGAGGTATAAATATCATACAGTATCCAATACACTGAAGAGGCTCCTGTAAGATTTGTTTCAATACATCATTTGAGCTGACCTGTGATGAATATAAAAAGCAGGTTCTTGATCTTTTCTCCTTCTTTTATTTGCAGCCCCCAGGCTGGTCGTGAGAATAAAGAACTTGAATTCAAGTTAGTCATGGTAATTTATCATTTGCGCAGTATGTCAAGACCGGAGTTAATGTCAGTGACATCCCTATATCAATGGAAAGAAACCACCATAGAGCCATTGCTGACCAGTTATTAAAACTACGTAAATAATGGAAGTGATACTGAAACATTAGCATTATGTTAGTGTTTTTAGCACAAAAAATGTTTCCTTCACATTAGAACATTTATTTAAAAAAAAAAGGATAAAAAAGTATGCAGGTCTTTATGCTCCATTTAAAAAATGGCAGAATGTCAAAGTAGTCATATAGTACAGCCCAAGCCAACTGAAATGCTACATAGACAGATTATTGGTGGTAAGAAGATGGGCTTTTATGTAAGAGCATAAACTTTCTTATGTACTGTGATGCACAATATTTCTGGGGGGGAGGGGTCTGCTGTGTTGTGTGGCTGCTGAGTCCCCTCCTATAAGGCTTGCATCAGAAGAAATGGAAAGCTTTTACAAGAGTTTGCAACACAGTTCAGGATCTAATCAGGATATAAATTTTAAATGTATGAATGTATCCCTAATGAGTAAGCCAGAGGCAATCATGGCAAGGAAATCTCCCTGAGACGATATGAGGAAGAAACCTTGAGAGGAACCACACTCAAAAGGGAACCCATCCTCATCTGGGTGACAATGGGTAGTGCAATTATAAATAAATCCCTTCTATAACTGTGTACTACATGGTCAAATAGTGCAATTGTGTAACCAGAAAATTCAATACAGTTTCACATGTTTTGTTGAACTTATCCACTGTTCACTGATGGAGACTCGAGTGTAAAACTGTTCGTGGTAATTGCAGTCCTAAAGCTATCATAGCGACTGTAGTCCTAAGCCATCATTGATAACTATTCATATGAATTGTGGTCCAAAGCCATGGATTTTAAGTGGGACCATCCTCAGTAATCTCAGTGATCTTCAGGCTGGCCATGTGGGTCCATCCTCAGCAGCAGTAGAGAGTGATTTTCAATTGGTCAGCACTCCAACCAGAAGTAGGGCATCAGGATGGATCAGGCAGTTCTGGAGAGCAGAAGGGGTCAGGATCACTCACTGGTATGATTTCAGGTGTTTCAGCCACACCCATTGCTAACAGGTGCAAAATATCAAGCGCATAGCTATCTCCAAATACACAAATGCTGGCAGTAGAATGGATCATGCTGAATAGCTCAGTGACTTTAAAACATGGCACTGTCAAAGGATGCCAACTTTGCCAGAAGTCAGTTTGTGAAACTTCTGCCCTGTTAGATCTGCCTCGGTCAACTGTAAGTGCTATTATGGTGAAATGGAAAGGTCTAGGAGCAATAACAGCTCAGCCATGAAGCTGTAGACCATGCAAACCCACAGAGTGGGGCCGGCAAGTGCTGAAGTGTGTAAAAATCGCCTGTCCTCTGTTACATTACTTGCTACAGGGCTCTAAGCTGCCCTGGATGCAATGTCAGCACAAGAACGCATCAGGAGCTTCCTGAAATGGGTTTCCATGGCCAAGCAGCTACATACAAGCCTAAGATCATTATGAGCAATGTCAAGTGTTGGCTGGAGTGGTGTAAAGCATGCTGACACTGGACTCTAGAGTGATGAATCACACTTTACTATCTTGCAGTCTGATGCATCTGGGTTGGATACCAGGAGAACGCTAAATACCAAAATGCGTAGTGCCAACAGTAAATTTTGTGAATAATGGTCCGGGGCTGTTTTTCAGGGTTTGGGCCAAGTAAGTTACAGTAAAGGATAATGTTAATGTTACAACATACAAAGACATTTTAGACATTTTTAACAATACTTTTGGGGGCAACAACTAGTCTCTGTCTAGCTGTCAATCAAGGTATCAAATGGCTCAGGAGAGTTTCTCCTTCAATAATGGTCAAAAAACATTTTGAAATTCATGAACAATATGACCACCACCTGTCAATCAATTCCAATGGGGCGGAGTGTAATTCAGCTAATCAGATACTTGGTACTTCAACAGACACTTGGTAGGATTAAAAATGAGCAATCGTATTTGAATAATAGGTCCCTATTAATAATAGTGACCCAGAAAAAAAATCCTGCGTTGTCTCTCACATTGACCTTTGGGTCAATTTTTTACATAATTTAATTAATGTGTGAACAAATCTTTTACAAATTATTTCTAGGATTTTACATCTTCCAAACTGTGGTGTCAAATTACTCAGCAGCATCTGTTTATCATTAATTATTAAAAATCTGTGTAAATTTTTCAAGAATGTGGCTGCAGCCTACCAAACAATCATTCCAAGGTGGGGCTTAATTTACTTAAACAGATATAACACATGATAGATGGATATGCACAAACTTAAAAGGAATATTCAGGGCTAGATTCTGAGGCTGTGGGCAAAATTAGGGATGTGGTCACTCTCGGGCCATTTTTCAAGTGCATTTTTCTCACATACTATATGTTTACTCAAGCTGAAATGCTCTTACAGCCACCTAAGAACGAGCTAGGAACCACCTGTCGCTGCCCTATCAACCCCTTAGCAATGCCAAGTAGTTGCACTAACTGCGCAATCACTCTGCATTTTCTTCAGGAAATGCACTTTTCTAGTTATTATTAGGGGTCCAAGCACAAAGTATGTGTAACCCTATTGTTTTTGTTAGGATTTTTCTTACTTTTATTAGGGGGCCAAGTACGTAGTGCTTGGAACCCTGTTGTTTTTGTTAGGATCTTTCTTCTTTTGCTTCTTCTTATTATTATTGTTATTTTTCTCAGTTAAAACTGATTGTGCAGACCAAACCGTAGGTCCTACAGACATGAAACTTGGTGAGTACGTCGTACTCTTTCACACTAATCAGGCAAGAGAGATGAGCCCGATCAGCCAAATGGTGGCACTATAGCAAAGCATTTTACATTTTGGCTCATATCTCGAATACCGTCCTACAGTGAAATTTCTATTTGCTACTTATTCCTTGGGTTCTCCTGAACAAGAAAAAAACCACCAGTTACCTCCACCTATGTAGATTTTAGCTAATTTACATAATATGCGAAACCTACTTTTGAGAACTTATGTGACAGTGTGAATCAATAATCATCAAAAACATGTTGACATTTTTAAACAATATGGCCACCATAGGTCAATGAATTCTAATGATTCAATTCTAATTCTAGCTGCAACTCATAAGTCCTTATGTAGATTCGCACAAAATTTGAAAGTTATATAAAGGACAAGATTCTGAGGTCATGTGCACATTGTGGGGCATGATCATACAAAGCGGGTGGGGCTAACGGCAGATAGCTGTTTCTCAGGAACCGTAAATCTGCTCAAGCTAAAATTTGGTGTGGTGTGTTTATGTGCTTATCTGTAAGTGGATTTGGATGTTATTAAAAAAAAATGTGGCTGCCATTGCCCAATCAGGATTCAGCAGGCATCTGACAAGGTTAACAATGAGATATTGTCACGAACCTTAAATGGTACTTTTTTTTGTTGTAAATCTTTCTGGACGACCATCAAAATGCTACAGTTATATCAGAAGTAAGATGAATGAATAATCAGGAGACCCAGAGCCAGGTTATAATAAAAGAGATGGTTTACTGCATGCATGAATACAATCTGGGCGTACTATAGTCTAAACATGACCCAAGGACCCAATATTATGTCCCAAGGAACAGACCCGTGTACATCATGAGTGAACAAAGACAGTTGCAGAAATCACATTAAATTTAATTTATCTTAAATAAATCTTGAATAAATCATTTATGCGTCATGGAAAAACATGTGACTGTAATGTAGTGGATATAAGACTGTGCTGTATCATTAGCCAATTTCTCAACTTCAAGAGATAATATATGGATTTGATCAAGACTAACCATGACACCATAATTAGGAATGAGAGCACCTAGAAATCTACTTCAAAAACTTTGGTTACAGGTAAAATACTCAACACAAGGGTTCGGGTCATTTGATGATGCAGGTGATATACTAAGGGGATGTCTCATTGTTGAAGTTAGTATGGATTTGATAACCCACAGGACTCTTGATGGGGTAATCAACGTCAAAAGTAAATGTAACAAAATGATATGAGGGACAGCAACAGGTTTCCCTGTTACTGAGGGCTTAAGATAAGAGGTAAGGGGTCTCATGGCAGGAAGTAAATAAATCAACGAACATCAACCATTCAACTTAGCAGGTAATTCACTATAAGTGGTGGTTCCACACAGCCAATAAGTACCTGAAGGGGTGGAACATGACAAAATTCATTAACTGATAGCCAGTTTATCTTTATGACCAATAATGATCTCATATGGGTTGAGACCAACCCCTCTCACGGGTGTGGACTGAAAATTGCACAAAACAGCTGGCAACACATCCACCCACAACACTCTACTCTGGTGTAACTTTGACAATCGCTATTTCAAAGTCAGATTTTGATGCTCAACCTGTCAAGAAGCCTGAGGCCTATATGGAAAGTGAAGCTTCAATTGAACATCAACATTCTCATGCCTGCTGCATGACTTGGGCAGAAAAGTGAGTTCCATGGTCTGAATTAATGCATTCAGTGATCTCCCAGCAAGGAAAAAAGCCAGTGATTTTGCCGTGTGCATGGCTGTCCCTGTTTTGTTTGGATAGGCTTCAACCCAACATGAAAACTTATGAACCACCACTAACACCTCCTGTTCTTGACAGTGGGAAAATGTGATACAGACAACCTGCAAGTGTGTAAATGGTCTTGCAGGTGCTTGGGTGTGAGCTGAAGGAGTTGACACCCCAGCTGATTTGTTGTTAGCCTGCCACAGAACAGCTTAGCACAATGTCGAATGCATGTGCGTGGAACACGGGGTTCCACCATGTAGAAGAAAATTGGTGAACAATACTCTGACCACCCACATATTCTAGACTGTGAATTTGTTGGGCTAAATACGGCAACAATACCTCAGGAGCTACATACTTTCCCCCTTTTGTCCATGTGCCAACAGAATCTAGACTCGCACATTTACCCACCCAGGACCATACTTCTAACGCAGGAGCATTAGAGTACATGTCCATCAGGGAAGACCGAATCTGCTGTGTGTCGGACAAAGTCAGAGATTTTGATGATTGAGATCGGTACAGAAGGAAGACTGCATGCAGCTTTAGCTGCAGCATTAAACATAGCATTACCTCAAGCTTCATCAGTGTCAGTGGAGTAACGAGCCTTAATCTTAACCAAAGCCAAACATGTTGGACATTCACACACTGACAAGAGATCAGACACAAACGAAGCATGTTTAATGGGCATGCCTGCAGCTGTCAAAAAAGCACATCAAATGCCAATTACTTTCAGAATCATGTACATCAAACTCATGTCTGGATTTTCCAGAGGAATCTCAAATACACAAAGGTGGTGAGTGTGAAAGCATCACACAGTCATGATCACTCAACACACTCTCATCTTTTGTACCAGACATTACAGTCATCATTAATGATGAGGGGTTAGTGATCTTGACCCTTTGAAGGGTGCTGTGAGAGCATCGAGCCAATTGCCCCACCTCTGGGCAGTCACTGTGAGCATGAGCTGAGAACAGCAGAGAAAGAACAGCATGTGGACAGCATACAGTCAGATGTTGTGTGTGTAATAACAGCTAAATAAGTGGTTTGAAAACCGCTAGCATTAACATCCAACTTAACTGAGTAGTACTGAACTGGATGCAATTGACCACCACAATCCTTCATTAGGCATGCAGGCATGAACCTGTCATACTCATGCATACACAGAATGAAAGGCAGCTTGGGTTGCACAAAACCTAAAGCAGGAGCAGAGGTGAGAGCAACTTTATGTTCTGGAAATACAGTTTTGACCGACTCAGAAAACTGAATACTGTCTGTCTCTTTAGGAGATCCCTTTAACAAATCATGTCATGGCTGCGCTATTCAGGCATAATCCTCAAATCATGGACGACAGTAATTGCACATACCACAAAAATGAGTGAACCCATTTGACTGTTGACGGTGTGGGGAGTGTACGCACGGCTGTAGTACGATCTCTGTCCGGCCATTACTGATTGTCCTAGGAATTGAACTGAAGCTGAGCTTTATCAATATTAGCTTTATGACCATGTGCACTAAGATGTATGAGCAATGCCAGTAACTCTATGTTATACACTTGGAAAATGACGAGCAAGCAGTATATATACAATTTTTTTTCCCCAAAAAATTATGTTTCATTAATTCATTATCAATTGGCAAATTTGTCAAAAGAATCAACACGTATTGATTAACATCCAATTCAGCCAAAGAGGTTTTATTATTATTATTATTATTATTATTATTATTATTATTATTATAAAATATTCCATTGTGTTGCACTGATGTATTTTAATGTATCGTACAGGATCTTGCGATAACAATATCTTGTGCCTGCACCAAACTACAGGCTCATGAGACCAGTTCTGAAGCAGATTTGCTCCTCCTGGCAATCACAAAACGTGTCCCAATTTTAGGCTGGTCTTAAGCAATTATCTTTCAAGATTATCTTAAGTTTAAGTTTTTAAGTTTAAGTTTAAGTTTATTTTTTTGCACAAGAGTAAAATAGATACAATAAAAAAAATAAAAAAAAATAAAAATCCATATACTGTGCAGGGAGAGGCAGAAAACCCAAGGGCTTATTTAGAGCCTCCATCTAAATAATGGAGAAAACTAAAACAAAAACAAACTCATGAAATTAAAACAAAAAACTAAATTACAATAACAAATTTATAAATATAAATAACTATGAATTAATTACAACATATGTACAAAAAAACCCCCAGAAAGGATATACTCCAAAAACAAACCATATATGTTACATAAAATACATAAAAAAAGACAAGATACATTATTGCAAAGCAGCATTAAAATGATCTTTTATACACCTTTTATAACATATTAAAGAGGAACATTTTTTTTTGCTAAATGGGATAAATCATTCCATAATTTAATACCGCTAAAACTTATCAAGTATTGACCTCTACAAGTGAGAACTTTAGGAAGATGAAAATTAGAAAATTGACGAGTTAAATAACAGTAAACCTGTGAATTTACTTTAAAATACATTCTAAATTGCTCTGGAATGTTACCCTCACTTGAATATGTCTTATACATGAAAACACATATTTGAAAAGTAGTTTATGAAATAAAGAAGCAGATGGAGTATATGTGTTTGATAGGGTTGCAATCCTGACACAACGCTTCTGAAGGACAAAAATTTTTTGAAGTGTAGTAGGAAACATATTCGCCCAAACTATATTACAATATGAAAGATACGGATAAATTAAACTATAGTAAAGCATAAGAAGACACTCTGTAGTAACAAGATGCCTAACCCTCCTTATTATACCAGTAGATTTTGTATTTTTCCACTCACATAATCAGCTTGTTCTTTCCAACTCAAAGTCTCATCAACAAACACTCCCAAGAATTTAGTAGTTGACACTTGAAGCACCTCAATAGACTCCATAGTAATTTTTGATAATTCCTTAGGGTGTGTTTTTTTTACCACTAAAAATAATAAAACTTGATTTTTTATATTTAAAGATAATTTGTTTAAATTAAACCAATTAGCGTAAGCAATTAGACCATCATTTGCATTCTTAATCAATTAATTAAAATTTGGGTGAGAGAGAGAACTAAGGTTGTGTCATCAGCAAACATTACTGGAGTAAGAATATTTGAACATTCAACAGGTCATTTATATAAATAAGAAATAGTAATGGTCCAAGTATGGACCCCTGAGGAACCCCACAGAGTAGACTTACATTGCTCGAATAGCAATCCTTAAAACAAACAAACTGTCTTCTATTAAAAATGTAATTCTTCAACCATTTATATGTAAAATCATGAAAACCATATTTATACAACTTTTCCAATAAAATGTAATGATTAACTGCATCAAAAGCTTTTGACAGGTCTAAAAAAATACTACAAGCAAATTCTTGATTTTCAAGTGCAAGGGTAACCTTGTCAATCAGGTGAAGCAACGCCATATAAGTAGAGTGGTTTTTTCAGAATCCATATTGATGTTTGTAAAGAATAAAATTTGAGTCTAAGTGAAAAAGAATCCATTTATATACTTTTTTTTCTAGAATTTTTGAGAAACATGGCAAATTAGATATAGGTCTATAGTTGTTAAAACTTTGTGGATTATCTGCTTTAAACAGAGGAATAACTTTAGCTATTTTTAAATCCTCTGGTACAATGCCTGTTTTCAATGAAAGAGAAAAAAATGTGAACAAGTGGCTGCAATATTGAACATTTCACCTGTTTGACAAGAAATACAGAAATATTATCATGACCAGCTGAAGATAATTTTAATTCATCAATAATTTCACTTATTTCCTGAATTTCAGGTGGCTTAAAAATAAAGATAATAGGAAAGTTTCCTGATATATAATCCAGGGGTACACCATTACCAGTAGGGATATTATTAGCTAATTTATGACCAACATTAACAAAAAATTCATTAAATTTTTTAGCTATGTCAAATGGATCATTAAAAGAATTGTCGCCATCCACAAAGACTGAAGGTAGCTCCAAATTAGTCTTTTCTCTTTGCAGCAACTGATTTATTACTTTCCATGTGGATTTAATATCATTTGAAGATTTCTTAAATTTTTCACCAAAGTATTGCTTTTTTGCAGATCTAATAGAATGATTATATTTATTTCTCTAAGCTTTATAAACGCCATATTTGAGAGGAGTCAGATTTAAAACATATTTTCTATAGAGTTTATTCTTTGTCCTCAACATTTTCCATAAACTAGCTGTAAACCAAGACTTATTAAAGTCCTGACTGAATTTCTTCGCAGAACTACTGACTGGAAAGCATTTATTAAAACTAGAACTAATAACAATCATAAATTGTTGATATGCTTTGTCAGCATCATATTCCTTATACAGATTCTACCAAGAAGTACTAGAAATCAAATCTTTAAATTTAGAAATATTTAACTTGCTCATAATTCTTCCAAATCAGGTGAGGCCAAAATATTATCATCGATATATTGGACAAGGATAGATTCCTTAACCGGACCCTCTGGCTCTGACAGATGATGCCTTAATGCCTGATGATACAAAGTAGGGCTGTTATGGAGATCCTGTGGGAATCATGTCCACTGACACTAATCATCATCAAAGAAGAAAGCTAATCATGGCTGGCTGTCTGGATGTAAAGGAACAGACCAAAACCCATTAGCCATATCAATAACTGAAAACACCGTATATGAGTTCAGGATGCCAACAAAAATGGTGCTTGGGTCACCTACTCAAAGTGAAATACAATCAATATATGTATTAGTGACACAATAATCAACTCAGTTGCCAGAGGGGTTTTGGTGCACTTCCTGCTGTCTCCTTCTGTGGCCCACCTTTCCTCATCAGCCAAAGAGGAGAAGAGGAGGAACTGCACTCTTTAACCAGAATGCCTTGGTTGATCAAATCAAATTATAGGCTGAATTCCCTCAATAGCTTCCCATGCAATAGGATAATATTTAGTTACCGCTGGGCGTGTACCTGTAAGATGTACCAGTTCTATGTCTACCAACCCGCAGTCATTCTTATGCTTAACCAAATAGGATGATTGGCAGTCATGGGGTCTGACACCTGAACTCCAAGAACATAGAGTTTAGGTTTAACTGACTCAAAATCCAACTGCATGTGTAATTGTGAAATAACATCAATGCCTATAATAGGAGAGCTGCTAATCCGTGCTGCAATAAGAGCAGACGGCAAGTGACTTACGCCCAAAACACAATTGAACAGGTTCAGTTCTGTAAGTGTTAGAATTTTCCCCAGTCACACCAGAAATGTCAGTGCTAGTTCTAGTTAGACAAAGACCAAAAATCTCTAGGCATCTCTGTTGGAATTATTGATACTTGTGCACCAGTGTCAATCAAAAGACTGCATTCATGATCATTCATGGTGATTATCACATGCAATCTGTTATCCTACTCATGCATAATTGGCTGCAAATGGGCTCTCACAGTGGACATATCTAAAAAATGTGCAGCAGAAGGAGGGGGAAGTGGAGGCAAATCATCTGAGCTTTGGGAGGCATGTTGTACCAGCTGAATTATTTGCCCCACCACCTCTGGCGAGATAGTCCCGCCCAGTGGGTCAGGCTGGGAAACCCTGGAAGTCGGAGCACACTTCCCACTCTGCTTTTTCGAGTCAGCCTTCTTCTTATGGCACACAAGCTTCCAATGCCCCTGCTTGTGATAACACCAGCATTCATCCTGCTGAACAGATTGTTTACCACATAAGCAGTTATTTGCAACAAAGCAGACACATGAATTTCCACATGAGTCCCTCTCATATCTGGAAATAACATCCAAGGAGTGCAAATTGTACAACTGAATTTTGCGTGTAATCTGAATCAGGATTGAACCCATGCCCATTTTCTGGGATGTTTAAAATCTTTTGCCATTCAATCTACTTGCTCAGAACTCATTGACTGATATTTTATAGTTAGTTTTGGGAAAAAGTAACTATAACCCCCCCCCCCCCAAGCGCTAACAACAACGACCGAATCGAGGCACTCAGTGAACTTTACCAAACTATCAGTGAACAACAGACAGCACACCCAGACGGATTTCTCATTACTGCTGGGGACTTCAGATTTAAAGCCCTTTCTACCAAAACTTCATCAGCACATAAACAAGGGGCAATAACACATTGGACTTAGCATACACAAATAGCAAAGGAGCATACAAAGCCTCCCCCCTCCCCCACCTTGGACTCTCTGACCACATCACCATCTTGCTTAGACCTGCGTACAGACCGAAGGTGAGAGTCACCAGACCAACAAAGAAGGAGGTACACATGTGGCCAGAGGGGGCCCAGTCTGCCCTTAGAGACTGCTTTGACACAACAGACTGGGACATCTTCAAAGAAGCAGCAACTTACAACAACCACACAGACATAGCGGAATATACTGAGGCTGTTACTGCTTACATCTTAAAGTGCACCGATAATGTCACACACAGAAAAACCGTCACTATTCGGGCTAAACAGAAACCATGGTTGACAGGAGAAGAGCATGGGATGCAGCCTTTAGAGCCGGTGACAAACCTCCACTTCAGCCTACTGCCTTCAGGGAGAAGGTACCGGAGCCTCCAGGCTTGTTCCACAAGGCTTTCTAACAGCTTCATCCTTCAGGCTGTCAGGAGGCTGAACTCTGTCCATTATCTCCCACCTCCCGCCCCTACTTCTGAACTCTAAAATCTACAGCTCGCCCCACACTTCTTTCATTGCACATAAGACACTTTATACTTCTGCAGAACTCTGCACATGTGGACCTGTTTACAAACACCTATTCAAAACGTTACATGTACAAACTATTTAAATCTGACACTGTTTGCACTTTTTGCACTACTGTCATACTGCTGCTATTCTGTCTTGTATCTTACCAATAGGACTCCATACCCAGAACTACTGAACATTACATTTATTGCATGTATATTTGCACCTTTGGGAGTATATTGTATATAAACAGAATTCACTGTTTACATTTACTCACAGTTATATTGAACATTTACATTTATCTGCATGTATATTTGCACCTTTGGAAGTATATTTGTATATTTAACAGAATTTACTGTTTACATTTACTCAGATGTATATTCATTCAGATGTTTACAATATATTTTTCACTCTGTTTATTTATATCTATTTATTACAAGTACACTGCTGTTACCTTCACACAAAATCTGTTCAATATTGCACTGACTGCATTGACTGTAAACACTTGATCAGAGAGAAGAGAAACAGTATTTCGATTTCTCTGTATGTATGCACATATGGTGGCACTGACAAATAAAGGACCTTGAACCTTAGAACCTTGAACCTTGAAACCTCAATTTTGGCTTGGAGAGAGTTAATGGAGCTTTGATACTGCTCATAAGATTTTTGAGCAGAGATAGAGGCACGTTTATGGTTGGCACACTCCCACGACAGCTTGGCGACTTAGCTTTTTTTAAATCCCTCTCTTGATCCCTCTCTTGTATTAGGAAAGCATTCCACTGCCTGAATACCTGCACCACTGCCTTAAGGTGTTTATGCTTGATGCAATTATCCAAAGCAGAAAAACTTTGCTCTCTACTCCACTCTGTTCTGGAATACCAAGCTATTTACATAATTTAGTCTTTGTCTTTCAGCAAAACTTATTTAACAATTGCCCTCTCAAAACTGAGAATTTCAGCAAAAGGCAAGGATGACTCAAACTGGTGAGGAACACTGTCCAACACCCTTAGGATCCTGATTACTCGTTGCTATACTGTATAAAACAGCCCTAACTCATTTGTTAATGAGAAATTTAGATACGACTGAACTCCTCTTATCATCAAACTGATTCTGTCATCTATCAAGTTCTTTGACAGGATGACCCACTCACCCATGCTGGCATATGTTTGTCAAAGGACCACAGGAACAGGATAACCGGATCAGATCAGGTAGGTGATGATGATGTCTCTCATCAGGATCGTCACAGCGCACGGATGGAGAACATCACTGTCCGACGGGACTTGCCAAAATTGTTGTTGAGGTGTTGTCACCGAAAGTGGGTAGAGTTAGTTTCAAGTAGCCTTTTGCTTCCTGAGAAACAGCTACTTGAGCCTAATTCCACCCCATTTCAGTAATTATACCTCAACCTTTGCGGACACCTATACTGAAAATGTTTTTCAAGTTTGGTACAAATCCATATTATCAATCATGAATTATAGCTATTTGAGTAATCCAGCCCTACGTCCTTAGACTTGACTGATGTATGGCAGCCATATTGCTTATGAATGTCAGCATGTGTTTCTCAGTAAACAAAAGTCCTTTTCAGCTGAAAATTGGTGTGCTACATCATTCCACTAATCTGTAGCTGAGTTTTTAATCATAACATAATTATCCTGAAAACCTCCAGTCAATCAGATTTCAACAGGTGTTTGATAGGGTTAACATTGAGCTATCATCATGAAACTTGAATGTTAGGTTTGAGTACGTAGCCCACTGCTACTTGATGCAGTCTCATTGAAATTGGCCACTGGGGGTGCTATTCATGTTTGTGCACACAAAAGCAAGCATATCTCTTGGAAAATAAGGTGTACAGTAAAAATTCTTCTTCAGATTAATTGCTTTTGGACCCTTTACCCCTGCCCAATTAAATTTGTGATAATTTGCATAATAAGAGAGACCTACTTTTGCAAACTAGTCCATTTAACACAGCTACCATTGAGCTATCATCACAAAACTGGGTTAGTATGTTGATAATATGTATGGTCTCTTTGTGGTTCTCTGTATCTTGGTAAGAACTGGCAACTGGGGGCGCTCATCAGAAATAATGATGAGGTGGCATACAGGGATGAGGTGCAACAGCTCGAGGACTAGTGCAACGATAATAACCTTGTGTTAAATTTCAGTAAAACAAAGGAGATGGTAGTGGACTTTAGGAGGGCACAATCTACACACCAACCTATATACATCAATGGAACAGATGTGGAAAAGTTTCTTAGGTGTAAACATCACCAATGACCTCACATGGACTCTGAACACCTCACTTTAAGTTAAAAAGGCACACCAACACCTCTACTTCTTAAGGAAGCTGAAAAAAGCAGGTATGCGATCAGCGATCCTTTCCAGCTTCTACAGGAGTGTCTGTCCTGACCCACAGCATTACAGTCTGGTATGGTAACTATACTGAATCTGATAGGAAAACACTACAGAGGGTGGTGAAGAATGCCCAGCAAGTCACAGGTACCAGCCTTCCTAATATTAATAACATCTACACAGAACAGTGTACAAGGAAGACCCGAAGAATCTGGGCAGACACCACTCATCCATCACACAAACTGTTCACCTTGCTTCCCTCAGGGAAAAGACTGCACAGCATTTGAGCCAAATCCTCAAGACTCATGAATAGCTTCTTTCCACAAGCTATAAGACTTCTAAACAGGTCCTCCTCTCAGTCTAAACCTTCAAATACTTTGTCATAATGAGTCTTATAGCACCACAAACATTGTATTTGCACTATGATTTGCACTACGTATTTGCATGTGTGTATTTAGATAGATAGATAGATAGATAGATAGATAGATATACTTTATTGATCCCATGAGGGAAATTCTTGTGTTACAGCAGCATGGTCAGTAGCAAGATACAATACGTACGTGTACATGTACAAGTCTGCTCATTCCCAAAAAAAAAAAAAACACACAAAATATAAAATACAATAAGTTAAATTAAATGTAGTAGTGCAGATATGGAACACAGTTGTACATTTAACCAGATTTACATCAGTATTTACATAAGTACACTTGTGAAAACTGGTAGTGAATAATGATGAATATGAAGAACTCTGAGAATGTAGAATATAATGACAGCTTTCTAAATGATAGCTTCCTTGTAGTAGTGTAATGTGAAAGTGTTATCATCTGTCACACACAGGTGAGCTGTTGTACAATGTTATTGCGAATGGTAAGAATGAACTCCTGTAACGTTCTCTGTGACAACGAATTTGAATGAGTCTTTTGGAGAATGAGCTCCGCTGACTCTGTAGTGTGTTGTAGAGTGGATGAGACAGATTGTCCATGATGGAGAGCAGTTTGTTCAGTGACCTCCTGTTCCTCACTGACTCAAACGTCTCTAGTTTGTGTCCAATGATAGATCCAGCCTTGCGAATAAGCTTGTTAATCCTGCTTGTATCCCTGGCACTGATGCTGCCCCCCCAGCAGACCACAGCACAGTAAATGGCACTCGCCACTACAGAATGATAGAAGATCTCCAGCATCTTGTTGCATACATTGAAAGATCTGAGCTTCCTCAGAAAATAGAGTCTGCTCATTCCCTTCTTGTACACAGCATCAGTGTTGGTCCTCCAGTCCAGTCTGTCATTTAAGTGTACACCCAAATACTTGTAGTTGTTAACAATTTCAACATCCTCACCCACGATGGTTATGGGCTTAGTCAAAGTTTTAGTCCTCCTAAAGTCCACCACCATCTCCTTGGTCTTTGTCACATTTAGGAGTAGGTCATTCTTAGTGCACCAGTCCACAAAGTTATCCAGTAGAGTCCTGTACTCCGACTCCTGTCCATCCCTAATACATCCTACCACTGCAGTCGTCAGAAAACTTCTGCAGGTGGCATGATTCAGAGTTGTACTGAAAGTCTGAGGTGTACAAAGTGAACAAAAATGGAGACAGGACAGTCCCCTGAGGTGCTCCTCTGTTACTGACCACCGTGTCAGACAGAGAGGCCCCCAATCGCACAAACTGGGGCCTATCTGACAGGTAGTCAGCAATCCAGGAGATGGTGGATGTGTTGACACCCATTCTGAGCAGTTTCTCACTCAGCATGAATGGTTGGATGGTGTTGAAGGCACTGGAAAAATCAAAAAACATGATCCTCACAGTATCACCACTTCCGTCCAGGTAAGAGTGAGTACGCTGCAGCAGATAGATGGCCGCATCATCCACACCCACATGAGGCTGGTAAGCAAACTGGAGTGGGTCCAGTGCAGGTTTCACCTGTGGCACCAGATGGGTTAAAACTAGTCTCTCCAACACTTTCATGACATGTGACATCAGGGCAACCGGTCTGAAGTCATTGAGGCCAGATGGGGTGGCTTTCTTCGGTATCGGTACTAGACAAGATGTTTTCCATAGCACCGGTACTCTTTCCTGCATCAGACTTAGATTGTAGATGTGCTTCAGGATACCAGACAGATGAGTAGCACAGGACCTAAGAACCATGGGACTAATACCATCAGGGCCTGCAGCCTTGCCTTGATCAAGTCACTCCAGCTGTCTTCTTACCTGGTTGGTCGTCACAGTCAAGTGAGAGGATGTGGTCGGTCCAGTTGAGGAAGGCAGTGGGGGGTTGTGGTCAGGGATACTCAGCAGGGTGTGGTGTTGCAGTAGATGTGTATTTGGTGTCTGCAAGGGTGTCAGGACTATTCCTATGTGGGATGGCCCAGCAGGGGGTCCTGTGCTGAACCTGTTAAAAAACACATTCAGTTTGTTGGCCCTGTCCAAGCTGCCCCCCCTGCTGATGTTCTTTCATGCTGAAGCCTGTGATCTGCTTCATGCCCATCCACACATCCTTGATGTTATTTTGCTGAAGTTTCCTCTCCAGCTTCTGCCAGTACGAGACTTTACACTCCCTCAGTCTCATTTTTAGTTGCCGCTGTATCCTTTTTAGTTCTTCCTTGTCACCAGACCTGAAGGCCCTCTTTTTCTTGTTCAACAGATCTTTCAGGTCACTGGTGATCCAAGGTTTATTGTTCGGATAACAGTGTACAGTTCAAGTAGGGATGGTGGTATTGTGGCAAAAGTTAATGTAGTCTGTGACACAGTCAGTGATACTATTAATGTCATCCCCATGTGGTTCACAAAGCACATTCCAGTCTGTTGTCTCGAAGCAGTCTTGCAGGGTCTCACTGGCTTCCTGTGTCCACCCCCTCACCGTCCTTGTGGATACAGGCTGCCTTTGAACTGCAGGAACATACTGAGGTGTTAAAGAGACGAGATTGTGATCTGAATTACCGAGTGGGGGTAGTGCAGTGGCTCTGTAAGCATCTCTAACATTTGCATACAGACGGTCCAGTGTTCTATTTTCCCGCATGAAACAGTCAACAAACTGGTGAAAATTTGGGAGAGTAGAATCTAGATTTACATGATTAAAGTCTCCGATTATGGTCACAAATGCCTCAGGATGTTGACACTGTAGCCTAGCAACAGTGCTGTGTATGGCGTCACACGCTGCTGTCTGATCAGCTGACGGTGGGATGTAAACACCGATTATCATGGCGCAGGAGAATTCACGTGGTAAATAATATGGGCGCATACTCACGGCTAAAAGTTCAATGTCCGGGGAGCAGAGATGTTCCTTCACGGTAACATGCCCGGAATTGCACTACCTTTCATTTACGAAAACAGCAATCCCACCACCTTTCCTCTTACCGCTGAGCGTCGCATCTCTGTCTGCCCGAATGAGCTTAAAGCCAGGTATGGAGGCGCTGTGATCGGGGAAGTCTGTATGCAGCCAAGTTTCCGTAAAGCACATTAAACTGCTATCCCGGTACTCCCTCTGGGTCCGAATCAGTGCACACAGTTCGTCCATCTTATTTCCCAAGGACCTCATGTTCCCCATGATAACAGAAGGGACTGCGGGTTTAAATCTTCTCTTTTTCGCTCTCAGTTTCGCACCGGCTCTGCAACCCCGGCGTCTCTTCCTGAGCTCTGCTGGGATCTTATGCCTGTCTCCGGGAAGAAGCATTGTTTTGGAGAGCGCTAACAGCTGGTCGCGTGTGTACCTAAACACAATGCCACTCTGCTGAGCCCAGCTCCCAACCACAAAAAGTGATGAGAACAGCAAAAAGACCATCAGGACGGGAAAAAGGTGTATGTGAAACATGATGAGTGTTATCTAAAACAGAAAAAAAGAGAAAAAAACTAGGGAAAAAAAAAGACACAGACAAGGTAAAAAAGTAAAAAAAAAAAAGCCAAAACTTCACATTTGGCTCGGAGCTGCTGTAACAGGCTGCTGCTCTCACAGCGCCACAATGTACAATTACTTAAGTATTTATATGTCGTATTTAATGTCTGTCTGCTATATATTTTTGTATATTGTTAAGTGTTTTTCATTCAATCCTCAACCTTGTGTTGAATTAGAATGACAATAAACTTGCTTACTTATTTACTGACTTATTTGCAATCACAAAGTACTTGTAATCCTTTTGGAATTGTTAAGATTTTTCTTATTAGTGGTCCAAGCATAAAATGCTTATAACCCTAATGTTTTTGTCAGGATTTTTCTTATTAGGGGTCCAAGCACAAAGTGCTTGTAACCCTATTGTTGTTGTTAGGATTTTACTTTTTCTTATTATTAGGGGTCCAAGCACAAAATGCTTGTAAACTCTATTTGAATTGTTAGGATTTTTCTTCGTTAAATCACGACGGGCAGCTCAAACCTTGTGTCATAGAAACACCAAACTTTGTCAGATGGTGCAGAATTCCTACCGCTACTCGGGAAAGTAAAGGGACCAGCATCGGCTTGATTGCAGCGCTACAGTGCAAGCGTTTACATTTTGTCCTATATCTCGAGAACAGTAAGTCATACACTCAAAATTCTTTTTCCCCTTATTCCATGGCCTTTGCTGAATTCAGCTAGACCCTGCCCACTAATTTCTGCCATGATGGATATTTTTGCAAACCCATTTTTTCGCATAATATCCAAAACCTACTTTTGCGAACTAGTCCTAGGATTTTTTCTCCACAAACCTGGTGTCAAAATATTCAGGAGAGTGTGAATCTCAATCAATATAATTTTTTTTTTATGGCTGCCACATGTCAATCAATTCTAATTAGGTGGAGCATAATTTACTCAACAAGCTGTAACTCAGGATTGCTTCTATGCATCCAAATGAAACATGAAATGCCTGTAGTGGACAAGACGGTGAGGCGAAGTGCAAAGTTTGGGGCATGGTCATGCATAGGGGCGGAGCTGAGGTCAGATCACTCTTTCTCATGAAGTCCAGTTGATCTGAAATTTGGTATGGTGCATCAAAATGCCAATCTGTAATTAGAATTTTGATTATGATCTAATTATTACAAAAAAAGTTGGCCGCCAGTCAGACCTCAGCAGGCATTTGACAGGGTGTGATGAATTTACTGGTTGCACATGAGCTATCATGATGAAACTTCAATTCAATTCAAATCAATTTTATTTGTATAGCGCTTTTAACAAAATTAAAAAAATATATATTGTAAATATGTGAATTTATCCCTAATGAGCAAGCCAGAGCTGACGGTGGCAAGGAAAAACTCCGAGACAATATGAGGAAGAAACGTTGAGAGGAACCAGACTCAAAAGGGGACCCATCCTCATCTGGGTGCAATGGATATTGCAATTATAAATAAATCCCTTCTGTTATTGTGTACTATATGGACAAATAGTGCAATTGTGCAACCAGTAAATTCATCACAGTTTTCACAAGCAGTCCGGTTGGTTAAAATCTATCCACTGTCCACTGATGGAATTCTGAGTACGAAGGTGCTCATGGCAACTGCAGCCCCAAAGCCACTACAGCAATCGCAGTCCCAAGCCATTACAGTACAGCTCCCCATATGTGATCTCCAATCCATTTCCACAGCTCCCAGGTGGCACCATCCCCAGCAAACCAACAGTTCTTCAGGCCGTCCATATGGGGCCACCCCCAGAAGCAGCGAGCGAACTTAATCGATGAGAACTTCAACCAGAAGTAGGGCATCAGGATGGATCAGGCAGGTCCAGGGAGCAGAAGGGGTCAGGATCACTGGCATCTCAAAAGTAGCATGTGTAGCTTGACAGAGAGTGAGGGAGAGAGAGAGAGGGAGAGATTGTTAGGTAAGCTTTTGTCCTCTAATGGTTAAGGACAATGTACTTTGCATGCAGAGTGCAAGCAGGGACTTTGGTAAGACTAGCTACGACAGCATAACTAAAAGGGAGAACCAGAAGCTAATACAGACATGAGGGCACCCTGGGACATAAGGCAGCCAGCCACTCCACCGTCAACAAAACTAAGTGAATGTGTGAGAGTGGGGGGGCATCCAAACATCCCAGTTCACCACAACACTCTATGCCTGTGAACCCTCCAGACCTGCCCCTGTACCTAAGAAAAAACTATTCAGAAAAGGCTTGACTAAACAAATATGTTTTCAGCCTAGACTTACACACTGAGACTGTGTCTGAGCCCTGAACACTAATTGGAAGGCTGTTCCATAACTGTGGGGCTTTGTAAGAGAAAGTTCTAAAGAAAGAAATAACGAAAGTTCTAGAGAAAGTTACGTTAAGTGTGCAACCAGAAGGAAAAATACACTGGACCCTGTGTATTCCAACATAAAGAATGCCTACAGGGCTGCACCCCCTTCCCCCTTCTAGAACAGTCAGATCACTGTTCACCGCTCCTTCTCCCTGCATACACCCCGCTGAGGAGGAAAACAAAGCCAGTCACAAAGATCATAAAAACTTGGCCAGAGGGAGCTCTCTCTCAACTGCAGGACTGCTTTGAACGTACAGCCTGGGAGGTTTTTGAACAGCAGGACCTGGAGCAATACACAGAAACTATACTATTTTATATTAAAAACTGCACAGACAATGTCACTGTTGACAAAAAGATTCTGATGTTTCCCGACCAGAAACCCTGGGTGACAAGTGAGGTCCAGTCACTGCTCAAAGAACGTAACTCCGCCTTCAGGTGTGTCTGAGCCCCGAACACTAAGTGGAAGGCTGTTCCATAACTGTGGGACTTTGTAAGGGAAAGCTCTACCCCCAGCTGTAGCCCACACTATTCGAGGTTCCAACAAATAGCCTGCACCTTTTGATCGAAGTAGGCGTGGCGGATCATAAAAGACCAAAAGTTCGCTCAGGTACTGTGGTGCGAGACCATTTAGTGCTTTATAGGTCAATAGTAGTATTTTATAATCAATACAAAATTTGATTGGGAGCCAATGCAGTGTGGATAAGATAGGGGTGATGTGGTCATATCTTCTGATTCTAGTGAGGACTCTCGCTGCTGCATTGTGGACTAACTGGACCTTCTTTATGCATCTCCTCGAACATCCAGACAGTAAGGCATTACAATAATCCAACCTAGAGGTAACAAAAGCATGAACTAATTTTTCTGCACCATGTAGTGACAATATATTTCTTATTTTAGCAATATTTCTGAGATGAATATAGAATATAGAAAGCGATCCTAGTGATATTATTTACATGAGCTTCAAAAGAAAGACTAGAGTCGATAATCACACCAAGGTCTTTTACTGCTGCACATGATGGAACAGAAAGGCCAATCCAGAGTTATTATGTAATCAGAAAGCTTACGTCTAACTGCATGTGGTCCTAGTACAAGTACTTCTGTCTTGTCAGAATTAAGCAAGAGAAAGTTAATAAACATCCAGTTTCTAATGTCTTTTACACATTCCTCAACTTTATTAAGCTGGTGTCTGTCATCTGGCTTTGCTGAAACATACAACTGTGTGTCATCAGAGTAACAGTGGAAGCTAATACCATGTTTATGAATAATTTTGCCCAGAGGTAGCATATATAAAGAAAAGAGCAGTGGGCCTAAAACAGAGCCTTTCGGGACACCAAACTTTACCTTAGTATGTGAAGAGAAGTCACCATTTATGTTTATAAACTGATAACGATCAGTCAAATAAGACCTGAGCCAGGAAAGGGCCGTTCCCTTAATGCCTACTACATTTTCTAGTCTATTGAGGAGAATAGCATGATCAATGGTATCAAAAGCTGCAATAAGGTCAAGCAGCACAAGCAAGGAGACACAACCCTGATCAGAGGCCAGAAGTAAGTCATTTACCACTTTAACCAGTGCTGTCTCTGTGCTATGATGAGGCCTAAATCCTGACTGATACATTTCATGAATGTTATTCCTGTGTAAGTATGAGCATAGCTGCTGTGCTACAACCTTTTCTAGGATCTTGGAGATAAAAGGGAGGTTTGATATTGGTCTATAGTTAGACAGCTGACAGGGGTCAAGGTTTTTTAATCAGGGGCTTGATAACTGCTAGTTTAAAAGATTTAGGTACATAGGTTAAAAGATGCTAAGGGAAGATTTGATTATCTTTAAAAGAAGTTTGATTGTTTCTGGAATTAATAATAATAATAATAACTTTTATTTATATAGCGCCTTTCCAACACCCAAGGTCGCTTTAATTAGAATTATCTGTTTGCAGAAACAAGTAGGTAAAGGGACTAGTATATAGGTTGACGATTTTGATGATGTAATTATAGAAATGAGTTCCGTCTCTTCAAGGGAAGTAAAACATTGTAATTGTTGATCTGATATTATTATATTATCATCTACAGGGTTAGTTATAAAACTATCCGGTTTTAAATTAATAGTCTGAATTTGCTGAATTTGCCTGATATTTTCAATTTTACAATTGAAAAAATTCATAAAGTCATCGCTGCTATATAATGATTGTGTCTGTGTTTCTATTGTGGTCTTATTCCTAGTTAATTTTGCTACAGTATTAAATAAGAATCTAGGATTATTTCTGTTATCTTTAATTAGGGTGGAGAGATACATTGATCTAGCAGCACTAAGAGATTTCCTATAGCTCAAAAGGCTCTCCTTCCATGCTATTTGAAATACTACCAATTTAGTTTGACACCATTTACGTTCCAGTTTTCGAGTGGTCTGTTTTAAAGTTCATGTGCAATCTCTACCAGGGTGCTAGCTTTTTCTCCCTAATTATTTTTCTTTTAAGTGGAGCTACCTTATCTAGCAAGTTGCAGAACGTTGATTCTAAGCATTCACTTGCCTGGTCAAGTTCTTTGGGATCAGACGGTGATACAATCATGGTTGATAAATCTGGGAGATTACTGATAAAACTCTGTGCAGTTGTTGACGTGAAAGTACGTTTGACACAGTGACGTGGAAAGGTGCATATATTATGATTAAGACACATTTTAAATGAGATGAGGTAATGATCTGAGATAGCTTCAGACTGTGGAAATGAGACTATATTTTCTATATTTAATCCGAATGTTAGTATTAAATCAAGAGTGTGACCACCACTTTTCCTATTACATTCTGATTAACCCCTACTTAATCAATAATGGACACAACTACTGTTCTTAGAGAGTCATCTGGACTCTCATCTGGATTATCAAAACGAATATCAAAGTCTCCAACAATTAATGTTTTGTCTAAGGAAACAACCAGGTTAGAGATGAAATCCGCAAATTCACATAGGAATTCCCAATATGACCTGGGAGGACTAGTTTCATTTAATGCTATGAACTCGTTTGGTTTAATCCATGTTCCTGTTAAACACAGTACATCAAACTCCTGATCAGTGGTTTCATTAACAATAAGCACTTTAGACGTAAGAGATCTAATATTCAACAGTCCTAGCTTCAGATCAACAGTGCTGGCTACGCTTTCGGTTTGATTTAATTTTATGTTAATTAGGTCACTAAAACAAACTGTCTTAGTATGTCTATAATTTTGTTTAGCTCGGGAAACAGACACAGTCTCAATACAGTTGAACCTAAGTGACAACTCAGTGCAGCTAGCAGACGGTCGGTTTAGCCTGCTTGTCTGCTCCCTGGCCTTGGACCTGGATTGTCACTGATCAACTAGGCCTGTTCTGAGACTATGTGCTATGCTGCAAGAAATGAAAGCAGCACCTTCCCGAGTGGGATGGACACCATCCCACCATAAAAGGCCATCCTTGCCCTCAAAGATTTTTTATCTTTATCTATAAAGTCCACATTGTTTTCGGAGCACCACCTGGACATCCAGAAGTTCAGCGACCATAACCTGCCGTAAGCTACATCGCCACGCCACATTGGGATGGGGCCAGAGCATATTACAGAATCGGACATCGCCTTCGCTAATTTACACACATCTACAATATTACTCTTAGTAACCTCAGACTGACAAAGACGTATATCATTAGCTCCTACATGAATAACTATCTTTGAGAACCTGTGCTTGCCTAAGACCCAAGGATTACCTGCTATGTCTGGCGCCCTGGCTCCCGGTATACACCTAACTAGTGCTGCTGGTGCCCCTAAAGGCCTAGCTAATTTCACATGCTGCAAGATAGAGTCACCTGTAACCAGAGCTCTTTCAGGTTTCTCAGCGGGTGCTTGACTGAGGAGAGCAAACCTGTTAAACACGTGAAGCGGAGAGGAGTGGTGCTCTTGAGGGCGAGCCTTAGCATTAGCTTTGGCTTTGCAATTATGCCGCCGAATCGTCACCCATTTGCCCTGTTGTGAGGGCTCTAATTCCGGAGTTGGGGGATTACTAACTCCGCCTAAGGCATCCTGACTAACTCTCTCTAGAGTCTGGATGCGCACCTCTAATGCTGCAATCTTCTCCGTCAGAGACCTAACTAACATGCATTTATCACAAATAAAGCTATGACTAATGACGGAAACTTGAATGGTTGGTTTGAGTTTGGGCCCACTACTACCTGATACAGTTACACTGGGGGCGAGCTTTATGTTTTTTCTTACAAAAGGGGCATATCTCCTGAAAAATAAAAGCCACATTGGAATATCTTGTTACTGCTAATTCCTTAGCTTAACCCATATAAATTTACCTTTTGAATAATTAAACCCTGTCCACTCCAATTTGCAATAATTTGCATAATTTGCAAAACCTACTTTTGCAAAATAATCCTAGGATTTTTGTTGGATTGTCACATATTTGGTGTCTGTGAGGCAGTGGTTTCACAGACTCCAGAAAACCCCCACCCCAGGGGAAAAGGGGGAAGAATGATGGCAATACTCGCTGAGATGTTATAGTGCAAGGTGATGATTTATTTACAGTGCTCAAGAGGTGATCCAGTACGGGGGAAAAAAACCCCAATACTATATACAAAGTTACAAACAAATAAACAAAAACAAATAAACACTTTAACTCTATATACAATAATTTAGACTCTAACAAATATTGCTCACAGCACCACAGTTGCACGCTCACTCAAAACAACAACCAACCTACCAACCACCCCACACATTGGTTTGGGGCTCTCATTTAAACTCTAAGCCCCGCCCCTCTTTGGATTAAACCAACTAGCAAGGAAGGTACAGGCTAAATAGGCACATATTTTACAATAATACACCCATATCATACATTTAAGATATCATCTACTACATAATATATATCTTTACACTAGGAAATAAAACATTATACCCATAATAGCAAATACAGACATAACGTAAACATAAAAACATTTCGCGATTGCCCCATGGGACACACAAGCTACGTTTACATGGACACTAATAATCCGATCGTAATTGGACTAGAAGCACAATCAGATCTAAAAAGTCACATGTAAACACGTCAATCGGAATGAATTGGCCAAAACCGATTAAAATTTCATTCGGATCGTAAGGGGTGGTTTAAACCTTTTCTAATCCGATGGAGACACATGTAAACACTTCATCGGATTGAAAATTAAACCAGATAGTTCTGCACATGTGCAATGACATACAAATCACGTAATGACGTATGACGCACGGCTGTCAGCGGTACTGGGGCTCTGACCGTAGCCTCACCAGCTGCCATGTACTCATCCACCATTAAGCAGTGTCATAAATGACTGTCGTGTCATCCTAAAATTCTCCTTCCATTCCTCGTCTGTGAAGTGGTGCAAGACGACGTTGTCCCACCGGTCCTTGCTTCGGACCCTCATCCACAGGCGCCTTGTTCTGTGCTCGGGAAGGGGCATTTTAATTGCTTGATAAATACACGCAGTACCGCACAAAACATCACACGCTCGTCGTCTTCTAATTAGCAGCTGAAATAGGCAAATGTTAAGTCTGCTTTTTAAAACGAAAAAAAGAAGCAAGAGAGCGGCTGCTAGTATCTGCGTGTGGAATCGGCGGGAAACGTGTAATCGTGCACTGTGCGCATGTCAGAAGATCAAATCCGATTCTGTCATGTAAACATGCATATCAACTCGATTACTTTATTCAGCGTTCTTGTAAACACTGCGATCGGATTAATCAATCTGATTGATTTCATTCCGATTGAAACAAAAAGTGTCCATGTAAACGTGACTACAGTAGACTAGTCTATTTCCGGTTGCTTCGCGCCAGTTCTGGCAGTATATAGCCAGGCCACCGGGTGGCGCCCAGGTTTGGCCGGCCTATGGGGGAAACGCCACACGAAGAGCCCACTACCCGGACAATAACAAACACAAACTACCGGTGTGTATTTAAAACATGAAAGAAAGAAAACCGCCGTAAACCATTAACTCAAATATATGTATGTGTGTTTGTGTTGTCATGCGCAGCGTGAATTAATGTCAGGGGATGAAACGGAGTGGATATGTTTGTGTGTAAGTCCAGTATGCTAACAGCGTGCGTGTGCACCCACATCGCCTCAGCAGGGGTTTACGGAGGAAGAATGAGGTACGTTGCGGTGTGTGTGTGTGCTAACCAATAGGGCCAGGTCACTTCCTCACAGTGTCAAAATACTCAGAAGAGTGTGAAACCTAATCATTATCAAAAATATGTTGAAATTTCAAAATTCCAAAGTTTGGAGCGTAAACATTGAAAAGGGGTGGAGTTAAACTGAAATAGCTATTTCTGAGAAACCGACAGTCCGATCATGCTCAAATTTGATGTGCTGCATCAATGTGCTAATCTGTAACTGGATGTTTAAGCTACACAGAATTACTGCGAAAATATGGTCACCTTCAGCCAATCAGCTTTCAGCAGGCATTTCACACAACTAGCATTGAGCTATTGCACAAATCTTCATAAGTATATTGATATATACACTCACTGTCCATTTTATTAGGAACACATGTACAGCTGCACATTCATGCAGTAATCTAATCAGCCAATCATGTGCCAGCGGTGCAATGCAAAAAAAAGTCATGCAGATACAGGTCGAGAGCTTCAGTTATTGCTCACATCAAACATCAGAATGGGGAAAAAGTGTGATCTCTGTGACTTTAACCATGGCATAGTACCAGATGGGCTGGTTTGAGTATTTCAGAAACTGCTGGTATTTTCACACACAACAGCCTCTAGAGTTTATACCAAATGGTGCAAAAAAACCCAAAAATATCCTGTAAGTGGAGGGGCTGCAGGCTGAAGCACATTGTTGATAAGAGAGATCAGAGGAAAATGGCTAGATTGGTTCAAGCTTCCAGGAAGGATATAGTAACTCAAAAAATCACTCTTTACAACTGTGATGAGCAGAAAAGCATCTCAGCATGTACAACACATCAAACCTTGAGGTGGATGGGCTACAACAGCAGAAGACTACATCAGTTTTCACTCCTCTCAGCCAAGAACACAAATCTGAGGTTATCATGGGCACAGACTCACTGAAACAGTGGACTCACTGGTCAGACTGGAAAAAGTCCAGGTGATTTTTTTTTTTCCTAATCTTCACCTGTCCAGTTTGGGTGTGTCTGTGTCCATGATAGCCTCAGGTACTTGTTCTTGCTGCTTGCAGCTATATTTATTATTTCAATGGGCCAAGCACCAAGTTGTTGTTGTTCTTCTTCTTCTTCTTCTTCTTCTTCTTCTTCTTCTTCTTCTTCTCCTCCACTAGAACCAGGCAGACAAAACTGTAGGTCCTACAGACATTAGTTCTGCCCACTTAGATTTTTCTGCTAATTTGCATAATATGCAAAACCTCCTTTGATAACTTGTCCTCGGATTTTTGTCCTATCTTTGGTAACAAACTACTCTAAAGATTGTGACCCTTAATTATCCAAAACTTGTTGATCTATGTAAATAATATGGCCACTACATGGCAATCAATTCTTATGAGGCAGATCATAATTTACTCAAACAGTACTAACTCATGACTTTGTGCATGGATTTGAATGAAACTTGAAACATATACAGGAAATGATTCTGAGGTCATTTGCAGTTTTTGGGGCCTGGTCATGCATAAGTGGCAGGGCTAAGGTCAGATAAGTGTATCTCAAGAATTGTACATCCGATCAAGCTGAAACTAGGTATATTGCTAATATGCTGAAACTCTGCTAATCTGCCAGTGGATCTTTGATGATGACCTGGTTAATTAAAAAAAAAAAACATGGCTGCCACTGGCCGATCAGTTTCAGCAGGCATTTGACAGGGTAAACAATGAGCTATTCTCATGCAACCTGAAAGTATGGTCCCTCTAAGAATCCCCTAATAATTGATACAGTCTCACGCAACTTGGCCACTGGGCGCCGCTATTCATGTTTTTGCATTTAAAAATTAGCAAGTCTTTGGTAAAATAAGGAGTGTAATGAAACTTCCTTTTTCCCATGCTTTGTCTCCTTACCCCCTAATAATGTGCCTTTTTTGGACCATTTAGGTCTGTCCACTCAAATTTTTAATAATTTGTTTATTATGCAATACATACTTTTGAGAACTTCTAGGATTTTTGTCCTATCTTCACAGTTTTGTTATCAAACTATAGTCTCAATAATGATCAAAAACATGTTAAACATTGGTAATGTGTCCACCACATATTCAGTTCTAATGAGGTGGAGCCTTATTTACTTAGACAGCTATAAGACAGGGTTAGCCATCAAATCTTGCTGCCAAATCTGGTAGTTAGGACCCCCTACTGAGGCAAATGAAATGACCCATACCCATGAGAAGGGGGCAAGAGAGATGGGAGTGAAATAAAAAAAAAATACTTGAAATAAAAAAAAAAAATCACCTAGTCTTTTGCCAGTCTTCAAATGTCCAGTTTTGGTGAGTCTGTGCCCATGATAGCCTCAGATTCTTGTTTTTGGCTGACAGGAGTTGAACCTGATGTCTTCTGCTGTTGTAGCTCATCCACCACAAGATTTGATGTGTTGTGACTTCTGAGATGCTATTCTGGTTTCCTCTGATCTCTCTCTTCATCCTGCAGACCCTCCACTTACAGGATATGTTTGTTTTTTTCACAATTCTGTGAAAACTCTAGAGACTGTTGTGTGTGAAATTCCCAGCAGATCAACAGTTTATGAAATACTCAAACGAGCCTATCTGGCACCAAAAACCATGCCAAGGTTAAAGTCACAGAGATCACACTTTTTTCACATTCTGATGTTTGATGTGAACATTAAGTGAAGCTCTTGACCTGTAACTGCATTTATTTAGCCTTGCGCTGCTGCCACATGTTTGGCTGACTGGATAACTGCATGAATGTGCAAGTCTACAGGTGTTCATAATAAAGTGGATGGTGAGTGAGTGGCTGCGTCGGAATATCCCCACTACCCTACTATTACAGTAGGTGAAAAGCAATACACCAAAGGAGGTGTATGTCCGAATTCTCAGTACTCATAAAACAGTAGGGGAGAAATTTCCGGATGACCTACTGCTTCCGAAGAGAATTTCATAATCAACAGGACTGGTGAGGAAGAGCTGTCAGAATCAAAAATGGCAAAAGGCAGTGTGTCAGTGTAAGTGCTACAGGTATTAAACGTTGTTCCTTGTGCCTTGTGGTATTGTATTCATACTACACACACATACTGATCAGTACATACTGTATCAACTGCCAAGCAGTAGGTACTGAATCGAATGCAGTATGTACTGTCACAGTACATGATTTCAGATGCAGTCTATATCTCCTCAACCATTTGACATACATTTCTGGTGTACTTCACCAGAAAAACAGAGAGATGGGAGTCTACGGACATGCTTGTTCTTAGCAGGACAGAATTTGAGTTTAACAACCCTGGTTTATATGGATCGTAATCTAGACATTCTGTCTAAAAATCTGTGTTTTTTGTATGTATATCCAAAATTATGTGCATGTGTAGATTGAGGTTTAAGGACATTTTTACTTGAATAGATTAACACCAATAACCCACCCTAAAAGACAAATAGGAAGATTCTTGGGAAAAAAAAGGGCAAATAGTGCCTATTCTATATTAATCCGGTGAGTGCGTTCAGCTTTTGAACTATACCAGTGTTTGAACGAGATTCAAAATAATTACCCATCTCATGAAACGTTATCCTGCAGACAGGCACATAAAACTGTGTCAAATTCTTGTCACAATCCCAGTCAGCATGTGTGTCATGTGCATGTATATTTGAGTCATGATGCACTTGTACAATATAGTAGCTGTATAAGAAAACACAGTTCATCTTACAGATTTTAATAGGGATTGGGTTCAAATACTTGTTTCTCAGGCTGTAAATCTACTCAAGTTAAATCTGTTATATTGCATACTTGTGCTAATCTGTGAAAGAATTTTTAATGTTGATTAGGTTACTTTAAAAGCATAGCAGCAATCAGCCAATCACATTGCAGCACACACGTCACAGTTTTACCTTTATGTTACCATCACGATAGTATGTTTATCCGTGGTTCATTTAGTGTACTATACAAGTTATTGAGAACTATCTAGTTGTGGTGCAGTTGGCACACATTTGCTTGGCCCCCGCAGATCGCTTCTTGTGACTTTATTTCTTATTACTATGGCGTCCAAGCAGGAACTGCAGAATTCCCATTGCAACTCACTGAAGTAAAGGGACCAGCATCGGCCTGATGGTGGCACTACAGTGCAAGCATTCACTTTTTTTCCTATATCTTGAGAACTGTAAGTACACTCAAAATACTACTTTCCTCTTATTCCTTGGCTTCTGCTGAATTCAGCTAGACCCACTTCCACCATGATGGATTTTTTTGTTAATTTGCATAATATGAAAAACCTCCTTTTCAGTCCTGGATTTTTTGACCGATCTTCACAAACCTGATCTCAAACTGTTCAGGAGAGTGTGACCCTCAATAATTCTACAAAATATGCTGACATTTGTAAACAATATGGCCACCACATGTTAATCAATTCTAATGAGGTGGAGCCTAAACTTGAAAGGCATGTACAGGACAAGATTCTGAGATCATGTGCGAAGTTTGGGTTATGTGCAAAGGTTGACTGTGTTAGAGCATCTGTGGGATGTTCCAAGTATGGGTCGCTGCAGGTCGGAGTAAGGAGCATGCCGTAACGTTTGGGCGTGCCTAAAGGTAGGGGCGTGCCTAAAGGTACTTACAATTGGTCACGAAAGCTGTCTGTTGAACATAAAGGTGGACCATATGCTTAAACGCTATTGGCCTACATATTGACCAGAAGTATCAAATCCAACACGACTCTTTTACTTGTATATTCGTGGCCCGGCAGCACAATTCGCTTTCTTACTGAGAAAGTTATAATTGTATTTAAACTTCTTTTAACCAAGACAGCATCAATCTTTGGATGTCATCAGCGTGATTTTAAACCACTAAAACAAAAATAATCTTAGAAATGTCATACGAATATAACTACGTTGTATTTGTAATTATGATGCTTCTGTTTTTTTGTGTGTCTGCTATTTATCCCTATTGCCATTTTAATGTTTTGGGATGTATGTTTATTGAATTTAAATAAAACATTTGATTACAATTCTTATTTAAAGGACACAAATAACAATCCCAAGTCTGAAATTTGCTTTCTGTGGTGTTTGTCATAAAATTAACTGCACATGATAGCAAAAACATAGCTGTCATAGTATTAGTACTGTTTTAATACTACTATTATAATAATACTACTATTATTTACAAAGTCTGTGTTTCTGTGATTTTAGTTTTCTGTGTATGTAAACTAAAGACATCAATGTTTTGTGTGAGGAGATAATATGGCACTAGAAGCAGTGATCATATTGACAACATTAACAAAAGGTAGATTGCTGCTTTTAGATTAGTACAGTAAAACTGTTTACTAACCTGTTAATTTACATCAAGAAATTTAGCAAACACAATTTTATGCAAAAATTATCTTCATTCATGGCTCTTGTTAAAAAAAAAAAAACAACAAATCACTCACATGCACTCACTCACACACTACACTGTAATAGCAGTCCATTGAACAGAAGCCAGCATAGTCTTTGTCCGAATAGAATGCTGTGAACACCCCCTTGTTTCCATCACCACAGTATCCAATTGTGTCTTTGAAGGTGCATCCACAGCCATCACATTTGGTGAGCTTGAATTCCACTCTGTACTCTCTTCTTACTGTGGGATTTACAGACTTCGTCAATGATACCTACACACAGAAGTATTGTGTGAAAATGACAACCTCTGACTTAAAACATTTAAGTTTTATTAACTTTCTGCAAAGAATTAAATAAAACAAATCTATTGTGTGTGCATATATATATATATATATATATATATATATGCACACACAATAGATTTGTTTTATTTAATTCTTTGCAGAAAGTATATATTATATATACACTGTCCAGCCAGGCAAGGTGTGCCTTTCTCCTAAAACTCTGTGTTGTGACAATGTCATAAAACCTTTCTGTTACACACTTGTAAAAACGTCATACACATTCAACACCTCAAAGCACCTGAACCAAAGTCTCTTCAAGTTATTGGTTGATTTTTTTTCTTTTTTTTATTATTATTCTTATTATTATTTATGGGCTAATTGTTGCAGCCCTAGATGCATGATTTTTGCATGATATCAGTATATTGAATTATGTTAACTTACTATATGTGCCAGTTTCTTTCCTGTTCCTTTTATGTTCAGAAGGGGACCTTAAAAAAGTAAATGGAGTTACAAAGTGTTAAATGCCATCAATAAAGTTAGTTTGACTTGATATTTACACTTCAAGCAGGTCTTCAAGCAGGAGTGCACACCACCATCTTCTTATGCTCAGCATATTGACCTGTTTTTAAAAAGCAACTATTACTACAATATTAAACAAATGTATTATTTACAAATCATTTTTAATACAGAGTTGCAATAAATATTGTTCAAAGCTCTGAAGACTTACCTCTGAAAAGTCAAAGTCTCCCCCCAGAACAATGTACAGTGCATACTGAAAATCAAACACTAATTATTTAGAGCTTTTTAATTTTTGTTTTGTTTTTGTTTGTTCCAGGAATCACTGTTTAAAATGTAAAATTTAACATGAAAATTACTGAACTCAAAAAACTGAAGTGATTTTTAAATCTAACAAACTATGTAGGTCAGGTTTTCTTAAAATCTAATTACGTGTGCGTAATACCTGGCATACTAAAAACTCCTTTCCGATGGGCATCCATGATGACAACAGGTGGATGGAATCCACACTTTAAGCAGGAGAACCTGTAGTCATGATCAGTAAGTGCTTTGAAATGCAGGTATGCATTAAGAACTATTTTACTGGTGGGGTAGACTGTTCCAATGGATGAAGAAAGAGCTTTGCAGACTCTTTCAACAGCAGTGTGAGACTAAATATACGAAATGGTAAGTTAGAAATTATTGCGAAAATGACAAAACCTAAAAAAAAACCACACAATACCTGCAGAAAACTTCGAAGTAGAAGACAAAATTTCAAACTCAGTATGATGTGGTCATCATAGTTATGCAGACCAGTGGTCCATTCTTGATAGCGATATGCAAGACCACAGACTAGACATTTTTTGTAATAGGTTTCAACACCTGCAATGCAGACAACAATCTTTATGCAGCCAACACTGATACATTATTGAAAAAGAACTTATTCCTAACAAATACTAACCTTCAATTACTCCAACTGTTGTCAGAATTTTGGCTTTCTTAGAGATAAGCACTGGATCACCAAGGGGCACGTGTTCAGGACATGATGAACAGTGCATTTCCATTCCATTCAATTCAATTTTATTTGTATAGCGCTTTTAACACTGGACATTGTCACAAAGCAGCTTTACAGAAATAAATGGATATATATTGTAAATATTTGAATTTATCACTGTGAATTTATCCCTAATGAGCAAGCCAGTGGCGACGGTGGCAAGGAAAAACTCCCCGAGATGATATGAGGAAGAAACCTTGAGAGGAACCAGGCTCAAAAGGGAACCCATCCTCATCTGGGTGCAACGGATAGTGTGATTATAAATAAATCCCTTCTATTATTGTGTACTATATGGACAAATAGTGCAATTGTGCAACCAATAAATTCATCACAGTCACAGTACATTTCATCTGGAACTAAAAGTCTTGGGAACTCCTTTTCATTTGAATTAGTTGCAGAGTCAGGTAGGGAAGCTGGTATTAGTTTATTTTTCATTGACTTTTTCCACTGGCAACAAAGTTTTGCAGGTCAGCTCCACCTCCACCTCAGTGCTCTTAACTCTGGAACATTTTTCGGTTGGTTTGAAATAGGTACCATTTACATACAGCCTTGTGAATGCATGAGCGCCTTGGTCTTGTACAAGGGCAATGCCACGTATTGTTTTTGGCATTATAAACAACCATAATCCTTCCCAATCTGTTGTAAAATGACATTTTTGGCTCAAAAACTGACACATAGTGCATATAAGATGGACCTCCAAGAGTCGCATATGACACGAAACTCACACCATCTTCTTGAGCTTTTTTCTGACTATTTAAACACTGTGTTTTTCTTTCATCTGAAAAGCATTTCTGATCCACCATTTCCCTTGAAGCCTCTTCATGCAGAACAACATTTCCAGCATCAGACCCACAGTAATCCACTGATTTTTAGGTGTATACACTGACAGGATCGCATGTTACTACTTCTTTTAAAATCCATGACCGCATTGCAGACATCGATTTCACAAGTCACCATATGTGAACCCCCCCACTCGGGGGCATCAGGAGCTGAACTGCACTCTGGGGCATCAGGATCCAAGCTCCATAGGGGAGCAATCAGGAGCTGCATGGAACATCCGAGGAGCTGAACTGCATATGGGAGCATCAGGAGCTGCATGGAACATCCGAGGAGCTGAACTGCATATGGGAGCATCAGGAGCTGCATGGAACATCCGAGGAGCTGAACTGCACTCTGGGACATCAGGAGCTGTATGGAACATCTGGGGAGCATGAGGAGCTGTATGGAACATCTGTGGAGCAGATCTGCACACATTTATGTGCTTTATGAAATCAGATTTATTAATTATTGTTTTGGAGCAGTAGCAGCAGTGAAAATGTTTCGTTGTTCTGCACTCCAAATGACAGTCGACAATTATGAAATCTATAAAAATCATAAACAACAGACTCAATTTCAAGTAGTAAAATAACTATTTTAAGCAAAATATTTTTCAATGTTAGCATGATACGTAACCGTTCAGATGAGCATTTATCGCAATTTATCAGTCGCATTCAACATGCATAATAACTTATAACCAACTAAACAAACAACTTATACTTACGTTCATGACGAACCGCGCGAAGACTGCGGCTTTGCAAAAGACCCAAAACCTCGTGCCTTTCACGTGGCGCAAACACATCTGTTGCACAAAAAGGGCAATGATATAAACTGCCAAATGCTAAGGCTTCGATGCAATCATCTCTTCTTTTCACTGTAACATGGGTCTATCAAAACAATAACTTCAATACACGCAAAAAACAAATTAATTATGTTTGTATATATCACACGTCTTACCGCCATCTTTTCCGCTTAAAGGAAATGACGTATCTATAAGGTCAATGCTGGTTGGCCAGTGTAATTGGCAGCAGGAAGCTTTTTTCACCAACCAGAAACCTTTTGGCACTCCTCCCACCTTTTAACACGCCCCTACCTTTTGGAATGCCCATTTCTCCTACCTGCAGCTACCCCTGTCTCGGATGTTCTGGAACAACAGTGACATAGTTTTCGAATCATTTGCTGGGAGTTTTTTGTCTGTGTCGGCGCTTAAACTATACTGTTTCTTTCTCTTTTTTTAATCAATAATTTTGCGCCATCATGTTCATATTTTTCACTTTTCTTTTCTGCCATATTTTCAATTTTTCAAAGAGCACTTTTGTTTTTTGTCAAGACAGTGAGCGGAGGCCATCCACGCCAGATCCACGCCATCTCAAATAATATCAACAAATCTTTGACTAAGGTATGTTAAACATGACTAACATTCAGCTTGTTCAGTGTGTCGAGTGCAGGATGTTTAGTCATTCTTCCTCCGTCGTTAGTAATAGCTTTATTTGTGCTAAGTGTATATTAGTTAGCTCGCTGACAGAGAAGATTACAGCATTAGAGGTGCACATCCAGATGTTAGAGAGGGTTAGTGAGAGTGGGAGCAGCGTAGTTTCTGTAGGGGAAATTCTGGCGGAGATAGCAATCCTCCAACTCCGGCATTAGAGCCCTTACAGCAGTGCGAATGGGTGACAAAGCTAAAGCTAACGCTAAGGCTCGCCCACGGGAGCACCACTCCTCTCCGCTTCATGTGCCTAACAGGTTTGCTCTCCTCAGTGAGGCACCCACTGAGAAACCTGAAAGAGCTCTGGTTATAGGAGACTCTATCTTGGGGCACGTGAAATTAGCTAGGCCTTTAGGGGCACCAACAGCACTAGTCAGGTGTATACCGGGAGCCAGGGCGCCAGACATAGCAGGTAATCTTATGGTCTTAGGCACAGGTTTTCAGAGATAGTTATCCATATAGGAGCTAATCATATATGCCTTCGTCAGTAACATTGTAGAGGTGTGTAAATTAGTGAAGGCAATGTCCGATGCTGTAATATGCTCTGGCCCCATCCCAATGTGGTGTGGAGATGTAGCTTGCACCAGGTTATGGTCGCTGAACTTCTGGATGTCCAGGTGGTGCTCCGAAAACAATGTGGCCTTTATAGATAATTGGAGTAGTTTTGAGGGCAAGGCTGGCCTGTTAGGGCGGGATGGTATCCATCCCACTTGAGAAGGTGCTGCTCTCGTTTCTTGTAGCATAGCACATAGTCTCAGAATAGGCCTAGTTAATCGGGTGACAATCCAGAGCTAAGGCCAGGGAGCAGACAAACAAGCTAAACCGACTGCCTGCTAGCTGCACTGAGTTGTCACTCAGGTTCCAACATATTGAGACTGTGTCTGTTCCCCAAGCTAAACAAAAATGTAGAAATACCCGGAAAGTTTGTTTTAGTAACCTAATTAACATAAAATTAAATAAAACCGAATGCACAGCCAGCACCGTTGATCTGAAGCTAGGACTGTTGAATACATACAAACAGCCTCGTCTAACTGTTTTACTCCCCTTAAAGAGACTGAACTAATTTCATTAATTTCATCATCAAAATCATCAACCTGTACTAGTTCCCTTACCTACATGTTTCATTCATCAAAAAGATCATTCCAGAAACAATTAAACCTCTTCTAAAGATAATGAATTCTTCCCTTAGCACTGGCTATGTACCTAAATCTTTTGAAAACTAGCAGTTATCAAACCCCTGATTAAAAAAAACCTAACCTTGACCCCTGTCAGCTGTCTAACTATAGGCCAATATCAAACCTCCCCTTTATCTCCAAGATCCTAGAAAAGGTTGTATCACAGCAGCTTTGCTCATACCTACATAGGAATAACATTCATGAAATGTATCAGTCAGGATTTAGGCCTCATCATAGCACAGAGACAGCACTGGTTAATGTGGTAAATGACTTACTACTGGCCTCTGATCAGGGTTGTGTCTCCTTGCTTGTGTTGCTTGACCTTAGTGCAGCTTTTGATACCACTGATCATGCTATTCTCCTCGATAGACTAGAAAATGTAGTAGGCATTAAGGGAACAGACACTAGCTTAAAAAAATTGAGGAAAGTGTAAAAGACATTAGCAACTGGATACTTATTAACTTTGTCTTACTAAATTCTGACAAGACAGAAGTACTTGTGCTAGGACCACCTGCAGCTAGAAGTAAGCTTTCTGATTACATAATAACTCTGGATGGCCTTTCTGTTTCATCATGTGCAGCAGTAAAAGACCTTGGTGTGATTATTGTTTCCAGTCTTTCATTTGAAGCGCATGTAGATAATATTACTAGGATACCTTTCTTTCATCTCAGAAGTATTGCTAAGATAAGAAATATATTGCCACGATGCAGAAAAATTAGTTCATGCTTTTGTTGCCTCTAGTTTGGATTATTGTAATGCCTTACTGTCTGGATCTTCTGGTAGATGCATAAACAAGCTCCAGTTAGTCCAGAATCCAGCAGCGAGAGTCCTTACTAGGACCAGAAGATATGACCACATCACCCCTATCTTATCCATACTGCATTGGCTCCCAATCAAATCTCGTATTGATTATAAAATACTACTATTGACCTATAAAGCACTGAATGGTCTCGTGCCACAGTACCTGAGGGAACGTTTGGTCTTTTCTGATCCGCCACGCCTACTTCGATCAAAAGGTGCAGGCTAATTTTTGGTACCTTGAATAGTGAAGGCTGCAGCACGGGATAGAATGAATGAATGAATGAAAGCCTTTATTGTCATTGTATATCTCTGTATACAACGAAATTAGGAGCACTGCTTCTGACTGGTGTTATTAAAAAAACAAACATAAAGCATCAGACAATAAATAGACTATAAAGTGAGTATACCATATAGTATAGAAGCATGTATGTACAGCAAGTATACAGTATAAAGTACATATATAGCAAGTGACTAAGTCATAATATTGCACATTGAACATTCAGAACATTCTGAAAAGTGACCAGTGATAGAATTGCACATTACCCTCTACATTGGTGTAAACAGTTTAGTGTAAACAAACACAGAGTACAGATTGAAATGGAATATGTGACCATAGTTGAGTAAGTGACCAGAGATAGTAATTACACACTTACATTCTACATTTAGTGCATTTGAGAGTTTAGAGTCCTGATAAATAAAGTGACCAGTATTGCACATTGACATTCTACATATGATATTAAATAGCAAGTGTAGACAAAAGTAGAGATTGTTGAAATAAGTCACTGTAGTGATCACACAGTGATCAGAGGTAGTACTGTACATTGACATTTTACGTTTAGTGCATTTGTGAGTTTATAGTCCTGATAGCATTAGGGAAAAAACTGTCCTGAACCCGAGTGGTCCTTGCTCTTACAGATCTGTACTGCCTGCCCGTGGGCAGGAGAACAAACAGGTGGTGGCCTGGGTGTGATGTGTCCTTGATGATGTTTTTGGCCATAGTGAGATAGTGGGAGCAGGCAATATCTTCCAGGGAGGGTAGTGAGCAGCCAGTGATTTTTTGGGCTGTGTTGATTAACCTTTGGAGGGCTCTCTTGTCTGCTGCAGTGCAACTGGATTACCACACCAAAATGCTGTATACTAGCATGCTTTTGATGGTGGAGCGGTAAAAGGCCACCAGCAGCTTGCACTCCAGGTTGTTTTTCCTGAGCACTCTGAGGAAGTGTAGCCATTGCTGTGCCTTCTTGATGGTTGCTAAGGTGTTAGCAGACCAAGAGAGGTCATCAAATATATGGACTCCCAGGAATTTAAAGGTGTGGACCCTTTCCACACAGTCCCCATTGATGTAGAGTGGGGCTGGGTCAGAGCCGCACCTCCTGAAGTCCAGAATGAGCTCTTTTGTTTTTGAGGTTTTTCGAGTCAGGTTATTATCAGAGCACCACACCTCCAGTTTCTGTACTTCATCTCTGTAAGCCAATTCATCATCTCCTGAGAAAAGTCCAATCACTGACAATACCAGCAAATTTGATGATGGTGTTGGTAGAATGAGTGGGTGTGCAGTCATATGTGTACAAAGAGAAGAGTAGAAGGCTCAATATGCAGCCTTGTGGAGAACTGGTGCTGAGCATGATGGTGGAGGAGAGGTGGGGTCCAAGCCTAACAGTTTGTGGGCAGTTTGGAAGTCCTTTATCCAGGTGCAGATGGAGGGAGAGAGGCCCAGATCAGTTAATTTGCTGATTAGAATGTCTGGGATGATCGTATTGAATGCTGAGCTGTAGTCTATGAAGAGCATTCTTACATAGGTTCCCTGGAGTTCAAGGTGGTTTAGTGCAGTGTGAAGGGCTATGGTGATGGCATCTTCAGTAGACCTATTTGCCCTGTATGCAAATTAGTGTGGGTCAAAGGTGGGAGGAAGGCTGGATTTGATGTGCTGTGAGACCAGTCTCTCAAAACATTTCATGATTATCGGTGTGAGTGCAACTGGTCTGCAGTTGTTCAGGCTGTTGGTGGCTGTCTTTTTAGGGACAGGGATGATGGTAGCAGATTTTAAGCAAGGTGGGATGAAGGCTGATGTCAGTGAGAGGTTGAAGATCTTTGTGAAGACCCTGGCGAGCTAGTTGGCACAGGCTTTGAGTACCTTGCCAGATACTCCGTCAGGACAAGCGGCCTTTCTTGTGTTTAAGGTTTTGAGCACTTGTCTCACCTCCCATTCCTGTAGGGTGAGATGGCAGGTGCTAGAGGTTGGTGGTGGCACTGAATTTGCGTTGGAAAGCCCATTGACCTCAAAGCGGGCAAAGAAATAGTTAAGTTCCTCAGCCAGTGAGGCATCAGCGTAGACGGTGCTGTGGTTATTGTTCTTGAAATTGGTGATGCTCTGAATTCCCTGCCACACTCTTTTTGGGTTAGTGTCTGTGAGATGGTCCTCATTTTTCTTTTGTAAGCGTCTTTGTTGGGTTTGATGCCTCTCCTCAGGCTGGCTCTAGCAGCACTATAGCCTTGTCACCTGACCTGAAGGCGGAGTTACGTTCTTTGAGCAGTGACTGGACCTCACTTGTCACCCAGGGTTTCTGGTCGGGAAACATCAGAATCTTTTTGTCAACAGTGACATTGTCCGTGCAGTTTTTAATATAAAATAGTACAGTTTCTGTGTATTGCTCCAGGTCCTGCTGTTCAAAAACCTCCCAGGCTGTATGTTCAAAGCAGTCCTGCAGTTGAGAGAGAGCTCCCTCTGGCCAAGTTTTTATGATCTTTGTGACTGGCTTTGTTTTCCTCCTCAGCGGGGTGTATGCAGGGAGAAGGAGCGGTGAACAGTGATCTGACTGTTCTAGAAGGGGGAAGGGGGTGCAGCCCTGTAGGCATTCTTTATGTTGGAATACACAGGGTACAGTGTATTTTTCCTTCTGGTTGCACACTTAACGTAACTTTCTCTAGAACTTTCGTTATTTCTTTCTTTAGAACTTTCTCTTACAAAGCCCCACAGTTATGGAACAGCCTTCCAATTAGTGTTCAGGGCTCAGACACAGTCTCAGTGTGTAAGTCTAGGCTGAAAACATATTTGTTTAGTTAAGCCTTTTGTGATTAGTTTTTTCTTAGGTAAGGTGCAGGTCTGGAGGGTTCACAGGCATAGAGTGTTGTGGTGAACTGGGATGTTTGGATGCTGTCGCCCCCCCACTCTCATGTGTTCACTCAGGTTTGTTGAAGGTGGAGTGGCTGGCCACTTTATGTCCCAGGGCACCCTCATGTCTGAGTTACTTTCTGGCTCTCTCTTTTAGTTATGCTGTCATAGCTAGTCTTGCCAGAGTCCCTGCTTGCACTCCGCACTCAAAGTCAAGTCAAGTGGAGTTTATTGTCATTTCAGCCATATACAAGTACACAGTGAAACGAAACAACGTTTCTCCAGGACCAAGGTGCCACATAAGACAACACAGAACAACACAGAACTACGGGGACTACATAAATTAAATGTAAAGTGCACAAGTGCAAACATGTGCAGACAGCGCAAGACAGAACAGACAGTACATAACTATGACGCCGACCAGTACACAGTCCTGTTGAAAGTGATAAAGTGACAGTAGTGCAAATATTACAGCTGAGGTAGTGTAAAACAGTGTAAACATAGAAGTAGCAACAATAATAAAACATGTGCAAAACATGTGCAGTGCATGTGCATAGAGGATGTTCTGTTGTGTGTATATATATGTATGTATGTATGCGTTCCTTTGGACCAGTTCAGTTGTGTGTGTATATATGTGTGTGTGTGTGTGTATATGTATGTGTGTGTGTGTGTGTGTGTGTTCCTTCAGTCCAGTTCTAGGTATTTAGGAGTCTGATGGCATGAGGGAAGAAACTGTTGCACAGTCTGGTTGTGAGGGCCCGAATGCTTCGGTACCGTTTTCCAGACGGCAGGAGGGTGAAGAGTGTGTGTGAGGGGTGTGTGGGATCATCCACAATGCTGGTGGCTTTGCGGATGCAGCGAGAGGTGTAAATGTCTGTGATGGAGGGAAGAGAGACCCAGATGATCTTCTCAGCTGTCCTCACTATCCGCTGCAGGGTCTTGCGATCCGAAACGGTGCAATTCCCAAACCAGGCAGTGATGCAGCTGCTCAGGATGCTCTCGATAGTCCCTCTGTAGAACGTGGTGAGGATGGAGGGTGGAAGATGTTCTTTCCTCAGCCTTCGCAGAAAGTACAGGCGCTGCTGGGCTTTCTTTGTTATGGAGCTGGTGTTGAGCGACCAGGTGAGGTTCTCCGCCAGGTGAACACCAAGAAACTTGGTGCTCTTGACGATCTCCACGGAGGAGCCGTCGATGTTCAGCGGAGAGTGGTCATTCTGTGCTCTTCTGAAGTCAACAACCATCTCTTTAGTTTTGCCCACATTCAGAGACAGGTTGTTGGCTTTGCACCAGTCCGTTAGCCGCTGCACCTCCTCTCTGTATGCTGACTCGTCGTTCTTGCTGATGAGACCCACCAAGGTCGTGTCATCGGCGAACTTGATGATGTGATTCGAGCTGTGCATTGCTACACAGTCGTGAGTCAGCAGAGTGAACAGCAATGGACTGAGCACACAGCCCTGTGGGGCCCCAGTGCCCAGTGTGGTGGTGTTGGAGATGCTGTTTCCGATCTGGACTGACTGAGGTCTCCCAGTCAGGAAGTCCAGGATCCAGTTGCAGAGGGAGGTGTTCAGGCCCAGCAGGTTCAGCTTTCCGATCAAGTGCTGAGGAATGATTGTGTTGAATGCTGAACTGAAGTCTATGAACAGCATTCTAACATAAGTGTCTTTATTGTCCAGGTGGGTGAGGGCCAGATGGAGGGTGGTGGCGATGGCATCATCTGTTGAGCGGTTGGGGCGGTAAGCGAATTGCAGGGGGTCCAGTGAGGGAGGCAGCAGGGTCTTGACGTGCCTCATGACGAGCCTCTCGAAGCACTTCATGATGATGGGTGTAAGTGCAACAGTCATTGAGGCAGGACACTGAAGACTTCTTTGGCACGGGGACGATGGTGGTGGCCTTGAAGCAGGTCGGGACAACGGTGCTGCACAGAGAGGTGTTGAAGATGTCCGTGAAAACATCTGCCAACTGGTCTGCACATCCCCTGAGCACCCTGCCAGGAATGTTGTCTGGTCCAGCAGCCTTCCGTGGGTTGACTCTGTGTAGAGTCTTCCTCACGTCGGCCATGGTTAGACACAGCACCTGGTCATTGGGAGAAGGGGTGGTCTTCCTCGCCGTCACGCCGTTCTGTGCCTCGAACCGAGCGTAGAAGTCGTTCAGCGCATCTGGGAGGGAGGCATCACTGTCACAGGCAGATGGTGATGACCTGTAGTTGGTGATGTTCTGGATGCCTTGCCACATGCGCCGGGTGTCTCTGCTGGTCTTGAAGTGGTCATGGATTCTCTGGGCGTGTGCGCGCTTCGCCTCTCTGATGGCCCGGGACAGTTTGGCCCTTGCTGTTCTTAGGGCCACCTTATCGCCTGCTCTGAAGGCGGAGTCTCGAGTCCTCAGTAGCGCACGCACCTCTGCAGTCATCCACGGCTTCTGGTTGGAGCGTGAGGTGATGGTCTTGGAGGCGGTGACGTCATCAATGCACTTGCTAATATAGCTGGTCACTGATGTCGCGTATTCCTCCAAGTCAGTGAAGTCACCGTCAGTTGCCGCTTCCCTGAACATGTGCCAGTCAGTGTGTTCAAAGCAGTCCTGAAGAACAGAGATGGCTCCTGCTGGCCAGGTTTTCACCTGCTTCAGAACTGGTTTGGAGCGTCTGACTAGCGGTCTGTATGCTGGCATTAGCATAACAGAGATGTGGTCTGAGTAGCCGAGGTGGGGGCGGGGCTCCGCCCGGTACGCGTCGGGGATGTTTGTGTAAACAAGGTCCAGCACGTTTTTCCCTCTCGTTGCAAAGTCCACATGCTGATGGAATTTAGGGAGCACTGACTTGAGATTTGCATGGTTGAAATCTCCGGCAACAATAAACAGTCCGTCAGGGTGAGAATTCTGCATAGCCCCATACAGTTCACAGAGCGCCTCCTTAGCATTAGCGTTAGCACTGGGGGGAATGTAGACACCGATTATGAAAACAGTAGTGAATTCCCGTGGTAAATAAAAAGGTCTACATCTAACAGTCATAAACTCCACCAGCGATGAGCAGTAACTAGAGACTAGCACCGAGTTCTTGCACCATTCCGTGTTGATGTAAACACACACAAGCCGCCGCCGCGAGCCTTACCGCACTGCTAAAGCTGTGTTTCTGTCGGCACGAAATGAGGCTAGCCCGTCTAGCTGAATGGCGGCGTCCGGAACTCTGTCGCTGAGCCACGTCTCCGTGAAAACAAAGACGCAGCAGTCTCTAAACTCATGCTGCGTAGCTTGCTGGAGTCGGATGTAGTCCAGTTTATTATCCAGGGAGCAGACATTGGAGAGCAGGATGGACGGGAGAGCTGGCCGGCTGGGGTTTGTTTTTAGCCTAGCACGAACCCCCGCCCTCTTGCCGCGCTTCTGCTTTATCGCGCACCGCTTGCGACGTCCCCTCCCCCGGCCACCGGCATAGGGCGACGCCGAGGTACATTGTCCTTAATCATTACATGACAAGAGCATACCTAACGATTTCTCTCTGTCTCTCCCTCTCTTTGTCTATCCACATATGCCACTCTTGAGATACCAGTGATCCTGACCCCTTCTGCTCTCTGGACCTGCCTGATCCATCCTGATGCCCTACTTCTGGTTGGAGTTCTCATCGGTGATTCGCTCACTGCTCCTGGGGGTGGCCTCACATGGATGGCCTGATGATCAGTGGGATTGCTGGGGATGGTGCCACTTGGAGATCTCATATGGGGAGTTGTACAGTGATGGCTTGGGCCTGCGATTGCTGTGGTGGCTTTGGGGCTGCGGTTGCCACAAGCAGCTTTGTACTCAGGACTCCATCAGTGAACAGTGGATAGGTTTAACAAATTGGACTTCTTGTGAAGACTGTGATGAATTTGTCCATATAGTACACAGTTATAGAAGGGATTTATTTATAATTGCACTATCCATTAACACCCAGATGAGGATGGGTCCCCTTCTGACATATTTACAATTTATTTTGGTTTAACTTAATTTGAATTGATTTATTTCTGTAAAGCTGCTTTGTGACAATGTCCATTGTTAAAAGTGCTATACAAATTGAATTGAATTGAAATCATGGTCATGCGTAGGAACGGAGCAACGGTCAGATAACTTTTGCTCAGGATCTATAAGTCTGATTGAGCTAAACTTTGGTGTGATGAATCTATGTGGTATTGTGTAAGTGGATTTTTTTAATGCCGACATTATTGCTTGAAGAACCTGGCCACCACTGGCCATCCAATTGACCACTGGAGGGTGCTATTCATGCTTGTGCACACAAAAACAAGCATGTGCGTTTGAGAACCTAGTCCTAGGATTTTGTCCTTTCGACAGGTGACTTTTTACAAAGCTTGGTGCATCTTTTATTTTTAATTGTTCTGCAAGCACCTTTCAACATTTTCTCACTTGTGGACACACGCACACACAAACACACAGTTTGAGTGAGTTCAGCTCATTTCTCTCTCTCTGGTTCACAGTGTTCCCTTCCGAAAAAAAAATTGACTTCATGTGAAAACTATAAGGAATTTCCGGGTTACACAGTTGCACATTTTGACCATGTAGTACACAGTTATAAAAGGGAATTATTTATAGTTGTGCTATCCATTGTCACCCAGATGAGGATGGGTTCCCTTTTGAGTCTGGTTCCCCTCAAGGTTTCTTCTTCATATTGACTCAAGGAGTTTTTCCTTTCCATTAGGAGTTAATTTATAAATTTAAAATTTATATCCTGAATTTATATATTTCTGTAAAGCTGCTTTGTGACAATGTCCATTGTTAAAAGCGCTATACAAATAAAACTGAATTGAATTAAGAGACCAAAAAAATCATGTAAGTAACCATCATGTCTCCTCTCCGTCCACAGCCGATGCTTGACCACGCCCCTGCTGCCGCATACCCCCACTGCCCAACTCAGGCTGGGGAGGCATCTGGCCTGCAGCTGACTCACCATAACTGCAATCGGTGAGGTCTTAGCAATCTGGGGGTGCACATGCCCATGGCCCAGTTGCAATTCTTTGGATTTGCTATGAGTCCCGCCCATCTCAAGGATCTCAAGGACAGCTCTCGGATGTTGTAAATGCTGCTGCCAATCATTACTATAAGTGATGAAGTCATTTAAATACGCAACAGTATTGCACTGTCTGGGTGGAGTATTCTTTCCATGAGACATTGAAACGTGTAATGCATTGGTGTAATGCAAACTGCATGGAAAAGCAATTGTTTTTTTCTTGGGATATTGGAGTGAAGGGAATCTGATGTAGATGAAGGAGTGTATGTTATGTACACCAATCAGCCATAACATTAAAACCACTGAGAGGTGAAATGAATAGCGTTGATAATCTCAATACATTGGCCCCTGTCAAGGGGTGAGATATATTAGGTAGCATGTGAACAGTCAGGTCTCAAAGTTGATGTGTTGGAAGCACAAAAAATAGGCAAAATCTGAGCAACTTTGACAGGGGCCAAATTGTGATGGCTCGATGACTGGGTCTGATCATCTCCAAAATGGCAGGTCTTGTGGAGTGTTCCCAGTATGCAGTAGGTAGCTACCAAATGAATGATGAATTGCATTTTCTTTTACATCATGTGGATGGCCGGGTGTGTGTGCGTGGGGAGAGATGGCACCAAGATGCACTATGGGAAGAAAGCAAGCCGGTGTAGGCAGTGAGATGCTCTGGTCATGTTCTGCAGGGAAATCTTGGGTCTTAGCATTCATGTGGATGTTACTTTGACATGTACCCACTACCTTAACATTGTTGCAGACCAAGTACACCCCTTTATGGCAACAATATTCCTTAATGGCAGTGGCCTCTTTCAGCAGGATAATGCATCCTACCTCATTGCCAAAATTTTCAGGAATATTTTGAGAAACATGACAAAGAGCTCAAGGTGTTCACTTGGCCTCCAAATTCCCCAGATCTCAATCCGATTGAGGATCTGTGGGATGTGCTGGACAAAAAAGTCCGCTCCATGGAGACCACACCTCACAAATTACAGGACTTCAAGGATCTGCTGCTAATGTGTTGGTGTCAGATACCACAGCACACCTTCAGAGGTCTTGTGGAGTCCATGCCTCAATGGGTCAGAGCTGATTTGGTGGCACAAAGGGGACCTACACAATATTGGGCAGGTGGTTTTTAATGTTACGGCTGATCAGTGTAATCAGGAACAAGACCATGTAAGCATAATGACATGGACCATTATTATGTTAAAACATGATAATCATAATGTAATCTGTCACCCAATAAGATGTTGATTTCTTTGTTCTCTACAACTTACATTATTGATGAGTGTAATCATAAATAGTACTGTTCTTCATTTCGACCCTCGTAGGACTTTGAGGCAAGGTATGGTAGAGTAGTAGAGTAAGAGTAATAGAATAATAGTTACCTGAGATTGTGAGCAATTGCTGATTGAATAAAATATTTGCTTGAGCATATTCAAGTGTTTGCTGTGGTTTCTGTTTTACATATACATTTCCACCACAGGATCACAATCAATGGAAGAGGCGAGATGGCGCTTTTTGGGGTGGCTGGCTGATTCACCAGCTGATGTTTGCGACATGCCACACTCCACCTGCGAACATTGCCATGAATGCCAGGCCAATAGAAACAGGCTATGATACAGTTTAGTGTTTTATCCTGCCCAGGCATGGGATTATGTATAGCCATTTGTAACAGCATTTCAGTATGGATCTTCAGTACCAGCAATTGGGTTGTCTCTTCTTTGGTTGAGCATCCTGCTTCACTCGATATAATATATCCTTACTAACTGAAAAATATGTGTGGGATAGCGAAACATTAGGCTGAATTTGCTGACCATCAATTATTCTCACTTTGTTGAAGGTGTGCCTCAGGGTCTTGTCATATGACTGTTCCAAGGGGAAATCCCTGATGGGAATCTAGAGAAGGCTGGAGGACAGAGCCCTCTCCACCCTCTGTGTTACCCTGATGTGGAGCAGACATCAGTGGCCCTGGCACCGCCTCCCCATCCAACACTGTGCAAGTTCTACACCATGTCTTATTACTGCAGGACCCATCCACAAACATTTCTTGTACTAATGCCTGAAACCTTGGCCAATATGTCCCAAGAATTTGTGGATGGGTGAGGACTAACCACTGCCTCTACTCTATGCTTTTTTCCCTAGAATGATTGGCACCAGCAGATATTTTTGAACATCCCCGTGCACACACCTCACTTTCAGTACTTGTGCATTAATCAGTGCCATGCATTGAATGGATGGTGGTCTGGTTAAACTCTGAGTTCACCAAATCCTGATGTTTACTTCCATGTATACTCACTATACAGACACACAGTAAGTTCCTGCTCAATTGGGGGAGGCCTTTGTCAGGCTAAATTTGATTTAGCATGGTTTTTACGCCAGATGCCCTTCCTGACTCAACCCTCCCCAATTTTATCCGGGCTTGGAACTGGCACTGGGAGTGCATTGATGTCTGCAACCCCAGTGGCTGGGGTCAGTTCCCTGGCTGGGAATCGAACCCAGGCCATGGCAGTGAGAGCACAGAGGCCTAACAATTTGTTTTGATATTGGACAAAATATACCACTAAAACCCTCAGCATGGACATGCTTACATCAGCAGCTCACTCATCGGTTCTTCGGGCATGTCAGATAGAGATTGTTCTCAGTTCAGTGTTTCATTTACTCGAGAGCTGTTGTGACTGAGTCATCAGTGTACCGTTCAGCTAAAAAATTGCTGCGAGTCGGATCATCATACAGTGATAAGAGAGTAATTAAGTCATAAACATATTTCCAATATTTTTTATTTGTTATACATTCAACAAAATACTTTAGAAACATTAGTTTCATCCCCTGATTGAAACCCTTGGTGCACGCATGCTCAATTTCAGCAGCTCATCAGTTCTCAGCATGTCACATGTTTTTTGTAGTACTGACTGTAGTAGAGACTGATCCTATGCTGCCTGATGATGTCAGATTTTTCCATCTCTTCCTAGCAGCACTCCAGTCACTCCAGTAACTGGAGTGCTGCTAGGAAGAGATGGCAAAATCTGACATCATCAGGCAGCATAGGATCATGTACTCATGGAGATTGGCTCATTTCAAGTTGGAGTGACTGTCAGGCATGTCCGAAAGTGAATTTTGATAGAGTAATTTGTGGCTCAGTGTTGACACGAGACATGAACTGTTAAAAACAATTCAATTCAATTTTATCTGTATAGACATTTTAGCAATGTACATTGTCACAAGGCAGCTTTACAGAAATATATAAATTCAGGATATAAATTTTACATTTATAAATTTACCCTGAATGAGCAAGCCAGAGGTGATGGTGGCAAGGAAAACTCCCTGAGACAAAATGAGGAAGAAACCTTGAGAGGAACAAGACTCAAAAGGGAACCCATCCTCATCTAGGTGACAATGACTAAAAACTATAAATAATCCCCTTCTATAATTGTGTACTACAAGTGCAATAGTGTAACCAGGAAATTAATTATAGTTTTCACAAGAAGTCTACTTTGTTGAAGTTATCAAACTGTTCACTGATGGAGACTTGAGTGCAAAACTTCGTGGCAAATTGCAGTCCTAATATTGTTACTAGGGATGAGTATCATTAAGTATCAGTACTACTACTATTATCAATACTGCTTAATAGTTTGGTTCCTTATTGTTTGTTTTTTTATTTTTCAAGAAAAAAGGACAGTTCATGATAAGAATAGAATCAATGTTGCTGTACTCTTCTATTTTTGCGTAGCGCTCAAAAGCACATTTAACCGGGAGATACAGAGCTAAAACTGTAGCCAGTGTCAAAATTAATTATCAGCGTGTGAATAATTTGCATGAAAAATTGTGTTCAATGTGTAATGGCCTTTAGCCTAAGTTATGCATAGTTAATTGAGCCTAGGAAAATTCATACAAAAATCCCATGGTACTGACAGTACTTTGGTTGGGCAATACCACAATACTGAAATTCATATTCATTCATAGTCGGCTCGAGTAAAAGACAACCACACTAGAACTTTTAGCTCTAAAAAAAAATGAATGTCAAATTTAAGCAACAATTTGTGAGGCAGAAAATGAAACATGTAAACCTTTTCCTAAATATTGTGATGTTGAGACACAGCCAGGAAGGCTTGATTTTGGATATTATAGTGGATTTTATTAAAGAAAGCTTGTCATCTAAACACACTGTGTTACTGGTCTTTTCAAACTTGTTGAACTGCCTGCTACATGGGTACATCAGTATTGAAAAGTATTCATCTGCCTAATGAGGTAGTGCAGATTCAGTACACTACAAATATGATATGTAAATAGTGTTTTTAAGTGTGTATGAAACATAAGATCACGAGGCGGTCGAACACAAGCACCCAGAGGCGGGAATGTGGGGGAACGTGCTCTTTATTTTCAGAAGTGCGGGTCAATGGTGAAGGGAATGGGGAGTGAAGGAAGGTAGCGTGCTGATGGCAGTGAGGGGTTGTCCCGGAGTGGAGTGCGGCGAGCAAGCAGCGAGCAAGCGGCAGCAGCGGGATGTACAATTATACAGTATAAAGCACATTAAGACCTGTCTTCTCATTATAGACAAAGGTTCTCTAGTCCATAACCTTCTAAATGTCACTAATTTCATCACAGACCAGGAAAATGCAGAGGAGATGTTTAAGAAAGAATAGGAAGAGATGCCATCAAGTGGGCCCTGCAGATTCTGATTCAACACCTGATGAATTGACAGAGTAAATACAGGAAATAGTAAGTACCACCACAAGAGTAGGTACCACAACTGAATGCGTAATGGCTCAGTCCGTTGTACATGCATAACACTCATGCCACCCCAACTTCACAATATGGCTCATTCCCTATGGTTCACAATAGGTGCACACTACAATCCCAAGTTGGTTCAGCAGTACTGGTAGGTGGTACGGTACATTGTGAATCCTGGGATCCTGGGATAAAATAGTAGTAGGCGCAAATGAGTTTCATGCCCATATCACAGATTTGGTATTAAAATAAATACACTGATACACCAATAGATACAGTATATACAATGTGCAATAAGGACACTGGGTAAAATGTTTAACTGCACATTTTAATGTGTGATAATATTCTCCAAGTGAATATACTGACTATATTATACACATGGGTATTTAACATTGAATAATGTTCTTTAATTAATAAATGAACCAGTATAAAGATTTTATCTCATTTGTTTAATTTGGTTCTATTCATTTATTTAAGATCTGATCATGTTTTATTGAGGATAATGCATAACCTAAGCAACATTATTGTGTGTTTTTTTTTTTTTTTGTCTAAACAGTCAAAAGGAATCCACAGTCCAGATCCAGAGATACTTCATTCAACACCCTCCAATGATGATGTCAGCCATACTTGTGAAACCACAAGCGACATGAATATGAAGTTGACTGTGTAGTTTATTCCTCTAACACAGTTCCTGACCATTTGTTTAATGATGAGTCAGATTCCTGTGTCGCTGTTGTCATTCAAGCATCCCTGGAAAATACTGGAGTGCAGTTGGACCTGTTTCTGGTGATAGTGCTGCTGATGGAATCCACAGTCACTTGCCAGATATCTCTCTGTGGCAAAACACTGTACTGAAATTGACAACCAAATACAGCTAAATGGAACTTTATCAGGCAACTAACAAGAAAGTAACACTGATGATAAAACCATCAAAAGAATGCTTAAACTAACAGGAGCAACAGACCTGAAAAAAATTGATCTGAAAAAAAAATGGTAAACTTTTTATGCTTCTGCATAGGGTTGACTGTGATTTACCAAAACAAAATTGAAGTTACCTTTAATAGTTTGTGTGGTTTTAAACCCTAGACCTGTGGCACACACAAATGGAGCCATGCTGTTCTTCTTGGAAAGAACAGCAGGTCTGTTATTACTGCTCTGTCACCGTGCCTTTTAAAGTCTGTTCTGAGTGTCTCAGGGTAATCTCTGAATAGCTTTTTTCAGTATTTTTTCCTCCCTACTTCACTGGTCATGTCCCCTGGGTAGTGGATCACCAGTCACCATCTAGACTCAATTTGTTGTTGTTTTGGGTCCATTTTTCAAATTGAGAAAATTGCTGTGTTCTCCACTTTCTTTATATACAGAGCTAAGCTGTTTAGCTATGTTTTCTTTTACATGGATGCACTAGAAGTCCAGTTATTCTTTAAATAAAAATGTTCACACCCCTCATGAATGTTCTGAAGTTCTCATTCTTGTTTCTTTCATTTTCTTATCTTTGTTGTTGCTTCCCTCTTTTTGCTGTCCTTTTTATCCTGAGATTCCATGGCAGTTGGTAGCTGACAGTTGACAGTTGGTGCTGTTGCCAGTTAGCTTGCTATGTAGCTAGCTTTTTCCACAGTTTTGTCTACTGATTTTAGTTTACTGGTTTCTCAGATTGACTTCAAATTTGACCACTTTGTTCTCAAATTCTTCAAGTTTAATTAAATATAAAACTTGCCACTAAAAATTGATCTAAAAGCAATTATTTGCTGAAGTAGGAGCTCACGTTTTGTTGCTTCTTCTCTGTTGGTTGCCTTGGTTATTATTATCACTTGGTTCTCTCTGTCCCCACCTATCTTTCTCTCTCTTCCTTGTCTCTATCTCTCTGTCCCCTTGTCTATCTGTCTCTCCAAGTCTATTTCCCCTCCTCTGAGTATCTTCTTCTCTTGCTCTTTCCATCTCTTCCAACCTCTACCTTTCTGTCCCTCTGTCTCTTTTTTTCTCCATCTCTTTGTCTTTCCCTCTCTGACAGTCTTTTTCTTTCTTTTACAAGTGGTAAGGTTTTTTTCAGAATCTTTCTCTCTCTTTTTTGACACTTTCTGATTGTCTCTTTTAATTATGTCATCGGTAGAAAAATATATTACAGATTATTTCATTTACAGTCTTTGTCTTACCTGAGGACAAGTAGCAAATCCACCCACCCCTGCCCCTCTGTAAAAATTTTCTTCCCTTGCAAATTTTCCAATATTTAATCAGTGGATGTAATTTATTTATGTTTGTTTGTAATGTTAAGAGAGACTGTAACGAATTAACAAACTTGGAACACTTTACAGATAAGAAACATTTCCCTTTGGGACATATATTTTTGTTCAGTTTAGTATTTTTACGGAATTGTGAAAGATCAATAAGTTAATAAAAAATCTATTTTTATGACAGAAGATTTGTTTGAATTTTTTTTTAACAAGAGGTATTATCACCCTAGGTACACCATTAACTAACAGGAAAAGTTAAATTTTTATTGCTGTAGTTAAAATATTGAAAAATAAAATTGGGCAGAAAGACCCATCATTCTGGTACAAGTTAATCTTGGTTTCATCAGTCCAAAGAATCTTATTCCAGAACATGGGAGTCTTTTGTGATGTTTTCTGGCAAAGTCTAATCTGGCGTTCCTGTTCTTGAATGTTACCAGTGGTTTGCACCTTGTTGTAAACCCTCTGTATTTACAGTCATGAAGGAGTCTCTTGATTGTAGATTTTGGCAATGATACGCCTACCTTCTCCAGCGTATTCTTGACTTCTGTTGATGTTGTGAAGGGGTTTTTCTTCACCAAGGAAAGGATTCTGCAATCATCCACTTTAGTTGTCTTCCATGGTCTTCCAGGCCTTTCGATGTTGTTGAGCTCACCAGTGCTTTCTTTCTTTTTAAGAATGTACCCAACTGTTAATTTGGCCACACCTAAGGTTTTTGCTATCTCTCTTATAGATTTATGTTGTATTTTTCAGCCTAATGATGGCCTCCTTCACTTGCATTGACATGTCCTTGGACTTCATAGTGGTAGCTCCAGTCAAACAGCTGCCAAATGCCAACTTAATACCTGATATCAACTCCAGACCTTTTATCTGCTTCATTTGTCTTGAAGTAACAAGGGAATGGACCGCACCTGGTCAATTAACTTCTTGTCAGTCAATTGTCCAAATACCTTTGAGCCCCTGAAAATGGAGGTACTTTGCTTAAAACGGCTGTAATTCCTAAATGGTAAATGCCATATTTTTGTGGAACCTCTTAAAATAAAGCTGAAAGTCTACACTTCGATCACATCTATATACATATATATGAGAGAGAGAGAGAGAGAGAGAGAGAGAGTCTCTTGCATTTTTGAGGTGTGACAATCTAATGTTTTAGGTGATTGTTGTTCAGATGTTTTAGGTGATTGCAAATTGCAGTCCTAATATTGTTACTAGGGATGAGTATCATTAAGTATCAGTACTACTACTATTATCAATACTGCTTAATAGTTTGGTTCCTTATTGTTTGTTTTTTTATTTTTCAAGAAAAAAGGACAGTTCATGATAAGAATAGAATCAATGTTGCTGTACTCTTCTATTTTTGCGTAGCGCCCAAAAGCACATTTAACCGGGAGATACAGAGCTAAAACTGTAGCCAGTGTCAAAATTAATTATCAGCGTGTGAATAATTTGCATGAAAAATTGTGTTCAATGTGTAATGGCCTTTAGCCTAAGTTATGCATAGTTAATTGAGCCTAGGAAAATTCATACAAAAATCCCATGGTACTGACAGTACTTTGGTTGGGCAATACCACAATACTGAAATTCATATTCATTCATAGTCGGCTCGAGTAAAAGACAACCACACTAGAACTTTTAGCTCTAAAAAAAAATGAATGTCAAATTTAAGCAACAATTTGTGAGGCAGAAAATGAAACATGTAAACCTTTTCCTAAATATTGTGATGTTGAGACACAGCCAGGAAGGCTTGATTTTGGATATTATAGTGGATTTTATTAAAGAAAGCTTGTCATCTAAACACACTGTGTTACTGGTCTTTTCAAACTTGTTGAACTGCCTGCTACATGGGTACATCAGTATTGAAAAGTATTCATCTGCCTAATGAGGTAGTGCAGATTCAGTACACTACAAATATGATATGTAAATAGTGTTTTTAAGTGTGTATGAAACATAAGATCACGAGGCGGTCGAACACAAGCACCCAGAGGCGGGAATGTGGGGGAACGTGCTCTTTATTTTCAGAAGTGCGGGTCAATGGTGAAGGGAATGGGGAGTGAAGGAAGGTAGCGTGCTGATGGCAGTGAGGGGTTGTCCCGGAGTGGAGTGCGGCGAGCAAGCAGCGAGCAAGCGGCAGCAGCGGGATGTACAATTATACAGTATAAAGCACATTAAGACCTGTCTTCTCATTATAGACAAAGGTTCTCTAGTCCATAACCTTCTAAATGTCACTAATTTCATCACAGACCAGGAAAATGCAGAGGAGATGTTTAAGAAAGAATAGGAAGAGATGCCATCAAGTGGGCCCTGCAGATTCTGATTCAACACCTGATGAATTGACAGAGTAAATACAGGAAATAGTAAGTACCACCACAAGAGTAGGTACCACAACTGAATGCGTAATGGCTCAGTCCGTTGTACATGCATAACACTCATGCCACCCCAACTTCACAATATGGCTCATTCCCTATGGTTCACAATAGGTGCACACTACAATCCCAAGTTGGTTCAGCAGTACTGGTAGGTGGTACGGTACATTGTGAATCCTGGGATCCTGGGATAAAATAGTAGTAGGCGCAAATGAGTTTCATGCCCATATCACAGATTTGGTATTAAAATAAATACACTGATACACCAATAGATACAGTATATACAATGTGCAATAAGGACACTGGGTAAAATGTTTAACTGCACATTTTAATGTGTGATAATATTCTCCAAGTGAATATACTGACTATATTATACACATGGGTATTTAACATTGAATAATGTTCTTTAATTAATAAATGAACCAGTATAAAGATTTTATCTCATTTGTTTAATTTGGTTCTATTCATTTATTTAAGATCTGATCATGTTTTATTGAGGATAATGCATAACCTAAGCAACATTATTGTGTGTTTTTTTTTTTTTTTGTCTAAACAGTCAAAAGGAATCCACAGTCCAGATCCAGAGATACTTCATTCAACACCCTCCAATGATGATGTCAGCCATACTTGTGAAACCACAAGCGACATGAATATGAAGTTGACTGTGTAGTTTATTCCTCTAACACAGTTCCTGACCATTTGTTTAATGATGAGTCAGATTCCTGTGTCGCTGTTGTCATTCAAGCATCCCTGGAAAATACTGGAGTGCAGTTGGACCTGTTTCTGGTGATAGTGCTGCTGATGGAATCCACAGTCACTTGCCAGATATCTCTCTGTGGCAAAACACTGTACTGAAATTGACAACCAAATACAGCTAAATGGAACTTTATCAGGCAACTAACAAGAAAGTAACACTGATGATAAAACCATCAAAAGAATGCTTAAACTAACAGGAGCAACAGACCTGAAAAAAATTGATCTGAAAAAAAAATGGTAAACTTTTTATGCTTCTGCATAGGGTTGACTGTGATTTACCAAAACAAAATTGAAGTTACCTTTAATAGTTTGTGTGGTTTTAAACCCTAGACCTGTGGCACACACAAATGGAGCCATGCTGTTCTTCTTGGAAAGAACAGCAGGTCTGTTATTACTGCTCTGTCACCGTGCCTTTTAAAGTCTGTTCTGAGTGTCTCAGGGTAATCTCTGAATAGCTTTTTTCAGTATTTTTTCCTCCCTACTTCACTGGTCATGTCCCCTGGGTAGTGGATCACCAGTCACCATCTAGACTCAATTTGTTGTTGTTTTGGGTCCATTTTTCAAATTGAGAAAATTGCTGTGTTCTCCACTTTCTTTATATACAGAGCTAAGCTGTTTAGCTATGTTTTCTTTTACATGGATGCACTAGAAGTCCAGTTATTCTTTAAATAAAAATGTTCACACCCCTCATGAATGTTCTGAAGTTCTCATTCTTGTTTCTTTCATTTTCTTATCTTTGTTGTTGCTTCCCTCTTTTTGCTGTCCTTTTTATCCTGAGATTCCATGGCAGTTGGTAGCTGACAGTTGACAGTTGGTGCTGTTGCCAGTTAGCTTGCTATGTAGCTAGCTTTTTCCACAGTTTTGTCTACTGATTTTAGTTTACTGGTTTCTCAGATTGACTTCAAATTTGACCACTTTGTTCTCAAATTCTTCAAGTTTAATTAAATATAAAACTTGCCACTAAAAATTGATCTAAAAGCAATTATTTGCTGAAGTAGGAGCTCATGTTTTGTTGCTTCTTCTCTGTTGGTTGCCTTGGTTATTATTATCACTTGGTTCTCTCTGTCCCCACCTATCTTTCTCTCTCTTCCTTGTCTCTATCTCTCTGTCCCCTTGTCTATCTGTCTCTCCAAGTCTATTTCCCCTCCTCTGAGTATCTTCTTCTCTTGCTCTTTCCATCTCTTCCAACCTCTACCTTTCTGTCCCTCTGTCTCTTTTTTTCTCCATCTCTTTGTCTTTCCCTCTCTGACAGTCTTTTTCTTTCTTTTACAAGTGGTAAGGTTTTTTTCAGAATCTTTCTCTCTCTTTTTTGACACTTTCTGATTGTCTCTTTTAATTATGTCATCGGTAGAAAAATATATTACAGATTATTTCATTTACAGTCTTTGTCTTACCTGAGGACAAGTAGCAAATCCACCCACCCCTGCCCCTCTGTAAAAATTTTCTTCCCTTGCAAATTTTCCAATATTTAATCAGTGGATGTAATTTATTTATGTTTGTTTGTAATGTTAAGAGAGACTGTAACGAATTAACAAACTTGGAACACTTTACAGATAAGAAACATTTCCCTTTGGGACATATATTTTTGTTCAGTTTAGTATTTTTACGGAATTGTGAAAGATCAATAAGTTAATAAAAAATCTATTTTTATCACAGAAGATTTGTTTGAATTTTTTTTTAACAAGAGGTATTATCACCCTAGGTACACCATTAACTAACAGGAAAAGTTAAATTTTTATTGCTGTAGTTAAAATATTGAAAAATAAAATTATTTTTTTACTGTAGGTAAACCATAAATTAACAGAAAATTTCCATTTTTTAATTACAGGAAAAAGTCAGTATATTTTCTGTTATTTTACAGATTTATTTAACATTCACAGTTTTTGTACTGTATGTATACAATTAAATAAAAGAAAGTGTCCTTTTTTACTGTAGATACAACATTAAATAATAGACTATGTTCTTAAACTATGGATACATTATTAAATAATACAAATTGTCCTGTTTTTTACTGTAGTTATATTATTAAAACACAGAAAATGTCCTGTTTTTTTATTGTAGGTATACCATTAAAAGTTTGTTTTAGTTGTTTAGTTGTTGTTTAGTTGTTTTTTACTGTGGGCACACTGTCAATTAAGAGGAAGTTACTGTTTTTTATTTACAGGACAAAATCCGGGTAATGAGTTGACAGTAATTTTTCTGCTATTTTGTGGATTTATTTCTTAGAGTGTACAGTTTTGTATAAAAGTTTAAAAAAAAAGAAGTATTTTTTGATAAATTTATTTATTTTTCTAGCCAAGTTTTTATACATAAGTGTGCATTTTGTCTATAAAACCCTTTTTACTGTCTGTTTGTAAAGAATAGAAATATTATCTGGATACCCTTCAAAAGCTTCAACATCCATCTCATTGTGTAATTAACATTATATATATATATATATATATATATATATATATATATATATATATTATATTATATATAAACACACACACAGTCAGGTCCGGAAGTATTTGGACATTGACAGTTTTTGTGATTTTGCCTTTATACACCACCACAATGGATTTTAAATAAAACAATCAAGATATGATCGAAGTGTAGACTTTCAGCTTTATTTTAAGAGGTTCCACAAAAATATGGCATTTACCATTTAGGAATTACAGCCATTTTCAACAAAGTACTTCCATTTTCAGGGGCTCAAAGGTATTTGGACAAAGTGACATAATTGTAAATATAACCATAATTTTAATACTTGGATGAAAATCCTTTGCAGTCAATGACTGCCTGAAGTCTGGTGCCCATGGACATCACCAAGTTTCCACTGAGTTTCCTCCCTGGAGATGCTTTGCCAGGCCTTCACTGCAGCCACCTTCAGTTGCTGTTTGTTTGTGGGTCTTTCTGCCTTCAGTCGTCTTCAGTAAGGGAAAAGCATGCTCTATTGGGGTGAGATCAGGCAACTGACTCGGCCATTGAAGAATATTCCATTTCTTTGCCTTCAAAAAGTCTTGAGTTGCTTTCACAGTATGTTTAGGGTCATTATCCACCTGCACTGTGAAGCGGCGTCCTATCAGTTTTGTAGCATTTGGCTGAATGTGAGCAGAGCGTATAGCCCTGTACACCTCAGAATTCATCTTGCTACTTCTGTCAGCAGTCACATCATCAATAAACACCAGTGAGCCCATTCCACTGGCAGCCATACATGCCCATGCCATAACACTTCCTCCACCATGTTTGACACATGATGTGGTATACTTTGGATCATGAGCTGTTCCTTTCTTTCACCATACTTTTCTCTTCCCATCATTCTGGTACAAGTTAATCTTGGTTTCATCAGTCCAAAGAATCTTATTCCAGAACATGGGAGTCTTTTGTGATGTTTTCTGGCAAAGTCTAATCTGGCGTTCCTGTTCTTGAATGTTACCAGTGGTTTGCACCTTGTTGTAAACCCTCTGTATTTACAGTCATGAAGGAGTCTCTTGATTGTAGATTTTGGCAATGATACGCCTACCTTCTCCAGCGTATTCTTGACTTCTGTTGATGTTGTGAAGGGGTTTTTCTTCACCAAGGAAAGGATTCTGCAATCATCCACTTTAGTTGTCTTCCATGGTCTTCCAGGCCTTTCGATGTTGTTGAGCTCACCAGTGCTTTCTTTCTTTTTAAGAATGTACCCAACTGTTAATTTGGCCACACCTAAGGTTTTTTCTATCTCTCTTATAGATTTATGTTGTATTTTTCAGCCTAATGATGGCCTCCTTCACTTGCATTGACATGTCCTTGGACTTCATAGTGGTAGCTCCAGTCAAACAGCTGCCAAATGCCAACTTAATACCTGATATCAACTCCAGACCTTTTATCTGCTTCATTTGTCTTGAAGTAACGAGGGAATGGACCACACCTGGTCAATTAACTTCTTGTCAGTCAGCTGTCCAAATACCTTTGAGCCCCTGAAAATGGAGGTACTTTGCTTAAAACGGCTGTAATTCCTAAATGGTAAATGCCATATTTTTGTGGAACCTCTTAAAATAAAGCTGAAAGTCTACACTTCGATCACATCTATATACATATATATGAGAGAGAGAGAGAGAGAGAGAGAGAGAGTCTCTTGCATTTTTGAGGTGTGACAATCTAATGTTTTAGGTGATTGTTGTTCAGATAGCATTCTGAATTTACCTTTCAGATAAATTATGATAAAACCTTTATAAGGAGTTGATTATGTGTTATAGTACCTAATTTTTGGCGTAGTACAGTAATTTTTGTGGTCCAGCCCACTTGAAATTGAACGAAGAGTAAAACCCTCCCTAAAATTATGTTTACACCCCTGACACAATAATGTCATTGTAGCATAATCTTATTGCCACTGCTCAGTGGTGTGCATCGCTCCCCCCTCTTGCTTCATGGAGGTCATCGCTCCTCCCACTTGCTTCACAGAGGACGTCGCCTCCCTATATTGAGAACATCGAGGCCCTTCACCTCACGGACCATAACAACTGTCTGGGACCTCAAAACAACCACCTAGCAATACTGTAGCAACCAGCTGGAATAGCCTATCAACCACCTAGCAGCACCCTATTCATCAATTAGCCTAGGAACCAACTGGGTTATCCCAAAAAACACCTAGAAACCAACTGGGTTTCCACAGAAACCACTTAACAACACCCTAGCAACCACCTGGGTTAGTCTAGCAACCACCTAGCAAGACCTTAGCAACCAACTGGGTTAGCCTAGCTACCAAATAGCACCACCCTAGCAACCAACTGGGTTTCCATATCAACCACCTAGCAACACCCTAGCAACTTGTATCTGCTAGCAACATTTTAGCTGTTTAACATAGCCTTTATCCTTTTAACCTTTACTCTTTAACTGCTCATAGCAGCAAGTAGCAACACCCTAGCAACCAACTGGGTTAGCATAAACAACCACCTAGCAAAACTTTAGCAACCACATGGAATGTCATAGTAGTGTTTTAGCATTTTGTGGAACCCGGTATGTGAGGAAGACCTGGGAGGCAGGCAAAATTTTAGCAGAGATCCAGGCTCGTGATTATTCACTCCGCACTTTTCAGCACACTTTCAAAAACTCAAAAAAAGAGGACAGAACAACAGAAAAGAGTCCATCACGGACTTGTGGTTTTTGCTCTGTCAAGTTCAAATTCACTCTCCTCAGCGTGTGTATTGGTGTGGTGTGTGTGCGCATGTGTGCATGTCTCGCAAGCTCTGCCACCTATATCACCCTCTCTCTCTTTCTCACCCCACTATAAAAGAAGTAAACCTCCTGTGATAGGGGGCTCTGAACTGCTGAAGTGTGCTCTCCCTGCAAGGGAAATGGAGAGAAGAATAATCTTCTCTCCATTTGATGTATAAGATTGTCTGCTGCATGATATTTGAGGAATAGGGAAAATTCTCCAACAATTCCTGGTGGCAGAAGTGGAATCCTGAAAAGAAAAGGTAAGTTTCCAAATGATTTAATTTTTTTAAATTTTTTTAGAAAATCTGACTTATCCTTACTTTGGTCCGACAGGATCTCTGAACTCAGTATAGAGAATAGGATAACTGGGTCTAGCTGAGAGCTCATAAAGAAATATAGGACTACTGGCATTCCTAGAAGGAGTGGTATGGGGTCCAGGAGACCCAAGAGGGGTCAGGTTTGAAATATTAAGGACTAGTGCCATTCTTAGAAGGAGTGTTGAGAGGTCCAGTTAACCCACAGCAGACAGAGAGAATTTTAGTCTTCAAAAGCTGGCTTACAATTGCTTATACTTAGCAACTCGCTGTTTATGGGAGTCACTGAAAGCACAAAGAGACATACATAAGTAGACTGGCAGTAATAAGACCCAGGTGAAAATCATCACGCATTACCTGCCAGTTCAACCCGCCTCTCCTCTGTCCGCAGCTGACGCTGAAGTCACACATTTATAACTTTTAAATATGCTTAAGCATTTTTACAATTTTACCCTTTACATATTAGATACTTTTAGTCTTTACATGCTAAACTGTTAAACTTTTTAAAAATGGTTTTAAAATAAAGAATTTAAAATCAATGACAACAAACACTGTAATATGGATTTACTCTTGTGGCTTGTTTAGAGGGCTATTTCAAGCCAACATCAAAGTTCGTTCACAAACTTTAGCCTTCTAGTTAGGTTTAAATATTATAATTTTATTGTGGCAGTTGTAAACAGTGTTTTACAATCAGTGCATGAGGGTTTATCAGCTGTTCACAGTGTCAGCTATTTTGATTACACCACTGATTAACTGTGCAGTCAGGCTGATATATGTATTAGCAACTTTTATACATGTATGGCATTGAGTTATGTCCGTAGGAGTATTTCAATAATTATGGAGCTGTAAGGGTTGCACTGCCAGCCACATGGAAATTGTATTTATGCAATGGAGGTGAAGGGCATAATCTTTGGGTCCTGTTTTACTTACGGCCACCCCTTAGCTTCACTCCTGAATAAAGAGTTGTATCTGTATCTGTATTTTTATATCATGTTTAATTTTTATAATCACTGTTTTTATGATGCAAAGTACATTGTCCTTAACCATTACAGGACAAAAGCTTACGTAACAATCTCTCTCTCTTACTATCTGTCGAGGTACACCTCAATGCTACTCCTGAGATACCAGTGATCCTGACCCCTTCTGCTCTCCGGACCTGCCTGATACCCTACTTCTGGTTGGACTTCTCGTCGGTTGAGTTCACTCACTTCTGCTAGGGGTGGCCCCACATGGACGGCCTGAAGATCACTGGGATTGCTGGGGATGGTGCCACTTGGGGGTCGTGGAGATGGCTTGGGGATCTCATATGGGGAGTTGTACTGTGATAGCTTGGGACTGCTATTGCTGTGGTGGCTCTGGGGCTGTGGTTGCCACGAGCACTTTTGTACTCAGGACTACATCAGTGGACAGTGGATAGGTTCAACCAACCTGACTTCATGTGAAAACTGATGAATTTATTGGTTTCACAATTGCACTATTTGTCCATGTAGTACACAGTTATAGAAGGGATTTATTTATAATTGCACTATCCGGTGTCACCCAGATGAGGATGGGTTCCCTTTTGAGTCTGGTTCCTCTCAAGGTTTCTTCCTCATATTGTCTACGGGAGTTCTTCCTTGCCACCATGGCCTCTGGCTTGCTCATTAGGGAAAAATTCATATATTTAAAATTTATATCCTGTATTTATATATTTCTGTAAAGCTGCTTTGTGACAATGTCCATTGTTAAAAGCGCTATACAAATAAAATTGAATTGAATTGATTGATGATTCTATCAGTAAGTTTTCCTGGGCAGAGTAGCTGCTTAAGGTTATAGGGAACCACCTGTTGAAGATTTCATCGCCTAATAATGCTCGTGCATGCTTCATTTTACATAAATATGAATATTTAGTAATTTGTAACCTATAAGAAATTGTTCTATTGTTCTCACCTCACTATAAAAGAAGTAAACTTCTTGTGATAGGGGGTTCACTCCTGCTAATTGCTGAAGTGTGCTCTCCCTGCATTGTCTGCTGCATGTTATTTGGAGAATAGGGAACAATCTTTGACAATTCCTGGTGGCAGAAGTGGGATCCCAAAATGACAAGGTAAGTGTCCAAATGAATTTTTGGTCTGACTTATCCTTACCTTGTTCTGACAGGATCTCCGAACTCAGAATAGAGAATAGGATAACTGGGTCTAGCCGAGAGCTCATAAAGAAATAAAGGACTACTGCCATTCCTAGAAGGAGTTTTTATATAATATAGTAATATAATAATATTAGCAAATTATTATTATTATTAGCAATAATATTAGCAATAATAATAATAGCAAATTATATTTGCCAATAATTGCATATAGTTACATACAATTGTGCATGTGTGATTAATTCTGCTTAACTGTGAACTTAACCTGAATGGACTAGTAAACCACAATGGGGGAAGAGGGAAGTCTAATAAAGCAGAAAAGCCTCCTTGTGATGATCACTTGAAGGTTTCTCCATGTGCCAAATCACCTGAATTTAATAAAGATAATGATAATAGAGTGAAAGAGATAGTAAAGTATGTAACTCATACTTTGATGATACGTCTCCTGCTTTTAATTGTGCGGAAATAATGAGAAAACATAACAGAGACCAAGCTGGTGCAGCCTATGCAGTGTCGAAATTGTGGGCTTGTAATACAGATAAACCATCATGTGAGAAATTGCATAGTGTATTGTTGGAAGGAGGATGCAGCCTAGCCAAGCATTTGAATTATCATGTGCACTAGCCTGCTACTGAGGCTGTGCACCTGTATCCAACACTGACTCCTTTACCCTCTGCTACTCCTGTATATGATGAGACAATTTTTAGTGATAGCAGCTCTGCTGCCACCTGCTGCTGTATCAGCTCAACAGCAACCATGTCAACCACATCAGTTATAACCCCAGGTGTTACGCAGGATTGCAGAACAGAAAAAGCAATCTCCTACTTGACCACCACCTCAAATGTCTCATCGCCCACCTGCTCACATGTAGTACAGTTACAACAGCACACTGCTGAAAGAAAATAAGAGATAATAAGCGAGAGAGTAACTGACATAGATGGCTCAGATTCTAAAACTGAGCAATTCCTTCTCCCAATCAGCCCTGTGAGTCAAACCAAACCAAATTAAATATATGCAATTGAGAAATAGATCAGACAAAATTTAAGCTCTGTAAAGCTGCTTTGTGACAATCTCCATTGTTAAAAGTGCTATACAAATAAAATTGAATTGAATTGAATAAAGACAGGAAAAGGACTCTGAGAAAGAAAAGTCTGACACAACTGAGATTTACAGTGCCGTGCCTGCAGATGTTCAACAAATACTGAAGTTAGCATATAGTAAACATTGGGACAGTATGAAGGACAACATACTCACCTTTACTACTACAGTCAGTAGTGACTGGATAAGTAACAATGTAAGAAATGCCTTGTTTACAAGTATGGCTACTATTGCTAGCAATAACGCTCAAGGCACTGTGATTTTTCATCAGTCTCAAGTTGCATGCAGGATCCTACAGAGCTTATTGTAGATTTCCTTACCCGCTGGACGTCTAAGTGGCACCAGCATGCCGGAATGAATATTGAGAATGAATATTGAATGAGCATACAAATGGTACAAATTTTTATGAATTGTCCATTGCCTGAAATTGCAAAAGTGTTTAAGCTACAGAACCACGATTGGCAAAGCAAGAACTGGTATACCATTAACTGGCATTAGCTAGTATGTCCAGATACGGTTTGTTAGATATCAAAACCACTCCGGAACCTCCTGTACTTAGCATGTATTAGGGAGTTGGTTTAGGGGACAAGAGCAAGATAGATACAACTCTCACCCACTTAAGAATGGATTGTGTCTTAAGTGTGGAAGATTAGGCTACTGGGCTAAAGAACGTAAATCTAACCTGCATTATCAGAACCAGAGCACTCAGGGGGGCCAGATGAAGCCCAAAGCCCCTCCATTCACTATGTCCAATCCTCAGGGTAGACCATAGGTGGAGAGAGAGGTACAAGCTGTTGTCCATAGAAACCTTATTACTTATCCTGATGTTAATGGCACAACTGTGCCCTTTCTTACTGATAGTGGAGCTACTCTATCCACTGTCATAGTGGATAGAGTAGCTCCACTATCAGTAAGAAAGGGCACAGTTGTGCCATTAACATATTCTGGCCCAATTGCTTATATTTGGTTATATTTACTAATAATTGCATATAATTTACTAATAATTGCATAAACTGAATTGTGTGATTAATTCTGCTTAATATGTTCTGTGTAAACTACTCATTGTAAGGATGATGGACTGTATTTGGAGGGCCCAGTAAATAATCTTTGGCAATTGCAGATGTTCTCTGCCATCCTTGTGAGCCTCTCTTTACCACAGCTGTAAAATCCAATAACAGAACAGTTTGTTCAGACGTTGGCAAAGGCCTTGCTCAAGGGTCTCACCTCAGTCATGGTAGTGAGGGTGGAGGAGAGCGCTGGTCATTCACTCCCACCCCCCACCTACAATCCCTGCCGGACCTGAGACTCGAACCCACAACCTTCGGGTTGCAAGGCCGACTCTCTAACCATAAAATGGCACTGGGCAAGTTCAGTATCATTTTGTACAAGACCTTAGAACTGTTAATCAAGTAGTCATTCCTATTACACTTTTAGTACCAGACACATATATGATCCCTACATCCATCCCAGCCAATGCCAAGCATTTTACAGTAGTAGACTCATGCTCTGCATTTTTCTCAATTCCACTGCATCCAGATGGTCAATATCTGTTTGTTTTTACATATGTTATGCAATAAATGTGGATGAGACTGCCTATACAGACCTATACAGAGATCCAGCAGTTTATGCTGCTGCTGTAAAAAGGTATTTAGAGGACAAAGACATGTCTGAAGGGACAATTCTCATTCAACAGGTGGATGACATACTTTTAGCAGCTACAAGCTATGATGTGGGTGTCAGTGACTCATTGAAACGCCTCTCCACATTAGCTGACAAAGGTCATAATACCTCCTTGGCCAAACTGCCTTTTGCGTTCCATGTCCATGAACATCTAGGTTATGCCACTGGTGTGCTCACACAGAAACATGGCACCCATATGAGACCTGTGGCCTACTACTCTCTGAAACTCAGCCTTACCATTCAAGGTATGCCAGTGTGCCTACATGCTATTGCTGATGTCTCTGATTTTAATTAGAAAAACTTCCACTATTGTGTTAGCTCACCCCAGTACTGTGTATACTACACATGCTCTGGTGGCCATTCTAAATAATATGACAATGCAGCACATGTCTTCTCAGAGATGTTCTGGATACAAGATAAGCAAAGGGGGAAGGACATCAGACATCCAGAGGCTGTGGTTTGCTCCTGGTGTGGCCAAGTAAGCTTATGATTTGGAAACAGAGTATGATTTGTGCAACCACAACAAAAGGGAAAAAACTGGGTTGGCATGAACATCTGCCACCACCTGTAGGCCCATTTACATATTTGCAAATTGACTTTGTACATATGCCTAAGTATAAAGTATTCAAATATATGCTCATTTTAGTTGACATTTTAGTAAATGGCCTGAAGCATGGTCAACAAGCAAGGAGGACACTAAGACTATAGTTAAGTGCCTACTTAACGATGTAGTCCCAAGGTTCAGGATTCCTCTTTGTATTTCCTTGGACAATGGGCCAACCTTTATCTCAAAATTGACGCAAGCGATGGCTAAAGCATTATAGTTTGAATGGAAGTTACACATCCCTTATCACCCACAGAGTGCCAGGCAAGTGTAGAGACTCAACAGAATTCTAAAACATAAACTGACCATGTTAATAAGTGAAACAGGTTGGGTTCAGATTCAAGGCAAACCAGAGTGGATCCTCGATTCAAGGTGCAGACCTGGCCCAGCCGAGCCTGTACAACCTGCAAGCAGATTCTTGCTGATGGTACAATTGAACATGATGGCACATCTTGGGAGCAGCCAAGCTCTTCCTCTGCCTGCTCACCATCTCCAGAAAGATAATACTACCACCATTCCCGGTTTCTCTGTCCAGACAAGAAGCATTAGACTTTGCAAAAGATTATTCTGAGTTAACAATTCTTCTACAAAGTGAGTTTGAGGTTAGTAATCACCCATGAAGGCACATATAACTGAATTTGTATTAGCCTATGAATGACGCCAAGGTCTTATGTGTTTTTGTACTTTTGTTCCTGACTACACCTGGAGAACAGGTGAGTACAAGGGAAAACAGTGATCTTGAAACCGACGTTAGATATGCCATTGCTGAAGATCCATATCGTAATGCCTGGTCCCAAATGATTAAAACCACTGCTAGACTGCAACATCGGAGTGTCCCATGCTAGGCTTGTTTCAGACAACCAATTAACCTAGAGAATCCATTCAATGTGCGAGTTGCAGAAGTAACTGAAAAGGAACAAATTTTAATGGATTGCCAGCTTTGAGCAAAGACATAGTAGTCATAAATTATAAACTAGAAATACTTGTTAATCTGACTGTGCATGGATTCAAAGCAATTGAACCTCATCTTAAAGCACTTAAACTAATGACCGCCTAAAACCGTATTGCTTTAGACTGTCTGTTAGCAAAAAAGGAGGTGTTTGTACCATGATAGGTAAAACATGTTGTACTTACATTCCTGATACTGATGATAACCTGACAGCAGTAACAGTAGGACTGGTTGATCTGTGCACTGCTATTGTTTAAGACTGTTTGCAGTCCTGTGAATCTGACCCATTTCACTGGCTTTCTAATCTGGTGGGGCCTTGGAGTGCAGCTGTCCTCAGAGTGATCATGCCTGTTGTCATTACTCTGATTATAATATTGGTTTCTGCTATTTGTGTTTGTGCCTGCATTAAGGCACTAGTTTCTGATTGGTGAATCACTGTCTCTTCTGCATTCATTTCCTTCACCTCGCATGATACTGACGCAAATTCCCCTTCCCGCTCCAGGTCTGGCTCATGCTCTTCACCATGTTACTCAACACCGTCCACCTACATTTCCTCCTCTGAACCATCTACTGCCTCTTGTAACAATTTCCTGATTGAGTTGCATGATACTTTTGAATTGTCTGAATCTGAAGAATTTGAAAAATATAAAATGAGATCCCCTGTATGCTCTTCTCCAGTGTGTAGGTAATCACAATTGGCAAGGTGAAACTGGATTGGACATGAAATGTTAAATTCTGAGTGAAATTTTGAGTTAATCCCTAGACTCCACTGGAGAAAAGTAAGAGTGAGAAAGTCTGTAATAACGTGGGGAAGCAAAACCACTGAAATTGGAAAATATTTTCTGCAAATTAAAGAGCAATCCTCTCAGTTATGTGTACACAAATGTTACACTGGCTATGATAGAATCTGGACCAATCATTTCAGTGTCTCTAGATTATTAGTTTTAGAAATGTGTTAGCTTCCACAAAGAAAGGGGGAAACTGTGGCAGAATTTTATATCATGTCAATATTTTATAGAATTTTTATAATCACTGTTTTTATATGATGATTTTATCAATGGGTTCCTGTGCAGAGTAGTTGCTTAAGGTTGTAGGTACCATGCATCCACAGATAGGGGGCACACCTTTATTAAATACTTTTACAGCAACTCGGGAAGGACTTCACTAGCCTTTGTTCACTCTTTCTGGGTCCATTGGGCAACCAGGATGAACTGTAAAAGGAGACATTCTCTCTCAGGCCTACTTTTCTCTCATCTGAGATCATAATGAGAAAAATGTACAGACTTAATTTTGTTTCAAAAGTTTCAAATAAAATAATGAAGCTCTTTAAACACAACATTCACCTTGATGCTCTGTTGGTCAACTGATTTTGGAGTGAGAGGTGCTCTGAAAGTTAACCACACCCACCCAATTAACGGTGGAGCTGCCTCTGACGTGGTGAAACGAATGAAGCCAAATGAACATTAGCGTAAGTGTATTGTAGTTGCATTGAAAAACGGACAAAAATAGTACTAGTAGCTACTGAATTGTTTGTAAATGCATTCACACATATCTTTATCATACAAGTGTCTTCAGAAACTGGTCAGAATTGAGAGAAGGATGAATGGTGCCAAATACAGCGAGGTCCTTGAAGAAAACCTGCTCCAGAGTGCACACAACCTTACACTGGAGCAACGTTTCAACTTTCAGCATAACAACAGCCCAAAGCATTCAGCCAAGACAATGCTGCAGTGGTTTTGGAACAGGTCTCGGAATGTCCTTGAGTGGCCCAGGGAAAGCCCAGACTATAGAACAGGGGTCTTCAATCTTATCCACAAAGGGTTGGTGTGGCTTTCATTCCAGCAACATACAAGGCACAGAAGGCCATAGAACATCTGTGGAAAGACCTGAAGATGGCAGTTTGCAGATTTTCCCCATTCATTCTGATTGAGCTTGAGAGGATCTGCCAGAAAGAATGGAAGAAACTGCCCAAATTCAGGTATGCAAAGTTTGTAGAGACTTACCCAAAAAGACTCAAGGCTATAACTGCTGCCAAACATTTCTACAAAGTACTGAATAAACAGTCTGAATATTTATTTAAATGGGAGATTTCAGTTTCAGTTGATTTATAAAAACTTAAAATTTCTAAAAACCTGTTTTGACTTTATTATAATGGGTTACTGTGTGTAGATTGCTGGCAAAAAAAGTACATTTAATTCATTTATCTTAAATCTATAACACAATAAAAGAAAGTTAAAAAACTGAAGGTGTCTGACTACTTTCCATACCCACTGTATATTTGCCTTGTGAAAGGCTACTTTACTCTTGTTTGCAATTATTATTAGAAGATAGATAGATTGAATTCAACACTGCTATGGTTGCATTTCAAATAGACTACCTGTTGCACACATCGTTTGCATCATACTATGGAAATGGGTTGAACAATTTACTGTGATATTTAACTGTTGTAGTTTATGCTTAAGAGTAACTCCTAGAATTAAATCCTACTCCTCAGTAAGTGCTGCTCTAAATTTTATAACACATTATTACTCCCACCTTTTAACTCTCTTTTTTTTCTGCCCTAAGCTGCCTTACTGCTGCTCATGTTGCATCACAGGGCACCATAGCACACTCGGAGGAAAGCACTATTTGCCCTCTTCTACATACACGAGCTCTCAGATGTCCATGATTGGCTAGTGTCACTGTGCTTGGCAGGGGAGAGAGTATGCCACCCCTTTTATCCTGAGAACACGGCCAAATGTGCTCCCTTGTCTCCTGGCCATGGATGGCTTTGGCAGTACTGGTATTCAAATTTGTGATCTTGTGATCATGATTGCCACATGACTACCATGAACACACATGCTGAGACCTTACCACAATGCAACATGGTGACTATAGTATTTCCTATAAAATACCATTGTCAATGCTAACTGTTCCTGGAACCTTATTGAGCGGCACTCCTTTAACTACTGTGCATGCTCCTCATGGGATAGTATGTCACTGCAGGGGCAAATTGTCCTGCCTGCCTGTAAGCCGCTGTGATGTCATCTATTAACCAGTGGGCTATTTTCTGCTTGGACCCCCTTTATCTTTGGCCCATAATATATAAATTATTATTTTGTTGTTTGAATCACCGCTGTATAGTCCATATACTACCACAGGGTGCACACTGAGCATAGGAACAAACTCTTAGAAGGTTCCACTTCATGGAACACTGTGAGGTCAGTTGATGGTCAAATTCATGATAGGTTCACCAAAGTGGATGATGTAACCTCAGGCAGAAACCCTGGGCAGAAGCCCCAGAGCCATCTGGCCACCCACACATGCAGGGCAGATTCACAGCCAAACCCACAGAGGTAGGTAACTCTGTTAAGTGTGCCAAATCATCCTGTCTGCCAGTGAGATCAGCAGTGAAACCATGGCCTTGTGGGCCACTTCAAGGCCACAAGCAGGACTGATGACCCATTTCTGGAAGTTGTTTAGCTCCAATAGCCATAAGAAAACTATTATTGCAGCTGTGCCAGTTGGCCAGGTATGGCAGAAACCATATACCTCTAGGACTTTGAATGCATATACGTGGAAGGCAAACCTCACAAAACCGTGTTCAGGATCAACCTGACATAAACCAGTTTTGTGGCTGCATGGCAGAAAGAACATCTTTAACATACTAATCGGAAGGGGTTTTAAGAACCTATTCATCTGACAAAAACCACGGTCCTTCTTCTGAATTAGCAAATACATTGAGTAGAATCCTTTGTTCTGGACAGTGGGGCCTACTCTTTAGATCATATTTAATTGCATAAGTGAACAAACTTCTCAGTACAAAGTGGCCAATTCAGTGGGCTTGGAAATTAATGAGGCCATGAGCCTTAAAATGGTTGGTACCACTGTCACACTGCTGTCAGGACCCAGTGGTCTGATGTTAGCCTATGTTTGGCTATAAAGTGTCCCTCATGGGTGGGCTCCACAGCGTTCTTAAGCAGTGGGGGGTCTCCTGTTGGCTGACCCCCAGGGTAAGTGGGGGAGGCACACTGATGCCTGACAGAGGTCCGAGGGCTCTTAGCATCTACGGCTGCCCTTTACTGATGAAGTCTGTGTGGCTGACTAGTTTATGAGCCAGGTCATGGTAAATTAAAGGTACTGTGTGGCTGCTCTGCTAGGTTATGCTGGTTCTAGTGTCTGAGGTCTGTGCTCTTCTCTCTAGGTCCTCTTTGGCCTCAGGCCCAAGAGTGTTGATTTCCACATATCTGGCACCATGGATTGCGCAATCTAGACCTGGCAACAAACCTCACTTTTAGCCCATGTGTCCTACTGCCATATGTGCAGTTACAATAATTTCCATCCCAGGTTTCAATAGCTGCAGACTGAAGTGGCTGCTCCAGTGTGAGCAGCAAAATTGCTAGCAAAACCAGGCCAGGCAAGGCTGCTCATACTGTGACACACTTTGTGGCCAGGATTGTGTGGAACAGCATGTTTGGTGCTGTGATTTGAACTTCAAAGGCCACCACTATCTTGACTGTGATTAACCATGGCCTGTCCAGAGCCTGCCAGTAGAGCATACAAGTAGGTTGAGGCAAAGTAAAATCCACTTCCAGACACTGCTGGAGCCAGAGTTTAATCTAGCAGTTTGACTGCTGGTCATACACATTCAGACAAGACACATCTCCCAGATGCAAACACTGAAAAAACATTCTCGCTCTTCTTGGCTGAGGAGTGGGAAGGGGAGACAGATCTATTTAGGAGAGTCTGCTTAAGGGAGTGAGTTCCTAGGCACATAACTGGTAATTGTCTGTGCCTTCCAGAGAGCTTAGAAATCAGCGATTAGGTGGTTTACCACAAGCAGCGCTACTTTGGGGGCAACCCACCCAAATATGATAGCAAACAAAGTCACAGTCAAAGTGAGCAAATAAAAAATGGCTCAGCTGAGGAAAAAATGGAAGTAAAGCTTAGCCACATGCCCAGGAAACCAGGTATAACAGGCTTGTAGTTTATCACAATGGATGACATGAAGAAAAACTCAGTGCAGTATGGGAAACCCCACTTGGCGATGGACCCACACAAAGCCACCAAACCAGTTCATAGCTAACCCACGGGAATTGAGAAACCATAAGGCTGCGTCTTACAACGTGCACAGAGCGGTGAAGGAGGCGAAGCAGCGATACGGAAAGGAAACTAGAGTCACAGTTCCAGCAGAGTGATTCTAGGAGCCTATGGCAAGGTTTGAGAACAATAACGGACTATCGTTTCAAGGCTGCAGCTAACGGCGCTAGCGGAGCTAATGGCAGTAACAGTGCCAATGCCAGCTTGAATGTGGACAGTGTCAGAGCTGAAAATGCTTTTTACCATCTCGGAGCATGATGTGAGGATGGCCTTCAGGAAAGTGAACACCAGGAAAGCAGCATGACCAGACAGCATCTCAGGTCGGGTCCTTAAAGCCTGCGCTGACCAGCTAGCACCAGTGTTCACGGAGATATTCAACCTCTCCCTGGAACAGTCGACAATCTCCACATGCTTCAAGCAGTCCGTTATTGTTCCTGTCCCGAAGAAACCCCAGCCTTCCTGTCTCAATGACTATCGCCCAGTAGCCCTAACCTCAGTTGTGATGAAGTTCTTTGAAAGACTGGTCAGAAACTTCATCACTTCTTCATTACCTGATACACTGGACCCACTACAGTTTGCATACCATCTCAATCGCTCTACAGAGGATGCCAAACAATACCTCCTCCACACAGCCCTGAGCCATCTGGACACCAGGAAGGGGAATTATGTGAAAATGCTCATTGTTGACTACAGCTCGGCATTTAACGCTATAATTCCCTCCAAACTCACCACCAAGTTTGTGTGTCAGTGAATCACCAACTTCCTCACAGACAGACCACAAGCAGTAAGAGTGGGCAAATCCTCCCTCACTCTCGGCACTGGAGCCCCACAGGGTTGTGTTCTGAGCCCCCTGCTGTACTTAATATACACATACGACTGTATAGCCATTTCCAGCTCTACCACCATTGTTAAGTTTGCTTGTTAAGTTTACTGTTGTTGTGGGCCTGATCTCCGACAACAACGAGAAGGCCTGCCTGGAGGAGATAACAAGCCTGGAGCAGTGGTGCCAGGAGAACAATCTCCTCCTGAATATCAGCAAGACCAAATAGCTGATTGTGGACTTCAGCACGAAGCAGGAGAAGAGCTACCAACCCCTCACGATGAATGGGACCCCAGTGGAGAGAGCAGATAGTGTCTGGTAGCTTGGTGTTCACATCACACAGTACCTGTCATGGTCTTGCCATGTTAACACCCTGGTGAAGAAGGCCCGGCAGCGTCTGTACCACCTTAGATGCTTGAGCGACTTTCGACTGCCCTGTAAGGTGCTAAGGAACTTTTACACCTGCAACATCGAGAGCATTCTGACAGGAAGCATCACAGCCTGGTTTAGGAACAGCACCCAGCAAGACAGGAGGGCTCGACAGAGAGTGGTGCGATCAGCTGAGTGTACCATCTGCACAGAGCTCCCTGACCTACACTCTATCTACAGCAAGTGGTGCTGGAACAACGGACTCTTCTCTCTGCTGCGGTCAGGGAAGCGCTTCTGCTCCCTAAAGGCCAATATAGAGAGGATGAGGAGGAGCTTCTTCCCGCAGACCATTCGGGCCCTCAACCAGTACAACACCAAGGACTAAGAATCGTTCATCTCCATCCATACAGCTCCTACAAACATTCAACTACCATCAACATCTACAGACATAACGTTAATAATTTATTTTAGTATTGAAATTTACTATTTAGTATTGCATTTATTGCACATTGTCATTATTGCACATTACATCGCACAAACGGCACATATTGCACAAAACTGCACATATCTGCACTTTATATCGGTACTGTCGGACTGCTGCTGCCACCATCCATATATCCATATATATATAGAGAGAGTATAGCCCTATACACCTCAGAATTCATCTTGCTACTTCTGTCAGTGGTCACATCATCAATAAACACCAGTGAGCCCGTTCCATTGGCAGCCATACATGATCATGCCATAACACTGCCTCCACCATATTTGACACATGATGTGGTATACTTTGAATCATGAGCTATTCCTTTCTTTCCCCATACTTTTCTCTTCCCATCATTCTGGTACAAGTTAATCTTGGTTTCATCAGTCCAAAGAATCTTATTCCAGAACATGGGAGGCTTTTTTAGATGTTTTCTGGCAAAGTCTAATCTGGCTTTCCTGTTCTTGAATGTTACCAGTGGTTTGCACCTTGTTGTAAACCCTCTGTATTTACATTCATGAAGACGTCTCTTGATTGTAGATTTTGACAATGATATGCCTACCTTCTCCAGAGCATTCTTGACTTCTGTTGATGTTGTGAAGGGGTTTTTCTTCACCAAGGAAAGGATTATGAGATCATCCACTTTAGTTGTCTTCCGTGGTCTTCCAGGCCTATCGATGTTGTTGAGCTCACCAGTGCTTTCTTTCTTTTTAAGAATATACCCAACTGTTGATTTGGCCACATCTAAGATTTTTGCTATCTCTCTTATAGATTTATGTTGTTTTTTCAGCCTAATGATGGCCTTCTTCACTTGCATTGAGATGTCCTTAGACTTCATATTGGTAGCGCCAGTCGAACAGCTGCCAAATACCAACTTGCTACCTGATATCAACTCCAGACCTTTTATCTGCTTCATTTGTCTTGAAGTAACGAGGGAATGGACCACACCTGGTCAATTAACTTCTTGTCAGTCAGCTGTCCAAATACCTTTGAGCCCCTGAAAATGGAGGTACTTTGCTTAAAACGGCTGTAATTCCTAAATGGTAAATGCCATATTTTTGTGGAACCTCTTAAAATAAAGCTGAAAGTCTACACTTCAATCACATCTTGATTGTTTTATTTCTAATCCATTGTGGTGGTGTAGAAAGGCAAAATCACAAAAACTCTGTCATTGTCCAAATACTTCTGGACTTGACTGTATATTCTTATACTCTTTTTTATGTATATATTTTTCTTTATATTTAATACTTTTCTTTATATATATTTTTCTTTATATTTAAATATTTTTCTATATTTTCTTTTCTATGTTGGAACAGTTACACAAAGCATTTCACTGCAAGTCGTACTGTGTATGGTTATGCATGTGACAAATAAAATTTGAATTTGAAATTTTAATTTTGTGTCTATCACCAGCTTCGGAAGACAGATTACCTGTAGCTCTGACCATAGTCACAAGCTGTTATGCAAGACATACAAAAAAAGAATAAAGAGGCTCATAGCCATGGACGATCATATTTTATATGAACTACTAAGTCATACAGTGACCATATGAAACAAGGTCTCAGCATGTGTACACATGTGCACAAGAAGGTATCCAGGTGTTACATACCGACCCCTGGCAGCTAGGGGGGTATAGAACTTTAAAAATGAGACATTTTTATTTAAAGCAATGTAATGCTAATTACCCTAGACTAAACAACAAACTTATGCATTCTCAATAATACTGACTCAATATCCTGTAGCATTCTGTAGTATGGACTATGAAAATACAGTATGATATCTCCACTGAGTGAGGACAATAGCCATACTTTATTCCACAATATGAAACAATTCACAAAATTATTTCATTTATATATGTCAAAACCACAAATTTCAATAGGAGTGCCAAATATTGAGTTTATAGCTTATAATTCTTCATATTTGATAATTTCTAAACTTTTTCAAGAGGGCTGAAGGAGGATCACCCGCACACCGAAATTTGTGATGCCAATAACCACCTGAGGGGAAACAGATCAACATTATCAGTAACATAAGACAGTGCACATTTAATACCATGTTACCATCAATTTTTAACTGAGAACATTAGAATAGTGTGTATTAAAATTTTTACATATTTAAATTTTCATGTATTGATTAAATGACAATTTTGCTATCCTTTTTGTTGTGCTTTAATTGACTGATTTAATTTAACTGTAATGGTAAAAAGAAATTACTGGAAGAGAGTTCTTCATCGGATGAATTCCCCTCTATTGGCACTTGAGTTTCTGACTGACCAGCTTGGAATTCAGGTGTGTCTTTTGCTGCTTTTAGCATTGGCTCCTTTTTGCTTTTAAGGGCCCAATGCATTGACTAAAAAAATTTAAGGAAACACAATAGATGACAAATAGCATGTATTTATTTTCCTATGTATTTAACCTGTCTGTAATTCCTTCATATTTCTTTTGTGTATTATATAAGAATAAGGAAAATGAAAAATGGAAATTGAAATAGTCAATCACAATGTCCTGTTAAAAAATGGCACTTACAATTTTAACTGTGTCACTCAAGGCCTGCCATTCCCTGAATGGAACAGTGATGCTACTTCTCAACCAGTAATCATATTTTCTTCTTTTGGTCTCATCTGTGAGAACATCTTTGGCCTGTTGTAACTTTTGAAAGTCTTGTGCTGCACAAAAAATGTAAGTAATGCAATAACAATCTTTAATATTTTTTTAAATAAATTGTAAAAATCCAAATATACAGCCTCTGAAAGGTAAACTGGCTCACCATAATTGCCTGTTTTACTTATTTAACTGTTATTTACTATGTTGGCCAGGAGGCTAATTTTAATTTGTTTGAGCTTACCTGCTTCAGGATTTTCCGGATGTTTGTCAGGGTGGCAAGACAGGGCTCTCACTTTATACTCTGCCATAATTTGTTCAGTCTAATGGATACGAAAAGAACAGACTATAAACAGACTGCTTGTCAAACATGGTCATTGCTACAACAGACTGTTTTTTTTATATCTAGTCTAAATGTGCATAATCTGTTTTCGGCAAAATGAATATTTGCATGGATGTCAGTATGCTATACAGGCTAATGTAGTAATGCAATGCCACTATCAATATCTGTTGAGCGTTCCAAATATGCATATCTTTATCTATATATGGATATAAACACAAACCATTATGCCCACAGAAACACTGGAAAACACACAGGAGGGAAAAACAGATGCAGAAATGCCATGCCATGGTCTGTGAATTCTGGCTCTGACAGTTTATCAACCTCAGATACATCACTTGAATTCATAATGGGTCTCAACTAGCGATGTGTGTGGACCTGTTTTTTTCCCTCAAATAAATCCTTCTTGTGCCATTATTAATAGCCAAGCACATATTGTGTTTGTTAGTGTCATTAGAGGTTCAAGCATGAAGTGCTGGAACCCTCTTGTCTTTGTTAAGATTTTTAATTTCTTATTAGGGGTCCAAGCACATAGTCCTGGAACCATACTGTAATTGTTAGAATTTTTATTTCTTTGTATTATTATTTTTCTGCCTTAAAACAAATTATGCAGACAAAACCATAAATGGAAGGCGTGAAACGTGGTCAATACTCCCTCCTGCTACTCAGGCAAGTGAGAGGGGTTTTACATTTTGGTCCGTATCTCATGAACTGTGAGTCCTACAAACAAAATACTTCTTCTCCCTGATTCCTTGGGGTATCCCAACAAAAAGCCTCAAGAACTATTAGTTCTACCCACTTAGATTTTTTGGTAACTTGCATAATATGCAAAACATACTTTTGCTAATGAGTCCTAGGATTTTTGGCCAATCTTCACAACCTTTGTGTAGACTACTCAGAAGAGAGTGAACCTCAGTAATGATCAAAAACATGTTGACATTTGTAAACAATATGGCCAGCACACATCAATCAATTCTAATGAGGTGGAGCCTAATTTATTTAAAACATCTGCAACTCATGACTGCTTGCATGGATTCAGATGAAACTTCAATTGAATGCACAGGACAAGCTTCTGTGGTGATGTGCAAAGTTTGGGGGGCATGATTATGCCTAGGGGCAGAGCTAAGGTCAGATAACTGTTCCTCAGGAACCATAAGGCTGATCAAGCTGAAATATAGTATGCTGCATCAAGGTTAAAATCTGTAAGGGGAATTTTGATGTTGACCTGATTACTTAAAAAAAAAAGGCCGCCATTGTCAGTCAGATTAACATTGAGCTAACATTGAATAGTAGGTTTGGTTAGGGACCTAATAGTACCTGATGCAATCTCACTCAAATTGGCCACTGGAGAGCGTTATTCGTGTTTTGCATTGGAAAATGAGGTGTAGAAAGAAATTTCTCTGTTTGCCTGATTCTGTTGTTGAAACCATGAAAAATACTGTACCCTTTGGACCATTTAGCCACAACCACTCAAATTTATGATAATTTGCATAATATGCGAAATCTACTTTTGCAAACTAGTCCTAGGATTTTTGGCCTAAACAATATGGCCGCCAAACATCAATAAATTCTAGCCAAAACGAAGCCTAATTTAATCAAACAGCTATAACTCATAATTGCTTACATGCATTCACATGAATCTTGAAAGAGATATACAAGATAAGATTCTCAGGGTGTATGCAAAGGTTTATGAAATTTGGTATGGTATGTGTATCTATGTGTAATGTACACACTATATGGCCAAAAGTTTGCGGACATCTGACCATAACATTCATACAACATGTGCTTGTTGAACATCCCATTCCAGATTTAGTTCCAATTTGCTGTTATCCTCCACTCCTCTGGGAAGGCTTTCCACCACATTTTGGAGCGTGGCTGTGGGGATTTGCTCATTGAGCCACAAGAGTGTTAGTGAGGTCAGGCACTGATGTTGGGTGAGGAGGCCTGGGAGGCAGTCAGCGTTCCAGTTCATCCCAAAGGTGTTCAGTGGGGTTGAGATCAGGGCTCTGTACAGGCCACTCGAGTTCTACCACTCCAACTTTGGCAAAACATGTCTTCATGTGATAATGACAATGTGCACAGGGGCATTATATTGCTGGAACAGGTTTGTGCCCCTTAGTTCCAGTGAAGGGAAGCCGTAATCTTATAGCCTACAAAGACATTCTATACAATTGTGTACTTCCAAATTTGTGGCACCAGTTTGGGGAAGAACCACGTATAGGTGTAATGGTCAGGTGTCCACAAACTTTTGGCTATATAGTGTGTATATATGTACATTCACTATATGGCATGTCAGAGCCAAAACATCCCTGTCCATCAGGTTTCCAAGTCAAACTGTAAAATGCTTAGTGATTTTATGTACAGTGATGTTAAACACATTAACAAGCTCTGTTTCTTTTAGAACTTTCCACTTGATTGTGCTTGATTGTGACCTTAAATCAAAAACTCACATTCTTACATTCAAATGTAGCCTTCAAACCTACCAAAATTTCTGTTTTTTGGTAGGTTTGAAGGCTACAATGAGAGATTGTCAAACACTACTTATAATAGGAAAACTGGTTGGTGTTAGTACTCAATAATAATCTAGAATAGTGCAAAAGTATGCAATTTGAGAGTCAACACTAGTATCTTTAAACTTGGAAATTTGTCCGTTATTATAGCTGAACTACTAGTGTCTCAGGATAGTGCAAAAGACGACAAAAACTCATACCCTATAAATTTAAATGTGGCTTGTCTGAATGTGACTCCCAATAACATTTCAAAATATTAGCACACAAAATCAGTCTTCAATATTTCTAATATTAATTTGTAAAATAAATGAAGGAAACAAAAGAGGACATAGTGAGTTCCTCTTGCAAAGCCCTTTTTTAAAACAAGTGCCTAGTTTAGGAAACCCTGACCTATAAAAATGAGTATGCATAAACTTAATTTATTTAACAGCAGAACTTGGAAAAATGTTGCTTGGTTTATGCCAGAGATATTCAAACATTTCACTCAAACTACTGCAGCATGTGGGTCTCTAACGAATAATTTATAATTAAAAAATAAATAAATAAAAAATCAAGCCTATATTGGGTAATTGTTGAAATCCATATTGAGCAATTGTTGATCAATGTGGTGTACACATACACATACGTATCATGGGATACAGTCATATTTCAATATGTAGTAATTTTTTTCCAAAAAGGAAATCAACATTCAGAAACCAGGTGGGAAAAATAAGTTCACCCTATAATTCATTAGAATGTAGCACCACATTTAGCAACAATAACCTGAAGGAAACATTTTTTGTATGAATTTATCAGTCTCTCACATCGCTTTGGAAAAATTTGGCCCACACTTCTTTACAACATTGCTTCAAGTTCATTGATGTTTGAGGGCATTTGTTTATACACAGCTCTCTTAGGATCCTGCCACACCATCTCAGTGGGGTTGAGGTCTGGACTTTGACTTGGTCATTGTATCACCTTGATTTTTTTTTCTTTGTAGTCATTCAGATGTCGATTTGCTGGTGTCCTTGGGATCATTGTTCTGTTGCATGACCCAATTTCAGCCCAGCTTAAACTGCTGGACAGATGGCCTCACATTTGTCTCAAGAATATTCTGGTATAAAGTGGAGCTCATCACTGTCTCAATGACTGCATGTTTCCCAGGTCCTGTGGCTGCAAAATTAGGCCAAATCATCACCCCTCCACCACCTTGCTTGACAGTTGGTATGGGGTGTTTGTGGTTTTCGCCAAACACGGCACTGTGCACGATCATCAAACATCTCCACCTTGGTCTCTTCAGTCTAAAAGATATTGTTCCAGAACTTTTGTGGTTTATTCAGATGCAATTTTGCAAATATAAGTTGTGCTGACATATTCCTTTTGGAGAGAAGGGGTTCCTTCCTCACCACCCTTCCATGAAAGCCATACTTGTTCATACTTGTCCCACCAGGTTATTTTACTTTTTGGAGAAAAATGACTACATATTGATATGTGTGCTTTTTTGTTGTCACCTGAGGGTATTTGTTTGATTATAGAAGATGGTGAAGACAACACAATTGTTATTTTGGCCCTGATAAATAAAAAAAAAGTTTGAGGAAAAAAAGTTTTCGCAGTTATTTGTGCACACCCGGATGCTCCAGAAGCAGCTGAAAGAGCCGGGGTCCTGGATGACTGCTGTACTTGATAATTTTGGCAATCTTCAGGAACCATTTCAGGTAAATGTCCTGTAAAGAACTTCCTGCCAATGATGAGCTCAGCTGATCTCACCATTTCGTAGGTCCCTACAGTCACGAGCAGAATAGCTGCCATACCAGGCTGTGATGCAGCTACTGAAAATACTCTGAATTGTGCAATGATGGTGAGAATGTCCGGGGCCATTTCAAACCATCTCAGCTTCTGCAGGAAGAACATACACTGCCAGGTTGATGTGTATATAAGCGTGCTCACACTCCTGTCTCTTCCTGTAGTCCATGATCATCTCCTTTGCTTTGCTGACATTGAGGCAGTGGTTGATGTCTGAGCACCAAGCAGCCAGGGCTCTGACCTCCTTTGTGTAGGCTGTCTTATCAGCATCCAAGTTAAGGCCTACAACGGTGGTGTAGTCAGCAAATTTAAAGGCATATTAGGTAAGATTAGGTCTCTGATGGTTAAGTGGGTAGGTTCAAAATTTGAATGATTATGATAATCACAATTATATCTCCTTTACCCTGAGTAACTTCATTCCATCATCATGCTACAGAGTTAGCTTTTGCCCACTTCAAGAGTTGAAACCTAAGTTATAGCAAGATATTCAGCTCATTATGATTAATGATCATTAGATTTCACTAATCCTGAGTAACATAATGTTACATATGTACTCTGCTTGTTACAACAGCCTGGATTGGTGCACCGTGTCTCAATGGCTAAAGTTAGCATTTTAGCATTTAGCTTCTGTCCACACAGCCAAAGTGATTGAAACCCAAGTTATAGTTCTAAAACACACAAAGTTCGGCTGTTGAAGGAGTGAAGGGGTATTGGGGAGTGTTTATAAAATGACTGACATGAGGCATATCCAAGCAATTCCAGTCTGGAGTGAAGTGCATTTGCAGTTTTTTTTTAAATGTTTTTTCAGCCTCATAATAGATTCACCCCACATAACACACTGAGGCCAATAAAAAAATGGACTATTGTTCCTCTAAGGATGATATTTGAGCTGTGTTGTACTACACAGTCATGTGTAAACAGAAAGAATAGAAGGGGCTTGAGCACTCAGCCTTGGGGAGCTTCAGTGCTGAGGGTGAGAGAGGAGGATGTGAGGCTGCCACTTCAGACCACCTGTGGCCTACCCATCAAAAAGTCCATGATCCAGTTGCACAGTTGGCTCTCCAGACACAGTGTAAGACTTCCCTCGGGTTGGGTCAGTAACAAGGAATGGGAGACAGGCTTGGGACAACTCAAATAGTTTTTATTTTTAATTTAATACTTGTCAGTGCTGATCTCACTCTCTGCACACACGCGCGCACACACACACATGGCTCTGTGCCGCTCAGCTCTCTCTCTTTCTCTCGCTTGTTACGGGGACCCTGAAGGCAGAAAAAGACACACACAAGTAACGTGGGCTAATACAACACAATCATCAAACGTTACCTGCTGTATCGACCCACCTCCTCTCCGTCCACAGCTGGCGCTTGATCACACCCCCACCGCCACAAACCCCCAACGCCTGACTCAGGCCCGGGAGCCGTCTGGCCTACAGCTGACCCCCCCGCTGGGAGAGGTTCTCCAGCACCACCAACTGCGCCCCCTGGTCTGTGGACCTCATCGGATATATGCGTCAAATTTAGACAGCGTATTGACGTTTCTCAAGTTCATACAAAAATGGACCAACCCGTCGGCCTTGGACACCAAGAACACCAGGCTGCTCCAATCACTGTGGGACTACTCGATTACCATGTCAAGCAGGGCCTTGAGGTCCTCCTGAACCATATTTTTATCAACTTTTTCAACTTGAGGTCCTCCTGAACCATATTTTTTTCAACTTACCTTCAGTCCCAGCTCCTCCCTCTCTGGAACCACCATCGCCAGAGCCAAAGGAACTGCCTCTCTCCATGGTTTTAGGAAATGGTATTTTAGGAGGTGGTATACTTGTGCATCGCCTCTATCCGTTCGTCTGACCTCATAGTCGACACCTCCAACTCGCCGTGTGACCTGTGTTAATTGTCTCAATGTGTGGAGTTTTGCTCTCAGGTCAAGAACATTTCATTTTCGCTATTAGAAGATCAATTTTCTCTAATGACGTCTAAGACTCCACGGGGCTTGCGCCCGTACAATTATTCGGGAATTATAATTATTAGGGAAAACCCCGTGGAGGCTCGCGGCACTTCTCTTACGAAGTGTATTATATACGTCTTACAGAGGTATTCTGGTGGGCTGGGACTTTCTCAGCTGTGGAATTGTTGCTTACCTCAAAATGAGCATAGAAATTGTTAAGCTTGTCTGGTAGTGAGGCAGAGGCTTCACAGTGGCTGTTTTTGCTTCCTTCACACTCTGTGATAGCACCAGGCCACTCCACATGTGCTGGATGTCAGAGCACTGGTTGTGTGATTCCACCCTGTCCCTATAGCTCATCTTGGCCTTCCTGATGGCCTTCTGAAGATAAAATCTGGTCTTTTTGTAGGCCATAGGTTGCAGGCAGCAGTGCCTACCGTTTGGTTCAAACATCCCCAATGGCCCAGGGCTTTTGGTTGGGAAATGCACAGGCAGAGGTTTTTGGAATGGCCTCGTCTGTGCACTTACTGATGTAACTGATCCTTATAAAGGTTGATTTCTCATTTTGCAGCCTCTCGGAATATCTCCCAGTCTGTGATTTCAAAGCAGTCTTTTCGCATGCTTATGGACTACTCGTTCCACTGATGGACCGGAGCTTTCCATTTTAGCCTTTGTCTGTAATTCAGCAGCTGGAGAATGCTGTTGTGATCTGGCTTATCAAAAGCTGGACAGGGTTGTCTTTGTTACAGTCCTTTTGTGCTGAACAGAAATGGTCTGTCTGCTCACCTCGTGTGGGAAAATCAATGTGTTGGTAATATTTAGGGAGAACTTTCTTCATGTTCACCCAGTTGAAGTCCCCAACAACAATAAATGCAGCCTCAGGATGTGAATTATGCACACAAACTTGCATCACTGCCTCCTGTATGCATTTCCCCTCTACAATTCTGCAAATGTAACACAGAATTTAGAAAGTTGCCTAAAATTTAGCAAGTTACTGCTCATTGTCCCAAAGTGGCCTGCGAGGCCCTGGTTACTGCTGCTGACCTCGGAATGGACGGAAGGACTTGGCAGCTTCCTCCTCACCAAGATCTCAATTAGATAGGATAATTAGACTTGGCCAGGGTGCCCATGCCTATGAGCCTCTCAGAGGGAATCACAGGCCAGTACAGTTAGGTTAGGTTTTTAATTTTTAATGCCACGTTCAGCGTCAAGTGCAACATTCATGGTAGGAACAAGATTATAAATAATAAATGAATAAAAATGTATAAATGAATACATGGGTAGATATACATAAGAACTGGCACACTAAATAAATTAACACAATTGAATAGAAGATATTTTAAAAACTAAAACAATTTAAAAGTGTAAAATATTTCACAGTGGGCAAGGTAAGCATCTATATGGATCAATTCAAATTAATTTTTGATAAAAATTCTAAAACTCTTTCTGGTGTTTCCTTGTCAAAAATCTCCTTGAAAGACCTTGCTCAGTAATACCTGTTGACATTAAAAGTAGAACAGTTTGATAAAATGTGCTTTTGAGTCAGAGGAGTTCTACATGACTGACATGATGGTGCCTCTCCACCCATTAATAAAAACATGCGTTAGTCTCAAGTGACCCACGCGACATCTTGTGTACACAGTCTGATCCCAGTGAGTTTTAAAGGAAGGGGTCAGTCTTAACAAGAATGATTTCATGCAGTTTATCATCATTTTTGTCCCATTTCACTTGCCACTTTCTTACAGTATAGGAGTTCAAGATCGGTCTGAGGTCAGATGGTGGGATATGGCACTTGCTGGTTCTCATTCCAAAAGCCTTTTTAGCAGCTATATGTGCCTACTCATTGCCGGAGAGCCCACAATGTCCCAGTACCCAGCAAAAAAGCAATGCTGTAGTTCTGTAAAAGGTACACATTGGATAAGATGCAGACTATTATGGGGTGATCCGTTTTTCATGGACTCCAGGGCTTGTAGGTAGGATTTAGAATCTGTACAAATTAAAACATAATGTTGTGTATTTTGTGCAAGGTATTCCAGGGCTAAAAGCAAAGTGCGTGCCCCGGCTGTCAAGATCCTGGAATGCAGATGCCATGGTGCTGCTGTCCAACTGCTAGTGCAGCAGATAGACGATTGTCCACTTTGGTTCCGTCTGTGTGTATAGGTGTGTGATGAGGAAATCTGCTTCTTATGTTCAGGAACTGCTGCTGATACATAACTGGGTGAGTTTTTTACTTTTTATTGTAAGACATGTCAAAGATGATGTCAGTTTATTTTTAGATCCCATGAAGGATACAACAGAAATGCATCGGGGTTAAAACAACAAGGTTAATGTACAGGTTTTCTAAATGGAGTCTTACACATAGCCCAAAGGGGTGAATGCATTTCACTCTGGCCTCATACAAATGTACAAAGTTGTTGGGGACAAAAACCTGGAGAGTAGGCTGGATTTTGTTGATTTGTCTTAAGCTTGGTTGTATACTGAAGAGCCAGTTTCAAGCATCTGTTACTGAGGGTTCGTTGGCTTCAACATGTATGCAACATATAAGGCAAGTCGCAAGGTCCTAAACGCTCCCAACATGTAATGCGCCCAAGGCAAGGTCCTAAATGCTCCCTAGGCAAGTCGCAGTCCTTGATGGTGCACAGTGTCCAGCATTTGTATGTATGATGTCTGGCAGAGCCATAGATTATACTCCCATAATCCGATTGGGATCAGACTAGTGTCCTGTATAGGCACCATAGTAATGTACAGTATGCACCCTGTATGATCAGCACCTATGTTTTTGCCAGCACCTATACAATATCTAAAACCTTAAGGCATCTGTTCTTTAGAAGTTTCATACATGGGATAAGAGACAGTCTGTTGTCTAAAAGAAGTCCTAAAAAACCTTGTCTTCTTTACTACCTTAATATGTACAGCTCTGGCTCATAGTGTAGAGAAGGTAGTAGGCAGAAGTGTCTACAGACAATTTTTGTTTCAGAAAATTTGAACTCATCGTCTGACCACAAATGGATTTTATTTATTTATGCATATGCATTCCTCTTGCAGCAAATACAGAGATTGTCAACATAAAGATTGCACAATATATTAGATGCAATCACATTCACAATACTGTTAATATTAAAAAGGATGCTTCTCTGAGGTACTCCCAGTTCTTGTGTGTGTAAGCTTGAGAGGGTAGAACCTACCCTGACTTTAAAAGGTCCCTTAGATAAAAACTTGGAGATAAAAAATGGTCAGGTGCCCCCTAAAACCCATGTGTTACTTTTAAAATGCCATACTTCCATGTTGTGGCATATGCTTTCTCTAGATCAAAAAAGACAGCTACAGCACATTCTTTTTTAACAAAAGCGTCATGTGCATAAGATTCCAGTCTGACAAGGAGACCTAGTGTGCACCTACCCTGTCTAAAGTCACACTGGAGTCTACTTATTTGATTGTCAGTTTATAGCTTCCAGACAAAATGATTATTAACCATCCACTCCATGGTTTTACAAAGACAACTAGTCAGGGCAATAGGGCTATTATAGTCCTTGTCTGGTTTAGGTATGGGTATGCTTCTAGCCAGGAGGGTGGCATGTGTCCTGATGTCCAGACTATATTTAAGTTTTTAAGAAGCAGACACAGAACACTATGGGGGAGGTGTTTTATAAATTGATAGTGACTCTTGTCTGGCCCAACAATGGTATCCTGGGATTTCTTTATGGAGTTCAGGAGTTCTTCCATTGAGACGGGCTGGTTATATGGTTCTGTATTATCTGAGTAAAACTCAAGTTGCTTCTTTTCTTGCTGTACATGTATTACTTGGAATTCGGGGAGGTAGTTTTGTGTTGAGAAGTTCTTTTTGAATGTCCCTGCTAGCTTGTTTGATATTTCATGTTTTGTGGTACGGAGTGCCTTGATGTTTGATATGCTGTATTTGTGGTCCGCTTCCTTTGCCCTTCCTGTTACACATCATACCCCAAACATTCTTTGCTGGCGTATTTAGTGTTACGCTTGATACTATTTGCCTCCAACTTTGTTTCTTGTTGCATTAATGACTTGGTTAGATTCTCTGTTGTTGGGTGTTGGTTGAAGAGCCTTTCTGCTTTTTTAATTGGCCTCAAAGCATTTTTGCAGTTTTCCTCAAACCATGGATTACATCTTCAATTTGGTTTTCTTGATGTTTTTGGGATAATTCATCTGATATTGGAGTATCGGTGAACCAATTTATTGGGTCCTGTAATATATTAAAATCTTAAACTTCTCCTGGTTCAGGGTCTGAAAGGGAAGGCAGTTACCTTTTTTAAGTTGCCATCTTTGCGCTCTTTGTTGCTTCTGCCAAGGTTATAATCAAGGGGAAGTGATTGCTCCCACACAGGTGGTCCCGTACTTGCCATGAGAAGTCAAGCAATAATTCAGGTTCACATATAGTCAAATCAGTTGCAGAGTATGTCCCATGCCCTGGATGCAGATAGGTATTTGAGTTCATCTATTCATCTAGCAAACAGAGAGCATTTTACTGATGTAGTTCTCTATAGTCTTGCCTTTAGTGGGCTGCTTCCCCATAGAGGATTGAGGCTGTTAAAATCACCCATGAGGGCATATGGGGATTTCAACTGACCTGGTCTTATAATGTCACAGAGCCATCAAGTGGTACATAGATAGAGCACATTCTGGTGGGTTTGTGGAGCGTTAAGTGTACTGCTGTTGCCTGCAGGTCGGTGCTCATTGCAGTGGGGCTATGGATGATATCACGTCTTATTAAGATGGCTGTACCACCAGAGGGACGTTGTGCATTTGGGCCATAAGCACTGCACATTGCAGTGGAGCTATATGGTACCAGGAGGTTCTCCTGAAGACAAAAGGCAAGAGGGTTAAAAACTGCAATTCTGCAAAGTTGGCATTAAGACCACGACAGTTCCACTGAATAATATTACTCCGCATTAGGTAGGCAGTACATGTACTCGCACCATATTCCTGCCTTCGGGTTAGAGGCTTTGGCTGCAAGAGGTCACAGTCTATGCCATTTCAATATCTTTGGGGTGTTCAGTTTTGTTCAGGCTTTGACCCAGACACTATGACCCTTTGACCCTTTTGAGGGGGCACTATGCTTGTGCCTTTTCCTGAGATTCCTGAGATGCCTTTTTGTATGGCGAAAGGAGATAGCTTGGTAAGGGGCATGTCTGGGGATAGAGATTCTAAGATTAAGAACCTCTGCCAGTTATCAAATGACATAAGAGAATCTCTAGTTACTGAATCAAGATCTAAATCCTAATCTACCATCCTTTTTGGGGGAGTTTGTTTGGTAGCCATGTGTATATGTATTTGGTTTCATCACCCCTATTCCCCACCCACCTCGGAGCCCAACAAGGGGATGCACAGGGCCACGGACATCCTGCAGATATGCATCAGGGATATAGGGGTGGTATACTCAAGCAACCATGTAATTACATTGCTCGATTGACCTTTAGCCAATGCCTTCTGGGAAGAGAAAAGGAATGGCCGATATTAATGCCAAAAAGGTACAACCCAGGGCAAGTCTTGACCAGCCACTTGATTGGAATGGCTCTTCCAACCTCCTGTCTATGTGAAATAGCAACCAAAGCACTGTGTTGGTAGCTGCAGCAGACCACATTCCTCAAGTGAAAGGACCTCTTCCTCCACAATCACAAGTTGCAACTCACGGCAAACAATCTACCCCATTTGTCACCTCTTATGATCAGCAAGGCGGTGCTAGGGACCTATTCTAACCTTTATTCTATTTTCCTTTACTTATGCTTAATAAAGAGAAAAAAAGATTTTTTATTATATTATCACTTTCTCGTATTATTTGTGAGTGTATTCTGAACCAGGGTTTTCCGACCTGATATGTCTCACCATTAGATAAGTGGATAGAATGTACATAAGGAGATAGATAAGCGGTACACATTGTCAGGTGAAGACCATTTATCATACAATAAGCTAAGCCTCTCTAAATGATTACACATAAATTAGCTAAAAACTTCTTATATATTGGGTAGCCTTTCACACATTTAGTTAGACAGGAAGGGAGTTGCGTGACAAAGCCAAAAAAGAACTCGGACTACACTCCCGTACTTCTCCATCTGAAGAATTTTCTGCAAATAAAATTCAGCAACTGTGAAGATCTGGTTGCAAGATTTATCCTTTCACGCTTTGCATCTGACTGAAGTGTTATGACTTTGACTTTGACAATGATACACCTACCTCCTCCAGAGTGTTCTTGAGTTGGCTAGATGTTGTGAAGGGGTTTTTCTTCACCAAGGAAAGAATTCTCCATTCTCTACTTTAGTTGTCTTCCGTGGTCTTCCAGGCCTTTTTGTGTTGCTGAGCTCGCCAGTGCATTCCTTCTTCTTAAGAATGTACCAAATTGTTGATTTAGCCACTCCTACAGTTTCTGCTATCTCTCTGATATGTCTGTTTTGTTTTTTCAGCTTAATGATGGCATCCTTCACTTGCATCAACACCTCTTTGGAGTTTCCACGCAAATTTAACACTTGGAATCAACTCCAGACCATTTATCTCCTTAATTTGTCAGGAAATAACAGGCCAAACCTGGCCATGAAACAATTGTCCAATTAAAAAATTACAACCTGACTATACACACACACAAGTCCCAAAAGTCTCCATACATGGGGTATTTAACACTTTTTGGCAAAATGTCTTCCAAAATGTTTCATACCTAGTTTATATCATATTGCGAGATCCCCAGATCTAAGCCCACTTGATTTGTACCTGTGGGGGCACATGAAGGCCATGGAGTACCAGGAAAAGATACAGCACAATGATAATTTAAAGGAACGCATTCAAAGTGCAGACCTGTTAAAATGGCAGGTTTTTGTGAAATGAAACCAAAATAAATCATGTCAAAATTTTTTCCACCGTCAATGTGAAATTACAACATATAAAAATTAAGTGAAAAACAATCAAACATTTTAGGTAAAAATAGGAAAAATAAAAAACTTACAACAACCTGGCTGCATAAGTGTGCACACCTTTTCATAATTGGGATGTGGCTGCAAAGAGCTTACAAAGCCTGTACAGCATCCCACTGTCAAAAGGTATCAATCAGGAGAGAGGTAAAAAAAAATTCCTAAACATTAGATGTACCATGGAACACTGTGAAGGCCATCATCAACAAGTGGAGAAAATGGAGCACCACAGTGACATCACCAAGAACAGGACGTCACTCCAAAATTTATAAAAGGACAAGACAAAAACTTAACAGGGAGGCTGCCAAGAGACCTATGGCAACATTAAAGGAGATGCAGGAATAGCTGACAAGTACTCTCTGCATGTGACAGCAATTTCTCATATTCTTCACATGTCTGGGCTATGGGGTAGGGTGGCTAGACAGAAGCCCTTTCTCACAAAAAAAAAAAAAAAAAAAATCCAAGCTCAACTAAATCACCCTAAACTAAGTGGCAAAATGTGTTGTGGTCTGATGAGACCAATTCCAAAAATTATAATAATTCTATAATTTCAAAAGGTATGTTTGGTGCAAAAAAAACAGCACTTCACCAAAAGAACACCATATCCACAGTGAAGCTTGGTGGTGGCAGCATCATGCTTTAGGGCTGCTTTTCTTCAGCCAGAACTAGGGTTTTTGTCAAGGTGGAGGGAATCATGAATAGCTAGAAATGCTAGTCGATTTTAGTGTTAAACCTTCAAGTGTCTGCTAGTAAGCTGAAGATGAAAAGGAATTTCCCCTTTTTAACATGACAATGACCCAAATCATACATCCATATCAACAAAGAAATGGCTTAACCAAAAGAAGATCAATGTTTTTGAATGACCTAGCCAGAGCCCAGACCTGAATCCAAGGTCTGCACAGGAGATGCCCTCACAGTTTGATGTTTTTGCAAGAAAGAGTGATAACACTGATTATCTAGTTACAATGGCACATAGTAGTAGTTACGGTGCCACATATTAGGCAGCAAGTGAACAGTCAGTTCTCAAAGTTGATTTGTTGGAAGCAGGAAAAATGGGCAAGTGTAAGGATCTGAGTGACTTTGACTAGGGCCAAATTGTGATGGCTAGATGACTGGGTCAGATCATCTCCAAAATGGCAGGTCTTGTGTGGTGTTTCTGGTATGCAGTGGTTAGTACCTACCAAAGTGGTCCAAGGAAGGACAACTGGTGAACCGGTGACAGGATCATGGGTGCCCAAGGCTCATTCATGCACATGGGGAGCAAAGGCTAGCCCATCTGGTCTGATCCTACAGAAGAGTTACTGTAGCACAAATTGCTGAAAAAGTTAACACAAATACCCATAAACAGGCATCTAGAAATCTGGACAAGGGCAAAAAGTACATATGGTCCAATGTCACTGGAGAAGAGTTCTACAAATTCATTGATCTGATCATCTACACATCAATGATTGCTCTAAAACATATACAGGATTATTGGAGAGAGAGCTACTTCTACTCTGTCCCATCTCCAGCAACAGTTATGACGAGGGATATGTTCAGAACTACTTCCTGGAACATTCACAAGTGACCTAGACAAAGGTGTGGAGAACAACAGGAAGAAGGGGACACCAGACCGTGACAGGTTGTTCCTCACAAGATCACTTCTCAATGAGATATGTGCTGCCTGCCAGGCACATTACCATCCAAGAAGGGAGCTTGCAGGAATGGTAACAAAATCTAAAACTAGCATGACCCTGTATATGAAAGACAAGCCAAAAAAATGGGGGTTCAAATTTTTTCTGTTAGCTGACTCCTCTAACAGCTACACAAATAATTTCTTTGTGTATACTGGGAAAACAAGGGATGTAAGTGGGAATGGACTCCAGCTTACCTGGGAACTGGATACAACATATACAGTCATGTGAAAAAATTAGGACACCCCATTAAATATTCAGTTCTTTATTAAGAAATGTCAACATGTCAATTTTTGATCTTGTTTTAATTTGTACCTGTAGATGAAAGTGATGTAATTGCATGTAAACAACAAAAAAAATTACTTTGTTTTCACTTATTTAACAAAAGAAATTTTAAAAAATGAGTATTTCAATTGAGGAAAAAGTTAGGACACCCTATGCCCTAATAGCTAGTGTTTCCCCCTTTGGCTGAAATAACCTCAATGAAACATTTCTTGTAGCCATCTACCAGCTTCTGACATCGACTGGAAGAAAGTTTCCCCCACTCCTCAATGCAGAATTCTTTCAGCTGATGGGTTTCTTGCATGCACAGTCCGTTTCAAATCACCCCCAGGATCTCAATAAGATTTAGATCTGGGGTTTGACTTGGCCATTCCAGAACTCTCCATTTTTTACTGTTCAGCCAGTCCTTGGTGGATTTACTGGTATGTTTTGCGTCATTGTCATGTTGCAAGGTCCAGTTCCACTTCAGCTTCAGTTTTTTGACAGATGGTCTCACATGTTCCTCAAGCACCTTCTGATAGTGAGCTGGCCAGGTCCTGCTGCAGCAAAGCATCCCTAAACCATCACCTAAACTTCCACCTCCATGTTTCAAAGTTGGTATGAGGTTCTTTTGCTGAAATGCTGTATTTGGTTTATGCCAAACATGCCCTCTGTTATGGTGTCCAAATAATTCAATTTTAGACTCATCTATCCAAAGCACATTATTCCAGAAGTCTTGGCCTTTGTCTATGTGTTCTTTGGCAAACTTCAGTCTTGCCCTCATGTTTTTCTTAGACAGCAAAGGTTTCCTCCTTGCACACCGCCCATGATAATTAAAGTTGTGCAGTCTCTTTCCGATTGTAAATTCATGAACTTTGACATCAACTGTAGCAAGAGCTTGCTGTAGGTCCCGTGATGATATTTTAGGGTTTTTGGAGACTTCTTTAACCATCTTGTGATCTGCTCTTGGGGTGAATTTGCTTGGACGGCCTGACCTGGCCATGTTGGCAGTTGTTTTAAATGTTCTCCACTTGTAAATGATTTTCCGGACAGTGGAATGGCTGATTACAAATTCTTTTGAGATCTTTTTATATCCCTTACCAGACTCATAAGCATCAACAATCTTCTTTCTGAAGGCCTCAGAGAGCTCTTTGGATCTCACCATGGTGATACCTCTCACTGCAACAATTAAGAGCAAACCAAACTAAATGAGGTTTAAATAAGGCAAGCCTCCTTCAAAATGCTCTGTAACGATGTTCTAATAATTTGCACCTGATATGATACACCTGTAGGAAATTTTAGCCATTTTAAGTACAAATAAATGTGGGGGTGTCCTTACTTTTTCCTCACAAGAAATTGGATTTTTTTTTTAATTACATTTTACAGATCATTTAAAAAAGACTTTTCTTTGGTTTTATTTGTTTAGTTACATTACTTGAATTTCCCAATATTGTTAAAATGAAGATCAAGTGTCCATATGTTTAACTATGTTAAAAAAAACACAGGCTTTCATGGGGTGTCCTAATTTTTTCACATGACTGTATGTGGACAACTTTTATACAAGTCCCAGGCTTTTCACAGATTTGGCACAGGCACACTATGGAGCTTGTGGGACATATAGAGACAACCGGAAAGGCTGCTCCCAAAACAGGCAGAATGCTCTGGACCAAAAATTCCTGAAGGGATACAGCAGATGGATCAGAGATGACCCTCTTCTGGTTGTGAAGTGGATGGACACACGGGAGGTGTCTGTATGCTCCACAACTCTCCAGGCCTTCTCCAGTGTTTTAGCTGTGTAGGACAGAGATTACTGGGCATCCCAGGAGAAATGTTAGGTAGACACTGCAGCACCTGCCCGTGGCCACTGCCAGCCCCACTGATAAAAGCATGAAGGCCACACCAGGACAGGGGACCTGTGAACGTTGCCGTAAGGTGGATAAAAAGGAAATGTGGATACCATGGAAGTGCAAGGCCTGTGATGTGGCACTGTGCCTCACTGTTGACAGGAACTGCTTTGAAAAATGGCACAGCTAAAAGGACACTGACATTGGAGGACTGCCCAGACTGAAAGAAATGCCTGTGACTAATCTGTTTTCTTGTAAATAGTTCACTATAGTTTCTTGTTTCTCATTTTTAAAGTTTAAATTTTGCATTTATAGTGGACTGACCAGAGAGAAAAAAGGAATGACTGACCAGACTGAAAAACCATCTGGGACTGATGTGTTTTATTTGTAAATTGTTCATTAGAGTTCTTTGTTTTTCACTCCTAAAGTTCATATTTTGCATTTATGGTATTGAAAAAAAATTACTGAAAAAAATATACATATATACATCACTGCTGTATTAACATCTTATAAGCATCTTTAAAAATGGATTTACATAATTCATAAATTCCCAAACGTCTTCAATACATCTGCTGGACATCGCTGAAAGATCCAACTGAGATGACCTGGCAACTTATTGAAGATGAGCAAACAGTATTTAAATCAAATACGATACTACACTAGGTGATATACAGGTGTTAGACACTGTCCCTGGCAGTTTGAAATAAAATAGAGTAAAATAGAACATGGTCTTTCTTCTCACAAGCTTCATATATAACTGTTTGCCCAGACCCGCATGAAAGCAAAAACTCTTTTTGTCAACTTTTTTGGTTGTCTCCCACACGGTCCCAGTTCCAATGCAACAGTGGCGTAGCCAGGGATTAATTTTAAGTGGGGATAAGGGGGGACTCCTCGACTGCCTGTCAGACTCATCAACTTGCTTCACACATACACACACATACAGCGGAGAAAATGTCAGAGAGAAGTGAGGCTGATATCACCAATCTCCATCCCCGGCCAAAAAAAGAAATTAAAATTGGCAGCATGGGATTATTTTGCATATCCCAAAAATGAAAGGGGGGTTGTCCTCACGGACGGACATCCAATTTGCAAAAAATGTGGTCGCAAAGTGGCCGCCAGAAGAGGAAACACATCAAACATTTTCGCTCCTGTTCGAGAACACCATTCCTCCATGCAGATCAAGGTAAATGTCCCATTTAAAACTTTAATCTCTAGCGAAAAAACGTGTGAAGGTTTAAACGTCAATCATAAAATGTGCCATCGAAATCATTTTTCCCATTGTGGCTCCATCTGCATTGTCTGTCCGTTTGGTAACCTCTGAATTACAAACGCACACACACTGACCCTGATCTGAATGCATGTGTGTGAGTGAGTGAGTGAGTTCAAGGTACAGACAGGCGCAGTTTGGCTGCGCTGTCGCTCACCTACAGTATATGTTAATGATCATAGGACATTACTTTTTTCCACACAGCTGATTGTATTGTTCATTTAGTAGTTAATTTAACATGCTATTCTAACATGTAAACAATAAGTTAAAATTAAGTGACTTACATTTTAGACTCAATATTGTCTGTTTTTGTTCTATTTCACCAACGAAAATAGTTCTAAACAAAGCCACAGCAAAACCATTGTGCGTCCCCGAGAAACACAGTGGTGTTTCGTTACTGAACGAATCTGTTTTTGAATGAATCGGTTAATATGACTTTTTCACTTAAAAATGGTTTCAAGTTTCAATTATAATAAAGTAATTATGTAAATACTACTAATATTAATTTTATAATACTGTATACCGTGAAATTTTCAGAGACAGTTATCGCATCGTGAAAATCTCATACCGTTGGAACCCAAAGTAGTAGATTAATTAACAATTTAAAGAATAAGCTACCATCAACCCATCCTGCTATATTAATAAAGTTGCCATAAAATTCCAATATAACAGTTTCACTGAAAATGATTAAAATAAAAATCATAGTAATGGGGAAATGTCATTTTATGTCATAAAACCAGATGCACACTTCTTTTTCTCCTCTTAAGTAGATCTCCAATACTACACACATTGCTATCCCTCGGCTACCTAGCTATCTGGCTTTCAAACGGTAACGGGAAAAATGCATGATTCTGATTTGTTAATCCTATTTCTCACCACAGCTGGTAGCCAATAAAATGTGATTAAACAAACTAAGAGAAGAGTTCATTTGACGTTTGGGCAGTTAAACATGTAATTGCAATGACTTGGTATTTGACACTGAATAAAGTTTTTGTGCATTAATTATGAACTGTGCTATAAAGGTGTTCATAAAAGTATATATAATACAAAAAGGTGGAAAGTGAAACCGGAAAATATTTAAGTACCTATGCCAATGCAACGCACACCTCTAGTCTTAACCAGATGACCGGTGAACCTTGCAAGCTTTCTAATGAAAAAATGAACACGTCCGTTCATTCTGACTAATGTAGCCTATTGTTATTTGGTTACAATCATAATACAGATTTTTAGGCCATTAATGTTTAACTATTCTCGAAAATTACCACTGAGTAATCAGTCGAGTGTAAGGTCAGGGCATAGAGGATTACACTCAAGCTTCGTCTCGCTGACGTTACAAAACAGAAATCTTACCGTTGACGACTCATCGCACCCAAGCAAGCCGTAATAATCTTCCAGATCTTCCATTTTACAATTTATTATCTTCTCCATGAGTGTGGAAGCACCCTCAGTGATCCTTTCACAACACACAAAAAACACCGTAAAGGTTGGTATAAATGCTATACATTTGGCTTCAGTACGTTCTGCAATAGAGCAATAAAATCTTTATAAGTAGTATAAAATATTAACTAGTCTGTATTTAGCAAGATAGACTTAGCTAACTAATATCGTATTGATAACTCGTTTATCTTGCTAACCTAGCAATTTTCGTTAAACCTCTTACTGTGCTCTCGACATCAGACACTTGGAGTTTCTGGGTCTCGCTATCAGTTGCTGAAATGTACGCGAGGCGGAGCAGCGAGTATGGAAAACCAAAAGGGTCATATAGCTGACTTCAAATTTATCTTTTAATGAAATTAAGACATATATGCAATATAATTGATTAGTTTATTAATTTAACCCCAAGATAGGCATTGCTCATAATTTTAGAGTGCATAATTTTGGGTTGCTCTTATTTAGAAATACTCCATAGTTCACAAATGCATCTAGCATAATATTGTAGAGGTCCTCCCACACTGTGACCATGCTAAATTTGAGCCCATTGTACAGTCCATCTTTGGAGAAAACCCACCAAATTTTACTGTCAAGTTCTGGAGAAAACCCACCTTAAACTTAGCCTTTGTGGCTATATTAGAGACATTAAAAACTGGTTTTTCTCATTATGGAATATTCCATAGGTCATAGATGCAATCAGTATATTATAGTAGAGGACCTCCCATAGTGTGACCATATTAAATTTCAGCCCATTTTACTGTAAATTTTTAGAGAAAATCCACCTTAAAATGAGCTATTTTGCTATATTATAGACATCAATAACTGATATTTTGGTGGCTCTAATGATGAAATATTCAATAGTTCATAGATGCAATCAACATAATATAGTAGAGGACCTCTGGTAGTTTGACCAAACTAAATTTGAGCCCATTGTACTATCCATTTTTGGTGAAAACCCTACTTAAACTTAGCTTTTGCACCTTGTGACACTCCCTTGGGTTTGACAGGAAATGAGGAGATGAGAGGCAATCTTTGGACAACTTAAAATGGTGCTCTTTAGTTTCCTTTTTATTCTCCTTCACTTTATTCTATTTTATTCTCCTTCACTTTTCCTTGATCATTTTTCCTTGATCTAGCACCACGCTCAGAGCCTCACACAAACATAAATACACATATATACACACACGCACAAAAAAAAAAGCCGAAAGGAACTTCCATTCCATGAGGCTCCTCGGTGGCCCTCCCAAAAGCATCATTGCATCCATTAACCTTAAACGAGGACTCCTTCACAAGAATTGGCATGGACCTTGTCACGGCTTTAGAAAGGTGCATTTGAGGATGTCACTTTGTGTTAGTCCTGGTGTAAAATGCCAAACAATATTTGAAAGCAGTGCCTGCGCAACATCTCAGCATGCAATGTTGCACTCTTTCATATAATCTCCCAATTTGAAATCCCAGAAGAGATTCTGGCTGACCAGGTCACTATGTTAATGTCATGGCCACTACATGATCTTTACGAATTATTAGGGATTAAATCAAGTCACACTAGTGTTTATCATCCGCAAACAGATGGCCTCATAGAACACCACATAGGGACTCCTCCAGGTGTGGTTGTATGCAGCCGCCCGTCCCGGTTACCTGATCACAAAAAATGTGGTTTAGGATGAACTCAAGGCTATGCTTGACATGGGAGTAATTGAGGAGTCAATTAGAGCAGCCCGGTGGTCTTGGTTCCCAAAGCCGACAGGTTGGTCTGTTTTTCTGTGGACTTTGGAAAAGTCAACGCGATGACTAAATTTGATACATACACTATATGGCCAAAAGTTTGCGGATATCTGACCATAACATTCATACAACATGTGCTTGTTGAACATTCCATTCCAGATTTAGTCCCAATTTGCTGTTATCTTCCACTCCTCTGGGAAGGCTTTCCACTACATTTTGGAGCGTGGCTGTGGGGATTTGCCCATTGAACCACAAGAGCATTAGTGAGGTCAGGCACTGATGTTGGGTGAGGAGGCCTGGGGGGCAGTCGGCGTTCCAGTTCATCCCAAAGGTGTTCAGTGGGGTTGAGATCAGGGCTCTGTACAGGCCACTCGAGTTCTACCACTCCAACCTTCGAAAAACATGTCTTCATGTGCACAGGGGTATTGTCTTGCTGGAACAGGTTTGTGCCCCTTAGTTCCAGTGAAGGGAAACTGTAATGTTATAGCCTACAAAGACATTCTATACAATTGTGTACTTCCAAATTTGTGGCACCAGTTTGGGGAAGAACCACATATGGGTGTAATGGTCAGGTGTCCACAAACTTTTGGCTATATAGTGTACCTGATGCCTCGCATTGATGAACTGCTCGATCAGTTAGGTACGGATGAAATATTCCATAGTTCACAGATGCAATAAGCATAGGATACTAGAAGATCTCCCATAGTGTGACTATACTAAAGGTGAGGCCATTTTACTGTCAATTTTTAGAGAACAACCACCTTAAACTTTGTCTATATTGCTATATTATAGACTCAATATAACAATAACTCATATTCAGGTGGCTCTAATTATGAAATATTCCACAGTCCACAGATGCAATCAGCATGATGTAGTAAAAACCTCCAATAGTATGACCATGTTCAATTTTAGCCGATTTTAAAGTTCTGAGGACAGAAATGCCTTATTGATGAGAAAGGTCAATGGAGGATGGCAAGACTGGTTTGTGCTGACAGAAAGGCTACAGTAACTCAAATAACCACTCTTTATAATTGCAGTGAGCAGAAAAGCATCTCAGAATGCACAACACATCGAAACTTGAGGCAGATGAGCTACAACAGCAGAAGACCACATCGGGTTCCATTTCTGTCAGCCAAGAACAGTAAGCTGAGGTTGCAGTGGGCACAGGCTCACCAAAACTGGACTGTTGAAAACTAAAAAAACATAGCCTGGTCTGATGAATTTCAATTTCTGCTGAGTCACACAGGTGGTGGGGTCAGAGTTTGGTGCTAACAGTATGAATTCATGGACTCAACCTGCCTTGTGTTAACAGTCCAGGCCGGCAGTGGTGGTGTAATGGTGTGGGGAATATTTTCTTGGCACACTTTGGGCTGGTTAATACCAATCAATCATCTAACCATGTGCATCCCTTCATGGCCACAATTTACCCATCTTTTAATGGCTGCTTCCAGCATGATAATGCACCATGGCACAAAGCAAAAGTTGTCTTAAACTGGTTTCATGAACATGGCAATGAGTTCAATGTTCACCAGTGGCCTTCCCAGTCACCGGATGGGAATCCGATAGAAAACTTTGGGATGTGGTAGAACAGGAGATTCACATCATGAAAGTGCACCTGAAAAATCTGCAGGAACTGTGTGATGCAATCATGTCAACATGGATCAGAATCTCAAAGGAATTTTTCCAACACTTTGTGGATTCCACGCCATGAAGAATTGGGGCTGTTTTGAGATCCAACATAGGCCTTACCCAGTATTAGTATACTGTTTCTAATAAAGTGTTTGGTGAGTGTAGAAAATAATAATAATAATAATAATAATGATAAATATAGACACAAGCGGCAAATATCAGGGTCCAAGCACCTTCAACAAAGAGGCAAGTTACATAGAACAATAAAGATTCCATAGATGAACATAACTTAATAAGTATGAAAAGTCTGAAATTGTTTGAAATGTTTCCAAAAGCCATTTGGCTGAAGACAGCCATGTTTTTGAAGTAACCTATTAGAAATTAAAATCCAGTTAACAATTAGCAGAACAATTCACAACACCAAATTTCAGGTCAATCAGACTTTCGGTTCCCAAGAAACAGCTATTTGAAATTAATTGCACAGCTCTGCACACTTCGTCATAACATTGGCCTGAAGGTGCCTTTCAAATTTCATGAGGATCCATACAACCACTCCTCAGTTACAGCTGTTTTAGTAAATCAAGCTCTGCCCCAATTGCTCTGGTTGGCATGTGGGGGCAATGTTGTTTGCAAATCTCAACATATTTTGATGATTCTTGAAAATTAGTCTCTGCTGAGTAATTTGACACCAATTTTGGGAACATATGACAAAAAAACTAGGACTAGTTTTCAAAAATATATTTAGCATATCATGCAAATTTTCATACATTTGAGTGGATGTGGCTAAATGGTCCAAAAGACAATTTTTATGTGTTCAGCCAAAGGATTACAAGGAAAAGAAATGATTTACTTGTTTTTGTGTGAAAAACTATGAACAGTGTGCCCCAGTGGCCAATTTGAATGAGTTGCATGGCTTATTAGTCCTGTATATGCCTTTCAAGTTTTGTATGAGACCATGCAATCATGACTTAGAGTTGTATGTATAAATTAGTCTCCACCTCTTCAGAACTGATTGATGTATGACAGCTATATTATATGACATGTATGGCAGCCATATCAGAAAGTATATCAGCCAAAAGTAACTAAACCATATGGCAAAAAGTGGAGGACTCAGGAATTTTGCTGATATAACAAGTTTTACTCTATTCCCTATAGTTGCAAAGATATATATACCAAAACGTAAATTCATTTATTATAGCACCCCCTTCTGGTGGGTATGGGTATGGTATAAGTGTGGCAGCGGGGCGTGGTCAAGTGTCAGCTGTGGACAGGAAGGAGGCGGGTCGACCTGGCAAGTAACACATAATGATTCTCACCTGTGGCTTATTACTGCCAATGTACTTATTTGGGTCTCTTGGTGCTTTCAATGACTTCTGTAACCAGCAAGAGATACAGTCAGGTCTGGAAGTATTTGGACAATGACAGAGTTTTTGTGATTTTGCCTTTATACACCAACACAATGGATTTGAAATAAAACAATCAAGATGTGATTGAAGTGTAGACTTTCAGCTTTATTTTAAGAGGTTCCACAAAAATATGGCATTTACCATTTAGGAATTACAGCCATTTTCAACAAAGTACTTCCATTTTCAGGGGCTCAAAGGTATTTGGACAAAGTGACATAATTGTAAATATAACCATAATTTTAATACTTGGATGAAAATCCTTTGCAGTCAATGACTGCCTGAAGTCTGGTGCCCATGGACATCACCAAGTTTCCACTGAGTTTCCTCCCTGGAGATGCTTTGCCAGGCCTTCACTGCAGCCACCTTCAGTTGCTGCTTGTTTGTGGGTCTTTCTGCCTTCAGTCTTGTCTTCAGTAAGTGAAAAGCATGCTCTATTGGGTTGAGATCAGGCGACTGACTTGGCCATTGAAGAATATTTTATTTCTTTGCCTTCAAAAAGTCTTGAGTTGCTTTCGCAGTATGTTTAGGGTCATTATCCACCTGCGCTGTGAAGTGGTGTCCTATCAGTTTTGTAGCATTTGGATGAATGTGAGCAGAGAGTATAGCCCTATACACCTCAGAATTCATCTTGCTACTTCTGTCAGCAGTAACATCATCAATAAACACCAGTGAGCCCGTTCCATTGGCAGCCATACATGCTCATGTCATAACACTGCCTCCACCATATTTGACACATGACGTGGTGTACTTTGGATCATGAGCTGTTCCTTTCTTTTGCCGTACATTTCTCCTCCCATCATTCCGCTTTATTTGTATTCCAGGCCTTTCGATATTGTTGAGCTCACCAGTGCTTTCTTTCTTTTTAAGAATGTACACCTAAGGTTTTTGTTATCTCTCTTATAGATTTATGTTGTTTTTTCAGCCTAATGATGGCCTCCTTCACTTGCATTGAGATGTCCTTGGACTTCATATTGGTAGCTCCAGTCGAACAGCTGCCAAATGCCAATTCAATACTTGATATCAACTCCAGACCTTTTATCTGCTTCATTTGTCTTGAAGCAACGAGGAAATGGACCTGGTCAATTAACTTCTTGTCAGTCAATTGTCCAAATACCTTTGAGCCCCTGAAAATGGAGGTACTTTGCCTAAAATGGCTGTAATTCCTAAATTGTAAATGCCACATTTTTATGGAACCTCTTAAAATAAAGCTGAAAGTCTACACTTTGATCACATCTTGATTGTTTTATTTCAAAAACTCTGTCATTGTGCAAATACTTCTGGATCTAACTGTAGATGCTGCATCCTAAATAGTATCCAAGATTAGAATTAGTGTGTCCCAAATCGTAGTATGTTGAAATGAGTATCCCAGAGGTACCCGGATGGTCTACTACAGTACTGTGCAAAAGTCTAAACAGTCTACTGTGCAAAAAGCACCCTATTTTTTTTAGGGTGATTACTGATTACTGTTTATTGCTCTTTATAGTATTTTTTAGTATTATAGTATAGTATTATAGTATTCTTTATAGTATGTAGAAATATTTAATTTCATTATTTTTTGAAAGCATCTTTGCTCTACAGCATGTATTTGCATGTGCCTAAGACTTCTGCACAGTACTGTATTTCCGGTAGAAGTGTGGATCCATGGACACTGTTTCAGCTAATATTGGCCACAACTACCAGGGTTTCGAGTGTTAGGGAGAGAAATGTTTGTGGGATGTGTGCAGCGTTTCCAGGGGAGGAGGTGCCAGGTCCGTCGACGTCACATCCACATCAGGGGGACACTGACAGTGGGGGAAGCTCCGCTCCTCCCCTCTTGGTGGGGGAGTTCCCCTTGGAGCAGTCACACGATGAGAGCCTGAGGCACGCCTTCGACCAAGTGAGAGTAATCGATGGTCAGCAAATTCAGCCTAATGTTGCTCTTTCCCCCCTATTTTTTGATTATTAAGGATAGGTTATATCGAGTGACGCAGGACACTCAAACACAAGAGAAAATGACCCAATTGTTGGTCCCGAAGAGCCATCAGAAATTATTGTTCCAGGCGGTTCACCATAATCCGATGGCAGGGCACTTAGGACAGGATAAAACACTGAACGTCTCATGGCCTGCTTCTTTTGGCCAGGCATTCATGGTGATGTTCGCATGTCATGAATGTCAGCTGGTAAATCTGACGGCCACCCCGAGGGCACCTTTGTGCCCATTCCCATTGATCGAGGTCCCCTTCGAAAGAATTGGCATGGACCTCGTCAGGCCATTAGATCGAACTGCACGAGGGCAGTGGGCTGTGTGTTGGTTCTAGTGGACTACGCAGCACGATACCCGGAAGCAGTGCCTCGCCGCGCTATCTCCGCATGAAATATTGTGGTGGCACTCTTCCGTGTTATCTCCTGATTCGGGATCCCGAAAGAGATCCTGACTGATCAGGGCACGTCTTTCATGTCATGAACACTACGCGAGCTTACAAATTGTTGTGGATTAAATTGATTCGCACCAGAGTTTATCATCCCCAAACGGATGGGCTAGTGGAACAATTTAATCAAACACTTAAAAACATGATTCGTAAGTTTGTTCATGACGATGAGCAAAATTGGGATAAGTGGCTAGAGCCCCTGTTATTTGCAGTACGTTAGGTCCCGGAAGCCTCCACAGGGTTTTCCCCAATCAAGTTATTGTACGGACAGAAGCCTCACAGCGTGCTTGACATCATACGGGAAAATTGGGAGGAGGGACCTTCTAACAGTACAAGTGAAATTCAATAAATTCTTGATCTGGGAACAAAACTCCACACCTTGAGCCACATAACACAGGAGAATTTGCTACAGACACAAGAACGTCAATCCTGGCTGTATAACAGGGGTACTCGGCTATGAGAGTTTGCACCGGCAGATAAAGTGCTCATTTTAATACCCATGTCGAGCTCTAAATTACTCACCAAGTGGCACGGGCCCTTTGAGGTCACACGGCGGGTTGGGGATGTCAACTATGAAGTGAGGAAAACGGATAGAGGAGGGGCGTGGCAGTTGTACCACCTTAACCTCCTTAAACCATGGAGGGAGGTGGTTCCCATGGCTTTGGTGATGGTTGTTCCAGAGAGGGAGGAGCTAGGACCGGAGGTAAATCTAAAAATAGCAGTTCAATACACCTTGGTCCCTTAAGGAGACCAACTCTCTCTGTCCCAAGTCATGGATGTTGCTAAACTGAGGGCGGAGTTTTCCGATGTGTTCTACTCAGCACTAATCTCATAGAGCACCACATAGAGACAACACCAGGGGTGGTGGATTGAACCACTAAAAACAGAGGTTCAATCCACCTCTGTCCCTTAAGAAGACCACCTCTCTCCGTCCCAAGTCATGGAAGTTGCTAAACTGAGGGCGGAGTTTTCCGATGTGTTCTACTTGGCACTACTCTCATAGAGACAACACCAGGGGTGGTGGAGGAGTCCCACAGTGACTGGAGCAGCCCAGTGCCAGCGGGACAGTCTATTTTGTGTGGACTTTAGAAAAGTCAATGCGGTGTTTAAATTCAACGCATTCGCTATGCCTCATATTGATGAAATTGATGAACTACTCAATTGGTTAGGTGTGGCTCACCTTTATTAGACACTAGATTTAACAAAGGGATATTGACAGATCCGATTGACTCCAATATATCATGAAAAGCCTTTTCCTCTCCATTTGGGTTAAACCAATTTGTAACCCTTCCTTTTGGGTTGTTTGGGGCCTCCATGACATTCCTAGAGACTCATGGACAGAATCCTCCATCCACACGCTGCTTATGCCACCGTCTGTTTAGATGACATTATTATCTACAGTAATGATTGGCACTGGCACTTGCTGCACCTGAGGGCTGTTCTGAATCGCTGAACCATGTGGGACTCATGGCAAACACAAAGAAGTGTGCAGTTGGGTGGGTGGAAGTACGGTATCTGGGCTTCCACTTAGGTCATGGGCAGGTGTGTCCCCAAATTGATAATACAGCAGCAGTTGCGGCCTGCCCAAGACCCAAGACCAAAAACGAGGTGAGACAGTTTCTGGGGCTGGTTGGCTATTATGGAAGGTTTGTGCCTAATTATTCAGACGTCACCAGCCCGCTGACTGATCTCACTAAAAAGGGGGTACCAGATCCGGTCCAGTGGACAGAGCCATGCCAGCAGGCTTTCACTCAGGTAAATGCTGCACTCTGTGCCATACAGCTCTTGCATTCTCCTGACTTCTCTCTCACTTTTATTTTGCAGACTGATGCATCGGACAGGGGGTATCTCCCCCCATCTGCGCACAGCCATCTGCGCCCCCGGCCTGTGGACCTGTGCTTGAGCGCCAGGTTGTGAATGGAGGGCGGAGCCAGAGAAGGTGAGTGGTAAGGAATGCACACCTGCGGGGGATTATACTAATGAGTGTGTGTCTGTTTGCAGTGAGCAGAGAAGAGGATAAGTGGGAGAGAGACGCGCGCCTCGAGAGACAGAGAGAGCAACCAGCACAGAGCCGTGTGTGGGTGCATGTGCGTGTGTGATTAAAGAGCTGAAAAAAATAAAGTGCCTTTTGAAGTGTTCCAAGCCTGTCTCCAGCTTCCTCATTTCTGCCCAAACTTGGGATAGTGTCATAATTACAATATTATTTATTTGGCTTAATTAAAGACAAACAACAATGAAAATAGCACAGTGATACTTACTTAATATGCATGCAAAATACATCTTACTGAAGGAAAGTAAATTAACCAACTGCTAGGTTTTTTCAGAAGGTTTTTTCAGAAAACTAAAGATGGCAGAAAGTATATGAGCCAAAAGTTACTAAAAAGTGGAGGACTCAGGAACTTTGCTGATATAATTCATTTTTCTCTATTCCCTACAGTTGTGACTATACACTGATCAGCCATAACATTAAAACCACTGACAGGTGACGTGAATAACATTGATTATCACGTTACAATGGTTCCTGTTAAGGGGTGGGATATATTAGGGAGCAAGCAAACAGTCAGTCCTGGAAGTTGATGCAATGGAAGGGCAAGCATAAGGATCAGAGCGACTTTGACAAAGGCCAAATTGTGATGGCTAGATGACAGGGTCAGAGCATCTCCAAACCGGCAGGTCTTGTGGGGTGTTCCTGGTATGCAGTGGTTAGTACCTACCAAAAGTGGTCCAAGGAAGGACAATCACTGAACTGGCAACAGGGTCATGGGCGCCCAAGGCTCACTGATGTGTGGGGAGCAAAGGCTAGCCTGCCTGATCCGATTCCACAGAAGGGCTGCTGTAGTACAAATTGCTGAAAAAGTTAAAGCTGGCTATGATAGAAAGGTGTCAGATCACACAGTGCATCACAGCTTGCTGTGTATGGGGCTGCGTAGCCGCAGACCGGTAAGAGTGCCCATACTGACATCCCACACCGCCAACATCAGGCAACGGGCATGTGAGCATCAGAACTGGACCAATGGAAGAAGGTGGCCTGGTCTGATGAATCATGTTTTTGGTGCGTGTATGTCACTTACCTGGGGAAAAGATGGCACCAGGAGGCACTATGGAAAGAAGGCAAGCCGGCAGAGGCAGTATGATCCCCTGGGCAATGTTCTGCTGGGAAACATTGGGTCCTGGCATTCATGTGGATATTACTTTGATACAATATCCCAGTGTTTACCCAGTCAATTGCCTGCTGAAAGGTTGATGGTGGCCATGTTCTTTAAATAACCAGGTCATCATGAACCATCCACTTGCAGATTAGCAGAGAGATGCCATATACCAAGTTTCAGCTCGATTGGATGTACATTTTTTGAGAAATAGCTATCTAACATTAGCCTTGCCCCTTAAGTATGACTATGTCCCAAACTTTGCAAATGACCTCTGTCTTGTGTATATGGTTCAATTTTGTGCAAATCAATGCAAAAAGTCAAGAGTTAGAGCTGTTTGAGTAAATTAGGCTCTGCCTCATTAGAACTGATTGACATGTGGTGGCCATATTGTTTACATGGTTTTGATAATTATTGAGGGTCACACTCTGCTGAGTAGTTTGACACAAAAATTCTAAAAATAGAACAAAAATCCTAAAGTAGGTTTTGCATATTGTGCAAATAAGCAAAAAAAAATTAAGTGGGTGGAGCTAAATGGTTCTTGAGATGTTTAGGAGAACCTAAGGAATAAGAAGCAAAAAGAATTTTTCCCATTTTCGTGATATGAGCCAAAATGTAAAACACTTCGCTATAGCATCACCATTAGGCCGATCGGGCTTATCTTTCTTGCTTGAGTAGTGGGAGGTAGTACTAACTACTGACCAACTTTCATTTCTCTAGGACCTACAGTTTGGTCTGCCCAATCTATTTTAGCAGAATAAAAGAAGAAGAAGAAGAAGAAGAAGAAGATAAATCCTAAAAAAAAATAGGGTTCCATTTAGGGGTGCTTGCCCCCTAAATATAGCTGCAAGCGGAGATCTCGGGGGTCCACACAGTCTTAGCAAACATCACCCTCATTGGCCACTCCTACCAGTGTACACATAACAATAAAGACCATAAACGAACACAAAATGAACATAAATTTCAATGTTATTGATAAGTATTAAGTGTCACACTGTCCTGAATAGTTGACACCAAGTTTATGATCAGTTAAAAATCCTAGGACTAGTTTGCAAAAGTAGGTTTCGCATATTATGCAAATTAGCAAAATCATGGGTGGGGTCTATCTGAATTCAGCAGCCAAGAAATTAGAGCAAAAAACCCAAGGAATAAGTAGAAAAAAGAGAAAAAAGTCTACGACTTACAGTTTCCAAGATATAGGACAAAATGCAAATGCTTGCACTATAGTGTCACCATCAGTCTGAAGCTGGTCCCTTTAATTCTTTGAGTAGTGGTGAATATTCGGCATCATTTGACAAAGTTTGGTGTTTCTATGACTTACAGTTCCGGATGTCCATTGCATTGTATTAAAGAATCAGAATAATAATAAATATAGCCGCAAGCAGCTATCTGCAGGGTCCAAGCATTCTTAGTAAACATTGCCCCAATGGCCAGTCCTTGGCCAATAGCCAGTAGAAAATAGAACAATAAAGAGATTTAGCAGTCATGGGCGATTTCTGGGTTTGGGGCAGTTAGCAGTGAGGAGGGAAGTATATTTGAGCTTTGTGAAAATTGGAGGTTTGGGGGGTATTTTCAGGTTTTATGGCAATTAGCAGGCATAGTGGTATTTATGCATGTGAGTAAATAGACAGTGGATTACTGCGGAGACAGAGGATAAATGCCTGTCTATGTCAAAGTGCAGGCCCATACACCTGCACCGTGTGTGTGTATGAGACTGGCCCTTTGTGAAATTCCAGAATTCTTAACTGACAAACAATCCTCTATGTTTATTGTACACAAGGTGCTCCTCCCCCTCCAACACCTGGGAGAGCCCCAGGCCCTTTGTCTGATGCATCAGTGTACAGAACACAAGGAAGAGAAAAGTCAGGAGAATGCAACAGCTGGTACCCACACAAAACTGCTTTTAACAGTTTTGTGCGGGGACCCAGCTCACAAATGTCCATCAGCTGGACCGGATCTGGCACTCCCTTTTTTGTGATGTCAGTCCATGGGCTGGTGACGTCCAAAAAATTAGGCACAATCCTACGATAATAGCTAGCCAGCCCCAGGAACTGCTGCACCCCTTCCTAGGGCCTTGGGCAGGCTGCAATCACTGCTGTCTGATCAATTTGGGGACACACCTGCCCATGGCCCAAGTGGAAGCCCAGATACTGTACTTCCACCTGCCCAATGAGTGCTGCCCATCTCAAGGATCTCAGGACAGCTCTCAGATGTTGTGAATGCTGTTGCCAGTCATTACTATAAATGATGATCTAAATCTGCAGTGGAATGTGCAATGTTGAGGTGGAGTATTCTGTCCATGAGATGTTGAAACATCTGTAGCAACGCGAGACCACAGGAGGGCTGAACACAAACACTCAGAGACTTAAGTGTGGTGAAAAGGTGGTTTTATTGAAGAAAAGTGTGCAGGGGGGGTGGTGGTGAAGGTGAGCTCAGCTTGTGTATGGCGGTGAGGTTGCTTTCCCGGCTTTCCGCGCTCCACCGCGAGACGTCACCAACCTCACCGCCCTGCACAAGCTGAGCTCACCTTCACTCTGCACTGAAGCCGAGGGCGTAGTGGCAGCCTTGGGTGGCGGCGACTCGTCTGTGCCGATGTCTCCGTCTGGAGGGCAAAAGGAACGAGACGTTGGCATCAGTATTTAAAGCGCCTACCTTCTCTTCCAGAAAGAGGCAACTGGCTCCTTTTATATCTCCCCGTCGTCTCCGTGAGGGTGAGTTCGTGCCACGGCAACAATTGGGCACCAGCCATGCTGAGTTTGTTTGCTCTGTCTCACAGCCACGCGCGCTCTGGCTGTCCAAAACAAAAGGGGTGCTGAACCGGCACTGTCCGTTCAGCACTCTGCCAGCAGTCGAGCGAGGAATGTTGATCTTCAGTGTGCGGGCCGGTGGCCCGCCATCACAGTACCCCCCTTAGCTCCGAGCCTACTGCCAGTAAGAGATGGGCCCAAAGTGCCGAGAGAGCCCATCTGCGTTACCGTGCTGAGCCCTTGCTCAATGTTGCACAGTAAAGTTGTAGTCCTGCAGGGAGAGGAGCCACCATGTTACCTGGGCGTTCACGCCTTTCGCCTTGGCCATCCACTGCAACGGAGCGTGGTCGGTGATGAGGATGAAGGGCCGTCCTGCCAGGTAATACAGTATTGTGCAAAAGTCTTAGGCACCCTTTTTTTTTAGTACAAACTTTGTTATAGATTTTTATTTTATGACTTCTACATTATTGATTCAGTACAAAAACATTTTAGATTTCCAAACATTAGTTTTCCAGCACAAAATTAAATGTTACAGAAAAATGTTTGTATGTCAGTATAGAAAGCAGCATATTACACAAGAGACCACTTTTAAGACAAAAAAACATAATGAAAGCTGCTGGGTCTTTGCTGCAAAAAATAAGAAGCAAATGTGACAAAGACTCCAGAAGAACTGTGGCTGGGTCTGCAAGATGCTCAGTAAAACTTACCGCTAATTTCCTTATAAAACTGCACAAATTGTACCTGAGATTACTATTTTTTTAATCAAAGGGCTGTCACACCAAATATTGACTTTGTTTCATTTATTACTGTTTACTGCTCTTTATAGTATTTTTTTAATGCAGAAACATTTCACTATTTTTGAAGGTATCTTTGCTCTACAGCATTTCTTGCATGTACCTAAGACTTTTGCACAGTACTGTACTTCAGCTCATCCACTGCCTATTTGATGGCTAAGGCTTGCCTCTCCGCTGCGGCATACCTCCTTTCCATGGGGGTCAGCTTTCAGATCACATACAGGACCAGGTGCTCCTCCCTGTTGAAGATCTGCGAGAAGACGGCTCCCAATCCTGTCTCAGACTCATCGGTCTGGACGACAAAGGGGAGGCTGAAGTCAGGGTTCCAGAGGACGGGCGAGCTTGTCAGGGCATGTTTTAACTCCTCAAAGGCCAGCTCTGCCTCGTGTCTCCAGTGCACCTGGTCTGGCTGGCCTTTCCTGGTTAGATCAGAGAGGGGAGAGGCAATCAAGGAGAAGTTTGGCACAAATCTTCTGTAATGCCTGGCCAACCCCAAGAAGACACATACCTGTTTTTTTTGTAGTGGGTCTGGGATACTGACGTATGGCTCTTACTTTTTCCTCTTGTGGTATCAGGAGTTCTTGGCCGATGCGATAACCCAGGGCCTCCGTGAGTCCGAGGTGGCACTTTTTGGAGTCGGCGGTTAGGCTCGACTTCCAGAGCTCTCCAAGGACTTCTCTGAGGGGATGCAGGTGGTCGGCCCAGGTGGCGGAGTGAATGACCACATCGTTGATGTAGGCACCTGCATACTGGCAGTGGGACCGCAGAACGATGTCCATTAGCCGCTCCCAAAGGGGAGGATCCAGTACTGCCAGTGGCCATGGGTGGTGGAGAACTTGGGCTTTGCCTTGGGGCTCAGGGCCACCTGCCAGTACCCTTTCGTGAGGTCGAGCATGGAGAACCGGGCCCTCCCCAGCCGTTCTACTAGGTTTTCGACTCTGGGAGACGGTACCCGTCGAACTCCGACACCTTCCGGAAGGAAGTTCCGGAAGGAAGTCGTTGCACAGCCGGAAGCTCCCATCGGGCTTGGGCACCATGACGATAAGGCTAGACCAGGGGCTGGTGGATTCCTCAGTGATGGCATCCAGCATCCAGCTGACCTCCTCCTCGATTGCCTGACGGCAAGCCTCAGGGACACGATAGGGCTGCTGGCAGACCACGACTCCCAGTGGGGTTTTTATGTCATGGTGGACCAGCTGCATCAGGCCGGGGGAGAAGACATTGGCAAACTGGTCCACCAACTCAGCCAACTCCTGATTCTGGGCCGGTGTGAGTGGTTGAGTGGGACGGTTGTAGGTCTTCCTCTGCTCCCTCTGAGCAGCCTCCATATGTTCCCGCACGATGGGCCTCACCAAGTCAATCCTGTCTTGCATTTCCTGCACATACTCACCAGGGAGCGATAGGGGGAGGGCTGCTCTTCCCAGGCCTCTCAGGCCACATCCAACAGTCCCCGAGGTCACCATCCAAAGAGCAGTTCAAATGCAGTGAACCTGGTGGAGGCCTGAGGGATCTCTCCAAAGAGGGATGAGGATGTAGGGGAGGAGAAGGTCCCAGTTCTTCCCTTCCTAGTCTACCACCCTCTGGAGCATCCTTTTCAGCATTTTGTTAAAGTGTTCTGTCGGTCTGGGCATTGTAGACAGACATCCTCAGGTGCTTCACCTGCAACAACCGACACAGATCTGACATTAATTTTGACATAAACTGAACAGGCTGAACAGGAGCAGGAACTCACAGGTGATGTTCTGGGAGGTGGCCTTCTGAAGGGGGACTGCCTCGGCGCACCGGGTTGCCTAGTCCGCGATGACTAAGACATATTCCTGGCCCCGGCAGACTTCAGCAACAGCCAGATGAGATGTATGCCTACTCTCTCAAAGGGAACGCTGATTATGGGGAGAGGGACCAGTGGCACGGGAGCAGGCTTATTGGGGGTGGTCCTCTGGCACTGGGGACACTGTTGGCAGAAGCGGCGTACCTCTGCATCCATCTGCCAATACCCCTTGTTTAAATACAGTGTCAAATAAAAGCGAGTCACGCCCCAACCACTTGAGCGGTTCATCAATGCGTGGCATTGGGTATGCAACAAATTTAGATACCGCATTAAATTTTCTACAGTCCACACAAAAACAGTTCCACCTGGCACAAAGACCACAAGGCTGCTCGAATCACTCTGGGGCTCCTCAAGTAGTCCCCTGTTACAGCATAGCTGTAAGTTCCTTCTGAACCGCATCTTCTTGTGTTCGAGTAAACGATAGGTGTGGCTGTGTACAACCACACCCAACTGTCTCGAATGACATCTAAGACGCTATGGCGCTTCAGCAAGTACAGTAATTTAAATGGGGAGAACACTGGGGAGGCTTGCAGGACCTCTTAGATTTGGACAAACTTCTGTACTCAGATGCAAAGCTTGCCAGACACATTTCAGTAAATTCTTTGGTTTTAGGTCTCCTTTTAATTTCTATTTATGATACTGTTCATCTAGATATTTGGAGAATCATCTGTTCGATCTATCCATTTTCCATTCCGCTTTTCCTACTCAGGGTTGCAAGTTAGCCTGGAGCCTATCCCAGGGCCAGAGCCTATCACACACCCATTCACAAATTACAGACAATTTAGAAATGCCAATCAGCCTACAACGCATGTCTCTAGACTGGGGGAGGAAACTGGAGTACCCGGAGGAAATCCCCAAAGCACGGGGAGAATATGCAAACTCCATGCACACAGGGAAGAGGTGGGATTCAAACCCCCAACCCCGGAGGTGCGAGGCAACAGTGCTAACCCTATTTCAGTTTCATGTCATTAGGACAATAGACACTTTCCTGAGCCAAAACATCATGGTTATGCAGGTACCTGCAAAGCTCGTTTAACATTGACTTGCTTTGTAGCCTCTTTCTGACTATGTATCAATAACTCCATCTTTCTCTCTCTCACTGCTTGGGATATGTAGGAGATGATATACACAATACATAAATAGGCATCGACCACAAACTGAATGTCCATGTTTGCATTCCAGCAGTGCAAAAAATTTCTTTGTTATACGGATTCACCCACCCAAGGTTTTCTTATCAGGACAATGCTGGTTTTCCTTGTCATTCTTAAGTAGGCAGCTTCAAATATTTCCTGATTTATTTCAAGTGAAGCAAATACAGCATCAGTAGAGCCAAGCTGGCCTCAGTATTCAGTAAAGCATCCCTTACTTCTTTCATGATCTTTTTCCATTAGAGGATTCTTAATTTTCACTGAGTTTGCAAAATGTGCTTCTGCTTCGCATTTCTCATCAACATCCTATTCAGTATCATCAGTTTTACATCTTGTGATAGATTTTCTGTTGCATGGTAGACGGAAATTAGAGTCTACAAGCTGTTCCCTTTTTGCATGTTTTTGAGTATCTTTTGCTGTGTTGTTGCACCTTCAATACAATTTCATGCATTTATTTATCATTATCTGGTAGTATTTTACTTGTCAGAAAGTGATCAATAAATGCTACAACTTCATCATTATCATCTTTGTCAATTTGAGGTGTGTCTTCCACCCAAACCAAAGACTGACTATGCGGTGATACACGTTGCTGAAATTCTATTCTGCAAAAAGTATAAAAATCTACAAATTGGCTGTGCTTCAGACATAGTAATATTCTTAAAAAAAAGCAATGGAATAGATGATCAAACATTCTGGCAGCTGTCACAGGGTTAATTTTCAATAAGGCATATCATTAAGACCAATAAAGTTCCTCAGCTTTTTCATCAAGTTTTTCTTTCCTCTTGCTTCATGATTGTTTGCATCAGCTCTGGCCATCATAAATCAGCAGAGGAAAAGGAACAAAACCATGTGCAAATACCAAGCTGTCTCACCATTACACTATGCCAGAAAATAGGATTTCAGAAATCTTAAGGATTTCAGAAATTTGTAGTAGTCATCAAAATTCAGAATCTTTTCCAGGGACTCTTTGTCAAGATTTCTGAATTAAAGTCAGTTTTGTTCCAAGTATCATATCCTTTCCTTAGCAATAGAGGTATTTGATACAACTTGATTGAGCTCAGATGAATAATGTAGCTCAATCAAATATTGTTGATGAATATTGTATTTTCACATGAAAAAGATATAGTCCATATTTTTCCACAAATTGCCCATCTGCATTAAGTATTCGACTATTTTTTTGTATTCAAATACCTACACAAGGTCAATTTTTCTTGTGTCTTATCTTGAAATGTACCTGTTCCTTTTGGGGAAAAAAAAAAACAGAAAACCATTTTGCTTTATTTGATTAATTACTCAGAAGCTTCACTGGGTTGTTTGCTTAAGGTGTCATAGACATTATGCCATCAATCATCATAATGCTCATCTAATTCTTTGTTAGTTTTGCTTAGTGGATTAATCCAGGCACTGTTAAACTGCACATCCCTGTAGAATTTAGTATGCCCTTTAGGGTACATAAATACATTCTTATTTTTTTTCTGGATGTACAAATTGATGCCGTTACAAATAATGCCGTTTGTAAGTTAATTTAGTCTTTAGTTTCACACAAATCATGAGATCAAGATTTTCTGATCTTGGTAACGCTTGAACTACAGTTCTTTTATTACATATTACAGTAATATTAGATGGTCCACAAGTCATGGGTCCATGAACACCACTCTGCCCATCTTTTGGTAAAGAGAGTTTTTATGAGTAGAATGTACATCCCAATCAGACGCTGTTCAAGTGAATTTATACTCTGCAACTCTGGAGGATCTGGATCCAGTGCAAGGTTGTGCAACACTCCCTTGTGGCATCTTTCCATTAAGAATATTTTTGTGACAAATGTAGCAAATCCACAGTGAGCTAGCAGGGTCAATATTACTGCAACTATCAGTGCAGGCATCACTGTACTTATGTAAATATGTGTCTGTAATAAACCTTTGTGCAACCAATTCAACCACATGCACTCTTCTGAGATATTCACCTTTTCACTTGGTTTCCAAACACTGTCCAATGACATATGAGCATATATATTCAGGAGCTGTTCTTAATTTCTGTGTTCAGTGGCATAGTCAATTTGTTTCCTTTTGTTGTTTTTTTTTGATTGTTTCTTTTTTCTGCATTTCTGATTTTAGTGGCATAAACATAACATCTGTATGTTTTTATATCTATCAATGCTATTTTGCTTCTTAATTGTTTGATGAACTGGGTTTGTGTGGTATCCATCAAAACTGTATCCTTTAACACACATGTCAAACACAAGACCAGTGGGCCAAATCCAACCTGCAGCTTCTGTTCATACCGGCTGCTTGAACTTGGAAAAAATCAAACTGAAACAGTTGAATTCACAGCAGATCCATAGCATAGCAACCACCACTGTACAGTGTGCATGAACATATCTCACAGTGCTTAACTAAAACAGATGAGGCAGCAGCATTTTCTCCTCATCCAAAGGGCAGTTACTGTAAACCACCCTATATATATGCACCGGCTGGCTTGACCATCTGAAATGTGGGTTAAAATCAATGCCTGTGTGCTGTGCTTGTTCTAAGTCACACTCATCCAAAATCAGTCCAGAAGCAGAATTGTCTAAAATTGATTTAGTCATCTGTTGTGCTGGCAGTGGCTTAAACAGAAGCTAATTACAGTGGGATGAGGAAATATACAAAACAAAATCCATCCATCCATTTTCTGTACTGCTTATCCTACACAGGGTTGCGGGGGAGACTGGAGCCTATCCAAGGGGACTTGGGGCACAAGGCGGAGGACACCTTGAGTGGAATGCCAACCTATTGCAGGGCACAATAGGACAATTTAGCACACACTATGGACAATTTAGCAATGCCAACCAGCCTACAATGCATGTCTTTGGACTAGGGGAGGAAACTGGAGCACCCAGAGGCATGGAGAGAACATGCAAACTCCGCACACAGAGCGCAGAGGCAGGAATCAAGCCCCCCACCCCAGAGGTGTGAGGCAACAGTGCTAACCTCTAAGCCACTGTGCCCCCGAAATAAAATCATAATTGTTATACTGATCTGTACTATTAAATTGGTTAGTGTGATGTGCTCCTGCATTTCAGGTTGATGTCAGACAGCAGTAGGAGCAATGATGACACTACTTCATTTAATTATTTAATCGTTTAAGGCACAACAATCTTGCCATATTAATAACATTGCCATAAAATAGCATTATGACAGTTCCACTGATAAAAATTAAAATAACATATTAATAGTCAGGGAAAATTACACCTTATATTATAAATCAGGATCAAAATTCCTGTAGTAAACTCCAGGAAGCTACTTCACTGGCTCTCACCTTGATATCTCTGTGTTTGTAGTGTAGCTATCTGGCTAGTTGCTTTCATACTGACACAAAAAAAATGCATCATCCCAATTGACTAATCCTGTATCTCATCACAGCAGCTGGTATCCAGTTGGATGCTTAACCGTTTCATGTGGTCTTTATGATCCATGTCTGAAGCATATTGTTGATACACAGCCGTTTCACGTGCTCTCTATGATCCATGTCTGAAACATATTTGTGGATTGCTTTACTGTTTCTTATGTTCCTTATATTTTATATTTTATCTGAATTTCTTGGTGTTCCATTTTTTGACACAGCTTCTGTAAATTTTATCCTTACAGTATCATTTCATGCTTTTTAAATCTTAGTACAATGTTGTACTTTTGCAATTATGTGAACACAATGCAGCACAAATATCTGCACCCTTCCTGTTAAAACGTTGTGACGATTGCATATTACATAATTTGCATACCCATAATTATGCCTGCCACCATTACATTATCAATCCCTTTTAAGCTGCCACCCTGTTCCCGATAAGCACCTCACTTCTGTAACGGAGACACCACACAACTAACGATACTCAATGTATTTATATTTACATTTATGGCATTTGGCAGATGCCCTTATCCAGAGCAACTTACAATTATCTCATTTATACAACTGCCTTTCAATGTGGCTGGTGTGCTGGAAAGCAAACAGTGAACAAACTTCATGTAATCCACTTCTGTTCGCTTGGTTTTGTGCATAGCTGATTCAAAGGAATCGGGCTTGTTGCAAAGATCTGAAACTTGTGTAGCCCCGAGGCAAATTAGCATGGGAGTGAGTGGACTGACGGTGTGACTGACGATGGTGTGACTACTGATACCAGGAAGTATTGCGGGAAAGTGTCCCTAATAGCAAAACTACTCTGGCCCTGATCTGGGCCAAACCTTTCCCAAGGTCTGCAACAAATCTGGCAAACAGATTCAGGCCAGGTTATTTTTGCAGAACAGGCCAAATCTGGCACAGGTTCTGTATATCTGATATGAATTTAGGTCAGAGCTGGCCCAGCTCACCCTTTAATTTTATTATATTCGGTCCAGATCAGACGTGACTCATTTTCACATCCAAATGTGGCACATAATCAGTTACAGTTAGACCAACAGCGGCCCAGCTCTGCACCTTAAATCCCTGCTTATCCAAGGCAGATGTGGCCCAGATCATGTAGCCTTATTTCTATATGAATGCTAATAAATGATACATATTTCAGTTATTTTAAAATCTTCCAAATACTTAAAATGCCATTTTAATTCTAGTAACAGACATGATCTTGCTTAACCTATGTGTATAAACATAAAAATACAAAAAAGACTAACAGTTCATACAAATTCTGAAAGATTTATTTTCTAGCTGTTATTGCCAGAAAAAGTTTTTGACAAGCATAAACATACAGTAATATTGGTAATATTTTATTTTTTTCAGTTATTTGTCACAGATTGATAGCAGAGGCAGATACAAGTGCAAATTGGTGTCTATTAGAGTGAAACATATGAAAACAAAGATTATGAACATGAAACAAAACAAACAAGAACTAGATATGCATGGCAAGAACGTGAACACAATGTGGGCTAAATAACATACAATGGGACTACAAACACACCCCTTAATGTGTGGCTCCTGAAGCTCATTCAGAGGGGGTCCTGGACAACCAAGCGAAATGATGAGGGCCCTTAGGCCAACGAGGCCAGAGAAAGGGGTTCGCGTCCTCCGCGAAGCAAGAGGGGAGAGAGACACACAGAAAGGGGAAGGAATGATGTCATCAGCGGAACAAGGAGGTGGAGTTACGTCCTCAGTGAAGCAGGGCGGCTGAGTGACATCCTCAGCTGAGCAAGGAGGTGGAGTGATGTCCTCAGTGGAGCAGGAAGGCTACGCGATGTCCGAATCAGAGCTGAGTGGCAGAGCAATGTCTGCGGCTGAGCAGGGAGATGGAGTGATGCCCATAGTGATGCCGTGAGCTGTACTGATGTCCTCAGCCATGCAACGCAGCAGAGTGACGTCCACAATGGGTCAGGAAGGGTGAGATATGGTTCCAGCCTGGTCGGGAGCCCCCTCCTCAAAAGATTTTCTCAGGGGGCGGATGGTTTCGAGCCATTCCAGTGTGGCACTGACCCATTCTCTCTTTCCCTGTAGTTCCCACATCAGGTGGTTCTTTTCCTTGGCCCCTGGACCTTGTTGGCCTTTGAAAATATCTGCTGCATCCATAGTTGGATCTAGCTGTCTGTCACGCATTGATAGCGGAGACGAATGCAAGTGCAAATTGGTGTACATATTAGAGTGAAACACAAGAAAACAAAGACTATGAACATGAGACCAAACAAACAAGAACTAGATACGCGTGTAAAGAACATTAACATAACGTGGGCTAAATGACATACTATGTGACAAAATTACAAAAGCTAGACAATGAGATTATGCTACCATGACATAATTGTGCTTAAGTCAGGGGTGTCAAACTAATTTTAGGGAAAATTATACATTACACTCTGTCCAATGTCAAGTAGGCTGGACAGCAAAAATTAGTGTTCTAGGCCAATAACACATCAACAACTCCTCATAAATGTTTTATGTTAGCACAATTTATCTGAAACGTAAATTCAGAATGCGCAAACTATCTGAACAAGAATCAGCTAAAAAAAAAAACATTAGATTGTCAGACCTCAAAAAAGTGCAAGAGATTCACGAATATATTCTAAGTGCATTAATATTCACCTTCACACAGAATGTATTAAATGTATGTGAGCACTGCTCACTGCAGTCTTCTTTAATCAGACTAATTTTTTTTTTTTTTTTTTTGGCTACCTGAGCAAAGTCAGCAGCTAAGCTAAGAAAAGCTAATTGGCTAAATTTTCGTTTTTTTTAAATGTTTAAAACAAGGTTCTCATCTGATGTCTAATAAAATCATATTTATTAAAAAAAAAAGACAGTTTATAGCTTTTTTTCTGCTTTTTTTAAACGGTCTATATTATTTGGCGAAAGGGGCAGGCCACCTAGTGCATGAGCAGGCTGATAAATAACGCTCACATTCGCTCACAGACTCATGAACTGAACGCGCACTGGATCTGGGCTAAATTCGCTAAACGGAATTGATTATTATAATGTGCCGGAAGAAAATCAGCTCCAGATCAGAGTTGTCTGCTCTCTGGGTATCTGACTCCGTCCCGAAGTCACACCGAAGGAGTGAAATGATTGTAGCTTTTATGCAGATTTGCCGTACATGAGTCTAGATTCATGAACCGAATCTGCGCTGGAGCCGGTCAAAATCCGCTAAACGGAGGTGACTGTTACGCAGATCTGCCGGAGGAAACGCCATCTGGGGTGAGTTTCAGTGTTTATTTATTTTAAGTTTTTTTTTTTTTTTTAAATATTGTGAAGTGCGAATTATAAATGTTTTTCCACCCTTTTCATAATATTGATTTATGTTGTTTACAATATATTTTTGTGAATCCATTTATTTCTGTAAAGCTGCTTTGTGACAATGTCCATTGTTAAAAGCGCTATACAAATAAAATTGAATTGAATTGAATTGAATGTTGTTTAATGTTTGTACACAGGGGTGGGCCCGGCTAACAGGGAACGTTCCCTAATGTTATGTTAAGGTTATGGGAAAACGTTATTAAAGAAACGTTATGGGAACGTTTTAATGTCTATTTTCTTGTCTATTGTTCTCACAATGTTAGTAAAAAAAACATTCTTTGCAACGTTATATGAACGTTTTAACGTCTTTTTCAAAAGCATTCTTATACTTGTTTAATAATATATATAATATGTGTGTGACGTGCTCCATGTCACGTTTCATTTCGATTTTTAATATTTTGTTAGATTAAATTGGGAAAATAAATTATTTGCAAAATTTAATTATTTTACCTTCTTATTTAACATTGTGAAAAAGTTTTTATTTTCCACAAAAGTTTACATTTTTCACAGAAGGAAATGTATTAGTACATATGAGAACATATTGTATTATTAAGAAAGGCTTAGATACAGAAAGTGATTCAAGATATAAGAGGGAGAGGAGAGTTTCATACAGTTTAGCGCGTCAGCGGTCCGTGTTGCCATGGAGACAGACCCCGCCCTGCTGACCATTACACATCTCACTTCAGTCCAGAAACCAACGTTTTAGTTCAAAAGGTAAGGTGAATACTACAGCATTCTTAATGTGTATAAATGTATTATAGCAGTATTTGTGTTAAATAAAAAAAAACAAAAAATTCATAGCATTATTTGCAGGACCCGCTGTGGTTTTCCTTTACTTTATTTAATCTTCTGAAACAGAAGATAACCTTCTAGTATGCTAACATTAGGTATACCTATAGCTTAACAGTTATAACTGTTAAAATTGTATTGGCTTGTAAGATTATTCAAGTTACCAACATCCTTTTTGAAGCCTTTTTCCAAAATGTTTGATTAACGAAAATGTTTCAAAATCAAACGGCGATCTATAGCTCCCTGTTGTAGAGCTTTACAGTGTGAGAAACCTACCCTTGAGACATTTATATATGCCACATTACAAATGTTACATTTTTACATTAACATGAAAGTTTCTCCATCAGACCTGTTAGAGAAATAGCGGAGCGTAATGTTAGCCACTCTGCAGTATTTTCCGGAGCTCATTTGAATTTTGCCGCCTTTTTATAGATGGTAGGCTAAATTCTAGTATGCCCCAGGTTAGCAAAGCAGTACAATGCTTATGCACAGGATCTGGCGGGCATCAGTTCCTTGTACACGATGTTCACTCTGTGGTCCATCTGGCCTCTGATGCATATGTATATGGTGGGCTTGATGAGTGTAGTGCTTTTCCCTTTGAAAATTACCTGCATTCGCTCAGGAAGGAACCCTCTCACAAATTGTAAAAGACTGAGTGTGCCTGACAGGCAGAGAGAAGAATTGCAAAAAAAGAACTAGAACTGTGGTGAGAACTCAAAAACCCAGCAATGATTTTGCTCTAGGTGACATGCAATGCTGTGCGGTTGTCTCTGTCGTAAGTGCAAAAGAAGGCAGTGAAAACATAGTGTTTTTTCGTGTTTATGACAAACTTAAGCCATATTTTATGCACTCTTGTGACTGTCTTGTGACAGCTGTCTGAAAGGCAATTAGTAAGACAGGCAGTTTTAATTGAGGCACAGGATGATGTACAAATTGTCCTCACAGTGCTGCATTCATGTTAAAGTCTCTCAATCCCCCCATGCTGCACAGACACTGCTTTTATTTTTACTTATTTATTTACTTACTTACTTACTTACTTATTAGTTTATTTGGTTTGTTGCTTTGCTATTTTTTTTCCCATACATCTAAGACCACCAGAGTAATTCCCTACACATCCAGGTCAAGCAATGTATATTTTACATTTAACTCATTGTTTACCTTTCAGAGGTTGTCTCACAGCTACACAGTGGTTAAATTTTTTTGAGACAACACTGTGGATGTTGTGGCATCCATGTGACTTGAGATAATCAAGGATGTATTTTGCAAAAACTATAGAATGGTAAAAATCTTATAGTCTGATGTCAGAAAGCTATATACTGTGACTTTTTTAAATATACATTCACCGAGAACTTTATTAGGAACACTACGCTAACACTGGGTGGCCCTTCTTTTGCTCTCAAAACAGCCTCAATTGTTTGTGGCATAGATTCCACAAGATTTTGGAAACATTCCTTTGAGATTCTGGTCCATATTGACATGATTACAACATGCAATTCCCACAGATTTTTTAGGTTTTTCATGCTGTGAATCTCCCATTCTACCACATCCCCATTCCAAAGGCGTTCTATCGGATTCAGCAGGGATGTGATTTTTCTGTATGATTTCCGTATTTTCCAATCTGAGAAGTATGACCCACATGAATCTGAGAATTTCATGCGGGGGTGGATGTCAGTGGAGTTGATGTCGTCAGGATGCCACTGGATCCTTGCCACTTCTACGTCAAGCTCGTTCGAGTTGAGAATGCGCCAGAGGCTTCATTCAGGACTTAACTGAGGTCACTCAGCTTTATCTTAATGAATCCAAAGAAATAAAAGCTTACAGTTTAGCCTTTGCAGAGTGTCCAGACATCATACTGTAGTTTTTGGGGAATTGAAATATGTAATCCATTAAAAAATAGCCACCGAGCAGATGGATTAGCACTCCTAAAAACATGTAGTGTCATTTTTATTCATAGTCATTTCCATTTAAGTGGGGAAAAACTGCAACGGACATGACAGTTGTGAAAGTGCCACTTGAGGGAAAGTTGAGGGAAAAATCACTAAAACACTGTGAAACCTTCACATTTTGACATTCTGAGTCATCAGTATGATATCCATTAAGACAGCATTATGGGCTGTATAAAGATTGAAATCGTGAAATGGCCTTCAACATTTACTAAACAAACTGCAGAATGTTTTCAGAAACATTTATTTTTTCAATTAGATTTATTTCATGCATACATTGCTTCCGACAGCACTGCACGAGGTAGCAGCGCCATCTAGCGGCTATGTGCGGGTTACCCTTAGCATCTCAGCTATGTGAATATGTTTGGCAAAATAATCCCTTTCCAGCTGTTGGCTATATATACAGAAAACTTGAAACACATCATAGTAAAAGAGCGATCAGTGGATGTCTGAAACTGTCATGTTTGCAGTGCATTACTACTTCATAAAGTAAAGAATGGAGGTCATTTATTTGTCATTTTTAACATCAACACAAGTCAGCTTTGTACATAAAGTATCAATTTATTTGAATGAATATAGTTTAATTGATTATTAAACTGATAAAAAAAAAAATTTACCAATCAGAATTGAGTAATTATAATGGTTTGTATTTTGTATGGCCAAGCATGAAATATTATTCCAGGGAAGCATAGGTGCATATATACGATTTAGCCCTCTTTCTGATGTTAATTTATGTACTTATAATTGATTTAATCTCTGTGGTATTATTAGCATTAGAAACTATTTGTTCTCTTATTTGCTGTCAGACAAATGAATGACAATTCTACATTGCATTTATTTCTATTATTATTTATTTTCAGCATACCATAAACTCATGGCCAGGTGGGTAGGAGATGTTCCTTCCTTTTTGTTCCTAGCTGATCACATGCTTCACATGATCACATGATTCAGATCTGGTGACTGGGAAAGCCACTGAAGAATGTTGAACTCATTGTCATGTTCATGAAACCAGTTTGAGACAAATTTTGCTTTGTAACATGGTGCATCATGCTGGAAGTAGTCATTAGAACATTGTAAGGGTAAATTGTGGCCATGAAGGGATACACATGCTCAGCAACAATACACAAATAGGCTGTGGCATTCAAGCGATGATTGTTATTAACAGACCCAAAGTGTGCCAAGAAAGCATTCCCTACACCATTACACCACCTCCACCAGCCTGGCCTGTTGACACAAGTCAGGTTGGGTCCATGGATTCATGCCGTTGGTGTCAAATTCTGACACTACCATCTGTGTGCCTCAGCAGAAATCGAGAGCCATCAGACCAGGCTATGTTTTTCAAGTCTTCAACTGTCCAGTTTTGGTGAGCCTGCACCCACTGCAGCCTCAGCTTTCTGTTCTTGGCTTTCAGAAGTGGAACCCAACGTGGTCTTCTGCTGTTGTAGCCCATCCACCTCAAGGTTCAATGTTTTGTGCAAGCTAAGATGTCTTTCCTCTCACCACAGTTGTAAAGAGAAATGATATGAGTTACTATATCCTTCCTGGCAGCTCAAATCAATTTGGCAGCTCAAATCAATTTGGCCATTTTCCTCTGATCTCTCTGATCGAAGTCACAGAGATGACACGTTTTCTTCATTCTAATGTTTGATGTGAACATTACTCAAAGCTCTTGACCTGTATCTGCATGAATTTATTTGTGCTGCTGCCACATGATTGGTCTGCATAAATGAGCAGGTGTTCAGGTGTTCCTGTTAAAGTGGATAGTGAGTGTAGCTATACAGTGCATTTAAGAACTATTGAAACCCCTTCCCTTTTTCATCAATCTGCAAGTTCTCAATTATATAAAAGCAGATACACTCAATCATTGCTATCCGTGAGTTCAGCTCTAGCGAATTCGCTTATTCACTTATCAGAAAAAGTGTAAACCATGAGGCAATCACTCATGAGGCAATTCAAGGCCAGTATCGGGTAGCAGAAGTGTTTGGTGAATCCCGTTCCGCACGATATAGAACGATACTGGAGAATGGTATATACCTGCAAACCTAAATGCTGTTTGAATATGACCCAAATCAAATAGTTGCTTTGTGAACGATATGCATTCTTTTTCACCAAAGCACCAAAGAAATTGTGCATTAGAAGGCACACCCACATGCAAGTTAGTTGTGTTGATGATGCCGTCTTATGATCTTCTTGTGAGTTTCATGTGTAGTAGCCACATAGACAAGTTTTATGTCAAGATAGAGTTGATTATGCAGTTTTTTGTTTCTCAGATCATCTTGTTTTAAATAGAATATGTCTAGGTGCTATTTCCTCCTGAGACCCAGCCCATTGACTCATGTCCTCTGTAGTAGACATTTTGTCCACATGCTTCTCCTTTTACTGTTTTGAGCTCCTCAATCAATCTCTGCAGTCCTGTAAAGAGGACATCCTGGGCTTTTTAACGATAGGTCATGTGATAGGGTGGGACACTGGGAACTACTTCTTCCTTTACATCAAAAATGGCTGGCAAGAACAAGCACATTTTATGGAAAGAGGAGAGGGGTAAGTCAAATATTGTCTGTCTGTTGTTTTTTTACTATGATTATCATACATTATCTTGTTTATTAAGATGACAGGAATTATATATTTAGCTCTGAAAGCAGTTAAATTATTTGTGCTGTGAGATAATAGTCACTGTTTTAATGCCAGTATAGAGGACATCATTATAGAGGACATCAAGACCATTTTAAGGCGAGACACAGCAGGCAAAAACATTGTTTTTTCATGCCCTGGTCAATTTTGAGATTTTGGGATAGTTGTTGTACTACAACCGATACTACAACCGAGAGACTTCTTTACAAGATAGTTGAGGGAGATTCAGATTTGGACCTGTCATATGATGAGAAAGATGAGGATGACTTTGAACCTGTAATACAAGAATATGGTGAAGAAGAGGAAGAAGATGCAGGAAGCTCAGGTGAGCAGACAGACAATGACACAGAGACAGACAGGGATGAGCAGGAAAGACGTCCTCTGTGGATCAGGAGTAGCACGCAGGTTTTGTTTAGATTTAGGATAATATGGTCAGTTCCAGTAATTAGCCACTACTGATATTCATGTTGACAAAATGTTAGCAATTAATGTTAGCAACTAACTAACGCACATTGAAGCATAACCAGAGCCCATCTTATTCGTGGGTGCATCAGTTCTGTACACTTACAGCAAAAGAAGGAGGAAACTCAATCAAAACTGTTGGTCCTAACCTTCAATGCTTTGTTGCTGTTGCAATTTTACCTTTTTACTGTTTTTTTTTTTTTTTTAAAGATAGATTCACCCCTGTGTTACCTGGGCTTGCTGTTTGTCAAGATGACCCTGCAACCCATGCAGACTGGAGTCCAGTTCAGTTACTTCTCACAATACATTGACAGCAAAGTCTTTGAAGATTTGTCAGAATTCACAAATCAAAGAGAATTACAAACCAGAGGAGTGTTTCTGTATACAACTCCAGAGGAAATGAAGATCTTCTTTGGCATACCAGTCCACATGGCCTGCCTTGGCTATTCCAGAATTGAAATGTTTTGGGCCAAAAAAACAAAAGTGCCAGTAATAAGCAGCAAAATGTCAAGGGATAAGTTCTTCAAACTGAGAAGCTCACTCAAGATTGTTGATGACCTGGCTGTAACAGAGGAAACAAAGAAGGCAGTCATTCTTTGGAGAGTCAGGCCATTACTTGACCGTGTGAGACAAGGTTGTATCAGCCTCCCAAGGTCAGAGAAGGTCTGTATTGATGAGCAGATCATCCCTTTCAGAGGCTGCTGTCCAGTCAGGCAATATGTTCCAGGCAAGCCAAACCCTACTGGCCTCAAAGTCTTTGTCCTTGCTTCCCCAAATGGTCTGATGGTCGATTTTGAAGTGTGTCAAGGAAAGAATACATTCAGGGGCCAAAGATTGGGAGTTGGAGCAGCTGCATGGTTGAATCTGTTCCTGCAAGAAGTCACCTATTCTTTGACAGATATTTCACAACAATCTCATGATACATTGCTTGCAAAGGGCTTTCTAGCAACAGGAACTACGATGAAGAATCGAGTCCCAAAGCCATGCAATCTGCCAGGAGACAGGGAGTTGCAGAAAGAGAGGAGAGGAGCATCAGTGTCGGTGGTTAGAAAGAATCCTGGGCTGGCAATCACAAAATGGTATGATAACAAACCGGTGTTGATGGCTTCCACCATGCATGGGAAAGATCCTGAAGATATCTGCACCAGATGGTCCAATAAAGAAAAGCTCAAGGTCCAGGTGAGAGGACCAGCAGTTATCAGAGAGTACAATGACAACATGGGTGGTCTAGACCTATGTCACCACATGCTGAGCTTTTATCGTATGTCTAACAGGACCAAAAAATGGACATCACATGTGAGTACTCACTTTTTTGATGTTGCCATCACAAATGCATGGATCCAGTACAAGTCTGACAGGAAATCACTTAACTGACCAGCAAAGAATACTCAACAGTATCTGGACTTCAAATTGCACTTGGCTGAAGAGTTGTTGGAATATCCAGAACTTGATCAAAGAAGTGAAGATAGTGATGTAGAGTATGAGCCACCAACCAAAATGAGGATCCCAGAACCAGAGCGTTCTGTGCGCAGACTAGGAGCCATACACATGCCGGAGATGGTGGATATCAAGCATGCAGAAAGATGCAGAAATAAGGGCTGCAAAAGCAAGACATACATGAGGTGTACCAAAAGCAAAATGTTTCTCTGCATTACCAAAAAGAGAAGCTGCTTCCAGGAGTATCATGGCTAAAAGCAAAACATGAAAAAGAATGAACATAAAACTAGATTGGTTTAGATTGAGTTTGAGGGCAAAAAAATAAATAACAAAAATGGTATAAGCATGTGTTCAGTTTAAAGGGTTTTAATTGATATAGCTATCCAAATGTATCCATATTGATATTTTAAAATCAAAATGATTGTTCTTTGTTTAATATCAATCTACATCAGTTTTTTATCTTTTAAGTTTGGCTGTCTTTTTACACTAAAATAGTCCTTTTGTCCACTGTAGTAAAAAATAAAAAAAAAAAATTAAATTGCAGTATGTTTTTTGAAGGCAAAATAGGTAGAAAATCTATTTTTTAATCTAAAAAGTAAAAACAATTGAATGACACTTTTTTCCTTGGTTCCCAGTAGGATTTACTATCTTGTTTAATAATCAGAAGCTGCTGCGGCCCCCAGGAAGACACCTGTTAATGGTGAGAAATTAAAATGAACGTACATGTATTTTAAAGGTTTTTTTTTTTTACTACTATTAAATTATACTATATATAGTCACTCAGCTTTCCCTTTATACTCAAATAGCCCCCATAGTGTTTCATTAAAATTCAGAAATCATACAAATAAGAACCTTTGATTTTATTACTACAATATTTATTTGTAGTCAGCTTGGCTGCAGATGCCACACTAGACAACACAGCTGGGCAATTCCTTTGGGTGAGTATATGTTAAAGGTGATAGATATCATTTCTTCCGAGTACATGTTTATATATCCATGAATTTCATTTAAATTGTGGGTGTTGGTCACCTGTTGTTCCTCCTATGTCAATTTTACCAACTCTAGGAAACTGAAAAAGGTGGAGCATGCCGTATTACTCTGACTGGACAACTTGGAACAGAAACTTTCAACAAAAGCATCTTTAGGTGTCTTGTTTCACAAAGCTACCTAGCAGTTGAGAAAATCCTGGAGACTCCTTGCAGCAAAACAGAAGAACTGTGTTAATTTGTCATTCGTAATGTATTTTTTTAGTCTGCTTGGAGGAACACCTCCAGCTGATGCTGTGAAGAGAATTCTGTGAAACCTAGCCACAAATAATGTATGGTGTCACTTCAGCTTGAAGGGTCGAAAGGGGAAGAAGAGATTCGATGCAGTGTGATCATTTGTAAGACCTCCATTATTTTTTATTGTAGTGCATTAGCAAATAATTGTCAAAAAATATATTGGACTGATGCTTTTGATGAATTGGACAATAATTGGTGATGTATTTATTGTCTTCTGAAAGAGCAGAATGTTTAGGTGCTATGGGTTACTATGCTATGATGGCTTCATCATGTTGATTTTACTGTATTTCTGCATTGTGACTACAGGTCACCAAGTAAAAACTTAGAATCACACTTAGAGACTGAATGTGAGTGAACCAAGGAGCTTTATTTGAATGCATATAAATCACCCACCAACACAAAAATACCTAAGCTCCTTCCCCCTCTCTTAGTTTGGAGGGCCTTTTTTTTAAAAGTTAAAGGCATGCACTCTGCTCCACAGATAGTGAAGGTTCTAGTTAAAAGTTACCAGTTAAAGCCAGTTCAAACCAATACCAGTTAAAAGTTTGGACACAGCTAATCATAGAAGCCATATTTTACAGTTTTTATTAATATAAATCTGGTGTTTTTAAACTTTTGACTGGCAAAAGCTCACTTGAGCAATCATGTAACATGATTAACTAGAAGAAGTAATGATATACGTCATCAATGTTGCTGCTTTTGAATTTTCAGCGGTTTCACACCACTAACATTCTTTAGTGTGGGGGAAACTTTTGTCCCTCGTTTTTATTTTTTTATTTTTTATTATTGATTTTATTTTTTTGTGATTTTCTCAGGGAACATCAGGCAGTCAGAGCAGTGTAAGTGAGCGTAAAGCATTGCAGTTCATGAGAGATAGCAAGAATGTTCTTTTACTCATCTGTAAGAAAATTCTGGAAAAGTGTCCACTGAAGTACCCCAGTGTTTGAAACATGATGTGTCTGGACCCAAAGAGAATGCACTCAGAGCCAGATGTGCTCCTGCAGAAAATGAAGGCCCTCATTCTGAAGTTTGTCCACAATAAACAGTTGCCCAGTGGATTTAAAGCTGGTAAATTATGTGTAGGTCTAAGAATAAGATTAAAATAGACAGCCTGCTTATAGCATGATGAATAATTGCACGGTATACCCTCTCTAAATGTTGATGTTGATGTCATCTACTTAACCATATCAGTGGCCAAGATGAGTATCAAATGGTGTTTTTTTGTTTGCATTAGTTTTTTGGGTGTTGTGCATCTGTTTCATAAAAGAGATTATTTATTTATGTATGTAGTAGTGTATTTAGTTGAAATATGGTTGGAGATTTGAGACTTTCTGTGCTATTAAATAGGTCCAAAATGGTTTCCAGAAGACTAACATTTTAATGTGCTGTAAAAATCAATACTGCTACTAACATTTGCTTTTTCTTAATTATACATAATATGGGTGATGAGATCACCCAACAGTTTGGAAAGTTCCTCTTCAGTGAGGCCAGAGGGAAGAACAAGAGCTTCAGTACTGCAAATGCAAAATCCAGAGTTGATGTATTTTTGCATGAGTACATGCGTGTCACATATAATGAACACTGGAGCCTTGTTCAGAAACTTTTGCTCATCTGGACAGGCAACTGTGGAGCGTGGGTTCTCTGTCAATAAAGAAGTGGAGATGTGGAATGTGGATGAGGACACAGTTGTCACACACAGACTAATCTGTGACTATGTGAGAATGTGTAGTGGAGTGACCAAAGTTCCACTTACCAAAGAGTTACTGAATCATTGTGCATCTGCGCGAACCAGATATAGAATGCACTCGGATAATGAAAAGAAGAAAAAGGAAAAGGCTGAACATATGGGCAAAAGAAAAAGGGCAGAAGATGAACTTAAAGAACTAAGGAAGAAAAGAAGAACCATTGAGAATGTATGCAGCTCACTTGAAAAAGAGGCAGACAGCTTTGCAGAGAAAGCTGAGAATGCAGCAGGGACCAAGATGGCAGAACTGATAACAAAATCTGACACGCTGAGAAGACAGAGTAAGGATTTGAAAGGACAGTTAGACCTAGAGAGGGAAAATGAAAGGAGGAAAGATGAGTTGAGGCACAATTCATGAGTCCTCTGTCAAAGGGGAGAATGCAGCTCTTGTGTGGAATGATTACTTTGTTTCTGCAATTTGAAATGTCTTCATCAGAGACATCAGGGCCATAAACTCAGGTTACCTCAGTCACATTACAATCAGTTATAACAGAATGTTAGTTTTGCAGTTTTGCTAGGCAATGTTCTATGTTTTAATATGTTACATGTTGATATGTGGCCCAGCCTGTTTGATTAAAATAATCTGTGAAACATTATGTATTGAGATTGTGTGAGCTTGTTCTTCATGTATTAATTTTTTTTCTTCAATTTGAAAAAATTGAAAGAATATTATTTCTTAATTCTTAGAATTTGAAAGAATATTATTTCTTAATAAGCCTTAAATGTGACTTTAAAATATGTGCAGCAACCCTGCCAGGAGGCTAAAGAGCAGGAGACTAAGAGTGGAATCACTGAATTCGTTTTACCTCAAACTTCCTCTGAGCGAGTATAGTATGCTGTTGTTCAATCAGTTTTATCTGATTAAATATTGAGGATTTGCCTGAATGTCATTAACTGAAAAAACTAGCTGAAAAAAATTGCCATAATATATTTAGTCCCATAGGATAACTAGTAACAGTGTCACTATCAAGCTAGCAAATATTAGGCTAAATATTATATTGTGTAAAGCTGGTAGCCAAGGATGCTAACTAATATATTGGGATATATAACTAGGCCTAATCAGTCCAGTGCCAGTTAGCCTGATTATGCTGATACTTTCCCATCAATTCTCAAAGATTTTGGACTGAAGGTTGAGATTATTGGATAGATTTATTTATCTATCTATCTATCTATTCATAAATGATAGTTTACATTCTATAAATATGCCAATTTACAAATTTAAAAGCCTACATAAATAACCACATCATAACCACATCTCTCACACACACACACACACCAGCCTTTTTTCTTTTTTTTTAAGGGGGGGGGGGGGGGGGGGGGGTGTCAACGTATCCTTTTCTTATACAGTAATAATCAATAATCCATACAATGCCAAATAATCATTGTTCTTTTTTTTCTTGCTACAGCTATCAGCACATCGGTAACATTAACTAGCTAGAGCTAATTCGCCGGCTACCCATGTTGGAATTCCGTAAAATAAATGTGGAACTTCTAAATTTTCCAGTGTATACTGTCGGCCACGGTAAATACACGAGATTTCTTCAAACAAAATGACGTCATTTCCTGGGCTTGGTGGCCTAAACGCGCATTTAAAAGATGGCGGACACGGAACATAAATCGGTCGCCGATTGTGATAGAACAAGCGAGCCGGTCCGTAAGAAATCACGGAGTAGTGTTCTTCAGAACTGTGGTCCAGACGCTATTAACGGAGGTCAAGTAACAAGTGGAGACCAGTTAGGTGGGAGTTGTGCGGTGGAGATTTCGGTACGGCCCGAAGATGCAGAACCGGAGATGGGGGTGGCTCAGGCCACAGAGGGTGCACAAGAAAACAGCAATGAGCCTGTGACCTCGGAGCTCACAAAAGATTACGCTAATGCAGATAAGACTCTAATGTCTGGACCTGAAAGTGAGGTGTTAGGTACATAGCTACAAACTTTGATTGTTGTTTTTGGTGGATTCAGCATTCTGACTTCTTTCACTTTACCATTATGCTAACGTTAGCATGAGAAGGGAGCAATGGAGAGATCTAGTTAGTCTAGTTATGGAACAATGGGCTTGCTAGCTAGTAAAGAATCTAACATTTATCATCAGTATGATACGTAGTCGACAAACTTTGAGACTCTTTCATTTGTCGAGGAATAGGTAGTAATCACACGTTTAAGGACTCATAATCTTTTCCCTTTGCATCGTAACAGCAAAGCATAGGCAGCTTCCCACAAGTGATGTTGCAGGAGAACGCAACATATTTCCCAAGATAAACATAGTTTTCCTGTGTACTTTTTCCTGTTTCTATCCAGGCCGTCTATAAACTGGTTATAGGTAAAATTATGGCCTTTTTTTTTTTTTTTTTTTTTAAAAAAAGACCCAATGGTAGGCATGGCAGCGCTCCAATTATTGCAATATTATTTAATTCGTTGCGTCACAGATTTTTTTTTTTTTTTCTTTCTTTAAACAGGGTTAATGGACGATGATATTCACCGCAATGGATTTTATTCACCTGAGTTAGGTGATGATGAGGACTGCTCTTCTCATGCCAGTTCTAGTGACTGGACTCCCCAGCCACGTATTGGTATGTGTTGGCGGTGACGTTTATACCTAACAGTATTCAGATTATCATGCGTTTTTAATTCGCTGCACTGAAATGTTTCTGGAAACTGGTGTAATGCTACATTGTGTTATACCAAATGGCGGTGTAGAGTACTTTATATATCTGCCGGTTTAACAGGTCTTAATCTTTGTTTTGTTAGGTTCTTACCGCTTTATTCAGCAACAAATAATGAGAGAGACTGATCCACGGACTATTCTAAATGACCTGCTTCCAGACACTGCCATTCCACCAGATCTTGATGACATGACACTATGGCAGATTGTCATCAACATCTCGGAGCCTCCAAAGAGAAAGAAACGCAAAGATATTAACACCATAGAGGATGTCATCAGACTGCTTCATGATTCCAAAAAGATACTTGTCCTGACTGGTGCTGGGGTATGTTTGCAGTTGTGTTAAGACTTCTTCCATGTTCTGTCCTAGCTGCAAGGACCAACTACCAGAAAGGGATCAATAATCACATATTGCCATTTGTTTCACACTTGCTAAAATGACTGGGATTAGCTTAGACCCTTTGTGCATTATGCTTGGTTACACTCAGTGGTCACCTTAGTAATTTTGCAAGCTTCCATATGACCAGTTTTGGCTGAGCACCTTAATTTCCAGACATTAGCTTTGTGTTCTAATTCTATGTTTTTGTCATTGCCATACACTAGAGGAAATAATTGTCAGAGTAGGAAATAAAATGATTTTTGGTAATGCACATATGCACCTTCCTGTAAGAGCCAAGGGTCTCTGATTTATGCTGTAGGATCATCTATGGTTCTGTAATTGAAAGAATACTTCATAGTGCATACTTCAGTTAATTGGTTTGGAACATTACATATGCAAATGCATATACCTTTATATTCTACAATGTACACTCACCTTCCACTTTATTAGAAACACCTGCACATTCATGCAATTATTCTAATCAGCCAATCATGTGGCAGCAGCACAATGCAAAAAATCATGGAGATATGGGTCAAGAGCTTCAGGTAATGTCCACATCATACATCAGAATGAAAGTGTCATCTCTGGCATGGATATTGGTACTAGATGGGCTGGTTATATTTCACAACAGTCTCTAGAGTTTACACGAAATGGTGTGAAAAACAAAAACATTGAGTGAGTGACAGTTCTGTGGGTGGAAACACCTTGTTGATAAGAGAGGTCAGAGGAAAATGGCCAGATTTGTTCAAGCCCCAGGAAGGATATAGTAACTCATAAGCACTATTCACAACCATGGTGAGCAGACAAGCATCTCAGCATGCACATGGTCTACAACAGCAGATGACCACAACAGGTTCCACTCCTGTCAGCCAAGAACAAGAATCTGAGGCTGTCATGGGCACAGGCTCACCGAAAATGAACAGTTGAAGATTAGAAAAAAATGTCACCTGGTCTTTTCCCACTCTTCAACTGTCCAGTTTCGGCGAGTCTGTGCTCATGATAGCCTCAGATTCCTGTTCTATGCTGATAGGAGTGGAACCTGATGTGAGCTCATCCATCTCAAAGTTTGATGAGTGTTCTGTGATGCTTTTCTGCTCACCACGGTTGTAAGCAGATGCTGGTGCTTATTTGAGTTACTGTAGACTTCTGTCAGCTTATCCCAATCTGGTCATTCTCCTCTGATCTCCATCATTAACAAGGTGTTTCATCCTGCAGACCCTCCACATACAGGATGTTGTTTTGTTTTTTGCACCATTCTGTGTGAGCTCTAGAGTCTGTTGTGTGTGAAAATCCCAGGAGATCAGCAGTTTATTAAATACTCAAATCAGTCCATTTGGCAACAACAACCATGCCATGGTTAAAGTCACAGAGATCACACTTTTCCCCATTCTGATGTTTGATGTGAACATTGACTGAAGCTCTTGACCTGTATCTGCATGATTTTATGCATTGTGCTGCTGCCGCCACATGACTGACTGACAGGATAACTGCATGAATGTACAGGTGTTCCTATTAAAGTGACTGGAGAGTGTATATGCTAATAAACGTGTGTATATGTAGTGTATATACATGTATTTAAAGAGGTTTTAAGAGTATTATGTTGTTGAAGGCAGTATTGCCATTTTGATTAGGGTTAAAGATAATTTGGATAAACAAGTTAAATCATGCTCTGTGTTTCTGAAATTTCTAGTACACATTCAGATGTGTATGGTGCTCACTTGAAACTGTGTTTCTTTTGATTTTTGTCTACAGGTGTACTGTTTTTACCATGGAAGGAGATCTTTCATATTGACTGTTTTATGTTTTCAGGTTTCTGTTTCCTGTGGAATACCTGATTTTAGGTCTAGAGATGGGATTTATGCTCGACTTGCTGTTGATTTTCCAGACCTTCCAGATCCTCAAGCAATGTTTGATATTGAGTACTTCCGAAGGGATCCAAGGCCATTTTTTAAATTTGCGAAGGTCTGTGTACTGTCCATTTTCTTGTTTTCCTCTCTATTCGATTATAAACCAATGCAGGTTTTTTCTTTTATTGTAGGAAATCTACCCTGGACAATTTCGGCCATCACTTTGTCACAGATTTATTGCTATGCTGGATAAGAAAGAGAAGATTCTCAGGAACTACACTCAGAACATTGACACTCTGGAGCAGGTTGCGGGAGTCCAAAGGGTCATGCAGTGTCATGGTATGTTGATTTCAATATTAATTTTTCAAAGGTTACTTTAGAGCAGTGATCACCAATGCGTTAATTACGATCTACAGGTGGATCCTGCAAGCCTCATTTGTTGATTGTCTAACCTTTTTATAAGCTAATAACAAATTAATATTTCGTGCCCCATTTGACACCACTGTGAACAGTGAATTGATAGATTTGGTTTCTTAATAGAAGGCATGCTTATAAACTGTTCTGGTTGGTTAATAATAAAACGTGAAACATTGTTTGATTTGGTCTCAATGAGCATGCTTCAAGGCCGTGTGAGCTAGCCCCAATTTTGCTGGGCACAGAAAAGCCAGCTAGCTAGCTGTGAGGAATCATGGCAGAGCCACCTAAAAAACTTAAAACATACAATTTATTTTTATGCTAGGAAAATGCACTGTGAAAAACAGTATGCTTAAAAAAATTAAAATGCAAACAAGCTGTTGCCTTGGCCAAAAGGGGCTATTTGGAGCACTATCACACCATTGTATGCACACATTTTGCTGAAAGCTGTCCTCCAAGAAGCAAACTATGGCTTCAGAAACTGCGGGAGCTGAAGGCTGCGTTATAGCTTAGCAATCTCTGTTCACTTAGCCTGCTGGAAAAACCATGGTTTCTGGCTACTGAAGCATCATTTGATGTCAGCCACTTGATCACCAAATATAAGAAACCATTTACAGGTGGTGGATTTGTCAAGAAGCAATGAGCATGAATGCCATTATTCAATGATTTTAAAAAACAAAGAGGATATAAAAATTGCAATTAAAAATATGCCACTAGGTCCATCTGCTATGGTAAGGTGAATATAATTATTTTCTGAAGATGTGTTTTGAGCAGGTTTTGAAAGACCTAGGCATCTGTGAATACTTCTCATTGCAGTTGGATGAATCAATGGACATGACAGACACTGCACAGCTAATGGTTTTTGGCTGATAGAGCATTTAAGGATTTCTCCTCCAAGGAAAACTCTCACGCTCATACCCTTAAAAGTGAGCATGAGGGGTGAGGCTATATTCAGCAAGTCAAGTGTTTTGCTTATGAAAAAAAATGTTCCCCATCAGAAGCTGGTTGCTTTCACAAGAAATGGGGCACCAGCAATGTGAGGTGCATTGTCAAGCTTCGTTGTCTTGTACTGCAATGATGATGATTTCCCAAAGTATAGTAATTACCATTGTGTCATTTGCCAGCAAGTGCTAGCTGCCAAAGTGTTGGCTTTTTCTCATGTTTTGACTCTTGTCAAAACTGTTAATTCAATCATGGCCAAGGGACTTCAACATTACTTGTTTCAGTCTTTGCTCGATGAACTTGATTCTGCTTATAGTGACCCGATTCTGCATGCTGACATGTGCTCATTAAGGCTGAGGGAAAGTGTTGCAGTATTTTGTGGAGCTGCTACCTGAAATTGTATCATTTTTGGAATCCAGGAATGAGACACATGGTAAATTTATGGATGATAGCTGGCTGTTAGATTTGGGATTTCTAATGGACTTGACTTCAAAGCTCAATTAACTACAAGTTGCAGGGCAAAAAACAAAGATTTCCACCATATAGTCGGTGGAATAAACCCATTTAAGGTAAAACTGTGGATGTATGGATATCCCAACTAGGGATCAGGTTACCTTAACGTTACGTTATTAGCTAGTCTCACTTCAGTTTTGCAAGCATTCTTGCCCTTGTTAATGAGTAGTAAATTAAGCAAACTGAGTAAATGTTAATGTAAGCGACTAGCAGCCGAAGCTGACTTAACCGGCTTTTAGTATTTTTCTGCTGTTATGACACATGTATACGGCATGCATTATGTGTGTTTGGCCAAGCCCCCTTATTTTCCTTCTCCTGCATCGCTGCAACCTACATCCCTCCAAACTCACAAGCATATGGGACAGAAAAGTCAACTCTTTTTTTTGTATCTCATTTAATCAAGCCTTGAATCATGCTTTCAAATAAATGTTCAAATTCCAGTTGAAACACCAACATTTTATTTGAAAAGACTTCACTTTCAAATATCACACTTTGCTGAAAGTCTATGGCTTTCTTTGTTTTGAACCCTATGCAGGGCAAGAAAGAAACATTCTTGACTAAACTCTCCCTTTTAGCATCAGGTATAGAAATGACAGCTTGGCCTGTCACAAAAGTGTATGTGTTCTATTTTATATAATATAACGATTTCTGGATGACCCTATAAATCAGGCTTCCCCTATTTAAGGTATAGGAAGATGACTAACTGAAGGTAGTGTGCTAGACTTTAGGCTATCAATCTAATAGGTCTAAATAGTTTTTATGCTAAAATTGTTGAATTATGCAATTGTATTTTAACATAGCATGCAGTAACCCATAATACAGTTTCTGTTGTGCAGGATAATTTTGAACCCAAAACTAGATAACCATTTTGTGCCATATCGAACTATTTTCACTATCTTACTAGAAACACACGTTTTGGAAAAATACTGATGCACTGTTCAAATATCATTTTTGACACGCATATTGGAATTTTCAATAAAATGGGCAGGTCATTGTTGTGCTAGTGAAAACGTCAGTGGAATATAAAAAAGAGCTTGCATTATGTTTCTTTTATCATTGTAGTAAATTACATTCCAGCACTACCAGTGTTATTTATTTATTTATTTATTTATTTATTTTTAAATAAAACAGCCACACAACTAGTCCAAGCTTTGCACTAATGTTGAATTCCTTTGAGACCTTAAAAGAAAGTGCTAGCATTTATCTTACAATTAATTAATTGCTAATTTAATTGCTAATTTGACTAATTCTTTTATGGTAATGTAATTTTTTTCCAGGTTCCTTTGCAACTGCATCCTGCCTTGTGTGTAAACACAAAGTTGATTGTGATGCCATAAGGGAAGATATATTCAGACAGGTATAACTATCTTTATTATAAATAACAAAAAGCCACCTTTATTATAAATAAGAAAAATTCCAGTGCTAAGTTTAATTATTAATAGCTTTTTAACAATTTAACAATTAATAACTTTTCGTCAAGTTTCCTTCAGTTGTAGTTGTATTAAAGTGGTCTTCATTAGTGATTTTACTCCACCATTCCTGATAGTGGTTCACTTTGTCTTCTCTTCATTTAATTGGCTCTTATTTTGCCAGTTATATTTAGATAGATGACAAACATTAATCTTGATGGATGACATTATATATATATATATGCCCATAAAACTGTGGAGTGTCGGTCCATTCATTAGAGACAATGACTTCTCTTGGCCAGTACACTTGGAGGTTGGGTAAAATGGTCCTTGTTCTAGCCAAATATACATTGAACAGAGAACCACTGCTAAAGTAAGTGCTTTTTTGGCTGTTACTTAATGGCAAACCAGCTCGTCCACATCCCTCTACATATAAAGCAAAAAGATCTTAAAGGTACCCGAAGCAAAATGGTCTGCTGTCCTAAAGTTAAGAATGTGGTAACACTACAGCTATTACTACAGGAGACATGCAAAATGTTCAGACCAGTGACTGTATATATTTGTGGACAGCATGTCACCATTGACAATTTGAAGTTAAAATTTGGTTGAATTGACAGTCACCATCTCGACTGATTTTGCAGAGTAGGTCAAAATTGAAGTCAGAGCATATGCAGTATACACTGCTGGTCAGACAGCAAGTTCACCTCTCGGCCACCCATATTGGTCTTTCTTCATGCTGAGAACACGGGCTGAGGGATATTTTCTGAAATTAAGATGGCGCATCAAACGCTAGCTCAAAGTGGTATGTCCAGCCTTATTAACTGATGTGTAAAATGCTAAATTGTAGTTGTATAATATTTGCGCAAGTATATTGATTTTACTGTTGCCAGGAAAAGATTTTAGACCTTCGTGTCTTGACTGACTGAGCTACCATTTGTTAGCTAGCTACCATGCTAATGTAATGTAAACTGTAAATATATTTGTAAGCAGTCAACATTTACAACTTTTTTTTTTTTTTTTTTTTTAAAGTAGAAAATTGCTGCTCTCCATGATTTTAATCTAGCTCTGACACCTGCAGTAAGTTACCCATTTGAATAGAGAACTATGCTCTGCCCATTCTGTCAGTGTAGTTTGTTTAAAAAGGAGTGACTGGCAAACTTTACCAAACTCCTTTGAGTGTTCGCTAAGGTCATACAGTCAATAGTAAATTGCTATGAAATTTAGCTGTTTGTTAGTGGCTTTGGTTTATGGTATCGCCTTGCTCACTTGCGTTGTTTTGCTAGTATAATATCAGGACTACAAGCTATCAAAATGAGCTGGAAAAACTGCAAAGAACTCCTAACTGAGGGTCTGTTCAAACAGTTTACAGTAGAACAAAATATTTGCACTGTCCAATGTGTGTTCTAAGGTCAGCTGAACTTGGAACAAATGGAATAACAATATTCCTGAAAATAATTTGTGGAGATGTAACTTACGATATAAGTGTCTTATTGTCCATCCACTTAAGGGAATGGGAGGAATTAAAAATTGTACTGCAGCCAGCAACTAGAGGGCCTCAGAGCTATTTTGGCTTCACTTTTTCACTCTGTTATTACATCCACCCATATACACTGATCAGCCATTCTGGACAGATCAACATTTTGTAAATTGTTTGAATTGTCTCTACCTATGTGAAGAAAATAAGTCTTAATTGATGTTAATTTTATACTATTGATTGGAAGGTTGTGATGCTTTTGCTTTGTTTCTAATTACCTAGACTACTGATTTTTGGAACAAATATTACCATTACAGAACATCACAAATCATGTGATAGCTTAAATACGATTTTGTTAATATTAGTTAATTTTACATCTAGACCTAGACAAACTTTGCTGTAAAGCTGTTGTTTTGAATGAACAATCTTAGGAAATGACTTGCATTTTCTTGCATGATACCTTTCTAACCAGAAAGCAAAGTCTAATCTAATTAATATAACATTAACCTACTTTCCGTTAGTAATGATACCACATGGATACCTTTATAGGTGGCAATTTCCAAACACCGTTTATATCCAAATCTCACCCTTGCTACAGTGGATAATCTCACCAGATACAGTATATGTATACATAAAACTGCTGCTGTAATGATGGACTGTCCTGAGTCCCAGTACTCTTATTAACAGTATGTTCATACTGATCATCCTTTTATCACACTGCATTAGGCAAGATGAGTCAGTGAAATTATGGTGAAAAAAGGTTCAGTGAGAGTTAACATTATACTGCGTTTGAGGTGTTGCAGCTTGTAATTCTCTGCCTAAAACTGATAAAAGCCACTGAAAACGCTCCCTCAACTTGCAATTTCAACTTGTCAGCTTGGGGTAGTCTTCTCAACCACCAGGTCTTTTCCCGTTTATGGAGTGATGTCAAAAACAATTACAGACGGTGAAAAGCATAATGTTTCCCCGCTCTATTTTAAATTAGCTTGTATTAGTATTGGCTTTAGATCAGTAGTTATACAGACACAGTACTTGGTTAAATCTGTAATATTGACCATATTAATTATTCTTTTGAAAAGGTAATCAACGTTGGTTATCACTAGCATTTGCTGGCTTGCTTGGTGCTAACACTATTCGCTATTGTCAGCTGTTGTTGCTGTACTACAATTTCGGTCCAAAATGTTGCATGAATGGTTGAAGTTCAGTATAGTAGAACAGTAGCCACTCAGGCCTGTAACTGTAAAAGTGAGGTTAAAGTAGCTTTTTATGAGCTTTACGTGTGCTGACTGAGTGAACAAAAGACACACTTTTGTGGAGGTGTCCATATTTTGATTCCACTCAGCATGTCGAAAGTGCAGAGGTGGGAAATGACCTGATTACAACCTGCAAATTACTGCCTACAAGGCACCACAAAAGCAGCATTACCGAGTGTTATGACAACACTTTCAAGTAATGAGGTAGGGTGTTTAAGTGTCTGTCACTATCAGAGTTGGCTAGTTAGCATCATTACCTTACTTCTGTGCAGCTAACAATGCTAACTAGCTAACATCAGTAGTGATGGCTGAAAAACTCACAAGATCACATACCATTTTTCTGCTGTGAGGATGGCAATGAGTGTCTTTGTTGTCCTGTTTTTCTTTGTAATGATGGGTAGTTGGCATCGTTTGCTGCATGGGAGCTAGCATTACATACATTTGTGAAGGTGATTCATCCAAAGCGTTGCCTTACCTGGCTCTCTAAGTGATAAAAAGGTATCTACCCTAGACAGAAGGTGATGGAGAGGGTGCACATGTGCAATTGTCTATTATACAGTTCATTCCATCATGGTGTTACCAGTATGGTATCCAAAATGGGAAACAATAACCTTTGCCAGTATGCGTAGAGCAGACACCTAGAAGTGTACACACTATTTAAAAAATTTTATACACATTTTTTTGGGGGCTCCAGGTGACCATATGCATTATAAGAGTGCCAATCTATCACTAATAGTGGTAGCTACTGCTAAGTACTGGTCCACAAGCATTTGTTTTCAATGACGGTATGCCGAACGCTCTCACAACCCGGTTTGATGGACTGAATAAACAAAGTTTATGAACTGGGGACTTTGCAAATGATTGATTGATTCATAATGAGTGCTCTCACAGCACCCGAGGTGTGATTTTACCCGGAAATAGATTGCCAAATTCAGCTAAAATGACTGACTTCTCTCTCCTTCACTCTCTCTCTTCATATATATAAAATAAATATAATATAATTTTTTTGGGGGGTGGTTTGGGAGAGGGGGACTGATGCAGAAGTATTAGGTTATTGGGCAGTCTTTGGTAATAGGGCAGGCTACACATGAAAGAACGTGATCGTGTGACCTGTTGCGCCATCTTTTACTTTATGGTGCTTGATTTGTTATGTAAAAATGGACATTTCAAACAGTTCAACTCATTATACAGATTGCCTTTACCCACCTGTCCAGGAGCAGGGTCACTAATTCCATGTCCAGCTCCATTCCCTTCACCAGTAA